>NC_058082.1:218997844-220197844 GCF_014858855.1 Bufo gargarizans | reverse complement strand
CTGTTGGGGATTTATTCAAAATCGAAGGCATACTGAACCAGCATGGCTACCACAGCATCTTGCAGCGGCATTCTATTCCATCCGGTTTGCGTTTAGTTGGACCATCATTTATTTTTCAACAGGACAATGACCCCAAACACACCTCCAGGCTGTGTAAGGGCTATTTGACCATGAAGGAGAGTGATGGGGTGCTGCGCCAGATGACCTGGCCTCCACAGTCACCGGACCTGAACCCAATCGAGATGGTTTGGGGTGAACTGGACCGCAGAGTGAAGGCAAAAGGGCCAACAAGTGCTAAGCATCTCTGGGAACTCCTTCAAGACTGTTGGAAGACCATTTCAGGTGACTACCTCTTGAAGCTCATCAAGAGAATGCCAAGAGTGTGCAAAGCAGTAATCAAAGCAAAAGGTGGCTACTTTGAAGAACCTAGAATATGACATATTTTCAGTTGTTTCACACTTTTTTGTTATGTATATAATTCCACATGTGTTAATTCATAGTTTTGATGCCTTCAGTGTGAATCTACAATTTTCATAGTCATGAAAACAAAGAAAACTCTTTGAATGAGAAGGTGTGTCCAAACTTTTGGTCTGTACTGTATATATATACATATATGTATATATATACAGAAAAGCGGAACAGCACCTCCAAAGATAATCGCAGGTGCAAGCTACCAGGCAACAATGTAGAAAAACAAAAAAGTAGCAGCACACTACTGAATGCACTAAGACTGAGTGAACAGGTGAATGTGTGAACAGGGTCAAATACATGACTCCAATACTTACTATTAAGCAGGGAAGAAGCTCTTAGCGCATATTATTAATCAAAAATATGTCGGGCCCATCGACTAGACGTCAAGGTAGTTTCTTATCAGATGGGACCTACTCTAACACGGAGTGTCTAGCTCCATTGTCACTCTGATTAAAAGCACCAAGCGGTGGGGGATGGGCGGGGAGTGCTAAGTTCCAAAGAGGATGTCTATTCCTCTATTATATACACATACAGAAAAGTGGAACAGCACCTCCAAAGACAATCGCAGGTGCAAGCTACCAGGTAACAATGTAGAAAAACAAAAAAGTAGCAGCACACAACTGAATGCACTAAGACTGAGTGAACAGGTGAATGTGTGAACAGGGTCAAATACATGAATCCAGTACTTACTATTAAACAGGGAAGAAGCTCTTAGCACATATTATTGATCAAAAATATGTCGGGCCCATCTACCAGACGTCAAGGTGGCTTCTTATCAGATGGGACCTATTCTAACACGGAGTGTCCAGCTCCATTGTTACTCTGATTAAAAGCACCAAGGGGTGGGGGATGAGTGGGGAGTGCTAAGTTCCAAAGAGGATGCCTATTCCTCTATTATATACACATACAGAAAAGCGGTGCTTTTAATCAGAGTAACAATGGAGCTGGACACTCCGTGTTAAAGTAGGTCCCATCTGATAAGAAGCTACCTTGACATCTGGTAGATGGGCCTGGCACATTTTTGATCAATAATATGTGCTAAGAGCTTCTTCCCTGTTTAATAGTAAGTATTTGACCCTGTTCACACATTCACCTGTTCACTCAGGCTTAGTGCATTCAGTCGTGTGCTGCTACTTTTTTGTTTATATATATATTGTAAGAGAGTGTCTGGAGTGGTAGTGGATGAAAGATACGTGCCACCGGGGGTCATGGCCCCGGTGGAGTAAGAGCCGGGTCTTTTGTGTTTTGTCAGCAGTGAGTGCTGTCACACAGAGGTCCGGGCCGGCTCTTACTGGGAACGGGCAAAGAGCAGGGTGGGTGTCTGTTCCCCACGGACCACCACGGGTGGACGGGTTTCGGTTATTAGTGTCGGTCTACACTGATCCTGGCAGGTTGGTTATCTCTGGCCTTAGTTGGCTAGGGAAGGAGTTAATCCTTCACTAGGCTCGCTGGGTGTGGTCTGCCTGCTACACCCAGGGCTGTGAATATAGGTTTGATGCTCACTGACTGTGGGGCTGATGGTCTTCTGTCTCACTGCAGGAAGCTGTACGGGAGGCTGATCGCACGGTCGGGCTGAGCTCTGTAGTCCACTCGTCTAACAAGGACTGCCCAATTACTGCAGGCTCAGAGAAGGACCAAAAGAAGGGATCCTGTAGCCGGAGCCAATCCCTTGTTCAGGCCGACACGAGGCCTGTCTAACTTGCACGAACTTGGACAAACACGCCCCACGACAAGGTGTAGTACTGATCACGGATGTGAGAGACTGTGTGAACAGGCACCAAGACGCAGGGGCGTAGTAAGAAATGCATGGGCCCCATAGCAAAAATAATATTATGGGCCCCCCCAGTGCCATCCACAGATCCCCCTCCCCTAAACAGTACCTTCCACAGATCCCCCTCCCCTAAACAGTGCCATCCAGGGGTGTAACTATAGGGGAAGCAGGGGAAGCGGCTGCTTTGGGGCCCTGACCCTGAAAGGGCCCATCCAGGAGAATGAGAACTAAAATATTTTGTCAGGGCCCCCTCAACAGTATTAGACAATGAAATGATATACAGTGACAGTATATACAGTGTATAAAACGGATGGAACAGCTGCCAGGCCTGGTCTGAGAGAGCGATCTTTACTAGCCACATGAATAGGGGCGGCATGAAAGGAAGGGGTTGCGAAAAAATTACTGGGGGAGGGGGGCCCCATTCAAAAATATGCTGTAGGACCCAGTCATTTCTAGCCTTGCCACTGGTGCCATCCACAGATCCCCCTCCCCTAAACAGTGCCATCCACAGATCCCCCTCCCCTAAATAGTGCCATCCACAGATCCCCTCCCCTAAATAGTGCCATTCACAGATCCCCCTCCCCTAAATAGTGACATCAACAGATCCCCCTCCCCTAAATAGTGCCACCCACCACAGATCCCCCTCCCCTAAATAGTGCCATCCACCACAGATCCCCCTCCCCTAAATAGTGCCAACCACCACAGATCCCCCTCCCCTAAATAGTGCCATCCACCACAGATCCCCCTCCCCTAAATAGTGCCATCCACCACAGATCCCCCTCCCCTAAATAGTGCCATCCACCACAGATCCCCCTCCCCGACGCTCACAGGAGCACATTTATAGACTAATCAGTAACTTTAATAATTTAATCATTGACATTGCTGATCTCTTTACTTAGATTGGATTTGGATATCCTACTCTGTCTTAGCTCCAGCAACGGTAACAGCAGGCAGTGCGGGCGGGCGGCGCTCACTCACTGACGTCACTGAGAGCGTGAAAACTCAGATCCGATGGTATATTCTAACCCCCAGGCAAGCGTCCCCGTCACCATGGGAACTCCTGGGGGTTAGAATATGATCGGATCTTCTGAGTTACTCAGTGGCCTGGCTGGAGCCTCCCCAGCCTCTGTGTCGGCCCGGCCCTGCGTGCGCCCTGCTCCAGTCCTGACTCCTTCTCCCCAGCCAGGCCCGAGCCGCGGACCGCCCGCGCCCCGCCCACTACACTATTCTAGTGTAGTGGGCGGGCAGTCGGCAGTTCGGGCTTGGCTGCCTGTGTGTGTGTAAATAAAAAATACAAAAATCAACAGAAGACGGCCCGGACGGGTCCCCAGTGGCGTAGGGCCCCATAGCCATTGCTATGGTTGCTATGGTAATCCCTATGCCACTGCCAAGACGCCTGTAGTGTTTGGGGATCCGTTGTGGGAGGTGGGGTTTATGGACATTGCTGTTGTGTGAATTTCACAGTTTTGATGTGATGCACTGGAGTGAATAAAAGAGCATGGTTTGGACACAAAGCCTGTTACACACAGACATTTACCCCTGAGGAAGGCAGACTTCACTGGCGATATGCATGGGGCATCAATTTCCTGACTCAGGTCCACCCATATAGTCCAAGCTTTACATCTTTATTCTTTTTGGGGTATTATTTGACTTTACTTTGATGTCACACTATTACTTATTCACTGTTGATTTTTCTGTTTGGTTTTGCATTGTTTGTGACTTTGTCTTGGACTATACACATTGAGCCAGATTTATCATTGCTCTGACAGCTCACTTCACTTTCACATATGGCTAAAGTCAGTTTTAGCTAAGTTAGATTTATGATCGGCCCTTTAAAGGGAGTCTGTCACCAGCATTTCACTTTTTTAACCTTTCCCACTGCTCTCTAGCATGCTTACAGTTAATCAAAACGTTACCTCTGGCATCTTTCCTGCTCTTATAAATCCATCAAAAATGATCTTTATAAGATATGCAAATGAGGGCTTGCAAGTGCCCAGGGGCGGCGTTACTCTCTTAGGTGACCTGCTTGCTCAGCCTTTTCATTGCGTCCCCCCGCCCCTTCCTACCCTCCGCCCGCCCATCCTTTCCCTCTGACCGCCTTTCTCATAGCTTGTAATTCCGTCGAGATCCCGCGCCTGCGCACTCCGTCCGTCGGCCGGCCAGCGCATGCGCACTGCGATGCCCATTCCTTGTACGGCATCACAGTAATTTATGCGCAATAGTTACTGTGATGCCATACAAGGAATAGGCATCGCAGTGCGCATGCACCGGCCAAAGGAATGAGTGCGCAGGCGCGGGATCTCGACAGAATTACAAGCTATGAGAAAGGCGGTCAGAGGGAAAGGATGGGCGGGCGGAGGGTAGGATGGGGCGGGGGGACGCAATGAAAAGACTGAGCAAGCAGGGCACCTAAGAGAGTAACGCCGCCCCTGGGCACTTGCGAGCCCTCATTTGCATAGCTTATAAAGATCGTTTTTGATGAATTTATAAGAGCAGGAAAGATGCCAGAGGTAACGTTTTGATTAACTGTAAGCATGCTAGAGAGCAGTGGGAAAGGTTAAAAAAAGAGAAATGCTGATGACAGACTCCCTTTAAGACCGTGATAACTGTGGTTTGACTATAGCAGTTTATCGGTCAGTAAGCAGCTTTACAAAAGTCGCACGTCTTTACGTAAAAGTCGCATGTACTTTTAAAAAGTCGCATAAGATAAGCATGGTCCACACTGGAATGATTTAGCGCATTTTTTTGCAACTTTTTAAATTGTCGCAATAGTAAATCTGTCTAGAGATTTACATAAGAAAACACGCCCACTTTCAGAAAACTGGTGAGCATAGCACAGAGCCAATAAAAGTAAAAAAAAATTGCGCAGTTTAAGTGATTGCGCAAAAATTTGTGACTTTTTTTACTCCATTATTCTGACTTGAGTCAATGATAAATCTGGCCTATTGTGTCCCTACTTGTGGACTTATGTTAAATGCTGTGTTTCTGTTTGGTCTTATCTTGTACCAGCACATGATTCATTGTATACAATTTTTAATGATGTATGTTTGTCTATGTAGCCCAATAAAATTGCTTTATTGATTTTACATTTTGTGGATGTGCACAATTTTTGCAGTTCTCGGGGCATTATAGACACCATTCTTAATAAGACCCTGTGCTGGCAGTGGAGAAAATAATGACTGAGATGGGCCTCCCAGCCTGACCCCTTACCCACCCATGCCATGCCCATTTTTAGATCTGGAGTAAGCTGGGAAGAAGTCGCAGATTCTGCAAATACATGGCATGCGACAGAATCTGCATCATATATATGACAAAAGTGGCATACCTTTGTTCATAAATAACCCCCAATATGAATATGTAATATTTTATTGAGACATAAAAGATTAATCACTACAACAGAAAAGATGTAGTTTTCCTGAGGGATAGTTACATAGACAATGGCGTATGGGACTTAGAAATAACAGTAACTGTACACAAAATAACTATAGAACAGTTTGTTAGAAAACGGTGCCCACAGAGGAAAGTTCTGGCGAAATGCGCATTTGGGTGTGTGGTTTTCCTGAGGTGAACACTTAAAGGGGTTGTCCGGGCCTTTTCTATTAATGACCTATCATCAGGATAATGAGAATGAAGTATTGAGGCACTCAGGTTATTCTTTTTGCAGTTTAAATGAAGTTTATTTCATAAATTAATCTCTGCATCATCCATTCGCCCGTGGTATATATAGGAGCATTAAACAACAGAATATTTCTGACCAAACGTTTCGGTCAAGGTGGACCTTCGTCAGTGGTCATATTATCTGAGTGATGTATGGCTGTATTCTGGGGTGCTGGATGCATCATACTAATAATTGTCCCCTTCCTAGATCCTTGTTGAGGACCGTGTCAATTCTCTCTCTCTCCCACATGGTAATAAACAAATTGGAGAGGCTGGGGGCGAATTTCGCCCCCCATCGCCACGCCAGAGTGCTGAAGGTAAAAAGAGTCACTATAAAGAAAATAATTGTGGGTGAGACAGAAGGTCACACAGTCCAAGACAAAGTTTTTTGTTCTATCCCCATCTGAGGGTCACTATCTAGAGCTTCTTGGACCCCTCTAATACCCAGATCTTGTGGTATACAGGTATAGAGGGAGGACACATCCACTGTGGCTAACCAGATGGATCCCTGGATTTCTCCAATCTCCTCTAAAAGATCAATAACACTGGAGGAGTTTTTTAGAAAGGAGGGGGCCACTGTCACATACTTTTGCAAAAAATTATCGATGTATTCAGAGACTCTACTGTTCAGGGAATTAATCCCTGACACAATGGGTCTCCCAGGGGGATGTATTGGATCCTTGTGTATCTTTGGCAAAAAATATATGACAGGGGTGACCGGATTTTTTTGAGAAAGGTAGTCGAACTCCTTCTTGTTTAAAACGCCATTCTGCAAACCCTTCTTCGATATCATAAAAAGTGGACCTCCTTGCGCTCCCGGCGTTTAAGTTTGAAAAAATCAGCCAGTCCTGGCTGATTCCGCTGCTAAGTGTCTTAAAAGAAGCAGTTGTCCTCCTTAAAATTGTGATATAAGTAGCTAATATATCACCCGCAGGTGACGTGAGACACAAGCGCTGGGGTAGCAAACCCAACCGCTATCTCCCTCTGTTTCTTTAATGTGTGAGTGAGTGTTAGAAGGGAAAGAGAGGATGCAAAAGACTGTAAATCGAGATCATTTATGGGCAGTCTGTAGCGATCACTATCTGTGCTGAGAAGGTATGTTAAAATGCAAGCACAATCGGTATGAGCACAAATCTTTGGTGTACGATATAAAATATAATCTATACCTGGTAAGTTCCTGTTTTACTAAATTCAATGATGCATCTTTTTCATTTCCTATGTTTTTACCGGTTCTTTGTTCTGTATTTTTTTATCCTGTAAGTGTCTTGGAGTAAATGCGTCCTCCTGGCTCACCTGCTAGCAAGTTGCGAGGGAGCTTGTTGTTATTGTCGTCCTGGAAACCGCTTCGGTGACGTCACCTCTGTGGATACCGTAGCCTCCGTGGGACAAAAAACCTCCTACGCGTTTCGGGGCCTGTCGGGCTCCTTCGTCAGGGATGGTTAGTACATTGTCCATGGAGGTTTAAGTAGTTGGTCTGGTTTCCATGGCAACATGTATCAACATATGTCAGACAAGTATGTGAATGAGAGGACGTTCCGTTTACTACAGGTATAGTCTAGATCATGCATACAGTGTGTTTTATATTTCTGAACATTTCCTGAAATTTTCCAAGGGATGCAGTGAACGCCGTTCATTTGGGTGATGGGAAAGTATTGATAATTTCTCAATTGTTTTATTGTCCAGGTCCGTTGCGGATATGGTGGTTGTTCGTTATTATTGGAAAGCAAAGAGTTCTATTTCTTGATTTAACCCATTGGGTGCCAGACTGTTACATCTGAAAATCCATTTGCGTCAGTTTATGGTATGTTTTGGTGTGTATTTTCCCGTTTTCAATGAATATAGTTAGGTCAATAAATGTTTAAATAATTTAAATAAAAACAAATTTTACCTACACCTCACCCCAACCTTTGATAAAAAACAAATCAATTTCCTTGACCTAACTATATTGAAAACGGGAAAATACACACCAAAACATACCATAAACCGACGCACACTAACAGCTTTATCCCCTTGAAAGCTGCCATTTACCCATATGGCTCAATAATATCCCTTACAGTCAGTACATAAGAGCCCGTAGAAACTGCACTATTAATACAGATTATCAAAATGAAGTAGACATATTAAATAAAAAATTCATAGAGAAGGGATATAAGGAAGAATCATTGATCCCTATCACCAAATCAGTGAGTGATATTGATAGGAATAAACTACTGCAAGAAAAAACAATACAAAAGGAACAACGTATAAGTGATGACACCAACAATATCAAAGTTCCCATCGTCACCACATATAGCGCAGGGGTGAATATCTTTAAGAAAATTATTTATAGACACTGGGACATCTTAAAGTACGATAAAATAATTGGGGACAAGATCTCTCCCAATCCCACATTTATCTTTAAAAAATCTGCAAACCTAGCAAACCTTGTAGCCCCATCTATTAAAAGAAATATGGTGGTGAAAAAAGCAAGCGCCAAAAAAGGTTTTTATCCATGCAGAATATGTAAAAATTGCAAAACATCTAGATTTCTAACTAAACCAATACTGGAATTTGATACCCCACAGGGTAAATTCATAATTAAGGATTACATTTCTTGTAATACCAAAGGGGTCATTTATTACATTAGGTGTCCCTGTGAAAAAATCCATGTTGGACGCACTAAAAGAGAACTGAAAACCAGAATCAGGGAACATGTTAATAATATACATAAAAAAGCAGATCACCACCCGCTATCACGCCATTATGCTGAATTTCACCAGGGCAAATTCCTGGGATCCACCTTTTTAGGCATTGAAAGAATAAAACAGGATAGCAGGGGAGGGGACTATATCAAACTTATGTCGAGGATGGAAAGCAAATGGATTTTCAGATGTAACAGTCTGGCACCCAATGGGTTAAATCAAGAAATAGAACTCTTTGCTTTCCAATAATAACGAACAACCACCATATCCGCAACGGACCTGGACAATAAAACAATTGAGAAATTATCAATACTTTCCCATCACCCAAATGAACGGCGTTCACTGCATCCCTTGGAAAATTTCAGGAAATGTTCAGAAATATAAAACACACTGTATGTATGATCTAGACTATACCTGTAGTAAACGGAACGTCCTCTCATTCACATACTTGTCTGACATATGTTGATACATGTTGCCATGGAAACCGGACCAACTACTTAAACCTCCATGGACAATGTACTAACCATCCCTGACGAAGGAGCCCGACAGGCCCGAAATGCGTAGGAGGTTTTTTTGTCCCACGGAGGCTACGGTATCCACAGAGGTGACGTCACCGAAGCAGTTTCCAGGACGACCATAACAACAAGCTCCATCGCACCACGCTTGCTTCCGGCCAGGGCAGCGTCCGTGCTAGCAGGTGAGCCAGGAGGACGCATTTACTCCAAGACACTTACAGGATAAAGAAATACAAAACAAAGAACCGGTAAAAACATAGGAAAGGAAAAGGATGCATCATTGAATTTAGTAAATCAGGAACTTACCAGGTATAGATTATATTTTATATCGTACACCAAAGATTTGTGCTCATACCGATTGTGCTTGCATTTTAACATACCTTCTCAGCACAGATAGTGATCGCTACAGACTGCCCATAAATGGTCTCGATTTACAGTCTTTTGCATCCTCTCTTTCCCTTCTAACACTCACTCACACATTAAAGAAACAGAGGGAGATAGCGGTTGGGTTTGCTACTCCAGCGCTTGTGTCTCACGTCACCTACGGGTGATATATTAGCTACTTCTTCGATATCACTTCTAATTGTTTTTTATACATGTTTAGTGGATTGTTTTTCAACACTAAGTAAGTATCCTTATCGGAGAGCAGTCTTTCCATTTCTAATGTGTATTGTTCCACATCCATTAGCACAACCCCTCCCCCCTTGTCGGCCGGTTTTATGACTATTTTATCATTCTTTTCCAACCTTTTTAATGCCTCCTTTTCTTCACTAGAGAGATTCTGTTTTGTTGGTTTATTATCCATTTTCTCTAATTCATTCAATAGACTCCTTTTAAAGGCATCGATACATTCGTTATTTTTATTCCTAGGGCAGAATTTTGATTTATTACGGAGGTCGGTGTGAATAACCCCCGCTGTCTCTGTAATGTTTGCCGATCGTGGATGTTGAATATTTAGATGATATTTTGCCATATTTAGTTTTCTAATATATCTATGGATGTCAAGGAATAGACTGAATTTATTGATCCCATTACTCGGGGCAAACTTAAGCCCTTTTTGTAAAATCAGTTTCTCCTCTTTGGAAAGAGGATACTTGCTTAGGTTGAATATTCCTATTGATTCCCCTTGCTCTTCTTTCCTACCGGATTCTGATTTCTGTACCCTACCTCTATGTCCTCGATGAAGCCTTTTCTTGTAAAAAGTCCCTCTGTACCCCCCGCATACTCTGATGTGGAAAATTCTGACTCAGATCTACTTCATGTTTATTTGCAATCAATTTATCCTTGTCCTTACTAGCTTCTATCATTCTATGTTTATGTTCAATCTGTTGTACGCTGCTAGGTTCCCTTCTATTTTCACTGGGGTTAACTGTACCTGCTATATTAATGGTTTCTCCACATTCTATTTTGGTTTTGGGTGTATTCTTACAGTTATTTAGTCTAAGTTGGTCCCTGGTTGGATATGTATAGGTGTTTCTTGACCTATCATGGGTAGGTTGGTTGTAGTATCCCATGTAGTTATATGAATAGTGTCCTCTTTTTTTATTGAAATTATTGCCATTGGTTGGGCTTTTCTTCCAAAGCTCTTCTGTTGCTGTAAGAATCCCTATTATCAATCAAGGGAGGGGGATGGCGTGAGTTTGTCCCGAAATTTTCAATTTCTATCTGTTTCCCACTCGCATAGTGAAAATCAGATATATCCATGCCCTTCTCTATCAACCCCTGGTGGTCCATATTAGCCGACATTTTCCATTTATAAACCCTATTTTTCTGGTAATCCTCACAAACTTTTAGATTTTTAGTGTTCCCATATGATAGGGGGAGGTATATTATTTTGTTAGATTGTTTGCATCTGCAGTATCAAAAAGGATGTTAGAACACTCAGTTTGTTTTCTTTTTTCCCTTTAAAATAACACACCAAATATCCCAAGAGTTTCAAATGACGTATAACAGGGGAGGTTTCCCTGTTAATTTAAACCCAGTGGTATCCACTTAGTAATCAACGCCCCAGACGAAGCATTATGGCGAAACCCGGGTCGGGCAATACAGATTGTTTTTAAACACGCTTTTATACCTGTACTTTTGTGAGTATATTAAAATATTTTTATCTGACACATTAGTATGTACTTCACCATTCTTGTGACCTCCTTCTTTTGAGACCTCTGGAAGTGAAAGTCCGGTGCTATCCTTTACAAGCAGCATTCTACCTTTGGATCGCGGTTTGGATCAACACCTGCTGAACCGACGGCTCCAGGCTTACGTCCGCTACACCTACAGAGCTCTCCTATAGAAGACACTGATGAGACCTCTATCCATGTGTTTCACCAGTGGAGTCTTGTGAGTATAACTTATTCACAAGGTGCGACAGGTGTTTGGAGCATACTACACCATAGTGCGTTTTTTTCACTCCATTTCAGGTTTCCATGCCACTGTTGAGTTTTGACTTGTGTATGTGGTCCTATTAGCTGAAGACCTTTTTTGAATACAAAAGAAGGGGAACTGACTGAAATAGAAAAATAACTTTCTCCTGCAGCGCAATCCTTTTCTATTGCTGTATTTGGTGGACTCTTTCACTCGCATTGTCCTAGGATTTGCAGCGCTTGAGGGGGCAAATATCCTGTACAGAGACTTTATAATATTTTTTTATTTATATAAGTACGGTAACTCTTTTCTACTGACCACAATAGCACTGCAGTATCTTTAACTGTCTGGTTGGTCAATTGGAAATCTTCTTTATTGTATTTCTGGATACTAATCATTAGTTGTTATCCAACTTTTCAAACAAACTTTTCTATAGTTACTTTGTGTACAGTTACTGTTATTTCTAAGTCCCATATGCCATATACTGTTTGTTATTATCTCTCAGAAAAACGGCACCATTTTTGCAGTAGTGATTCAATTTTTTTAATGTTTTATATTAATCCAGTCTTTAGTGACTCTGTCTCTATTTGTTGGTTGCTGAATGTGAATCAGCTTTTTATTGGGGTATACACTATATCTCTGTAACAATCCCCGACTATTCTTAAAGCCAAGATTCAAGAATTTTCATCTAGGTTGAGAAAGGCTTCTCCGGGTTACCCGGATTTGCACACTAAGATTTTGCAGGGTTGGATAAGATTGAGAGAAGAAGCACCTAGTGAGATATGGAGAGAAACCCAATTTGAATGAATGCATTTACAGCTTCCATGAATCACGTGTTTTTTTTTTAAACTGATCAGTTAACCAGTTGCCCAAGGTGTCAAATGCCAAACACAGATCTCCTTCATGTATTTGGTCCTGCTCACAGTCCTCTGCATATTGGATAATAGTGTGAACCTATGCAGCAGGCTGATGAGAATAGATATCCCATTATCCACAGAATTGATTCTGTTCCATTGGCACCCAGAGGGTAAACCAATACCTAATGGAACATATAAGTTTAATGGCGGATAAATGGTGTCTGTTGCTGCAAGTCCCTACGCCTTAGGAGTTCCTACAACAAATTAAGCATTGTCTGCGGATGGAATGTCCGGGAGGTGAACATTCTAAAGAGTCCTCAATATGGGGTCTTATGAGAAAATGGAAAGGGTTCATATGTACAGAACTGGATGATGAGGAGTTGAGATCTTTTGTTGAGCCTTTTAGCTCAACTGAATGGTTCCTCTCCAGGAAGTACTGAAAGAGACATTAGGGTGTCTTGAACAGGTAGATAGGTAGATGTAGTAATTCTTACCACTGGGGGATCGGAGTACCAGATGGTGGTTCACATACTGAGCAAGGGAGTTCTGGGAGCGGAGTGAGAGGAGGGGGGAGGGAGTGAGATACCTTTTATTATGTTCTTTCAAATGTTAAGTTGGTAATGTCAGAAGATAGAAATGTCTGTTCTATATTTTTGATGTACTGACTATGTTATAAAACTCAAATAAAATGAAAATCTTAAAGTCCTCATTTTAGCATCCATTTATACAATAGGCAATTATTTTGCTAAATGAGAGCATACTGCAGCCAGATAACAATATGTGTAGAATGTAAGGTTGAGCGAACCCGAACTGTAAAGTTCAGTTTTGTACCAAACTTTAGGATTTTTTTACCCCGGATCCGAACCCAAACATTTCAGTAATAGTTCGGGTTCAAGTTCGGTGTTTGGGATCTAATGGTGCTTTTTAAAAGGCTGCAGGGCAGCCAATCAACAAGCGTTTAACTTGTGTGCCCTTAGAAGCCAGCACAGCTATGACTACTATTGGTATGGCTGTGATTGGCCAGTGCAGCATGTGACCCAGCCTCTATATAAGCTGGAGTAGCGTAGCGCCGCAAGTCACTCTGCTCTTACTAGTATAGGGAGAGATAGCTTCTGCTGTAAGGGAGAGATTAGGAAACAAATAATCTATCTGATATCACATCACAACTTGTTATTAACTCTGCGATCTACTGAGATTTTGTTTTGTGGGTGCAGTGCAACATTTTTGTACCCTGCCCTAAACAGAAAAATACGTTTATCCGTCTGTTAGGTGGGCGTTGGCACCCATTTTTAGCAAGTTCAGTGCACCAGCACTACATAAGTGCCAGGGACAATAATTTAACCTTGTTCTTTTAGTTCAGTGGGCAACATATACCCATTTTTTAAGTGCACCTGCACTGCATATGTGCCAGGTGAAGGGAACATATCTTTTTTTCTGTAAAGTACAATCTAAGTAATTCCATGATAACAAAAGAAAATCAGTTAAATCCATCTCTTTCACTGTGGGTGAAAAAATCATATTTTTTTTGCCAGAAAGTACCTTTGCAGCCTGCACTGCAAATCTGATAGTGAAATAGAATCAGTGAATACAGTCCAATACAACCAGTCAATACTGCTGTTACATTGTTGGTTGACAAATTAACAGTTTTTTGTGACCGTGAAGAAATTGTATAAAATTCGCCTGTCACGCTATTGTGTGACCTCAAGAAATTTTTTCTCTTTATAACACCGACACTGCTTTACTGTCAGTGAGCTTATTTGTTGACTATTGGCGGTTACATTGTCGTCTGACATAAACCATCTGTTAGTTTGGTGGGTTAACTCAAAGAATGAAGAGCGCGTCAAATAAGGGACGTGGCCCTGGTCATGGTGCTGCTTGTGTTGGTGGAGCTCCTGTTGCAGGGAGTGGACGGGGTTGATCTGTGCCAACTACACACACAAGTGAAACACCTTCTTCAGGTGTGAGTAGGCGACAGAACCTTCAGCGTTATTTGGTAGGGCCGACTGCGGCTCTACAAACGGTGAGGCCAGAACAAGTACAGGCGATAGTAGATTGGGTGGCTGACAGTACCTCCAGTTCCGTCACATTGTCTCCCACCCCTTGCTGAAAGATCATAGACGGCACCTGCAGCCCATGGCCATCAGTCTTTCACCTCACCCCCTTGCACATCAGCCAAGCAGTCTGAGCCCCAAGTCATGCAGCAGTCTCTTCTGCTTTGATGACTCTGCTAGCAGGGTTTCGCAGGGCCATCTACATAGCCTTGCCCCAGAAGTGGAAGAGATTGAGTGCACTGATGCCCAACCACTTATGTTTCAGGATGAGTACATGGGAGGACCACCGCAGCACGTCTCGGATGATGACGAAACACAGGTGGCAACTGCTGTGGCTTTCTGCAGTGTGCAGACCGACAAGGAGGAAAGGGGTGAAGACTGGGTGGAAGATGATGTGGAGGATGATGAGGTACTAGACCCCACATGGAATTAAGGTCATGCAAGTGACGTGTGCAGTTTGGAGGAAGAGGATGTGATCGCTCAGAGGCACCAGCACAGCAAAAGAGGGAGCAGGGTGCTCTGCATAGGTGACAGGGACCTAATTTTTGTAAAATCGTCTGTTCAATTGGTGAGTGACATGAACCCAGTTTTGCCGTGAATAAACCCCTGCTCTGCATAATTGACAGGGACCAAAATATTTTAATATCGTCTGTTCCATTGGTGGGTGACATTAACCCATTTTTGCCGTTAAAAAAACCCTGCTCTGCATAGGTGACAGTGACTTAAATTTCTAAAATTCATCTTTAATTGGACGCGCGCCCCCTCCTTTCATTCGATTCTTTCACTTTATTAACTTTTCCCACATTTCCACCCGATCACATTTCAGCCATTGACCTCACTTGGATTTGGTATCCCTTTTTCATGCTCCCTCTCCGGCATGGAACCCTGATTCCCCATTACCCATGATCACCATGGTAGGCGCATAATAGAAAGCTGCAGCAGGGCCTCTCCTGTCCAACGTTTCCTAATCCAAAATACCGCAGTGACATTCCCTGTAATATTTTTTTAATCATTCCAATAACAGGGCATCTTAAGAGTCCTGTATTGTTATTTATCGTCACTAATTCCCGGGTCGGGAGTGAGTAATTTCCGTGCGCCCCCTCCTTTACTTGGATGCTTCTGCTTCAATAACTTATCCCACATTTCCGATTGATCACATTTCAACCATTGACCTCCCTTGGATGTGGTATCAGTTTCTCAGGCTCCCTCTCCGGCATGGAACCCTGATTCCCCATTACCCTTGATCACCATGGTAGGCGCATAAAAGAACATAGAAAGTTGTATAGGGAAGATATCCAATTGGATCGTGGACATCACGGGGACGTGCGACATGGTGGAGCAGTATGTGTGCACATGCCTACACGTACTGACTGATGGGTCTGCCCCCTTCAACTTCTGAGTCTCCAAATTGGGTGCATGGCCAGAGCTTGCCCTTTACGCATTGGAGGTGCTGGCCTGCCCTGTCTGAACGTTTGTTTAGCACGGCAGGAGGGGGTTATCAAAGAGAAGGGCAGCCGCCTGTCCACAGCCAATGTGGACAAGCTTGCGTTCATTAAAATGAACTAGGCAGGGATCCCACAGGACTTGTCAATACCTTGTGCAGAATAGACATGTATACCGGCCTCACCTAACCATTGTTGTACTCCAGTGCACTTTCTCTTTCTTTTTTTTAAATATATTTCCCAATGTTTTGGGTTCTACCCAAATTTGAAAAAAAAACTGTGTTGGCAACCTCCTCCACTGCCGCTTCCACCTACACCGCCAGATCCACCTCCTACTTCATATGGCTCTCCTCCTCCTAGATTATTATTTTTTATTTTTACGTATTTTATGTTATTTTAAGTAATTTACCTATCTACATTTGTTTGCAGAGCACTTGCCATGCTCTTATAATGCCTCAGCAGAGATTATCTTAGTTTAAGAAGTAGCACTGTAGAGTTTGTCTTTCTTCTTCTCAGAAGCCTATTTAGTAGATTGAGGAACATGACCGCAATTTATTCAGCTGTCTGAACATCAGTGAAGTTGGACACTAATGTTGGAAGTAAAGGTCACAGATGTTCAATGTTCATTGGGATTGAGGTCAGTCAAGTTTCACACCAACCTCAAAATTACATATCGATAATTTTCTGCATGAGGGTAATACTGAAATAGTGAAAAGGCTTTCTTCAAACTGTTCAGACTGCCAGATGGTAAAGTGTGACACCTAACTCAAATTGTATTGGTTCAGAACTAGAGATGAGCAAATTTTTCAAAAATTTAATTTGGGCACTTAGCCGTATTTTCCCCAAAAATTTGATTCGATCCGAATTAGTTCTTGACAAAGTGTGTTAGAAATCAACTATTTCCCAGCTGCAGGGAGCATGTATATCAGTGAACATCACTATACAATGCAGAAACATGCATAGCTAGTCCACTGTGGTAGTGAAACAGTTACTGTGCGTTAGTATGACTGGCAGGTGACAGGTGTCAGACTTAGGTCAATGTTAGCGTCAGGTATAAAGAACTGTGCAGTGGCCTAAGATTCTACTATAAAGTGAAAGAGAGCACTCCTTTTACACCTTCTGCCGATTCCACATAGATTGCTACAGAACCTGTTCACCCCAAAATCTGTAGTATCAGACCGCTATTTCATCCCAATTACAGAATTAAGAATGAATGGATTTACTTAGGTATAAAAGAACATGAACACCCCAAAATCAGTAGTATCAGGCCACAATTTCACCCCAGAATCAAAGATTAATAAAGGATTACTTATGTATAAAAGAACGTGAACACCCCAAAATCTATAGTATCAGACCGCAAATTAACCCCAATTACAGAATCAAGGATTAATGGAATTACCTATGTATAATAGAATGTGAACAATCTAAAATCAGTAGTATTATAACACTTTTTAACCCCAATTAGTGCATCAAGGTGTAATAGAGTGGCTTTTTTATTAGCCAAGATTGGTGACGTGTAGTGCTGGATGAGCACTACACATCTCCATCCTCTCCTTCAGGTGGGACTTGATAAAGGTCACTCTGACCAAAACACCATCATTTTC
Source organism: Bufo gargarizans (assembly GCF_014858855.1). Taxonomy (NCBI): domain Eukaryota; kingdom Metazoa; phylum Chordata; class Amphibia; order Anura; family Bufonidae; genus Bufo; species Bufo gargarizans. The sequence continues at coordinate 220,180,434 of NC_058082.1, read as the reverse complement.
TATATCTAGATTTCTTTGCATCCATTGCTGGAATATTTATACAGGAGATAAAATAAAAAAAATTTAAAATAGAAATAAAGAAGAATATTGATTTATATATTTATTTATTAATTTTTATTTTATTTTTTTGCGTGTGTCCTGAATTCTTGGTACAAGTTTTTTCATGTTGAGACAGTTTTAAAAAGGCAATTTGCAATGCTAATCTAAAAATAAAATATAGTAAGAAAAGTTTTGCAGAAACGTCCACACAAAACGTTCCAAAAGGACAATCTTTTGTCATAAATGACACCTATTAAGGTTACATTTGAAGTGTACAATCAGGAACATTTCCTAGAATATACCCAAAATGTAGGGAAAAACAAAGTGTGAACACAACCTAACAAAATGCTGCCAATGCATGTATGCGACTATCGAGCCTAGCTAGATTTTATGTGAAAATTATATCATGGAAATGACTAAACTGAAGAGCTGACAAGTGTGAATAAAAAAAATCTTTATCTGAAAATGTAAGTCCTCTTTATTTATAGAAAACTTGTACCATAGTTATCTGAAAAGATAAATTTGCAAACTGCAGTATATAAAACTATACATTTTACTCTTAACTGCCAAGAAATTGTAAGACAACGAAGCTGGACAGATTTTAAGGCTCATTAGATAGAAGTAGAATTCTTTAGACAAAACATGTAAAATAATTCACAGAGAATATCAGAGTGTAGTATGAAATATTAGACTGTACAGTCATCCCAAAAATGTATACATACCACACAAATATACATTTTTGTTAGATATCAGTCTGGTTTATAAACTTTGTACATTTTAATTTAACTTTTCTGTCAGTAGTGCATTAGTTCCTTGAATAATATCTACTGATATATACTACTGTCATTTTCAATACATTAACAGACCTGCTTGGTTTGCCCTGCTTCATCGCCAGTGCACGTTCAGCTAATACATACTGGACTATGGCACAATAGGTTTATATACACTATATGGGCAAAAGTATTGTGACACCTACACATTACACCTACAGGAGCTTTTCTGACTTTGCTTTCCATAGAGATTAATAGCCAAAACAGCCTTCTCTAATTCTGGAAGGCTTTCTATAAAATTTTAGATGGTGTGTGTGTGAATTTTTTGCCGATTCATCCAGTAGAACATTTGTGATGTCAGACACTAAAGTTGGAAGAGAGGGCCTGGCTCACACTCTCTGTTCTAGTTCATCATAAATGTTATTCCATGGAGTTGAGGTCAGGGCTCGTCGTGGGCCTAAGTTCTTCAGCACCAAACTTACCCAGTCATACCTTTGTGGGTGTCACGACCCCTGGTCATGGTCGTGACTCCTTGGGAGCCGCATGCAGTTATCCGCGGTCTGGTGTTGTCGCAACCGCAGCTGGGGGCACTTAGTGGTTTGCCTCAGGTGCGGTTGCCGCGAATAACAGGCATGCGTGCGGTTGCCCTTGGCATCGTGTTTTGGTGTGCACGTCCTTCGTAAGAGGGTGAAGCATGCATCCATTGACCGTTGGGGTGCATGCGCGTTCTCCGGAGGGAGAGCGCTACGGGGTTCACCGTTAACGGCGCGGTTGGTGGCTTTTCCCCGCCACCTTGCTAACCGTGTCCGTGTTGGTGACCCCTCGTCCCTCTCAGGGTTCCTATCTCTGGTCGTCTGCTGGCAGCATTCCTTCGGTGTTCCGGCAGGTGTGCTGGGTGGGGAGTGTCTGCTGGCAGCGACCTGGAGTGGGAACGTCCTCCTGAGTTGGACGCGGTGTCCTGTTTTCCTCCTCCAGACTGCTTTGTTGGCTGGCGACCGGGGGACTGTTGTGTACGGTCTGGTCTGTTGGCGGCAGTTCTGGGGGGAGATACGGGCATCGGTCTGGTGTCCTGTGTTCCTCCTCCGGACTGCTTTGTTGGCTGGCGACCTGGGGACTGTTGTGTACGGTCCAGGTCTGTTGGCGGCAGTTCCGGGGGGAGATACGGGCATCTATCTGGCAGTGCCTCCAGTGTTCTCTCTTCCAGTCTGCTCTGTTGGCTGCCGACCTGGGACTGTTGTGTACGGTCCAGGTCCGTTGGCGGCAGCTCTGGAGGGAGACACTGGTGGTTATCAGGCATTGCCCCTCCCCCCCTCCCTGTTGTTTGGTCCCACCAGCTTCCCTTTTCGGTTGGGGGGGGCTTTGAGGGGAGGGAGTGTCACGACCCCTGGTCATGGTCGTGACTCCTTGGGAGCCGCATGCAGTTATCCGCGGTCTGGTGTTGTCGCAACCGCAGCTGGGGGCACTTAGTGGTTTGCCTCAGGTGCGGTTGCCGCGAATAACAGGCATGCGTGCGGTTGCCCTTGGCATCGTGTTTTGGTGTGCACGTCCTTCGTCTGTGTTTGTGTGCACTTCCTTGTCTGTTTGTTGTGCACGAGGTTGTATGCACTTGGACACCTCCCTTCACCTGCGGTTGTCCGCGGCAACGTCTGGTGTTGTGCATGTGGTGGCAGGGTCTCTGCCTGCTGGTTGTTCTGCAGGACACGGTGGCCACGCATGCCGTTGCCAGCGGTGACAGGTGAGTGAGTGTGTGTGCTATTCCCCTTTTAGTTGGTGTTTTCCCTTCTGTGGTGTAGGAAGGGTTAACTCCCTTCCCAGTGTGTGTGTTGTCACTGGGTGTGGTTGACTGGTGGGTGTGGCCTTTCGGCCTATATAGCCTGAGACTCCTGCAGGCTTCAGTAGGTTGCTCTCAGCCATGCTGGCTGGAGCAGCCTCCTGTTTCCTCCATCTGCCTGGTGAGGACCAACCTTCTGGTCATAAAACCATTGTCAGTTAAAACTATGTTTCACAGTGTTATCTAGGTGTGTGTGGGGTTATTATGTTAGTGCAGCTTGTGGTCCTGGGTTCCTGTGGGATGTCTGGTGTGTGCTGTGTTTGTTGGTGTCTGAACCGCAGCACCTGCACATGGGATCCAGGGTTTGTTGTCTGTGGCAGGTGAGTGATGTGTTGGTCCCATTTGCCTGTCACTGCCATAGCTGTTATTGTATCCCCCTGTGTTGCTTGGCCGTTGAGACCCCGGCTCCTCCGTGCCTAGGAGGAGTAGGGCGTCTGACTCTGTCCCCTAGTACAGGGCCGACTTGAGGGCTCGTAGGGACTGTAAGGTTCCGGCGTATGAGTCCTCCTACCATCAAGGTCGGCTCATACTGATAGGAGACAGGGTCAGCGTTAGGGACGCAATAGGAGGTGACCTGCTCCCTAACTTTGGTGTCCCGGCCAAGGGGTAACCCTATCATCTCCTGGCACCGCACGGCTGGGGGTTTCCCCCACCGCCAGCCGTGACAGTGGGCCTTGCTTTGTGCACTGGGGCACAGTCATGCTACAACAGAAAAGGGCTGTCTCTAAACTATTCCCACACAGTTGGAAGCATACAGTTGTCCAAAATATCTTTATATACTGAAGCACAGGGGCGTAACTACCATAGAGGCAGACCATGCAACTGCTATGGGTCCAGGGCATGAGGGGGCTCAGTCTTCATTGGGATTATTTCCTCTTCTACTGGAGGTGAAAACTTGGTCAAGACTCTACCTTATAAAGCAACAACTTTTAGCAAATGAAGCAGGGGAAAAATAGCCCAAAGGTCATTGAAAAGAGTTTAGGCAGAAACCATTCTGTCCTGTGTGGGGGGCCTGGTTTGACCCTTGCTATGGGGCTCTTACTTTTCTATGTACACCACTGCTGAAGCACTAAGATTTACTGCGCTGAAACTAATGGTACAAGGCCAAGCTCTGAAAAACAACCCCATCAGGGCCGTCTTTAATATTGATTGGACCCTGGGCAAAAATTTACTTGGGCCCCCTGGATCCCGACTTCCCACACCTTAGCAGGCAATCACGCCCTCCACCACAACACACACACAAAAAATCCACACATCTGGTAGAGTATATAGACCCCCCACAGTATACAGGCCCCCCACAGTATACAGGCTCGCACAGTATACAGCCCCCCCCACAGTATACAGGCCTCCCACAGTATACAGGCCCTCCACAGTATACAGGCGCCCCACAGTATACAGGCCCCCCCACATTATACAGGCCCCCCACAGTATACAGGCACCCCCAGTATACAGCCCCCCACAGTATACAGGCCCCCCAGTATACAGCCCCCCACAGTATACAGGCCCCCCCAGTATACAGCCCCCCACAGTATACAGGCCCCCACAGTATACAGGCCCCCCACAGTATACAGGCCCCCCACAGTATACAGGCCCCCCACAGTATACAGGCCCCCCACACTATACAGGCCCCCCACAGTATACAGGCCCACACAGTATACAGCCCCCTCCCCCAGTATACAGGCCCCTCACAGTATACAGGCCCCGCACAGTATACAGCCCCCCCCCCCACAGTATACAGGCCCCCCACAGTATACAGCCCCCCACTATACAGTAGTTTACAGTATATTAGCATAACAGCCCCTGTCACCTTTTTCTGATGTAATCTTCACAAAAAAAGCTCCAAACTTCTACTGCAACACTCCTGTTAGGACCTGTAATGACCTCATAGCCATGTGACCAGTAATATTGCTAGGTTACTGGTCACATGGTGATGATGTCATCTAAGGTCCTAGATCACATTCACAGCTCTAACTGTACGATGCCTGGACTCAGCACCCCCTGTGTAGCTGACAGCCTGACACCCGGGGCAGTAGCTAGCGGGGCTCAAGAGGCAGCTACCTTGGGCCCCCCAGGAGCAACTGGGCCCGGGGCAGCTGCCCCTTTTGCCCCTTGGTAAAGACGGCCCTGAACCCCATAGTATTATTCCTCATCCACTAAAATTTACAGTTGGCACAATGCAGTTTGCCAGGTAATATGCTTCTGGCATTCACCAAATCTAGGCTTCATCAAACTTCCAGATCGAAAAGCATGATTCACTGATCCACAGTACACTTTTGCACTGTCCCATGTAGCTGTCCAGTGGCAGCATGCTTTATACTGCTGCATCTGACACTTGGCATTGTGCTTAGTGATTTAAGGTTTGCATGCTGCTGCTTGGCTGTGGAAACCTGTGTCATGAAGCTCCTGGTGCACTGTTCTCATGCTAATTTTAATGCCAGTGAAGGTTTGGAAGTACAGTTATTGAGTGAGCAAAGAGACCTTGCAACATGTCTCAAGAGAAAATTGCCCAGGATCTTGGGGATGCTCTTTCTTATTGTAGCCCAGTCAATGCTCTTCTGCATTTATGTGAAAAATATATGCAAATTAGCATATCTTACTTCTACTTGCATCAGATAGGCTTAGTGTTCTCTTCTTCTTGGAAGAAAAGCTAATTTGAATATCTTTCCCAGAATCTTTCCCCAATGATATGCAAATTAGCTTTTCTTTATGGAAAAAGCACCGATTTAACAGTTTGAGTCTGCCAACACACACTGCACACAGTGCAAAAATCACTGATTGAATAGTTCTAGGATACTGCCAGAGGAAAATCTTATTATGAAAAATGCACTGATTGAACAATTCAAGGCTACCACCAGTCAAAAATCTTACTAAGAAAAAGCACTGATTGACCATTCCAAGGCTAATACCAAATTTTCCCCTGGTGATAGCCTCGGACTGTTCAATCAGTGCTTTTTGTATAATAGGATTTTCCATTGGTGGTAGCCATGAACTGTTAAATCAGTGCTTTTTCATATAGGAAAGATAATTTGCATGTGTTTGTGGGAAATATTTTCGAATTAGCTTTTCTTCTAAAAAAGAACACCAAATCTATCTGATGCCATTAGAAGTAAGATATGCTAATTTACATACATGGGGGCATTCAGTATTCTTGTTCTTTTGTAAGAAGAACTGACTTACACATATCTTTTTCAGTGGAGTATTGCATGTGGGTCTCTTCCGAATCAGTAGAATAGATTTTGCACATCTCTAATTAAAATCTCAAATTAATATAGTTGGAGCACAACTGATAACATGCACAGAAATCCATGTTACCCTCCCTGGGTTCTTGTTCACATATACAGAAAGAATAGGGACTTTTTCTCTCCTCTTTCCCTGAGGCCTGTCGTCGGCACATACCCCACTGCCCCCTCCTCCTCCATGCTGCTGAGATCACATCTGGCTGATATTTTAAAATATCTAGGGTTAAGCAATACCAGTAACTTGCAATGTTCTGCAGATATAAAATACAGAAATACCAGGAAACCTAATGAACCTAATTGCTCTTCAGCTTTAAAGAATATTCATCAATCTATAGAGTAGCCACCCACTAAAAAGGCTTCTGTAGTCAGACTTTGTGCAGAGCAATCTGATTAGTAGAATCTACAGGCTAAGGCCTCATGCACACGACCGTTTTTTTTTAAGGTCCGCAAAAACAGGGTCCGAAGGTCGGTGATCCGTGACCGTTTTTTCGTCCGTGGGTCTTCCTTGTTTTTTGGAGGATCCACGGACATGAAAAATGAAAAAAAAATCTAAGTCAAGTTTGCCATTGAAATGATAGGAAAAAACGGACACGGATCATGGACACGGATCACGGACACGGATGACAATCTTGTGTGCATCCGTGATTTTTCACGGACCCATTGACTTGAATGGGTCCGTGAACCGTTGGCCGTGAAAAAAATAGGACAGGTCATATTTTTTTTCTCACGGCCAGGAAACACGGATCACGGATGCGGCTGCCAAATGGTGCATTTTCAGATTTTTCCACGGACCCATTGAAAGTCAATGGGTCCGTGAAAAAAAACTGAAAACGGCACAACGGCCACGGATGCACACAACGGTCGTGTGCATGAGGCCTTAAGCAGTTTTTCACCAGAGACCACCTCAGGAAATCCAACTCCCAGTACCCCTGACAATTAGCTGGGGTACTAGCACTTAGGCCTCTTTCTGCAGCTCAGTCCCATTCAAGTGATTGGGGTTGAGCAGCAAAACTAAGCACAGCCACTATACAATGTATGGCGCTGTGCTTGGCAAGCTGTGAAGAGAATGTAGCACTTACCGGAGCTCCGGTGAGTCCAACGGTCTCTTCAAACAACTGATTGGCAAGGGTCCCAGGAGTCGGACCCCACTAATCTGATTTTGATTACCTACCCTGATGATAGGCCATCAATATCAAATTCTTGGACAACCGCTTTAAAGCCCAGGTTATGTCTGTTTAGTTGTCACCACCATACATAGCAGAAGAAGGGTGCAAGAAAGGTTAATTAATGTTTGTAACAGTAAGAGCCCCTAACATAGTGAGCAGTAGCATAACATTGACACATTGATTAAATTGTACATGATTAACTTCAGTACGAACATACTCTTAGTAAAACTCATATTCTATGATTTTATAGATGAGAGCTCATCCGCCATCTATCAAGAAGAAGTACATGTTAATTACATTATGAAGTCTCTTGTGGTTAGGCTTCATTTAATATTGTACATTACAATCGTGACTTACTGGAGGATCTTCGGTAAGGGATGCAGGTCATTACAAATACATTCATCTAAGTACACCCCCTTGTACAGTTTTTGTATGCAAAAATACTGTATCACTATTTAATCTTCATTCAAACGTTATATACCGTAATGACAAAAGTAAAGTAATTCAACATAAGACACTACAAAATGGCAATAGTTTAGTAAACATAAAGAGGCAAATTTAGCATTGTCTGTGTACTTGAGGTCAGTTTTTAGATTGGAATTTCTATGTGCACCTGCGCCAAATTTATGTCCATGGCGCACAGAATAAATAAATTTGGAGCAAGTGCAAAACAGATCCACCTATTTCAGTTAAAGTACGCCTGGTTACCTGGTGTAAAGTTGCAACATTTTTAAAAGTCACACTTCATAAATGTGACACAAAAGTGATCGCCTCTGAAATCCCGAGCAGGTTTTCACTACACTTCTGAAATTTGTGATGGAAGGCACCGCTCTAGAAATATTGCAATATTTTGCGCAAATGACTTGCAACATTTACACATCAAAAACCTGGCATACTAGATTTGATAAATGTCTCCCAAAGTTCACTAATATGCTTTTTCTTTTGTGGTGCTAATACCTGGAATGTCTGGTTCGCCAGAACGGACCTGGAACAGGCATTTCTTAATAAGTCTACCAAAAACCTCTGACATCTACTCCATGTAGAACCGTTTAAGCTGTGCTTTTTTGACTAGTTTCTTGCATATATTATTTGAATTACTATTTAAGATATCACTTGTATAATAATATTATGCTTATATGGTCCATTACCTCCACAGAGAATATTGTTAAAAAAACATGGTGCTGCCAAATTTTATTTCTACATATAGCCAGTTTTAATCTACAGCATATTGTGAAAATCCCATTACTGGGAAAGTAAAACGATATCTAATAATAGTACTTGTTTCCTCACTTTACACCAGATTTGTCAACAGTCTTCATCCTTTTTTTTGCTGTTTCTCCTTTTTGTCATTCATTGCCAGAGGCTTACGCTTTATTAAAACTTACTGGTGGTCATGTATGAAGACATTCTAAAGATTTACTGAGGCGTTTGACTTGGAAGACAAGATAAATTTAAGCAAATGTCTCACATTTACAGATAAATAATTAGCAAATCCAATTTTTATTGAATCAGTACTTATGACTCCTCAAATCTGTTCTCGGTTAACAACTTTTACCAATGTGTTTTTTCCATAAATAGTGAGTTAGATAAACTAATTTAAAGAAATCACATACATGATAAAACACTGTGGACAAAAAAATTTCATTAGGATAACTGCCAATATCTGTATACAACTATAGTGAATGCATGGAGAGCAACATTTTTATTATGTACATTTAGTGGGAAGATCAAGCTGTAGGGTATTCTGTTTTTGTGTCTTTTTCACACATATATGTACACAATTACTATTGTTTCATAGTTTTTAAATGCCTTTTTTTTATTTTGTAACAGTTAAAACCTACGGTAATTTTTTTTTCTTTCATTTTTTGGTTCTCATACAGTATATAGAAAATGTGCCAGAATAAAATGCCATATCCAGTGCATGCTGCATCTTTATGCAAAGACCACTAGAACGCCACAAACAGAGCCCTTTGTATGTAGTACATTTTATATTTCACTGAATCCACCCAGACTACAGCTGCCTGGTTGTCTTAAATATATGTAAAACAATATGCATCAAAAACTGCATGTGTGAATCCAGCACCAACTATTTGTGAATTCTAGTGCTTAAGGCCTCATGCACACGACCGTTGTGTGCATCTGTGGCCGTTGTGCCGTTTTCCGTTTTTTTTCGTGGACCTATTGACTTTCAATGGGTCCGTGGAAAAATCGGAAAATTGGCAGCTGCATCCGTGATCCGTGTTTCCTGGCCGTGAAAAAAATAAGACCTGTCCTATTTTTTTCACGGCCAACGGTTCACGGACCCATTCAAGTCAATGGGTCCGTGAAAAAACACGGATGCACACAAGATTGTCATCTGCGTCCGTGATCCGTGTCCGTGATCCGTGTCATTTTTTTCCTATCATTTCAATGGCAAACTTGACTTAGATTTTTTTTTCATTTTTCATGTCCGTGGATCCTCCAAAAATCAAGGAAGACCCACGGACGAAAAAACAGTCACGGATCACGGACCTACGGACCCCGTTTTTGCGGACCTTAAAAAAAAAACGGTCGTGTGCATGAGGCCTAAAAGACACTATTAGTGCTACTGGAACCTTTGATGTTAGGCTAGGGCTACACAGTGTCAACATGTGTCGCGCATCTTCTTGTCGACAAAATGTTGCACAACATTTTTTAGAATGATAGTAAAAGGTGTCACACATCAAGTTGGATTTTTGTGCGATTGTCGCGTCACAGTCGCAGCATGTCACATGTCGCAGTACAATGCCATTGACTGTCTTTACAAAAAATATTGCAGTGTAGTTTTTTCTTTTTCTATTTTTTATTTCTTTTTCTAGTTTTTTTTTCTTCTTCTTCCTTTTTGATGACTTATGGCTAACATTACTTCTACAGTGACCTCACTGGTTGATATTCTTCAAATTGTTTTTAAAGTAGTCACTTATATTTCCTAAGAAATACATGCACATTTCAGATATATGCTGTATAATGTCAGTGTAACCATTGGATTTGATCTTGGGAGAAGAATAACTCCAAGCACGTAGACATGATTAATGTGCCATCTTTTTGTCCATTTCAGGCCTGAGTGCAATGCACTGATTTAAATCTGTGTGAAGTGCATTGGTCTATGATACTGGGAAATGTTTGAATTGATTTGTGTTGTATTACAGAGTTATTGTAATGAACCATATAGATGCTCAGTGAGCCAAAACCAAGATATCTGGGGCATGAGGTATAGTCATGTATCACTAATAATCATGCCTTCAGTCTTTATCACATTACCTCGGTTACGATGTTGAGGGAGCAATGCATGGAATACATCAGTGCAACAGAAATCGCTCCACACTGCAGCGAGGCAAGAGGCATGCTAGAGGTTAACTTGTTTCTATTGTTATTTTTGATATATGGCAATAATCTGTAGACTAGATTACAGCATATGGACAACGAAAACTGGTGTATAATATATATCATCATTCATTTTAACATATTGAGTTAGCGATGGATATGCAAGTTTTGACACATATTTTGATGTGTTATATTGTGTTTGAATAAAGGCTAGAAAATGGGTAGATAAATATTATCAAGTCAGGATGGAGGAGTGTTTAATGGATAATGCTAAGGTAACATGTATTATGTTTCAAGCTGTTATATTGGCAAATATGTGCTGGTGAGTAGTGTCTTAGGAGATCAGGTTAAATGTTGTAGGACAGTGATGGCTAACCTCCAGCAATCCAGCTGTGGTGAAACTACGACTCCCAGCATGCTCCATTCAGTTCTATGGAGCTCTGACAACAGCCAAGACAATGTACATCTTGGGAGTTGTAGTTTTGCCACAGCTGGAGTGCTGGAGGTTATCCATCACATTTGTAGGATATCTCTCTTCACATTGAGCTGAGCATCATGCTAAAACCAGAACCAGGGTTACTAAAAGCTGAGAAGTATCTTGTCTAATGATTTATTTCTAATGTGTATGATAAGAAAAATAGTATTTACTGCTTCATTTTTTGATAGAGGGATCTTTCTAGTGATATACAGATTGTAGGACATATATAGCAAAACTAAGTTTGTCAGTGCTGCAGCTTATATAGGCTATATGCACACGACGGACATGTGATGGATTTTTTTTTTAATGGCCATCGAACTTCCGTTTTAAGACCAATAGTCTATGGGGTTATTCATACAGCATTTTTTTTTACGGCCAGTGAAAACAGACGTAAAAAAATAGTACATGTTCTATCTTGTCTGTTTTTCACTGACCGACTGCCCCCATACAATTGAATGGGTCTGTCTGGACAAAAAGATAAATCCCCAGATTCCATCTTTATGCAAATGGATATTTTTTTTTACTGTGTCTGAAAACGCATGTGTGGAGACTGTCTTAGGCTGCGTTCACACTTCAGTTATGTGATCAGTTATTGTGAGCCAAAACCAGGTGTGTGTCAAAAACACTGAACAGGTGCAGATCAAATAATTACACCTGATCTCTGTGAAGGCTTCACTACTAGTTTTGGCTCTCAATAACTGATCGAAATACCTGACCAAAATAACTGAAGTGTGAACGCAGCCTTAAGCCTCATGCAGGCGTCAGTGTTTCACGGATGTGTGCTATACGTGTTCTCCACGGACAGCACACGTCCCTATTCATTTTAATGTGTGTATTCACACATCAGTGTTTCAGCACGGTCCGTGGGTTCATTTTTTTTACCACGGATGCATGCTCTATTTTCTCCGAAACCATCACGCCCATTATAGTCTATGGGTCTGTAAAAACCACAGATGCCATCCGAGTTGCATCCCTGTTTTATGGATCATTAACAAGAGATTCTTTGAAAATTATTTTTCAGCTGTTGAGTGTTAGTGAAACACTGATGCAACATGGACAGCAAAAAACGTACCCACGGACCCAACACAGATCTGTCACGGGAGAAAACACATATTGAACATGGTCCGTGTTACCACTGATCCAAAACTGCCAAGGACGTCTGCATGAGGCATTACTCGGGACAGTCTACATAATATGGAAATTTTCTTGCACAAATTCCAAATAAAATCCAATGCGACAAAGCTACAGCAGATTGTATGTTTGTTTTGCAATGCAGATTCAGTTGAGTATTTGCTTGTTGATCATGGACTTTCTCCAGCAGATCCACAGTAACAGCCACAAAAATATTTTCTGTGCATTTTACTGTGGCTATTAATGTCCCTATTGAAGTCAATTACAAAATCTGTGACATAAATTGACATGCTGTAGATTAAAAAAATCTGTACCACAGGTCAATTTACACAAATTATCTGCAGCATTTACAGGGGATTTGCTAAAATCTTACCCATTTTGTTAAAACTGTATTCCACTGCAAACTTCCTGCCTGCAATCCTAGAGGGAGAGAATTTAGCACCTACATGTAGACGTACCCTTAATGTTCACTGGTTTCTAACATTTATTTCTGATCAAAGGTAGCGTGACCCTGACCATATCTGCATAAAATTTGAGAGGGTACTTTTGAAATTTAACCTCTTAATGACTACAATATGATTTTAGCCCCTACAGGGGCTTTATTTCACAGTGCCAATATTTTATGGAAATGTGGACAAACATTCTGTAACAGGCACAACACATTCAGTGAGGTGAAGGCCGAATTTTAATTTTATTTTTTACCGTTTTGACTTTCTTGATCATTAGACACACAGTCCTCAAGGAGGATTTATTTTATGTAAAAAATAAGCACAAACTAGAAAAATGTATATATTTTTTAAGAAACTCTGTGTGATTCCTTCTTACATTACCTAGACTACCAGAGAAATGACTATATTATTATATAGTACTGTACGTCAAAAGAATAAAAGGTTTTTGCATAATACTGCTGCTTTCTGTCTACAGTCTATTGTCATTGATAGTATTGAACGAATAAAAGCATTCGAAGTGGAATTCGATCTGAAGTTAAGGAAAAATTCTATTTGCAACAAATCTGAATTTCGTTGTGCTTCGTGGTCACTAATCAATTCTGTTCCTAAAATGGCAGCTACATGTGTTAAAAAGTGAAAGTAGGAAGCCCAGGAATGCAAGATCCCCCATAATGCCGTGCAGACACACAATCAGCAGCTAGCCAGCCCCTGTGATGTCACAACCCTTTAAATGCTTCATCCTACGCAGTCTCCACCATTTCACTGTGAACTGAGCATAGGAAGAGACGTGACAAACACTATGGACAGTGTTTCTGAAAGCTTTTCATTGTGGAATATTGGATAGGGAGACTGCAGTGACTGTAATCTGATGCTCAAGGGATCCATAGGAGACTGCACAGTTTGCATCATCCCAGTGTAGGGCACTGAGCTATCTAATTAAACAGTGTCCTCCTTGTGACCCCTTAGAGACCCCATACTTGGGTGACTAAGTTGTGTAATGTAAGGTACTTTCACACTTGCGTTAAACTTTTCCGGTATTGAGCTCCGTCCTAGGGGCTCAATACCGGAAACAAGTTTTATCCTAATGCATTCTGAATGGAGAGCAATCCGTTCAGTACGCATCAGGATGTCTTCAGTTCAGTCACTGTACGTTTTTTGGGACGGAGAAAATACTGCAGCATGCTGCGGTATTTTCTCTGTTCAAAATTTCTGAACACTTGCCAAAATGCCGGCATTATTTTCCATTGAAATGCCGGGTCTGGCCCCAAGTGTTCCGGTAAACGGATCTGGTCTTGCCGTCTGCGCATGCGCAGACCTTTAAAAATGTAAAAAAGATAAATACCCCATCTGTTTTTCCGGATGACAACCGGAGAGACTGATCCAGTATTGCAATGCATTTGTGAGACGAATCCGCATACGGATCCATCTACAAATGATCTCCGTTTGCATACAGATTGCCGGCAGGCAGTTCCGTTGCCAGAATCCAACAACACAAGTGTGAAAGTACCCTAACTGTTATTGGGGTGCCCACCTTGTTTAATATATAAGCAATTCTATTACGACTTGATTTTCAAACTGGGGTGAATAGGCTGTCAAGTTCTACTGTTATTGACGTGTCCACTTGCCACAGTAACTGTTTCACTACCAGAAAGGACTATCTATGTATGTCATGTCCACCGGGATACACTCTCCCTGCAGGCCGGGATATAGCTGATTTAACGCGTTTTGTGACAAATTGATTCGGACCTACAGTAAGCAAATTTCTGAAAAAAATCTGCAGTGTCCAAATCAAATTTATTAGAACTTTGCTCATCTCTAGTCAGTGATATTTTGTGCAGCACTTAGAGTAAAATTAATTTAAAATCTATTTTCCCTCTTTTATTGTTGTCTAACTAGGGTTCGTCTTATAGTCCAGAACATTAAAAAAAATTCTATTTACCAAATTTGGTAACACATTTGGTCATCTCAAACCTGAAGACCACAAGCACAAATCTATTCTGAAGAGCATTAACATAGATGTGATTCTTATCCCATTGTACTATATGGCTTTTATAGCCCTGAAAAAAGCTTCATGATGAAAAGATATACATGCTGAGTCTGACATTAAGGATTAAACATATTGCTCTTCCTTTATTGTATACCACAGTGCTAAAACGTGCACTACTTTCTCTTTTGCTGATTCATATGGAAACAAACTCACACAGATTCGCATGAATCATTCAGAAGGTCGTAAAAAAGCAGTAAGAAAGAAATCAGATTTTATTCTTTTGGAAAATCATTGCACTGGACAGAACTGCATATAAAATGGCACTCTGCCTGCATAGCACAGGGGCAGGATGGAATGGAAGATAACATGCAATAATTTACTAGCCCTTTACGGCTTACTGATCGGAAACTGCAAACTATACGACTCCCTGTAGAATTTGTAATGTTTTCCAGTATTTCTGAAATGTGATATTCATGGCAGGAATGGCAAACAGTAAAATTTCTTCTATATATCAAGCTACCCTGATGATTTTACAGCATTTGGTCTTTGTTAAATTCTCACAATTGAATTTTAATAGGTAATAAATGCAAACAGTAACATAAGAGTTCATTATATATTGTTAGTGTAATGTTTAGTAGAAGAAGGTAAAGGTCAATAGTAAAAACTAACCCACATGTTTCAATTACATGAAAATGCGTTAATAAATATGTCCCATCGTTATCTATTATCAGAGTCTGAGTAGCCAAATAACAGTTCCTTCCTTCCTTGGATGAAATTTTCTTCCACATGTATTATCTATTGCGAATATCATTGCTCTGAAACACATTAAATGGAAAACTGTTCAACCAAAATGATTCAGGCTTCTGAAAATGGATGATTACGTTTTTTAGAATACAGAATAGCACATTGTTTGAAGTCCATGATTTTCGGAAAAACTCATGACAGATATGGAAAGGTTATGTTTACTAACAGGCTAAAAATGAATGCTAATGTAATAAAATTATTCAATTATCGCAATAGGCAATAATTAGAGAGCTACTATAACCCAAAAAATTAGATTTACTGACAACACAGTCCTCTCAATAGCTCCAGATATTAGAATCCCATAATCTTATATGCCAGGCATCCTCTGACCATCTACTCTCAGGGTATTTTGTGATCATAACTGTTGGCTGTATTAACGACTGGCAGCAGTCATCTCCTGCTCATACAGCACATGTGTTTAGATGACCTTATATATTTTCTGCTTTAAATTCTTAGTGACCAGCCTGTTTTTGGGCTTTAGTGACCAAGCAATTCTTTTCATTTTTTGTCACATTTCAATAGTGATATATTTTTTTTTTTCCGTAGTCATATAAGGGCTTGGTGTTTGAGGGAAAAGTTGTGTTTTTTTAATACACCATTCTAGAATAGATATAACTAGTTTATTAAGTTTTTATTAACTCTTTCTAGGAGTTAATAAATAGCAATGCTGACATTGTCTATTTACATTGTAAATTTTGACATGTTCACTTTGAGGCATAAGTAATATGATAACTTTACTCTCTGGGTCAGAATGATTAATGCAATACCAAATATATATATATATATATATATATATATATTATATATAAATATATATATATATATATATATATATTATATACATATATATATATATATATATATATATATAGTTTTTGTTTTACGTTTTACTACTTTTGCACAATAAAAACGTATATTTAAAAAAATGTTTTTGTACCACCACATTCCAAAACCCATTACATGTTTATGTTTCTTTCTATAGAACTGTGTAAGGGTTTTATTTTTGTCAGACGATTTGCAGTTTTCATTGGTATCATTTTGAGATATACCGGTATACATTTTTATTGTTTTTATTTTTGGTGGCGAATAAGCAAAAATTCAGAATTTTTTTATGGCATTCATTGTGCAGGATAAATGATGTAGCAATTGTATAGTTCAGGTTGTTTTTTATGCAGAAATACAAATGTGGAGGGTTATTTTAATTTTAAAAATGCTTTCTATTAAAAAGCATTGTGAACAAGTGCAAGTTTTTATTATTATTAATAAACCTTTATTTATTTATGTATTTTTTATTACTTACTAATCCTACACTGACTTTTACAAGTGGTCCTCTAATCACTTCCCTAACACACTGTACTACATATGTAGTGCAGTGTATTATGTTGTCATAAACTGCATGAAACTATTTAGATGCCATGGTCACTATTGCCCCCGGGTTTAAACATCTGAACTGTAAGAGCAAGAACCGAGCTCCTGCTCTTTGCTGCTCTTAGAATAGGTCACTGTAGGTGATATATAAAAAGGCATATTGGTGGTCATAAAGTGATTAAATATCTTAAAGAAAGTTAGGCGCCTGGTGTAGGGGCAGGAGGGGGTAATTAAGAGCATTATGGGCCTTAGGCTGGTTGAAAAGTTTGGTCTCCTTCCAACTATAAAGGCTAACAAGCAGTATATCACTTCGGAAGCCAGTGATTGGCATGTATGATCATGACCATAGCCAGCCAGATGTGAACAGTGCTGAGTCCAGAAGATGAAGTGAGGCAGTGTGGAGGACTGGAGTGAAGTGGAGCAGGTAAGTATCAATCTTCTTTTTTTTCAAGAGGCAGGCTGGGGTCATTAGCTAAAATATAATTATAACAAGAAAACCCATATTTGTTGAGTGTTATGTCTATCCCATACCAAGCATAAACTGAAGATTAGATTTCTGTCACGGAACCCTGGTTTGAAAATACTGCTCTACATTTTTGCACGCGCAACCATGACCAGTTTTAAGACTGACACAAATGTTGCTTTTCACAAAGTTATCTGCTTCAGTGTTTCAGATAATTCTATGGTATACTGAAGTACAGTTATACAATTTTAAACATTTCAAGTGCAACTGCCATCTATTTATTTTGTTCTAATATGTAGGGACAGTGACTGGAATTTTTTTTCTAATACACTTTATTTAGAGAACGAGTATATTTAGATGAGAAAACTTGCCCTGAAATGTCCCTTAGCAGTGTTCTCTAAAATGAGGGTGGCGCTGACTGTGAAGACAGTTGGGGTTAATTCTTTTTCCCTTATTGCTCCCTCCTATATATGTATTTCTAGAAATTAACATATGTACTATAAATATATATTAACCCCTTAGGGACACAGCCTTTTTACACCTTAGGACCAGGCCATTTTTTGCAAATCTGACCAGTGTCACTTTAAGTGCTGATAACTTTAAAACGCTTTGACTTATCCAGGCCGTTCTGAGATTGTTTTTTCGTCACATATTGTACTTCATGACACTGGTAAAATGAAGTAAAAAAAATTAATTTTTTTGCACAAAATAATACCCAATTTACCAAAAAATTTCAAAAATTTGAAAATTTCAAAGTTTCAGTTTCTCTACTTCTGTAATACATAGTAATACCCCCAAAAATTGTGATGATTTTACATTCCCCATATGTCTACTTCATGTTTGTAGCATTTTGGGAATGATATTTTATTTTTTGGGGATGTTACAAGGCTTAGAAGTTTAGAAGCAAATTTTGAAAATTTTCAGAAATCTTCAAAATCCCACTTTTTATGGACCAGTTCAGGTTTGAAGTCATATTGTGAGGCTTAGATAATAGAAACCTCCCAAAAATGACCCCATCTAAGAAACTACACCCCTCAAGGTATTCAAAACTGATTTTACATACGTCGTTAACCCTTTAGGTGTTGCACAAGAGTTATTGGCAAATGGGGATGAAATTTGAGAATTTCATTTTTTTGTCTAATTTTCAATTTTAACCCATTTTTTCCACTAGCAAAGCAAGGGTTAACAGCCAAACAAGACTGTATCTTTATTGCCCTGACTCTGCCGTTTACAGAAACACCCAATATGTGGCCGTAAACTACTGTACGGCCACACAGCGGGGCGTAGAGTGAAAGGTGTGCCGTATGGTTTTTGGAAGGCAGGTTTTGCTGGACTGGTTTTTTGACACCATGTCCCATTTGAAGCCCCCCTGATGCACCCCTAGAGTAGAAACTCCATAAAAGTGACCCCATCTAAGAAACTACACCCCTCAAGGTATTCAAAACTGATTTTACAAACGTCTTTAACCCTTTAGGTGTTGCACAAGAGTTATTGGCAAATGGGGATGAAATTTGAAAATTTAATTTTTTTGCCTTATTTTCCATTTTAACCCATTTTTTCCACTAACAAAGCAAGGGTTAACAGCCAAACAAGACTGTATCTTTATTGCCCTGACTCTGCTGTTTACAGAAACACCCCATATGTGGCCGTAAACTACTGTACGGCCACACAGCGGGGCGTAGAGTGAAAGGTGCGCCGTATGGTTTTTGGAAGGCAGGTTTTGCTGGACTGGTTTTTTGACACCATGTCCCATTTGAAGCCCCCCTGATGCACCCCTAGAGTAGAAACTCCATAAAAGTGACCCCATCTAAGAAACTACACCCCTCAAGGTATTCAAAACTGATTTTACATACGTCGTTAACCCTTTAGGTGTTGCACAAGAGTTATTGGCAAATGGGGATGAAATTTGAAAATATAATTTTTTTGCCTTATTTTCCATTTTAACCCATTTTTTCCACTAACAAAGCAAGGGTTAACAGCCAAACAAGACTGTATCTTTATTGCCCTGACTCTGCTGTTTACAGAAACACCCCATATGTGGCCGTAAACTACTGTACGGCCACACAGCGGGGCGTAGAGTGAAAGGTGCGCCGTATGGTTTTTGGAAGGCAGGTTTTGCTGGACTGGTTTTTTGACACCATGTCCCATTTGAAGCCCCCCTGATGCACCCCTAGAGTAGAAACTCCATAAAAGTGACCCCATCTAAGAAACTACACCCCTCAAGGTATTCAAAACTGATTTTACATACATTTTTAACCCTTTAGGTGTTGCACAAGATTTAATGGAAAATAGAGATACAATTTCCAAATTTCACTTTTTTGGCAGATTTTCCATTTTAATTTTTTTTTTCCAGTTACAAAGAAAGGGTTAACAGCCAAACAAAACTCATTATTCATGGCCCTAATTCTGTAGTTTACAGAAACACCCCATATGTGGTCGTAAACTGCTGTACGGTCACACGGCAGGGCGCAGAAGGAAAGGAATGCCATACGGTTTTTGGAAGGCTGGATTTTGCTGGACTGGTTTTTTTGACACCATGTCCCATTTGAAGCCCCCCTGATGCACCCCTAGAATAGAAACTGTAAAAAAGTGACCCCATTTTAGAAACTACGGGATAGGGTGGCAGTTTTGTTGGTACTAGTTTAGGGTACATATGATTTTTGGTTGCTCTATATTACACTTTTTGTGCGGCAAGGTAACAAGAAATACCTTTTTGGCACAGTTTTTTTTTGTTATTTACAACATTCATCTGACAGGTTAGATCATGTGGTAATTTTATAGAGCAGGTTGTCACGGACGCGGCGATACATAATATGTATACAATTTTTTTTATTTATGTAAGTTTTACACAATGATTTCATTTTTAAAACAAAAAAAGTTTTAGTGTCTCCATAGTCTAAGAGCCATAGTTGTTTCAGTTTTTGGGTGATTATCTTGAGTAGGGTCTCATTTTTTGCGGGATGAGATGACGGTTTGATTGGCACTATTTTGGGGTGCATATGATTTTTTGATCGCTTGCTATTGCACTTTTTGTGATGTAAGATGACAAAAAATTGCTTTTTTTACACCGTTTTTATTTTTATTTTTTTACGGTGGTCACCTGAGGTGTTAGGTCATGTGATATTTTTATAGAGCCGGTCCATACGGACGCGGAAATACCTAATATGTATACTTTTTTTAATTTATGTAAGTTTTACACAATGATTTCATTTTTGAAACAAAAAAAATGATGTTTTAGTGTTTTCATAGTCTAAGAGCCATAGTTTTTTCAGTTTTTGGGCGATTATCTTAAGTAGGGTCTCATTTTTTGCGGGATGAGATGACGGTTTGATTGTTACAATTTTGGCGTACATGCGACTTTTTTGATCACTTTTATTACCTTTTTTTGGGAAGTAAGGTGGGCAAAATTTCTATTTCATCATAGTTTTTAATTTTTTATTTTTATGGCGTTCACCGTTCGGGTAAAGTAACATGACCGTTTTATAGATCAGGTCGTTACGGACGCGGCGATACCAAACATGTGTAGGGAATTTAATTTTTTTCATTTTTAATCAGTGATAAATGTGTTTTTAGATTTTTTACTTTTTTTTCACTTTTTTTTTTACCCAGACCCACTTGGTTCTTGAAGATCCAGTGGGTCTGATGTCTGTATAATACAGTACTGTACTCTATATAGGGTACTGCACTGTATTTTACTTACACTGAACAGATCTATGCTTTCAGCACAGATCTGTTCAGCACCATGGACAGCAGGACGCCTGAGCAGGCGTCCTGTTGCCATGGGAACCTTCCCCGTCTGCTCAGTTATGGTCAGAACTGCGCAGACGGGGAAGGGTAAGGACGGGGCTCTGGGGGGGCTCTCTGGGGGCTCTCTCCCTCTCCCATCAGGGGGCTGCAAAGGTACAGCAGCCCCCCGATCGGAGAGGGAGGGAGCTCCCTGCGCTGTTAACCTTTTCCATACAGCGGTCCGTACGGACCGCTGTATGGAAAGGGTTAAACGGCTGACATCGCATCAACGATGTCAGCCGTTTATACCAGGGTGCCAGCAATGTGCTGGCACCCTGGTATACCCACTAGAAACCAACGATTATTCAAGGGGAGGCGGGCGGGGGATCGCGATCCCGCCTGCCGCACCGCCCGCCTCCCGCACCGCCCGCAACCCTCCCCCTGCACCACCCGCCCACATAATATCATTCAGGGGTGCAGGGGGAGGAAGAACATATATATTCTGGGCATTGTAAAGTTTCTGATCCCCGCGGTCAGGGACCGCGGGGATCAGAAACGGCAAAAAGCGCATCAAACCGCAGGTCTGAATTGACCTGCGGTTTGTTGCGATCGCCGACATGGGGGGGTCACGGGACCCCCCCGCGCATTTAGCCTAGGTGCCTGCTCAATGATTTGTGCAGGCACCTTGTTCCGATCACTGCCAGCCGGGCGGCAGTGATCGGAACAACACATGACGTACCGGTACGTCATGTGTCCTTAAGTACCAGGGCATCATGACGTACCGGTACGTCATGTGTCCTGAAGAGGTTAAGGGCCTTTCTTTTTGCCCTAATGCGCATGTGAATTGGTTTGATTTGGAACTTGATTTGTCTTCTTTTTTTCGATCTATCAAATTAAAATTGTTGTTTAAGGACAAAGGGCGGGTTGATACACCTTGTGTGCATGATTTCACACTGGGGTTGGTCAACCTGTCCTCTGCTAGTGACTTTAACCCTATTGTGAATGACTCTTCTATTGATGTATATATATCTGCAGTGAGGTCTGAGATTAAGAGGCTTAAGATGGCTGACTCCATCTCTGGCTTTGGGCATCCCAATCTCACATCAGCTGAAGTAGAAGCAATTGTGCAGCTCAGGAATGACCCCAGCATCACTATCAAGCCGGCCGATAAGGGCGGTGCTGTGGTCATTCTTGATACTTACAAATATATTGCGGAGATATTGAGGCAGCTTCAAGACACCAATGTGTACTGTGTCATATACTCTGATCCAAAATTTGATATAGGCAATGTGATAAAGTGGAATCTATCCAACGCGATAACAGCAGGAATCATTGATAAAGGTCTTGCAGATTATTTTACTGTGATACATCTGGTGACTCCTGTCATATATATCTTACCTAAAGTACACAAGACCTTGATTGATCCACCTGGGCGACCTATTGTGTTGGGGTCTGATTCCGTCTTTAGCCATATTGCAATTTTTTGGGATGTCATCTTACGAAGTTTTTCTACGGGTGGTACCTCATACATACGTGATACATTCAATTTTCTTAATAAATTGGAGGAGATTGATTTGACACAGACACAGTCGGTAATACTAGCTTATTTTGATGTGGTCTCATTATATACCTCCATAGACCATGATAAAGGTATTGCAGCTGCGTTACAGATGTTGGAAATGTCTTCCTATTCCACACAAGCCATTGATTTCATTGTATCACTTTTGAATTTCATATTGAGATACCACTACTTCTTGTTCCAAGACACATACTACATGCAGAAGAGGGGCGTGGCTATGGAGTCCAATGTGGCCCCAACTTACGCTAATATATTTATGCGTTGTTTTGAGGAGGATGTCGTGTATGTGTCCCACCACTTCAGACATGTGCTGCGGTGGTGTAGATACATAGACGATGTCTTCCTCATATGGACTGGCACTGATACTGAGCTGTGCAGCTTTTACACTTTTCTAAACAGCACTGATGATGCATTACAGTTTACTTTGACTTCGTCCATGACCGACATACAATTTTTGGACACTAGGGTGGTTCTCTCCAACGGCAGACTGCATACCGAGCTGTACACTAAATCTATGGATAAAAAACACCATTTTACTATACAATAGCTGTCATCCTAGGAAGATGGTCAAACATCTACCATAAAATTTCTCAGAACGAGACGGATAGTGTCGGATCAATAGGATCTGGACCCAACAATGAGGACAATGACAGATACATTTCAGAAAAGGGGTTATCCATATAAATTATTAAAAGAACAAAGAGAGGCCGTCTGCGGATTGGAGAGACAAGCCAGCCTAGTGAACCAGAAACCTAAGCTGAGGCAATCTAGGATACCTTTTATTTCCACGTATACAGAACGTAGTGTGGAAATAGCTAAAATTATTAGACGACACTGGAACATCCTAGGTGCATGTCACAAGGATGTACCAGAATTGAATGTACCTCCTCTGCTGTCCTATCGGAAATCAAAAAATCTGCGGGACCAATCGGTCAAAGCAGATATGGGATCCAAGAGAGGTAACAGGCAAACTACATTGACATGGCCAAACATGGACTGTTTCCCATGTCTTAGCTGTGTGATCTGTAGATATATATGTAAAGGCAGCTGTTTCACACATCCGGACTCAGGCTTGATTTACCCTATAATTATTGTTTTATTTAACATGTAACTCTGACCATGTTATTTATGTCCTATCATGTCCGTGCAATCTACTTTATGTTGGCGAGACCTCCACTGGTTTAAAAACACGGTTGAACAATCACCGCAATACCATCAGAAAAAAATCGCCTTGATTTACCAGTATCCAGACATTTTTTCGGAATTAAAACACAAAGAGAAAGATCTGAGATGCTGGATAGTGGATCATGTCCCAATTCCCAGAAGAGGGTGCAATGGATTTATAAACTAAACAGCCTTAAGCCTAATGGGCTCAATGTGGATTTTAGGATCACAAGGGTATAGGGATTGTGTGGCCTGGCATTTGGTCCTGGCATTTGGTCGACATGCCCACTGGTCTTTAGGTATTAATACTAGGATGAGTATATGTTTTTAACATGATTTTTATTTATTGGCTATACTCATACTTTTTTTTTTCTTTGCCTAGATGAACTATGGAAGAGGGATGGAGATCAGGAATGAATGGTGTGTTATGCTGACAGACAGTGAATGTGACTTCCTTTAGTACAATCTTATGATGAGTTGACATACGTCATAGTATGATTAATTTGAGGAGAATCCTCTGGGGTGCTATGGGACTGGACGTCCGGGATGTAGCGGTAGGGCTGTCGCACTGTCATACGCGGCTCTGTCCTTTTTTTCTCGGGTGGTGAATGGACCACACCTGGCGGTGTGCTCTTTTACCGTTATGTCCATGTAGTCCTTGTTTGCCCCTGTTTGGATATGCATGGTGGCTCGGCCTGGATGTTCTGTGGGGCTATTGGGTGTGTCGATGACCGACGTGCCCGCCGGGAGACATGTTACCCGTAGCCCTCTTCAAATATGGCCACTGGAATGAAAAATACACTATGGTGCATGCGTGGTGGGCACACTAAGATCGAATGACTCCGGTTGTCATACACGCGACTTTGGGCATGCGTGATGCAAAGGTACGCCGGGAGCGGTGGTTTGGTTTATATGAGGCCGCATCTATCTGATCAGCAGGTCTATATTGTATCCCTGATCCCCCCCCTTCCTTGTTTTTATTGATCGCATTTTACACTTTATGATTAGAGTTGAGCGAACACCTGGATGTTCGGGTTCGAGAAGTTCGGCCGAACATCCCGGAAATGTTCGGGTTCGGGATCCGAACCCGATCCGAACTTCGTCCCGAACCCGAACCCCATTGAAGTCAATGGGGACCCGAACTTTTCGGCACTAAAAAGGCTGTAAAACAGCCCAGGAAAGAGCTAGAGGGCTGCAAAAGGCAGCAACATGTAGGTAAATCCCCTGCAAACAAATGTGGATAGGGAAATGAATTAAAATAAAAATTAAATAAATAAAAATTAACCAAAATCAATTGGAGAGAGGTTCCATAGCAGAGAATCTGGCTTCCCGTCACCCACCACTGGAACAGTCCATTCTCAGATATTTAGGCCCCGGCACCCAGGCAGAGGAGAGAGGTCCCGTAACAGAGAATCTGTCTTCATGTCAGCAGAGAATTAGTCTGCATGTCATAGCAGAGAATGAGGCTTCACGTCAGCCACCACTGCAACAGTCCATTGGCATATATTTAGGCCCAGCACCCAGGCAGAGGAGGGAGGTCCCGTAACAGAGAATCTGTCTTCATGTCAGCAGAGAATTAGTCTGCATGTCATAGCAGAGAATGAGGCTTCACGTCAGCCACCACTGCAACAGTCCATTGGCATATATTTAGGCCCAGCACACACACAGGCAGAGGAGAGAGGTCCCGTAACAGAGAATCTGGCTTCATGTCAGCAGAGAATCAGTCTGCATGTCATAGCAGAGAATGAGGCTTCACGTCAGCCACCACTGCAACAGTCCATTGGCATATATTTAGGCCCAGCACACACACAGGCAGAGGAGAGAGGTCCCGTAACAGAGGATCTGGCTTCATGTCAGCAGAGAATCAGTCTGCATGTCATAGCAGAGAATCAGGCTTCACGTCAGCCACCACTGCAACAGTCCATTGTCATAAATTTAGGCCCAGCACCCAGGCAGAGGAGAGAGGTCCCGTAACAGACAATCTGGCTTCATGTCAGCAGAGAATTAGTCTGCATGTCATAGCAGAGAATGAGGCTTCACGTCAGCCACCACTGCAACAGTCCATTGGCATATATTTAGGCCTAGCACACAGGCAGAGGAGAGAGGTCCCGTAACAGACAATCTGGCTTCATGTCAGCAGAGAATCAGTCTGCATGTCATAGCAGAGAATGAGGCTTCACGTCACCCACCACTGCAACAGTCCATTGGCATATATTTAGGCCTAGCACACAGGCAGAGCAGAGAGGTCCCGTAACAGACAATCTGGCTTCATGACAGCAGAGAATCAGTCTGCATGTCATAGCAGAGAATGAGGCTTCACGTCACCCACCACTGCAACAGTCCATTGGCATATATTTAGGCCTAGCACACAGGCAGAGCAGAGAGGTCCCGTAACAGACGATCTGGCTTCATGTCAGCAGAGAATCAGTCTGCATGTCATAGCAGAGAATGAGGCTTCACGTCAGCCACCACTGCAACAGTCCATTGGCATATATTTAGGCCTAGCACACAGGCAGAGGAGAGAGGTCCCGTAACAGACAATCTGGCTTCATGTCAGCAGAGAATCAGTCTGCATGTCATAGCAGAGAATGAGGCTTCACGTCAGCCACCACTGCAACAGTCCATTGGCATATATTTAGGCCCAGCACCCAGGCAGAGGAGGGAGGTCCCGTAACAGACAATCTGGCTTCATGTCAGCAGAGAATCAGTCTGCATGTCATAGCAGAGAATGAGGCTTCACGTCACCCACCACTGCAACAGTCCATTGGCATATATTTAGGCCCAGCACCCAGGCAGAGGAGGGAGGTCCCGTAACAGAGAATCTGTCTTCATGTCAGCAGAGAATTAGTCTGCATGTCATAGCAGAGAATGAGGCTTCACGTCAGCCACCACTGCAACAGTCCATTGGCATATATTTAGGCCCAGCACCCAGGCAGAGGAGGGAGGTCCCGTAACAGAGAATCTGTCTTCATGTCAGCAGAGAATTAGTCTGCATGTCATAGCAGAGAATGAGGCTTCACGTCAGCCACCACTGCAACAGTCCATTGGCATATATTTAGGCCCAGCACACACACAGGCAGAGGAGAGAGGTCCCGTAACAGACAATCTGGCTTCATGTCAGCAGAGAATTAGTCTGCATGTCATAGCAGAGAATGAGGCTTCACGTCAGCCACCACTGCAACAGTCCATTGGCATATATTTAGGCCCAGCACACACACAGGCAGAGGAGAGAGGTCCCGTAACAGAGAATCTGTCTTCATGTCAGCAGAGAATTAGTCTGCATGTCATAGCAGAGAATGAGGCTTCACGTCAGCCACCACTGCAACAGTCCATTGGCATATATTTAGGCCCAGCACACACACAGGCAGAGGAGAGAGGTCCCGTAACAGACAATCTGGCTTCATGTCAGCAGAGAATTAGTCTGCATGTCATAGCAGAGAATGAGGCTTCACGTCAGCCACCACTGCAACAGTCCATTGGCATATATTTAGGCCCAGCACACACACAGGCAGAGGAGAGAGGTCCCGTAACAGAGAATCTGTCTTCATGTCAGCAGAGAATTAGTCTGCATGTCATAGCAGAGAATCAGGCTTCACGTCACCCACCACTGCAACAGTCCATTGGCATATATTTAGGCCCAGCACCCAGGCAGAGGAGGGAGGTCCCGTAACAGAGAATCTGTCTTCATGTCAGCAGAGAATTAGTCTGCATGTCATAGCAGAGAATGAGGCTTCACGTCACCCACCACTGCAACAGTCCATTGGCATATATTTAGGCCTAGCACACAGGCAGAGGAGAGGTTCATTCAACTTTGGGTAGCCTCGCAATATAATGGTAAAATGAAAATAAAAATAGGATTGAATGAGGAAGTGCCCTGGAGTCCAATAATATATGGTTATGGGGAGGTAGTTAATGTCTAATCTGGACAAGGGACGGACAGGTCCTGTGGGATCCATGCCTGGTTCATTTTTATGAACGTCAGCTTGTCCACATTGGCTGTAGACAGGCGGCTGCGTTTGTCTGTAATGACGCCCCCTGCCGTGCTGAATACACGTTCAGACAAAACGCTGGCTGCCGGGCAGGCCAGCACCTCCAAGGCATAAAAGGCTAGCTCTGGCCACGTGGACAATTTAGAGACCCAGAAGTTGAATGGGGCCGAACCATCAGTCAGTACGTGGAGGGGTGTGCACACGTACTGTTCCACCATGTTAGTGAAATGTTGCCTCCTGCTAACACGTTGCGTATCAGGTGGTGGTGCAGTTAGCTGTGGCGTGTTGACAAAAGTTTTCCACATCTCTGCCATGCTAACCCTGCCCTCAGAGGAGCTGGCCGTGACACAGCTGCCTTGGCGACCTCTTGCTCCTCCTCTGCCTTGGCCTTGGGCTTCCACTTGTTCCCCTGTGACATTTGGGAATGCTCTCAGTAGCGCGTCTACCAACGTGCGCTTGTACTCGCGCATCTTCCTATCACGCTCCAGTGCAGGAAGTAAGGTGGGCACATTGTCTTTGTAGCGTGGATCCAGCAGGGTGGCAACCCAGTAGTCCGCACAGGTTAAAATGTGGGCAACTCTGCTGTCGTTGCGCAGGCACTGCAGCATGTAGTCGCTCATGTGTGCCAGGCTGCCCAGGGGTAAGGACAAGCTGTCCTCTGTGGGAGGCGTATCGTCATCGTCCTGCCTTTCCCCCCAGCCACGCACCAGTGATGGACCCGAGCTGCGTTCGGTGCCACCCCGCTGTGACCATGCTTCATCCTCATCCTCCTCCACCTCCTCCTCATCCTCGTCCTCCTCGTCCTCCAGTAGTGGGCCCTGGCTGGCCACATTTGTACCTGGCCTCTGCTGTTGCCAAAAACCTCCCTCTGAGTCACTTCGAAGAGACTGGCCTGAAAGTGCTAAAAATGACCCCTCTTCCTCCTCCTCCTCCTCCTCCTGGGCCACCTCCTCTTCCATCATCGCCCTAAGTGTTTTCTCAAGGAGACATAGAAGTGGTATTGTAACGCTGATAACGGTGTCATCGCCACTGGCCATGTTGGTGGAGTACTCGAAACAGCGCAACAGGGCACACAGGTCTCGCATGGAGGCCCAGTCATTGGTGGTGAAGTGGTGCTGTTCTGTAGTGCGACTGACCCGTGCGTGCTGCAGCTGAAACTCCACTATGGCCTGCTGCTGCTCGCACAGTCTGTCCAGCATGTGCAAGGTGGAGTTCCACCTGGTGGGCACGTCGCATATGAGGCGGTGAGCGGGAAGGCCGAAGTTACGCTGTAGCGCAGACAGGCGAGCAGCAGCAGGATGTGAACGCCGGAAGCGCGAACAGACGGCCCGCACTTTATGCAGCAGCTCTGACATGTCGGGGTAGTTGTGAATGAACTTCTGCACCACCAAATTCAGCACATGCGCCAAGCAAGGGATGTGCGTCAAATTGGCTAGTCCCAGAGCTGCAACGAGATTTCGCCCATTATCACACACCACCAGGCCGGGCTTGAGGCTCGCCGGCAGCAACCACTCGTCGGTCTGTTGTTCTATACCCCGCCACAACTCCTGTGCGGTGTGGGGCCTGTCCCCCAAACATATGAGTTTCAGAATGGCCTGCTGACGTTTACCCCGGGCTGTGCTGAAGTTGGTGGTGAAGGTGTGTGGCTGACTGGATGAGCAGGTGGAAGAAGAGGAGGAGGAAGCCGAGAAGGAGGAGGTGGCAACAGGAGGCAAAGAATGTTGCCCTGCGATCCTTGGCGGCGGAAGGACGTGCGCCAAACAGCTCTCCGCCTGGGGCCCAGCTGCCACTACATTTACCCAGTGTGCAGTTAGGGAGATATAGCGTCCCTGGCCGTGCTTACTGGTCCACGTATCTGTGGTTAGGTGGACCTTGCCACAGATGGCGTTGCGCAGTGCACACTTGATTTTATCGGATACTTGGTTGTGCAGGGAAGGCACGGCTCTCTTGGAGAAGTAGTGCCGGCTGGGAACAACATACTGTGGGACAGCAAGCGACATGAGCTGTTTGAAGCTGTCTGTGTCCACCAGCCTAAATGACAGCATTTCATAGGCCAGTAGTTTAGAAATGCTGGCATTCAGGGCCAGGGATCGAGGGTGGCTAGGTGGGAATTTACGCTTTCTATCAAATGTTTGTGAGATGGAGAGCTGAACGCTGGCGTGTGACATGGTTGAGACGCTTGGTGACGGAGGTGGTGGTGGTGGTGTTGGTGGTACATCCCCTGTTTGCTGGGCGGCAGGTGCCAACGTTCCTCCAGAGGCGGAGGAAGAGGCCGAGGCGGCAGCAGCAGAATAGGCCGAGGCGGCAGCAGCAGAAGAGGTAGCAGGGGGAGCCTGAGTGACTTCCTTGGTTTTAAGGTGTTTACTCCACTGCAGTTCATGCTTTGCATGCAGGTGCCTGGTCATGCAGGTTGTGCTCAGGTTCAGAACGTTAATGCCTCGCTTCAGGCTCTGATGGCACAGCGTGCAAACCACTCGGGTCTTGTCGTCAGCACATTGTTTGAAGAAGTGCCATGCCAGGGAACTCCTTGAAGCTGCCTTTGGGGTGCTCGGTCCCAGATGGCGGCGGTCAGTAGCAGGCGGAGTCTCTTGGCGGCGGGTGTTCTGCTTTTGCCCACTGCTCCCTCTTTTGCTACGCTGTTGGCTCGGTCTCACCACTGCCTCTTCCTCCGAACTGTGAAAGTCAGTGGCACGACCTTCATTCCATGTGGGGTCTAGGACCTCATCGTCCCCTGCATCGTCTTCCACCCAGTCTTGATCCCTGACCTCCTGTTCAGTCTGCACACTGCAGAAAGACGCAGCAGTTGGCACCTGTGTTTCGTCATCATCAGAGACATGCTGAGGTGGTATTCCCATGTCCTCATCATCAGGAAACATAAGTGGTTGTGCGTCAGTGCATTCTATGTCTTTCACCGCTGGGGAAGGGCTAGGTGGATGCCCTTGGGAAACCCTGCCAGCGGAGTCTTCAAACAGCATAAGAGACTGCTGCATAACTTGAGGCTGAGACAGTTTCCCTGGTATGCATGGGGGTGATGTGACAGACTGATGGGGTTGGTTTTCAGGCGCCATCTGTGCGCTTTCTGCAGAAGACTGGGTGGGAGATAATGTGAACGTGCTGGATCCACTGTCGGCCACCCAATTGACTAATGCCTGTACCTGCTCAGGCCTTACCATCCTTAGAACGGCATTGGGCCCCACCATATATCGCTGTAAATTCTGGCGGCTACTGGGACCTGAGGTAGTTGGTACACTAGGACGTGTGGATGTGGCAGAACGGCCACGTCCTCTCCCAGCACCAGAGGGTCCACTAACACCACCACGACCATGTCCACGTCCGCGTCCCTTACTAGATGTTTTTCTCATTGTTATGGTTCACCACAACAACAAATATATTATTTGGCCCAATGTATTGTATTCAAATTCAGCGGGATATAAATTTGAGGCCTAGTATTTAGGCGCTGGGTGACCGGTATGGATTTAGTGACAGAATTAGACTTGGAAATGCACAGAAGCGTGTGTGTGAAGTTATTCTGAATGACCCTATGTGCACCTTCAATATGATCTACCCTTTTAGGGATAGATTTCAAATAGCTCTGATATAGCAGAAACGACTAAATTATGAAATTGCTAAATTGGGAATTGTATTTCAACCCAGAACAAAAAATGTGCTTTGACGGACACTAAATAACTTTCCCAGCCACAACAGGACAGCGGTAACGAGAGATTTAGCGGGATATAAATTTGAGGCCTAGTATTTAGGCGCTGGGTGACAGGTATGGGTTTAGTGACAGAATTAGATTTGGAAATGCACAGTAGCGGGTGTGTGAAGTTATTCTGAATGACCCTATGTGCACCTTGAATATTATATACCCTTTTAGGGATAGATTTCAAATAGCTCTGATATAGCAGAAACCACTAAATTATGAAATTGCTAAATTGGGAATTGTATTTCAACCCAGAACAAAAAATGTGCTTTGACGGACACTAAATAACTTTCCCAGCCACAACAGGACAGCGGTAACGAGAGATTTAGCGGGATATAAATTTGAGGCCTAGTATTTAGGCGCTGGGTGACCGGTATGGATTTAGTGACAGAATTAGACTGGGATATGGCCAAAAAATAAACAGACTATTGCTGGTTAAATGCACTTGGTGTGACAGCTTCACCCTGATGTAGGCTTTAGCCAAAAAACAACCACACCATTGAGGGTTAAATGCACTTGGTGACAGGCGCAGCTTGCCCCTGATTTAGTATATGGCCAAAAAATGAACAGACTATTGCTGGTTAAATGCACTTGGTGTGACAGCTTCACCCTGATGTAGGCTTTAGCCAAAAAACAACCACACCATTGAGGGTTAAATGCACTTGGTGACAGGCGCAGCTTGCCCCTGATTTTGTATATGGCCAAAAAATGAACAGACTATTGCTGGTTAAATGCACTTGGTGTGACAGCTTCACCCTGATGTAGGCTTTAGCCAAAAAACAACCACACCATTGAGGGTTAAATGCACTTGGTCGCAGCTTGTGCTGGCGCACCACAAGACACAAAATGGCCGCCGATCACCCCAGAAAAATGTGACTGACAAACGGTCTGGGCAGCCTAAAAACAGTGAGCAATTGAGGATCAGCAGCTCAATGATCCACAGCTGCAGATCGATCAGTTAATCAAGTCCTTTGGAGGAGTTAATCTGCCTAATCTCGCCCTACTGTCGCAGCCGCAACCTCTCCCTACGCTAATCAGAGCAGAGTGACGGGCGGCGCTATGTGACTCCAGCTTAAATAGAGGCTGGGTCACATGGTGCTCTGGCCAATCACAGCCATGCCAATAGTAGGCATGGCTGTGATGGCCTCTTGGGGCAAGTAGTATGACGCTTGTTGATTGGCTGCTTTGCAGCCTTTCAAAAAGCGCCAAGAAAGCGTCACAAAAGCGCGAAGAAAGCGACGAACACCGAACCCGAACCCGGACTTTTACGAAAATGTCCGGGTTCGGGTCCGTGTCACGGACACCCCAAAATTCGGTACGAACCCGAACTATACAGTTCGAGTTCGCTCATCCCTATTTATGATACCTAATCATGTTTATTTGGACTGATGCACTTTACACAGCAATGTATACATCTATTGGATATTTATTGTTTTATATAATGTAACGGGGTGCCGAAGGTGCACTCGGTCTCTCATCAGCCGCAGACCTGCTGCTTAGCTTCGGGAGCTAGGATCTGTGTTCAGCCTCGTTCCCAGGGCGGCTTTTGCTAGCTGCTCCTCGGTCTGCCTTGAGCACCGAGCTGATCACTCGGTGCTCGACTTGTTTGTCTGTCGGTCATGTGACGCTGGCGACGTCACATGACCCTCACTCCCCACTATAAATACAGGCAACCTGCTGGCTACAGGTTGCCTGTGATTTTGGTCCCTTAGGCTGTGTATTATTATTGTTATTTAGCTTACCTTTGGATTTGACCCTTGATCTGCTTCCTGACACCTCTCCTGCCTGCAACCTTGGATTTTGTCTTTGCCTCTTCTCTTGTACTGACGTGACCTCCTGGACTGACCTCGGCTAGTTGACCCGCCTCGCCCTACCGTTTTTGGTGGTACCTTGCTTGTTCCACCTCTCTGTCCGCTCTAGTGCTACCTCTCATTGGCTGTCCGCTTCCCTGCTGTCTCTATCTCTCTGCTTGCACTTACTCATGTCAGGGACTGTCGCCCAGTTGCAACCCGTCACCTAGAGCGGGTGGTGCAAGTAGGCAGGGACAGGGGACCGGGTGGCAGCTCAGGGGGTGCAACTCTATCTTTATACCCGCGACTCTACCTTGTGACATATAAATTGTAAAAAAAAGTCTTATTTTTACTGCATGTACTACCACTATGTATGTGCATATATGTATGAGCAAGGTCTGGACTTTTATTTTGGGAGTTATTTTTCTCATTTGCATAATTGAACACAGGTTGATCCAATTGTGTGTCACATGTTTTTTTTACCTTATATATACTGCTCACTTGGTTTTGTAATTTTGCTTAAGAAAGGCTCATACTGAGCTGAAACGTTGCCTTGTCACATGGGTGAATAAAGTCTTGCATATTTTTTCACCTTTACCTTGGAGTGCTGCCTGCTTTTTTGGATTTATCATATTGGGTAAGCTGTATCCCGTTTGGGCTGTGTACCCACTTTTTTCATTTTTTTGTTTTACTTTCCAGGTGCTGCCATCTTTTCATTTTATATATATACAGTACAGACTAAAAGTTTGGACAC
Source organism: Bufo gargarizans (assembly GCF_014858855.1). Classification (NCBI taxonomy): domain Eukaryota; kingdom Metazoa; phylum Chordata; class Amphibia; order Anura; family Bufonidae; genus Bufo; species Bufo gargarizans. The sequence goes on along the minus strand of NC_058082.1, from coordinate 220,146,662 downwards.
ACCTTCTCATTCAAAGAGTTTTCTTTATTTTCATGACTATGAAAATTGTAGATTCACACTGAAGGCATCAAAACTATGAATTAACACATGTGAAATTATATACATAACAAAAAAGTGTGAAACAACTGAAAATATGTCATATTCTAGGTTCTTCAAAGTAGTCACCTTTTGCTTTGATTACTGCTTTGCACACTCTTGGCATTCTCTTGATGAGCTTCAAGAGGTAGTCACCTGAAATGGTTTTCACTTCACAGCTGTGCCCTGTCAGGTTTAATAAGTGGGATTTCTTGCCTTATAAATGGGGTTGGGACCATCAGTTGCCTTATGGAGAAGTCAGATGGATACACAGCTGATAGTCCTACTGAATAGACTGTTAGAATTTGTATTATGGCAAGAAAAAAGCAGCTAAGTAAAGAAAAACGAGTGGCCATCATTACTTTAAGAAATGAAGGTCAGTCTGTCCGAAAAATTGGGAAAACTTTGAAAGTGTCCCCAAGTACAGTCACAAAAACCATCAAGCGCTACAAAGAAACTGGCTCACATGTGGACCACCCCAGGAAAGGAAGACCAAGAGTCACCTCTGCTGCGGAGGATAAGTTCATCCGAGTCACCAGCCTCAGAAATCGCAGGTTAACAGCAGCTCGGATTAGAGACCAGGTCAATGCCACACAGAGTTCTAGCAGCAGACACATCTCTAGAACAACTGTTAAGAGGAGACTGTGTGAATCAGGCCTTCATGGTAGAATATCTGCTAGGAAACCACTGCTAAGGACAGGCAACAAGCAGAAGAGACTTGTTTGGGCTAAAGAACACAAGGAATGGACATTAGACCAGTGGAAATCTGTGCTTTGGTCTGATGAGTCCAAATTTGAGATCTTTGGTTCCAACCACTGTTTCTTTGTGCGACGCAGAAAAGGTGAACGGATGGACTCTACATGCCTGGTTCCCACCATGAAGCATGGAGGAGGAGGTGTGATGGTGTGGGGGTGCTTTGCTGGTGACACTGTTGGGGATTTATTCAAAATTGAAGGCATACTGAACCAGCATGGCTACCACAGCATCTTGCAGCGGCATGCTATTCCATCCGGTTTGCATTTAGTTGGACCATCAACAGGACAATGACCCCAAACACACCTCCAGGCTGTATAAGGGCTATTTTACCATGAAGCAGAGTGATGAGGTGCTGCGCCAGATGACCTGGCCTCCACAGTCACCGGACCTTAACCCAATCGAGCAGAGTGAAGGCAAAAGGGCAAACAAGTGCTAAGCATCTCTGGGTACTCCTTCAAAACTTTTGGAAGACCATTTCAGTTGTTTACCTCTTGAAGCTCATCAAGAGAATGCCAAGAGTGTGCAAAGCAGTAATCAAAGAAAAAGGTGGCTACTTTGAAGAACCTAGAATATTACATATTTTCAGTTGTTTCACACTTTTTTGTTATGTATATAATTCCACATGTGTTAATTCATAGTTTTGATGCCTTCAGTATGAATCTACAATTTTCATAGTCATGAAAATAAAGAAAACTCTTTGAATGAGAAGGTGTGTCCAATCTTTTGGTCTGTACTGTATATACAGTGGATATAATAAGTCTACACAACCCTGTTAAAATGTCAGGTTTCTGTGCTGTAAAAAAAGAGACAAAGATAAATAATTTCAGAACTTTTTCCACCTTTTAATGTGACCTATAAACTGTACCACTCAATTGAAAAACAAACTGAAATCTTTTAGGTGCAGGGAAGAAAACAAATTCAAATAATGTGGTTGCATAAGTGTGCACACCCTCTTATAACTGTGGATGTAGCTGTATTCAGAATTAAGCAATCACATTCAAAATCATGCACCTGCCATCATTTAAAGTACCTCTGATTAACCCCAAATAAAGTTCAGCTGCTCTAGTTGGTCTTTCCTGAAATTTTCTTAGTCGCATTCCACAGCAAAAGCCATGGTCTACAGAGAGCTTCCAAAGCATCAGAGGGATCTCATTGTTAAAAGGTATCACTCAGGAGGATGGTACAAAAGAATTTCCAAGGCATTATATATACCATGGAACACAGTGAAGTCATCATCAAGTGGAGAAAATATGGCACAGCAGTGACATTACCAAGAACTGGACGTCCCTCCAAATTGATGGAAAGACGAGAAGAAAACTGGTCTGGGAGGCTACCAAGAGGCCCACAGCAACATTAAAGGAGTTGCAGGAATATCTGGCAAGTACTGGCTGTGTGGTACGTGTGACAACAATCTCGCAGATTCTTCATATGTCTGTGCTATGGGGTAGAGTGGCAAGACGAAAGCATTTTCCTACAAAGAAAAACATCCAAGCCAGGCTACATTTTGCAACGACCCAAAGCATACATTCAAATCAACAAAGGAATGGCTTCACCAGAAGAAGATTAAAGTTTTGGAATGGCCCAGCCAGAGCCCAGACCTGAATCTGATTGAAAATCTGTGGGGTGATCTGAAGAGGCTGTGCACAGGAGATGCCCTCGAGTGTTTTTGCCAAGAAGAGTGGGCAAATCTTGCCAAGTCAAAATGTGCCATGTTGATAGACTCATACCCAAAAAGACTGAGTGCTGTAATAAAATCAAAAGGTGCTTAAACAAAGTATTAGTTTAAGGGTGTGCACACTTATGCAACCATATTATTTAATTTTTATATCTTTTCTTCCCTCTACCTAAAAGATTTCAGTTTGTTTTTCAATTGAGTTGTACAGTTTATAGGTCACATTAAATGTGGAAAAAGTTCTGAAATTTTTTATCTTTGTGTCATTTTTTTACATCACAGAAACCTGACTTTTATGTCCACTGTATTTGCTCTGCCTTCCTGTCTTCTGCTATTCTTGACACTGAACAACGTGGTGAATAATACTTGTACATCCCTGGTGCCCGGTAACTAACCAGCTGTCAGGAGATGCAGGAAAGATCGGGAGTCAGCACCCCTATTGAGAAGGAGGAGATTAATGATGAGCAAATTGGTTTGTTCTGCTTTGCTCATCTACATTCATTCAGATTCTTAGCTTCGCACATGTATTAGAATACATAGCCTTTGACAACAAAAAAAAAATAATCTGGTGGAATAAAGTTTCCTTAGAAAACTATAAAGATAAAGGTATTATACAGAGAGGTTTAAGAATACAAAAATGTCCTAGTTTTGGTCTAGAAGATGAAGAACTTTGCGAAAAATTGGAAAATGTGACTAACAGATGCTCCCTACAGATGATCGATCTAATTATGGAAGCAAATGGCAGGAAATTTCAGAAAATGGAAAAAGAATTGGAAATGTTCCAGAAACAAATAGATGACAGCCTAGAAAGTGGTCAAAAAACAAATTTTGAAGACGAAATGGGAAAGGCTTACACGATATGGGAAAAAGAAATCATAGATCAGAAAACAAAAAAAATTCATAGAGATATGGGGGATTATAACAACAAAAAAGTATACAAATGGCAGAGAAAATCATGAGGATGGATTAAAGGCAGTGGCAGAATCATTAAAAGGTAATGATATGGAGGTTGGATTCAACAAATTAATTCTAGTCTTGCTGGAATTCATATTGGATCATAACTTCTTCCTATTTAAAGATGAATTTTTCCTACAAACCCAAGGTGTGGCGATGGGGGCCACTTGTGCCCCATCGTACACAAATTTATTTTTGGGAGCCTGGGAAAGGAAAATATTCATGGATAAACAAATACCAAATATCAATAAGGTGCATAATTGGATGCGCTTTATTGATGATATATTCTTCCTGTGGGAGGGCACGCAGGAAGAACTAAAAAATCTCATTAAAGATCTGAACAATAACGACCAAAACATATTTCTAACATTTCAGATAGGAAAAGAATGTACTTGAAAAAGATGTATATAGAAAAGAAACTGTGGTAAATGCCCTACTGCATGCAGAATCATCACATTTGAAAACTACTATTGATGGGATACCTACTGGACAATTTGTGAGGATAAAAAGGATCTGTTCGAATGAAGGCAAGTGCAAAGAACAAAGTAAAAATATGACAGAAAGATTCAAAGCCAGGGGCTATAGTAATAGACAAATTAAAAAAGGTGTAGCAAAAATTGGGAGGAAAACCCGAGAACTATTGCGTTCCATTCCACGTTTTGGGAATATATGGTCATGAGCTAGTAAGTTTAGCAGCATGCTATTCCTGGATGCCTGTCAGATCTGCATTATGATAGTTAGGACTTATCGAGAGGAGATATATATTTACGTGTAGATTGTCACGCTCTTTCATTATAGTCCACTTCATACACTGTATGTTATTTCATCAGATACGTATGAGCTGCTGCGGCTGGCACTTTATGTAGTTTCCACATGTCTGTTTCTGTGTAGGTATGTTTTTTATGTGTATTTAATAGACTTTATATATTGGGTATTTGAGCACTTGATCTCTTTGTTGATAATAATTTAGGAAGTACACCCTTGCATGCACTGGTGGTGTCGATCTAGTTCAATATTATTTAAAGTAATGCAACTTAAAAGGAATTGCATTAATGCAACTTAAAATTAGAATATTGTGAAAAGGTTCAATATTCTAGGATCAAAGTGTCCCACTCTAGTCAGCTAATTAATCCATAACCCCTGAGCAAAGGGGACCTGAGATTGTGACTTTGGGGTTTTCATAAACTGTAAACCATAATCATCCAGATTATAACAAATAAAGGCTTAAAATATCTTGCTTTACATGTAATGAGTCTATCTCATATATTAGTTTCACCTTTTAAGTTGCATTACTGAAATAAATGAACTTTGCACGATATTCAAATTTTTCGAGTTTCACCTGTAAATAAATGGCAGTTTCACGTTAACTTTTATTGACAAATACATCAAGTTTAGTAAAGACTCAGTATTCAATTTTTTACCCTTGCATGCTGTGGCATGCTATATATCACCTTCTGGGCCAGAACCTGACTGATGCAGTGCTTGGAGTTTATCGTAATTTCCATGTTTTGGTTTATTCACCCGATTCGCTTTTTCAGGGTTGACCACAGTTTCTTAATGAGATCTGGGAAGTTTTCTGAACGTTAACCCAAATCTTCAATGTTTTGTCCACAGAGCCACTTAGTAATCAAATTTACCTTGCGACATAGTGCTCCGTTATGCTGGGAAAATCTTTTTTCATCACCAAATTGCTTCTGGATCATAGGGGCAGGTTGACCTTGGAGGATGTTTTGACACAATCCTTTATTCATCACAGTGTTGTTACGCCAAATTGTAAGTGAGCCCACTTCCCTGAATGAGAAGCAACCCCACACATTAATGGTCTCAGGATGCTTTACTGTTGACATGACACATGACTTGCTTCACCTTTTCTTCAGACAATCATTTTTCCAGGTTTTTCATACAGCCTGAAGAGGGCTTAATCAGAGAAATAACTTTACCCCAGTCCTCTGCAGTACACTCCCCATACTTCCTGCAGAATGGCAATCTATCTTTGATGTTTATCCTAAAGCGAAGTGGCTTCTTTGCTATCCTTCTTGACACCAGGCCATCCTCCAGAAGCCTTTGCCTATCTGTTGATACAGATGAACTCACAGCTGCCTGCTGCGATTCCTTAGCAAGCTCTGCACTTTTGGTAACTTGATCCTGTAGCTGAATCTGCTTTAGGGGACAGTCCTGGCACTTTGTGAACTTTCTTGGGTGCCCTGAGCTTTCTTCACGGCAATTAAACCTCTCTTAAATGGTCGATTTAGGTAAAATTTTAGAAGCAGCTTTGTCCTTGCCTGTGAAGCTCTTTTGATGCAAACCAGTGATGACAGCAAATGGCATTTATTATGTACACAATGTTAATACAAGGTATACTGCTTATATCCAGGGGTTACAACTATCCCTACAATCCAGCTGTGGTGGCCGTGCTTGCACTCTATAGGAAAAATCAGTAGCCTCTGGTGGGCAGGAGCATAGGAGCAAGCCTAGGCACACATGCAAGCATCTCCTGTCTTGGCCACCTCATATCTGCCCTGCAGCAGTGGCCATAACCTCTGGAAGCGAGCATTGTATAATGCAATACAAAAATGTATTAATCAAGCCAGCAAAGGAGGCAATATGAACTATCACAATACTTTAGTAAGTGCCTTAGGTTAACTTTGTCTATGTGATCAATGCCATTCACTGAAGTGAGACAACTCTCAAAAGCAAAGCAGCAAACTGTTAAAAAGTCTCAAAACTTTTGGCCATGACTGTACACATACATACACTCACTATTATATAGACCTATACAACCTCCGTATACACATTCAGAGCTGTGGCTTCGCCAGGGACTGAAGTATTGTGGTAAATAATGGCCAATTAAAAAGCTGTGGCATCAAAACTCAGTGTAAAGAGTGAATACTGGCCCAATAAATAGCTGATCGCAAACTTATTTAAATAATCAAAATATGATCATTTTAGGCATATAGCTACTTCCCATTTTATAGCGCTTGTGTTGTATTACTTTCCACACCTCTGTGAGCTCCATTTTTTATAGGTTTTGTTCTGGATTCAGGAGCTGGTACTTATATGCCTTTATAGTTGGCCCCCTTATTTTGCCACAATATGTATTGATGTACTACTATTATAGTCTTGGCATGTGGGCCACGTTTGGTCTTTTTTCTATATTTAAATGCACACACTGCACACTGCATGCAGAAGGAGCCAAAATAAATCTGATGCTATCAGTCTCTCACTTGACATAGCTGGATGAACCCACATACTGTATTTGTATCTCACTGCACTAACAGAGAGCAGCTGCACAGTTTCATAATTTACGCAATAAGATAATTTCATAAAATTTAAGAAAAGTTTTTACACATCAAATGCAAGGGACCATCAGAGTCCTCAGTGGAATAGGTAACAGCTCCTTCCTTTGCTTATGCGGACATGAAGGTTCACATGAGAGGAAGTCTGCAGTGGTAACATACCGTACTTTATATTGAGCCATTTGGCAAATACAGCAGATTTATAATTTATTTGCAATATCGAATGTTCTGTATAATGAGTCTACAATATATGAACACTCTTCCTAGAGACTGACAGCTGTGTACATAAGGAATAGAACCTGTCAGTCACTGGCGTGTTTTTATAAAATTTGAGTTGCATCTGAATTTCTGATTCAATTTGGGCAAGTGTATCCACACTGCCCTACAATTAATATATCTAAAAGCTTTTGAAATGTATCAATGTTCCTACACATTTTTATACATTTTAATTTTAGTTATTTTTTTATGTTTTTCACACAATTTTATATTCTTATATTTTTATAATATCCAATGCGACAGCCTTATTCATGGAATTTATATGAATATCTAAAATTAACCAATAGAATACACCTAAATTATCTTTCGAATAATATTAAATAACAAAAAAAGCTAAAATAAATCCACTTTGCAACTATATGGTTTATCAATATATTTCACGTTGAGATATCATTTTTGATAGTGTGACGGTATAATCCGTGTCACTGTCTAGTATTCCCTTCTTCCCTTGAAGCCAAATAATCCACAGAGCAATAAAACGCTATTATCGCTAGTATCGCTGGTATCGCCGGTATCGCCGGTATTGCCAGTATCGCTGGTATCGCCAAATAAGTCAATACATGAGCCAAAGCTGAATGCTGGAACAAGACTTTACTGGAAGCAACCCAGGCATTCAGAACTACACTTTTTTTTTATGCCCTGCTCCCATGCAAGGGAGACACCCACAACAAATATACATTAACCAATAACCCAAAGGTACAACTCACATAGAATCCTCCTTTCTGCCTGTGATATAATTATGGTACACAATGGTTAACATAATCATCACAGGCAGGAACATACACAATGTCTTCTGTCCTGGAGACAACTGAGGTGTAATTCAATTATCTCTCAGGACAAAGGGAAATCGCCAATACACACGGGGAGACAATAGGACAGAAATCACTACTTAAATACACAATGTCCCACCTGTTACAGTACACATAGACATATAACATATCCCAAAATGTCACGAATTAAATCAGGGGTAAAAAAGTTAGTAACAGTCTCTTTGGCCTGGCTGTACTCATGGCTCCTCTGCCCAAAACCGGTTCTACACAGTCTTTTGTCCTGGAGACAATTGAGAAGTGATCCACTTATCTTCCAAGGACAGAGGGAAGACTCCATTAGCCACATGGTAGCAAAAGACAGCAAAATACATAAACTTACATAACTATGCAGCTATTACATAAAACAGGTACATTCAACATGGGACCGTAATCACATGGTAAGAGGCTGGCAAGTAGTCCTCTCCAAGTACTTGTGGCAAACTCAAAAGAGGGGGATTTGTCACATATCTTCCCTTTGGGGTTAAGACTAAACAGGTATCTGACCTCCTGTCGTTCAGTACCTAGATTAGTCGGGAAGCCCACCCACAAGGGACAGTGCTGGTCCGTCGGTCCCAGGTTGTGATGAAACAGTTCAGCATCCTCAGCCTCCCTGGTGCAGCTAGGCAAACCGCTGGGGCTACTTGGGGGACAGTGGTCAGCGACGCTCTGCCCTGATGTCAGCTCTTCCGCTGGGAAGGGATCAGTGGCTATCGCAGGCTCATCCCCTGCTCCCAGAACTCGGTTGGGAAGTAGCTGGGAAAGGGAGGGCTCGCTTACCTCCTCCTCCTGGTATCCCTGCGGAGATGGTTGGGGATCTGGACTGAGCGTCCAGCATCCCTGTAGGACTGGCACAGAGCCCGCGGTCTCATCTGCGCCGGTGTAGTGGGGTTTGTGTTCCCCTTTTCCCGGTATCTCCGGCTGCTGTTGGAAGGTGAGGCCGGTTGCCTCTCCTCCCCAGAACTCTGGTTGCTGTAGGGCAGAGGGACCCAGCATCTCCTCCCCCTGGAACTCAGGTTGCCGCTGGGGAGAGAGACCGGTTGTCTCCTCTCCCTGTGATATGCACTGCCGCTGGAGATCTGGGCAGGCGGCCCAGCATCCTTTTAGGGCCGGTAGAGAGACCTCGGTCCCATCTCCGCCTGGCCTGCTATCTGTGGGTCTTGCCAGGACAAGTCTATAAGGTTGGTCACTGCTGAGGTTGGGGAGGGACCAGTGGGTATCACAGGCTCATCCCCTGGCCCCAGAACTCGGTTGGGAAGTAGCTGGGAAGGGGAGGGCTCCCTTACCTCCTCCTTTTGGTATCCCTGCAGAGATGGTTGGGGATCTGGTCCGACCATCCAGCATCCCTGTAGGACTGGCACCGAGCCCGCGGTTTCATCTGCGCCCGTGTAGTGGGGTTTGTGTTCCCCTTTTCCAGGTATCTCCGGCTGCTGTTGGAAGGTGAGGCCGGTTGCCTCTCCTTCCCAGGACTCTGGTTGCTGTAGGGCAGAGGGACCCAGCATCTCCTCCCCCTGGAACTCAGGTTGCCGCTGGAGAGAGAGCGGTTGTCTCCTCTCCCTGTGATATGCACTGCCGCTGGAGATCTGGGCAGGCGATCCAGCATCCCAGTAGGGCCGGTATAGAGACCTTGGTCCCATGTCCACCTGCCATCTGTGGCTGTACTCATGGCTCCTCTGCCCAAAACCGGTTCTACACAGTCTTTTGTCCTGGAGACAATTGAGAAGTGATCCACTTATCTTCCAAGGACAGAGGCAAGACTCCATTAGCCACATGGTAGCAAAAGACAGCAAAATACATAAACTTACATAACTATGTAGCTATTACATAAAACAGGTACATTCAACATAGGACCGTAATTACATGGTAAGAGGCTGGCAAGTAGTCCTCTCCAAGTACTCGTGGCAAACTCAAAAGAGGGGGATTTGTCACAGATAGATACAAACATTTTATAAATTAGACTCAGCTGAGGAATTGTACAGGTGAATATTGTGCAAAGTTCATTTATTTCAGTAATGCAACTTAAAAGGTGATACTAATATATGAGATAGACTCATTACATGCAAAGCGAGATATTTCAAGCCTTTATTTGTTATAATTTGGATAATTATGGCTTACAGTTTATGAAATCCCAAAGTCACAATCTCAGGTACCCTTTGCTCAGGGGGTATGGATTAATTAGTTGACTAGAGCAGTGGTGCCCAACCATTTTTCGTCTGAGGGCCGCACTAGACTTGGTATAAATTTTGCGGGCCAGAACCAGGTAGCTTTGCCAGAAAGAAATGCAAACCCTGTGAGGGGGCACGTTTGAGCATTACTACTGTGAAGAGGGCACATATCTGGCATAACTACTGTGAGGGGGCGCATATCTGGGCATAACTACTGTGAGGGGCACATATCAGGGTATAACTACTGTGAGGAGGGCACATATCAGGGCATAACTACTGTGAAGAGGGCACATATCTGGGCATAATTACTGTGAGGGGGCACATATCTGGGCATAACTACTGTGAGGGGGCATGTGTGAGCATTTTGTCTGTGAAGAGGGCACATATCTTGGCATTATTAATGTGAGGGGGCATGTAATGTATACATGTGTGTAATGTATGTAGTGCAGTATGTGATGATCACATACTGCGCTGTCACCTTCTTCTGCAGGTCCACCCATTTTGGGCAAAAATCTTTAATTGTGGCCTAGTCTGTATCTGTACATGTGAGATACACCCTTTACATACTGTGGTTCTATTCTGCTATTAATAAAACACCCATTTTAGGCAGGATCCTAAACTTGAGAAAGTTGAGGAGAGCGTCAAATAAGGGACGTCGCCCAGGTCGTGGTGCTGTTGGTGGAGCTTCTGCTGCAGGGAGAGGATGTGGTTGATCTGTGCCAGCTACACGCACAAGTGAAAGCCCTTCCTCAGGTGTGAGTAGGCGACAGAACCTGCAGCGGTATTTGGTCGGGCCTAATGCGGCTCTACAAATGGTGAGGCCAGAACAAGTACAGGCTATAGTAGATTGGGTTGCTGACAGTGCCTCCAATTCCTTCACATTGTCTCCCACCCAGTCTCCTGCTGAACGATCAGAGTTGGCACCTGCAGCCGATGTCCATCAGTCTTTCACCTCACCCCCTTGCAAATCAGGCATGCAGTCTGAGCCCCAAGTCATGCAGCAGTCTCTTCTTGTTTTTTTGACTCTGTTAGCTTTGTTTCCCAGGGCCATCCACCTAGTCCTGCCGAAGAAGTGGAAGAGATTGAGTGCACCGATGTCCAACCGCTTATGTTTCAAGATGAGTACATGGGAGGACCATCGCAGCACGTCTTGGATGATGACAAAACACAGGTGCCATCTGCTGGGGCTTTCGAAAGTGTGCAGACCGACAAGGAGGGCAGGGGTGAAGACTGGGTGGAAGATGATGTGGAGGACGATGAGGTCCTCGACCCCTCATGGAATCAAGGTCATGAGAGTGACCTGTGTAGATGGGAGGAAGAGGCGGTGGTCGCACAGAGCCACCAGCACAGCAGAAGAGGGAGCAGGGTGCAAAAGGAGAGCGGCCGTCCCCTAGACAGTACGCCTGCTACTGCCCACCGCAGCAAGGGACCAAGCACACCAAAGCCAGCTCCAAGGAGTTCCCTGGTGTGGCAGTTCTTCAGACAATGTGCTGACGGCAAGACACAAGTGGTTTGCATGCTGTGCAATCAGAGCCTGGAGCGAGGCATAAACGTTCTAAACCTGAGCACAACCTGCATGACCAGGCATCTAAGTGCAAAGCACGAGCTGAAGTGGAGTAGACACCTCAAAAACCAAGAAAGGTCTCTGGCTCCTCCTGCTTCCTCTTCTGCTGCAGTCTTGGCCTCTTCATCCACCTCTGGAGTGACAGTGCCACCTGCCACCCGGCAAACAGAGGATCTGCCAGCAACACCACCATCTGGGAAGAGTTCAGCTCTCCATCTCCCAAACACTGGAGCGGAATAGGAAGTACCCCCCTACCCACCTGTGATCCCTGGCCCTGAATGCCAGCATTTCAAAATTACTGGCCTTTGAAATGCTGTCATTCCGTCTGGAGGAGACGGAGAGTTTTAAAAGCCTTATGGCGGTGGCTGTCCCACAGTACATTGTACCTAGCCCCCACTACTTTTCCAGGAGTGCCATCCCTTCCCTGCACAACCAAGTGGGGGACAAAATCAGGTGTGCACTGCACAACCCCATCTGTGGCAAGGTGCACCTCACTACGGATACGTAGACCAGTAAGCACAGTCAGGGACGTTATATATCTCCATAACAGAGCACTGGATAAATGCAGTGGCGGCTGGGCCTGAGGCGGATAGCAGTTTTCCGCATGTCCTTCCACCACCGAGGATTGAAGGGCGCTTCAGTTTGCCTCCTGTTGCTTCCGCCTCCTATTCCACTTCCTCATCCTCTTCCGGCTCCTCATCCGGTCAGTGTAACACCTTCACCACCAACTTCAGCACAGCCAGGGGTAAACGACAGCAGGCAGTTTTAAAACGTATCTGTTCGGGGGACAAACCCCTCACCGCGCAGGAGCTATGGACGGGCATGGAACAACAGACCGATGAGTGGTTGGTGCCAGTGAGCCTAAAGCCCGGCCTGGTGGTGTGCGATAATGGGCGAAATCTTGTAGCAGCTCTGGGACTAGCCGGTTTGACGCACATCCCTTGCCTGGCGCATCTGCTGAATTTGGTGGTGCAGAGATTCCTTACCCCGATATGTCAGAGCTGCTGCATAAAATGCAGGCCGTCTGTGCACGCTTTTGGAGTTCTCACCCTGCTGCTGCTCGCCTGTCAGCGCTGCAGCGTAACTTCGGCCTTCCCGCTCACCGCCTCATATGCGACATGCCCACAAGGTGGAACTCCACCTTGCACATGCTGCACATTATTTGGCTAATACACCGAACCTCTGACAAAGTTGCATCGCGGCGAAACATGTCGAGTGTGGAATAGTGTTAAGCGCTTCATTTTAGGCAGGTTACTGACGATTTGGTCTTTGAATATATAGAAACATATCCATCACCCAATTCGCAACAAGTGTGTCTCTTTTGAGGAAGTGTGTGCACGTAACAGCCTAGCTGGAAAGAAACAAATATACAGTGAATAAGCAATGCATATTTGAGTTAATACTCTGGAGATAGAAATACACAATCCCAAGATGATTTATTGAGACAGGTTTAGCCAACTCATATTCTCCTATAGCATGGATGTCAAACTCATGGCCCTCCAGATGTTGCAAAACTACAACTCCCATCATTCCCTGATAGCTGTAGTATGCCCAGGCATGATGGGAGTTGTAGTTTTGCAACAGCTGGAGGGCCACGAGTTTGACATCCCTGTCCTATAGGGACATATTCCATTCAGGGCATTGCAAACTGCATATACAATGAGTAGCCACACAAGCTTCTCTTGCTACAATGTTAAGTGGATTAGTAAAATAAGCAATTTAGAAACCAGCGCAGTACCTGAGAGTTTTAGTGTTGTGGGGTTCATGGTTTACTAGAAACCACTATTTTAATTATGATCTAATAAAGTATATGTCTTTTAATTTACAATAAGTAGTGCCCCTACAGGGATTTTTGGTCTCTGACCTTCTGTAAAACTTTACACCAAAAATTGGTTGTCTTTCATTGCAACAGAATTTCCAGGTAACTCTCTCTTTTGGCAAAGCTATGTAGGTGCTGGTAATTTTTCTAAACCTAGATTCAGCAAATTGTGCCATATTTTGTCACATTTTACCACAAGGTGTACGTAGAATCCCATTAATAAATATGAGTCATATAAATGCATGATAACCAAATGGATCTGATTTCCAATAATAATGTTACAAAATAAATAGAGAAATGTAAAAAATATCAGTTCTGTCTTTATTTACGTCCCTTGACTGCTGTTTAACAAACCAAGGTGGCTAGCCGCAGCAACTTGTGGCAGGAGATTGTTATGAACAACATTGATTTCATTGTTCCCTCTCTCTCTACTGTGCACATATATTACATCTGAGTCGGGTCAGGTTATTATGTAGCTTGTAGAGTTGAGCGAACACCTGGATGTTCGGGTTCGAGAAGTTCGGCCGAACATCCCGGAAATGTTCGGGTTCGGGATCCGAACCCGATCCGAACTTCGTCCCGAACCCGAACCCCATTGAAGTCAATGGGGACCCGAACTTTTCGGCACTAAAAAGGCTGTAAAACAGCCCAGGAAAGAGCTAGAGGGCTGCAAAAGGCAGCAACATGTAGGTAAATCCCCTGCAAACAAATGTGGATAGGGAAATGAATTAAAATAAAAATTAAATAAATAAAAATTAACCAAAATCAATTGGAGAGAGGTTCCATAGCAGAGAATCTGGCTTCCCGTCACCCACCACTGGAACAGTCCATTCTCAGATATTTAGGCCCCGGCACCCAGGCAGAGGAGAGAGGTCCCGTAACAGAGAATCTGTCTTCATGTCAGCAGAGAATTAGTCTGCATGTCATAGCAGAGAATGAGGCTTCACGTCAGCCACCACTGCAACAGTCCATTGGCATATATTTAGGCCCAGCACCCAGGCAGAGGAGGGAGGTCCCGTAACAGAGAATCTGTCTTCATGTCAGCAGAGAATTAGTCTGCATGTCATAGCAGAGAATGAGGCTTCACGTCAGCCACCACTGCAACAGTCCATTGGCATATATTTAGGCCCAGCACACACACAGGCAGAGGAGAGAGGTCCCGTAACAGACAATCTGGCTTCATGTCAGCAGAGAATTAGTCTGCATGTCATAGCAGAGAATCAGGCTTCACGTCAGCCACCACTGCAACAGTCCATTGGCATATATTTAGGCCCAGCACACACACAGGCAGAGGAGAGAGGTCCCGTAACAGAGAATCTGTCTTCATGTCAGCAGAGAATTAGTCTGCATGTCATAGCAGAGAATGAGGCTTCACGTCAGCCACCACTGCAACAGTCCATTGGCATATATTTAGGCCCAGCACACACACAGGCAGAGGAGAGAGGTCCCGTAACAGAGAATCTGTCTTCATGTCAGCAGAGAATCAGTCTTCATATCATAGCAGAGAATCAGGCTTCACGTCACCCACCACTGTAAGAGTCAATTTTCATAAATTTAGGCCCAGCACCCAGGCAGAGGAGAGAGGTCCCGTAACAGACAATCTGGCTTCATGTCAGCAGAGAATTAGTCTGCATGTCATAGCAGAGAATCAGGCTTCATGTCAGCCACCACTGCAACAGTCCATTGGCATATATTTAGGCCTAGCACACAGGCAGAGGAGAGGTTCATTCAACTTTGGGTAGCATCGCAATATAATGGTAAAATGAAAATAAAAATAGGATTGAATGAGGAAGTGCCCTGGAGTCCAATAATATATGGTTATGGGGAGGTAGTTAATGTCTAATCTGGACAAGGGACGGACAGGTCCTGTGGGATCCATGCCTGGTTCATTTTTATGAACGTCAGCTTGTCCACATTGGCTGTAGACAGGCGGCTGCGTTTGTCTGTAATGACGCCCCCTGCCGTGCTGAATACACGTTCAGACAAAACGCTGGCTGCCGGGCAGGCCAGCACCTCCAAGGCATAAAAGGCTAGCTCTGGCCACGTGGACAATTTAGAGACCCAGAAGTTGAATGGGGCCGAACCATCAGTCAGTACGTGGAGGGGTGTGCACACGTACTGTTCCACCATGTTAGTGAAATGTTGCCTCCTGCTAACACGTTGCGTATCAGGTGGTGGTGCAGTTAGCTGTGGCGTGTTGACAAAAGTTTTCCACATCTCTGCCATGCTAACCCTGCCCTCAGAGGAGCTGGCCGTGACACAGCTGCCTTGGCGACCTCTTGCTCCTCCTCTGCCTTGGCCTTGGGCTTCCACTTGTTCCCCTGTGACATTTGGGAATGCTCTCAGTAGCGCGTCTACCAACGTGCGCTTGTACTCGCGCATCTTCCTATCACGCTCCAGTGCAGGAAGTAAGGTGGGCACATTGTCTTTGTAGCGTGGATCCAGCAGGGTGGCAACCCAGTAGTCCGCACAGGTTAAAATGTGGGCAACTCTGCTGTCGTTGCGCAGGCACTGCAGCATGTAGTCGCTCATGTGTGCCAGGCTGCCCAGGGGTAAGGACAAGCTGTCCTCTGTGGGAGGCGTATCGTCATCGTCCTGCCTTTCCCCCCAGCCACGCACCAGTGATGGACCCGAGCTGCGTTGGGTGCCACCCCGCTGTGACCATGCTTCATCCTCATCCTCCTCCACCTCCTCCTCATCCTCGTCCTCCTCGTCCTCCAGTAGTGGGCCCTGGCTGGCCACATTTGTACCTGGCCTCTGCTGTTGCAAAAAACCTCCCTCTGAGTCACTTCGAAGAGACTGGCCTGAAAGTGCTAAAAATGACCCCTCTTCCTCATCCTCCTCCTCCTCCTCCTGGGCCACCTCCTGTTCCATCATCGCCCTAAGTGTTTTCTCAAGGAGACATAGAAGTGGTATTGTAACGCTGATAACGGTGTCATCGCCACTGGCCATGTTGGTGGAGTACTCGAAACAGCGCAACAGGGCACACAGGTCTCGCATGGAGGCCCAGTCATTGGTGGTGAAGTGGTGCTGTTCTGTAGTGCGACTGACCCGTGCGTGCTGCAGCTGAAACTCCACTATGGCCTGCTGCTGCTCGCACAGTCTGTCCAGCATGTGCAAGGTGGAGTTCCACCTGGTGGGCACGTCGCATATGAGGCGGTGAGCGGGAAGGCCGAAGTTACGCTGTAGCGCAGACAGGCGAGCAGCGGCAGGATGTGAACGCCGGAAGCGCGAACAGACGGCCCGCACTTTATGCAGCAGCTCTGACATGTCGGGGTAGTTGTGAATGAACTTCTGCACCACCAAATTCAGCACATGCGCCAAGCAAGGGATGTGCGTCAAATTGGCTAGTCCCAGAGCTGCAACGAGATTTCGCCCATTATCACACACCACCAGGCCGGGCTTGAGGCTCACCGGCAGCAACCACTCGTCGGTCTGTTGTTCTATACCCCGCCACAACTCCTGTGCGGTGTGGGGCCTGTCCCCCAAACATATGAGTTTCAGAATGGCCTGCTGACGTTTACCCCGGGCTGTGCTGAAGTTGGTGGTGAAGGTGTGTGGCTGACTGGATGAGCAGGTGGAAGAAGAGGAGGAGGAAGCCGAGAAGGAGGAGGTGGCAACAGGAGGCAAAGAATGTTGCCCTGCGATCCTTGGCGGCGGAAGGACGTGCGCCAAACAGCTCTCCGCCTGGGGCCCAGCTGCCACTACATTTACCCAGTGTGCAGTTAGGGAGATATAGCGTCCCTGGCCGTGCTTACTGGTCCACGTATCTGTGGTTAGGTGGACCTTGCCACAGATGGCGTTGCGCAGTGCACACTTGATTTTATCGGATACTTGGTTGTGCAGGGAAGGCACGGCTCTCTTGGAGAAGTAGTGCCGGCTGGGAACAACATACTGTGGGACAGCAAGCGACATGAGCTGTTTGAAGCTGTCTGTGTCCACCAGCCTAAATGACAGCATTTCATAGGCCAGTAGTTTAGAAATGCTGGCATTCAGGGCCAGGGATCGAGGGTGGCTAGGTGGGAATTTACGCTTTCTATCAAATGTTTGTGAGATGGAGAGCTGAACGCTGGCGTGTGACATGGTTGAGACGCTTGGTGACGGAGGTGGTGGTGGTGGTGTTGGTGGTACATCCCCTGTTTGCTGGGCGGCAGGTGCCAACGTTCCTCCAGAGGCGGAGGAAGAGGCCGAGGCGGCAGCAGCAGAATAGGCCGAGGCGGCAGCAGCAGAAGAGGTAGCAGGGGGAGCCTGAGTGACTTCCTTGGTTTTAAGGTGTTTACTCCACTGCAGTTCATGCTTTGCATGCAGGTGCCTGGTCATGCAGGTTGTGCTCAGGTTCAGAACGTTAATGCCTCGCTTCAGGCTCTGATGGCACAGCGTGCAAACCACTCGGGTCTTGTCGTCAGCACATTGTTTGAAGAAGTGCCATGCCAGGGAACTCCTTGAAGCTGCCTTTGGGGTGCTCGGTCCCAGATGGCGGCGGTCAGTAGCAGGCGGAGTCTCTTGGCGGCGGGTGTTCTGCTTTTGCCCACTGCTCCCTCTTTTGCTACGCTGTTGGCTCGGTCTCACCACTGCCTCTTCCTCCGAACTGTGAAAGTCAGTGGCACGACCTTCATTCCATGTGGGGTCTAGGACCTCATCGTCCCCTGCATCGTCTTCCACCCAGTCTTGATCCCTGACCTCCTGTTCAGTCTGCACACTGCAGAAAGACGCAGCAGTTGGCACCTGTGTTTCGTCATCATCAGAGACATGCTGAGGTGGTATTCCCATGTCCTCATCATCAGGAAACATAAGTGGTTGTGCGTCAGTGCATTCTATGTCTTTCACCGCTGGGGAAGGGCTAGGTGGATGCCCTTGGGAAACCCTGCCAGCGGAGTCTTCAAACAGCATAAGAGACTGCTGCATAACTTGAGGCTGAGACAGTTTCCCTGGTATGCATGGGGGTGATGTGACAGACTGATGGGGTTGGTTTTCAGGCGCCATCTGTGCGCTTTCTGCAGAAGACTGGGTGGGAGATAATGTGAACGTGCTGGATCCACTGTCGGCCACCCAATTGACTAATGCCTGTACCTGCTCAGGCCTTACCATCCTTAGAACGGCATTGGGCCCCACCATATATCGCTGTAAATTCTGGCGGCTACTGGGACCTGAGGTAGTTGGTACACTAGGACGTGTGGATGTGGCAGAACGGCCACGTCCTCTCCCAGCACCAGAGGGTCCACTAACACCACCACGACCATGTCCACGTCCGCGTCCCTTACTAGATGTTTTTCTCATTGTTATGGTTCACCACAACAACAAATATATTATTTGGCCCAATGTATTGTATTCAAATTCAGCGGGATATAAATTTGAGGCCTAGTATTTAGGCGCTGGGTGACCGGTATGGATTTAGTGACAGAATTAGACTTGGAAATGCACAGAAGCGTGTGTGTGAAGTTATTCTGAATGACCCAATGTGCACCTTGAATATTATATACCCTTTTTGGGATAGATTTCAAATAGCTCTGATATAGCAGGAACCACTAAATTATGAAATTGCTAAATTGGGAATTGTACTTCAACCCAGAACAAAAAATGTGCTTTGACGGGCACTAAATAACTTTCCCAGCTACAACAGGACAGCGGTAACGAGAGATTTAGAGGGATTTAAATTTGAGGCCTAGTATTTAGGCGCTGGGTGACAGGTATGGGTTTAGTGACAGAATTAGACTTGGAAATACACAGTAGCGGGTGTGTGTGAAGTTATTCTGAATGACCCAATGTGCACCTTCAATATTATATACCCTTTTTGGGATAGATTTCAAATAGCTCTGATATAGCAGGAACCACTAAATTATGAAATTGCTAAATTGGGAATTGTACTTCAACCCAGAACAAAAAATGTGCTTTGACGGACACTAAATATCTTGCCCAGCAACAACAGTACAGCGGTGGGTAACGAGAGATTTAGAGGGATTTAAATTTGAGGCCTAGTATTTAGGCGCTGGGTCACCGGTATGGATTTAGTGACAGAATTAGACTTGGAAATGCACAGAAGCGTGTGTGTGAAGTTATTCTGAATGACCCTATGTGCACCTTCAATATTATATACCCTTTTAGGGATAGATTTCAAATAGCTCTGATATAGCAGAAACCACTAAATTATGAAATTGCTAAATTGGGAATTGTACTTCAACCCAGAACAAAAAATGTGCTTTGACGGACACTAAATATCTTGCCCAGCAACAACAGTACAGCGGTGGGTAACGAGAGATTTAGAGGGATTTAAATTTGAGGCCTAGTATTTAGGCGCTGGGTCACCGGTATGGATTTAGTGACAGAATTAGACTTGGAAATGCACAGAAGCGTGTGTGTGAAGTTATTCTGAATGACCCTATGTGCACCTTCAATATTATATACCCTTTTAGGGATAGATTTCAAATAGCTCTGATATAGCAGAAACCACTAAATTATGAAATTGCTAAATTGGGAATTGTACTTCAACCCAGAACAAAAAATGTGCTTTGACGGACACTAAATATCTTGCCCAGCAACAACAGTACAGCGGTGGGTAACGAGAGATTTAGAGGGATTTAAATTTGAGGCCTAGTATTTAGGCGCTGGGTCACCGGTATGGATTTAGTGACAGAATTAGACTTGGAAATGCACAGAAGCGTGTGTGTGAAGTTATTCTGAATGACCCTATGTGCACCTTCAATATTATATACCCTTTTAGGGATAGATTTCAAATAGCTCTGATATAGCAGAAACCACTAAATTATGAAATTGCTAAATTGGGAATTGTACTTCAACCCAGAACAAAAAATGTGCTTTGACGGACACTAAATATCTTGCCCAGCAACAACAGTACAGCGGTGGGTAACGAGAGATTTAGAGGGATTTAAATTTGAGGCCTAGTATTTAGGCGCTGGGTCACCGGTATGGATTTAGTGACAGAATTAGACTTGGAAATGCACAGAAGCGTGTGTGTGAAGTTATTCTGAATGACCCTATGTGCACCTTCAATATTATATACCCTTTTAGGGATAGATTTCAAATAGCTCTGATATAGCAGAAACCACTAAATTATGAAATTGCTAAATTGGGAATTGTACTTCAACCCAGAACAAAAAATGTGCTTTGACGGACACTAAATATCTTGCCCAGCAACAACAGTACAGCGGTGGGTAACGAGAGATTTAGAGGGATTTAAATTTGAGGCCTAGTATTTAGGCGCTGGGTGACAGGTATGGGTTTAGTGACAGAATTAGACTTGGAAATACACAGTAGCGGGTGTGTGTGAAGTTATTCTGAATGACCCAATGTGCACCTTCAATATTATATACCCTTTTTGGGATAGATTTCAAATAGCTCTGATATAGCAGGAACCACTAAATTATGAAATTGCTAAATTGGGAATTGTATTTCAACCCAGAACAAGAAATGTGCTTGAACGGACACTAAATAACTCGCCCAGCTACAGCACTAGGGACAGATTTAGCTGGATATAAATTTGAGGCCTAGTATTTAGGCGCTGGGTGACCGGTATGGATTTAGTGACAGAATTAGACTGGGATATGGCCAAAAAATAAACAGACTATTGCTGGTTAAATGCACTTGGTGTGACAGCTTCACCCTGATGTAGGCTTTAGCCAAAAAACAACCACACCATTGAGGGTTAAATGCACTTGGTGACAGGCGCAGCTTGCCCCTGATTTTGTATATGGCCAAAAAATGAACAGACTATTGCTGGTTAAATGCACTTGGTGTGACAGCTTCACCCTGATGTAGGCTTTAGCCAAAAAACAACCACACCATTGAGGGTTAAATGCACTTGGTGACAGGCGCAGCTTGCCCCTGATTTTGTATATGGCCAAAAAATGAACAGACTATTGCTGGTTAAATGCACTTGGTGTCACAGCTTCACCCTGATGTAGGCTTTAGCCAAAAAACAACCACACCATTGAGGGTTAAATGCACTTGGTGACAGGCGCAGCTTGCCCCTGATTTTGTATATGGCCAAAAAATGAACAGACTATTGCTGGATAAATGCACTTGGTGTGACAGCTTCACCCTGATGTAGGCTTTAGCCAAAAAACAACCACACCATTGAGGGTTAAATGCACTTGGTCGCAGCTTGTGCTGGCGCACCACAAGACACAAAATGGCCGCCGATCACCCCAGAAAAATGAGACTGACAAACGGTCTGTGCAGCCTAAAAACAGTGAGCAATTGAGGATCAGCAGCTCAATGATCCACAGCTGCAGATCGATCAGTTAATCAAGTCCTTTGGAGGAGTTAATCTGCCTAATCTCGCCCTACTGTCGCAGCCGCAACCTCTCCCTACGCTAATCAGAGCAGAGTGACGGGCGGCGCTATGTGACTCCAGCTTAAATAGAGGCTGGGTCACATGGTGCTCTGGCCAATCACAGCCATGCCAATAGTAGGCATGGCTGTGATGGCCTCTTGGGGCAAGTAGTATGACGCTTGTTGATTGGCTGCTTTGCAGCCTTTCAAAAAGCGCCAAGAAAGCGTCACAAAAGCGCGAAGAAAGCGACGAACACCGAACCCGAACCCGGACTTTTACGAAAATGTCCGGGTTCGGGTCCGTGTCACGGACACCCCAAAATTCGGTACGAACCCAAACTATACAGTTCGAGTTCGCTCATCCCTAGTAGCTTGGCCTGGCTAATTTAGGGAAGAGCCTTTAAATGTCCAGGTCTTTTATTTCTCTGGTACAGCATATGCTCTGTGCATTTGTTTCCAGATTCTTTGCATCTTGTTCCAGTCCTGTTTATTATTTCCCTCTGATTCTCTTATTGTCTGTTGCTGAGTTGGTTTTTAATTTGTCTTGGCTGTCTTTCTGCGTTGTGTTTCAGAATAGGGTCACTTCAGTGTATCCATCCACTCACAGCCTGTATGCGAATATCATCTTATTTCTACTTCATTGCCAGAATTACATCTCTTTCATCCATGGCCATTCCCAGTCGGTCCTGTCATCTATCAGTAAGTTTATTTCAATACATTGATGTCTGCCAGTGTTAATAGGTGCTTTATAGATGTTTTTTGCAACCATCTGGTTGTATGCAGTTCAGTCCTACTGTAAGTCCTGGGGGTATCTGAGTAAGGCTACTTTCACACTCGCGTTTTGGGCAGATCCGTCATGGATCAGCAAAAGTGGATCCGTTACAATAATGCAACCGCATGTATCCATCATGAACGGATCCGTTTTTATTATCTGTAACATAGCCAAGACGGATCCGTCATGAACTCTATTGAAGGTCAATGGGAGACAGATCAGTTTTCTATTGTGCCAGATTGTGTCAGAGAAAACTGATCCATCCCTATTGACTTGGACGGATCCGTTTGGCTCAGTTTTGTCAAGCGGACAGCAAAACGCTGCAGGCAGCGTTTTGGTGTCCGGCTCCAGAGACTGAATGGAGACTGAACGGAGGCAAACTGATGCATTCTGAGTGGATCCTTTTCCATTCAGAATGCATTAGGGCAAAACTGATCAGTTTTGGACCACTTGTAAAAACCCATGACGGATCTCACAAACGGAAAGCCAAAACGTGAGTGTGAAAGTAGCCTTAGAAGACACTGTTACTACTTAGATAGGTGAATACTATAGGTTCAGTCCAGTGCACAACCATCATTGTTACAGAGATTACGCAAAGAGGTGGTTATGCAGATGCAGATTTTTCTCCATTGAAATCAATGAAAACAATGTAGAGGGTCTATTATACAGAAAACTGCTCTCTACAGTTAAAAGGATTCTGTCACCTCGTTTTAGGTTATAGAGATGCGGACATGCACAGCGAGATCGCTGCTAGAATGTCCACAATATACCTGTCCTATAGGGCTGTGTGGTTTTAATGTGTTTAAAAAATGATTTTATATATATGTAAATGACCCTGGTAAGGTGCCCAAGGGGCTGTACTAACCTTCTTGGTGCCCAGCCACACACCCCTGTGAAGGAGTCCAGCACCACCTAGCTCACAGTTGGATTGCTGTAATCTAGCAATGCGAGAGCTCGCACATGCTTAGTGCTGGCATAGTGTTCCTTTCCTGTGCTGGCATCAGCCTCAGGGAAGGAACTGCGCATGCGCAAGCTCACGCATCGCGAGATTACGGCGATATAACTGTGAGCAAGGAGGAGATTCAGAGGACGCAGGCGGTGCTGGGCTCCTTCACAGGGGGGCGTGGATGGGCTCCAAGAATGTTAGTACAGCCCCTTTGGGCACCTTACCAGGGTCATTTACATATATATAAAATCATTTTTTAAACACATTAAAACCACACAGCCCTATAGGACAGGTATATTGCGGACATTCTAGCGGTGATCTAGCCGTGCATGTCTACATCTCTATAACCTAAAACGAGGTGAAAGAATCCCTTTAATCTCCAGTAGTACATATAGAAATTAGTTTTCTTAAGGTAGGTTCACAATGTATGTCCCAGTAAGCCTATAATATTAAGTGGTGTATTGGGTGTTGTATTGAAAAAAGAGTAGTCAGATGAATGGGTTGTGAGATGACAGGAAAAGTGATTGGGGGTCGTTATATTTTCCTAAGATTCTTCTTATATGTGTATTAGCATGCAGGAAGTATATATCTCTTCCAGGGAAAGCTGAGTATCCCTGGCAAAGAGTTATTTGCTAAGTGCCTTGGTAAGTCCTGTTTTTGGGCCTGGATTTTTATGGAATGATGGGCGCATTGGTAGTGGTGCCTATCATGCCCTCCCTGGCCAGTACAAGTTTTATTTGTAACACAGTTCACTGGTCTATTAAAGGGGTTGTCTCACTTCAGCAAATGGAATTTATTATGTAGAGGAAGATAAAACAAGCCACTTCCAATGTATTGTGATTAGAGATGAGCGAAGTTTTCTAAAATTCAATTCGCCGGTTCGCCAAATTTTTGGGGAAACATTTGGTTCAATCCAAATTTATTTGCAGCGAATTACGTTAAAAAATGACTATTTCCTGGTGGCAGGAAAGAGTGGTGTAGAACACTGTGCCTTGCAGTAATAGGGAGTCTGCTTTGGTAGTGAAATAATACTGTGAGTCCGTATGACAAGCAGATGACAGGCATCGCACTTAGAATCACTGCACACTTCATTTATTTGGGCAGTCACAGGGCCAAATAACTCAAGTATGAACTCAGCCTTACAGGTCGATGTTAGCGCCAAGAAGCGTCTTCCTTTTACACCGTCGTTAGCTGATTCCACAAAGATGTCTACAGAACCTGTTCTATTAAACGCTTATACAAGTGCTGATCTGCAAGTGCATTGGAGATATTCAGGAGATACTCAGGAGGTAATCTGGAGGTGGATACAATCTAAACAAGTAAGATTTGTTTGTTTACATTTTTATTTTATTTATTTTTTCCCCCTTTGCAATGGCAGACCTGGTTCTGTGCAGGAATTGTTGTGCTTTTATTTCAGGTTCCACTCTTCAGAGGTTTGGATACTGTCTGATCTGTAGACAGCTCTCCATAATGCAACAGGAAATTACCTTTTTGAAATATGAGATTTGTAAATTAACCATTAAGCAAACTCAGACTGAGAACATTGTAATGCCACTGCCACAGAGGCCCCCTAGAAATGGAAGATGGGTTACTGTAGGTTCTGGTAGACTGAGAGTTGTGGATAGAAGACATGTCCCACAGTCTGTGGCTCTCCATAATTCATTTGCAGCACTTTCAGAGTGCAAGAGCAACATTGCGGATGGCTCAAGCACAGTGGGTGAGAAACAATCATCTCCCATGCCTAAAGTATGCAAGACTGCAGCCAAAGACAAAAAGGAAAAGGTGAGGACTGATAGTAAGCAACTGTTGGTGGGTGATTCCATCATAAGAGGTGTGAAGTTTGAGGAGATTGGTGTTGTAAGATGTCTCCCTGGTGCTACCGCTAGCAGGGATAGACGACGGATCCTTAATATTGTTAGGCAAGCAAAACAAGAAAAGGAAGTGGATGTTATTGTCCATCTGGGGACAAACGATCTGGCTTGCAATGAGGTTTCAAAGGTGAAAGATGCTTTTCACACACTTGGAAAGGATATATGGGAGGTTGCATCAACTGTTTCATTCTCTGCAGTTTTGCCTGTGCATAACCTTCAGCATGACAGGAAGATGCGCATTAGGGGATTCAATGTATGGCTTGGTGAATGGTGTCGGAACCAAGGGTTTGGCTTTGTGTCTCATGTTAGCTCTTGTTGGAATGGAAAAGAACTGTACAAGAAAGATGGTTTGCATCTTTCTCTCAAAGGAACGAATGTCCTCGGTGAACAGTTCCAAGTATTTGTTAAGGAGCATTTAAACTAGGAAAGGGGGGCAAAAGAGTGATAATCCAGCAGTCCGACTGCCCCCCGGAACAATGCCAGAAGATGCCAGTAGCACAAAGGTTAAGAAATGACAAGCTCAGATTCTTATCTACAAATGCTTGCAGTTTAGGGAATAAGATCAATGAACTTGAGGCTATAATGGCATCTGAGAATATAGATGTAGTGGCTGTTACTGAGACGTGGTTCAAGGGGAGTAATGACTGGGATATATAAATACCAGGGTTCTCTCTATACAGGAAAGACAGAGAAGGCAAGAAGGGGGAGGGGTGGCCCTGTATGTGAAAGACAGCATAAAATCTAATTTGATACAAGTTAGCGAGAACAATTTAGAGTCAGTTTGGGTTACCTTGCAGCTTGATAATCATAAGGTAACTCGTGTAGGTGTGATATATAGACCACCTAGCCAAGTCAAAGAATTAGATGATCTACTAGTTGAGGAAATAGCTAAAATGGCATTGAAGGGGGAAGTTATCATTATGGGAGACTTCAATCTTCCTGATGTAAACTGGAAAACCAAAATAGCTAGTTCTGCCAGGAGTACAGATATTCTAAATTCCCTACTGGGATTATCTCTACAACAAGTAGTTGAGGAGCCAACCCGGAAGGAGGGCATTTTAGATTTAGTATTCACAAATGGGAATTTGGTATATGATATTACTGTAGGGGAAAGCTTGGGATCTAGTGATCACCAGTTAGTGTGGTTTAGTATAAGTACAGTGACTGAGTCACACCACACAAAAACAAAAGTTTTAGATTTTAGAAAAACTGACTTTTCTAAAATTAGATTAGTGGTATACGAGTCTCTATCAGATTGGAACAGTTTCATTGGAGTCCAGGAGAAAAGGGACTACTTAAAAGAGGCACTATTGAAGGCAACAGAAAATTGCATTAGGCTTGTCAGTAAAAGCAAAAAAAGGAAAAGACCACTGTGGTATTCAGCAGAAGTGGCCAAAATCATTAAAAACAAAAAGATAGCATTTAGGAATTATATAAAAAAAAAAAAAAAACGAGGATGACAGGCTAATTTACTAGATTAGGCAGAGAGAGGCCAAACAAGTTATAAGAGTTTCTAAAGCACAGGCAGAAGAGAAATTAGCTCAGTCAGGGAAAAAAGGCGATAAGGCATTCTTCAGATACATAAATGAAAAAAGGAAACTAAAACAAGGAATTACAACATTAAAAACAAAAGAAGGAAGGTATATGGAAGAAGATAAAGAACTAGCTGACTGCCTCAATTAATACTTCTGTTCAGTCTTTACGAAGGAAAATGAAGGAAAAGGACCTCAGTTAGGAAAGAAGACTAATGAATCTTTTGATGCATGTGTCTTTACAGAGAAAGAAGTTCTAAGTCAGCTGTCTAAAATCAATACAAATAAGTATCAGGGGCCTGATGGGATACACCCAAAGCTATTAAAAGAGCTCAGCGGTGAACTAGCAAAACCATTAACAGATTTATTTAACCAATCACTGGCAACAGGAGTCGTCCCAGAAGATTGGAAATTAGCAAATGTTGTGCCGATTCACAAGAAAGGTAGTAGGGAGGAATCGGGCAACTATAGGTGCAGTAGACATCGCTTATCTAGACTTCAGTAAGGCTTTCGATACTGTCCCACACAGAAGGCTTATCAATAAATTGCAGTCTTTGGGCTTGGACTCCCATATTGTTGAATGGATTAGGCAGTGGCTGAGGGACAGGCAACAGAGGGTTGTAGTCAATGGAGTATATTCAGACCAAGGTCTTGTTACCAGTGGGGTACCTCAGGGATCTGTTCTGGGACCCATATTGTTTAATATCTTTATCAGCAAAATTGCAGAAGGCCTCGATGGTAAGGTGCGTCTTTTTGCTGATGACACAAAGATTTGTAACAGGGTTGATGTTCCTGGAGGGATACACCAAATGGAAAAGGATTTAGGAAAACTAGAGGAATGGTCAAAATCTGGCAACTAAAATTTAATGTGGATAAGTGCAAAATAATGCACCTGGGGCGTAAAAACCCAAGAGCAGAATATAAAATCAGTGATACAGTCCTAACCTCAGTATCTGAGGAAAGGGATTTAGGGGTCATTATTTCAGAAGACTTAAAGGTAGGCAGACAATGTCATAGAGCAGCAGGAAATGCTAGCAGAATGCTTGGATGTATAGGGGAGGCATTACTAGTAGAAAGAGGGAGGTGCTCATGCCGCTCTACAGAGCACTAGTGAGACCTCATTTGGAGTATTGTGCTCAGTACTGGAGATAGTGGCGTCGCTAGAGGGGGGCGAGGGGGGGCAATTGCCCCCCCTATGTTGTTCCTTGCCCCCCCGGGTGCCCCCCCCGCTGATTCCCCTGAGTGAATACTAATGAGCGCTTCCATTATGGAAGCGCTCATTAGTACCGAAGAACCAGGAAGTGGTGAACGCTCTGTACTCACCACTTCCTGGTCCTCGGCTGTCGGCTGTGCAGGGCTGCGCACAGCGTGAGGTCGCTCTGTGACCTCACGCTGTGCGCGCCAGTTTAGAGCACAGTCGACTGAGGAGGGAGAAAATGGCAGGCGGCGTCCGTCCAGGAGCAGGAGAGGTAAGTGTTTTTTTATTTTATTTTATAAAAAATGTGGCTGCTGGGGGCTAATAGGAGGCATATGGGGGCATTTAGACGCATATGGGGCTAATTGGAGGCATATTTGGGGGCTAATTGGAAGCATATTTGGGGGCTAATTGGAGGCATATGGGGGCATTTGGAGGCATATTTGGGGGCTAATTGGAGGCATATTTGGGGGCTAATAGGAGGCATATTTGGGGGCTAAAAGGAGGCATATGGGGCTAATAGGAGGCATATGGGGGCTAATTGGAGGCATATGGGGTCTATGGGGCTAATTGGAGGCATATGGGGGCTAATTGGAGGCATATAGGGGCTAATTGGAGGCATATAGGGGCTAATTGGGGGCTAATAGGAGGCATATGGGGGCTAATTGGTGGCTAATTGGAGGCATATGGGGGCTAATTGGAGGCATATGGGGTCTATGGGGCTAATTGGAGGCATATGGGGGCTAATTGGAGGCATATGGGGGCTAATTGGAGGCATATGGGGGCTAATTGGAGGCATATGGGGGCTAATTGGAGGCATATAGGGGCTAATTGGAGGCATATAGGGGCTAATTGGGGGCTAATAGGAGGCATATGGGGGCTAATTGGGGCTAATTGGAGGCATATGGGGGCTAATTGGAGCCATATGGGGGCTAATTGGAGGCATATGGGGTCTATGGGGCTAATTGGAGGCATATGGGGTTAATTGGAGGCATATGGGGGCTAATTGGGGGCTAATAGGAGGCATATGGGGGCTAATAGGAGGCATATGGGGGCTAATAGGAGGCATATGGGGGCTAATTGAAGGCATATGGGGGCTAATAAGAGGCATAATGGGGGCTAATTAGAGGCATAATGTGGGCTAATGAGGCATAATGTGGGCTAATGAGGCATAATGGGGCTAATATGAAGAATAATGGGGGCTAATGAGGCATAAGGGCTGATATGGGGGCTAATGAGAGGCATAATGAGGGCTAATGAGAGGCATAATGTGTCATCCACAGATGCCCCCATAACAGTGTGTCTTCCACAGATCCACCATAACAGTGCGCCTGTGCACTGACGAGAGACAGAAAGAAGGGGAAAGAATCCGCGGAAGCAAGCAGAGGACGGCACAGCAGACGACTGAATAGCTTCTTTTGTAAGTAAATTGTTTTATTATAAATGTATCCCTGCATACCGCAACTCTCTAGTATTTTGTAATCTTATTTCTATATACTTATTTTGTTTTTGCCCCCCCATTTTTGACTGTGGTATCTTTGTGCCCCCCCTATATATTGTTCCTAGAGTCGCCACTGACTGGAGACCATATCTCCAGAAGGAAATTGATACTTTGGAGAGAGTTCAGAGAAGAGCTACTTAAACTGGTACATGGATTGCAGGATAAAACTTACCAGGAAAGATTAAAGGACCTTAACATGTATAGCTTGGAAGAAAGACGAGACAGAGGGGATATTTTAGAAACTTTTAAATACATAAAGGGAATCAACAAGGTAAAAGAGGAGAGAATATTTAAAATAAGAAAAACTGCTACTAGAGGACATAGTTTTAAATTAGCGGGGCAAAGGTTTAAAAGTAATATCAGGAAGTATTACTTTACTGAGAGAGTAGTGGATGCATGGAATAGCCTTCCTGCAGAAGTGGTAGCTGCAAATACAGTGAAGGAGTTTAAGCATGCATGGGATAGGCATAAGGCCATCCTTCATATAAGATAGGGCCAGGGGCTATCCATAGTATATTGGGCAGACTAGATGGGTCAAATGGTTCTTATCTGCCGACACATTCTATGTAAGTAGAGCCCCCCGATAGAGTGTAGAGGGTGTCATCAGTAAGTTTGTGTTGATGTCACTGATTAATTTGTATTTCCTCTGATCCGTCATAACAATATACCACAAATAACGGATCCTGTCTGTGGAGCATACACCTTCACTCGGTCAGCATTTGAGCAATAATCCATCAGTATTGCTAATGCAAAAAAAAAACAGAGATGACGTGTGAATGGAATATTTGCATTTCTTCTGTGTTTTGTGCCTACTCCTGCTTTTGGCTACCAAATCATAAGCCAATTCTGATGGGACCATACAGGCCTTACAGCTGCTACACAGACAGCATCCGTTGTGCATTTTTCCCTCCTTTTGACAGATCAGAAGAAGAGTCAAATAAATGATGATGTCAGCCAGGTCAAAAGCCCAAATAGTGGACCAGTCATGAGGTGGGGAGGGTGGGAACAACAGGAGAAGTCCACAAAGTGGACCTATGGTATAGTGGTGAGGTGGAAGCAGCATGAGGAGACCACAGAGTGGCCCAATGACAGTCTGAAAGTGGCGGCAGCATCAGGAGGCTACAGAGTGGCGCGACGATAAAGTGTGGAGGTGTCAGCAGAATGAGGAGGCCACAGGGTAGCATGATGATGAGAGATTGTGGAGGTGTCAGCAGCATGAGGAGGCCACTTTGGCTCTGCACAATTTAATAACACACGTTCTCCAGCACAAAAGGTTCGGCAAATTGATTGTCTGGGAATTTCCATCGAAGATTGGGATAATATATTGGCGAATTTAAGTTTAGTTTCTTATAATTTTAATCAAGTTTTGGTTCCATTTAATATTAAATATTTCATAAATTTAATTAAAAAAATGAAGTGTTGCCTAAGGCAGGAGAGAATCATCCTCTCAACGATGAGAGATTGTGGAGGTGGCAGCAGCATGAGGAGGCCACAGAGTATCATGACGACGAGAGATTGTGGAGGTGTCAGCAGCATGAGGAGGCCACAAAGTAGCATGACGACGAGAGATTGTGGAGGTGGCAGCAGCATGAGGAGGTCACAGAGTGGCACTACGACAAAGTGTGGAGGTGTCAGCAGCATGAGGAGGCTAGAGTAGCATGACGACTAGAGATTGTGGATGTGTCAGCAGCATGAGGAGGCCGCAGAGTACCACAATGACCAGAGATTGTGGAGGTGGCAGCAGCATGATAAGGCCACAGGGTAGCACGACGATGAGATATTGTGTAGGTTGCAGCAGCATGAGGAGGCCACTTCAGCTGTGCACGATTTAATAATACACATTATCTTGCACAAAAGACTTGGCAAATTGATTGACCGGGAATTTCCATTGAAGATTGGGATAATATATTGGCAAATTTAAGTTTCTTATCATTTTAATCAAGTTTTGGTTCCATTTAATACATTTAATTAAAAAAATTAAGTGTTGCCTAAGACAGGAGAGAATTGGCCAGTCTTCTGGTTATTCGACGACGTGGTTGCGATGGTGAAAGCATTCCAAAAAACAATATCTTACTGGCTGAGCGCTGCCAGTATAATCTGTAGGTACAATGTATCAATTACTTGGTGTTATGTTGTCGTACTAGTGCTTTGCTAGAGGCTAAGGGTACTTTCACACTTGTGGCAGTGTGATCCGACGGGCAGTCCGTCGTCGGAACTGTCCGCCGGATCCGCCGATCTGCCGCTGACTGAAAGCATTTGTGAGACGGATCCGGATCCATTCAGGCATGTCTTCAGTTTTTTTCGGCGGAGATAAAACCGTAGAATGCTACGGTTTTATCTTTTGCCTGATCAGTCAAAACTACTGAACTGAAGACGTCCTGATGCAAACTGAACAGATTACTCTTCATTCAGAATGCATGGGGATATGCCTGATCAGTTCTTTTCCGGTATAGATCCTCTGTGACGGAACTCTATGCCGTAAAAGAAAAATGCTAGTGTGAAAGTACCCTAAGCTGAGTTAAAACATAAGAGCAACGCCGCCACCCGACATGTTTCGCAGAGTATCGGCGTCTTCAGGGGTTAGGGCAGAGTGTGAGCTCTCTCTGCTCAGCTCAGTTTATAATCTCTGTTTGCATGTCGTCACTGGAGAGCATTATTATCTTAATCAATGAAGGTGTATTCGTCAGTGAACTTCCAATCTGATTGGTAACGATTACAATCCTTGCCCTCCACTGTCATCATTTGTACAACCTATTTTCTCTGGTTGGTTGCGATCAATACATGTCATCAATAAGCGCGGTGCATGTTTAATAAACTTAGACTCTTACCCCACTGTCCGTGCCATTGCGCATGTCATGAGAGTTAGTATTCAGCACTCCCATGTCTTTGCCGTAAAGCTGCGCATGCGTTAA
The DNA here is from genome assembly GCF_014858855.1 of Bufo gargarizans. Classification (NCBI taxonomy): domain Eukaryota; kingdom Metazoa; phylum Chordata; class Amphibia; order Anura; family Bufonidae; genus Bufo; species Bufo gargarizans. Next base: position 220,114,261 of record NC_058082.1, on the reverse strand, counting down.
TACTTAGTTGCCTGTGCTCTCATTTGTGCCAGAGTCACTGGACATAGTCTCCTTTTGACATTTAATTTCACTTGCTCGTTGGCGCATCCTATATACTATGCATGCGCCAGCAATTAGTATATTCCTCTATCATTCATGCTAATACGCATGTCTCAGGATTTTGGTCTCTTACGCGGACTTGAATGTCTATACATGCATTAGTTGTTAGCACTGCCATCGATACTGTTGCGCATGTATTAGAACTTGATATAATTCACTGACAAATCTATATCCTACCATTGCGCATGCGTTGAAACTTAGTTATCCATTCTACCATTCTTACTAAGGTGCATGTCAGGGAACTTAGTCTCCCTCACTATGGAATTATAGTCATCTGTATTTTAGTATATTGCTTTGTATCTATCACTCTCAATACAGTGGCTTTAGGACCGCGCGTGCGTTATAATGTTGTCCTATATCATTGAAGACTTTAATTGGGTTGGTTCACTTATCGATTCCGTCTATGCCACCATATATTCCGTTATTTACATTATTTTTGCCAGTTTCTCTGTTTACAATTAGTTTTTGTATCATTGTAATAAATTCCTACTTTTCAGTTTATTAAATTGTTTTTATTAAAATTTTCTCTTAGGAGGGGGTCAAGCTACAGGAAAGACGAGTACGTGAAATCTTCATTCAGGCATCTTAGGGATAGACTGTTTAAACTGTAAATCCATTTTGTCCCCTCTTGCTGGAGCCTTCTGTCAATACGTGGACCTGATTTTATTTTAGTTACTCCCCAAAATTTAAAGTTCATACTGTTTCCTTTATGTTTTTCTCTCATATGTCTGGCCAGGCTTGTATCCCCTCCCGTGTTGATACTGCTAAAGTGTCTAGAAATACGTCTTCTTAGTTCTTGAGTCGTTTTTCCTACGTACAGTCTGGGACAGTCACATTTAATAATGTACACTACTCTTTTCGTTTTGCAATTTATGTAATCTCTTATTTCGTAATTCCTCCCATCGACCGGATTTTCAAATGTTTTTGTAATACTAATTCGATCACAAAAAGTACAGTCTCCACATGGATATGATCCTTTGTGGTTTAACCAAGTTGTTTTATATGCTTTTTTATGGGGTTGATAGTGGCTGTGCACTAGCATCTCTCTCATATTTTTTCCCTTTCTATAAGTTATCATAGGGTATCGCGGTATCACTTCCTGTATATCGGTATCTGCTTGTAGGATATGCCAGTGGCGTCTCAAAATCTGCTTAACTATATCATGCTCAGTATCATATGTTCCTATACAGCGTATAATTTTTTTCTCCTCCTTTTTGGATCTTACCTGCTAGTAGTTCTAGTCTTCCCATCTTTTTAGCTTTATTGTATGCTCTGTGTAGGCACTTCTTAGAGTATCCCCTATTCTGAAAGCGTGAATACAGTGTGCTACACTCTCTTTCAAATGCTTCCTCTGTAGAGCAGTTCCGCCTGGCTCCAAGATACTGTCCCATTGGAATTCCTTTTTTAAGGGGTTCAGGATGGAAGCTTTGCCAGTGCAAAAAATTATTGGTAGATGTTGGTTTTCTGTATATTTCTGTTTGGATACTGCCGTCAGGTTGCAACATGATCTTAAGATCCAGGAAATTGAGTGTACTCTTGTGTATTTCTGCTGTAAATGTCATTCCAATTTGATTATCATTAAGATGACAAACAAATTCATAAAAAAGTGCTTCTGTGTCATCCCAAAAAATCTGTATATCTGAGTCTGACAGCTCGCAACACCAGCTCCCACGCCACTCCTCTCCTCATCACTACTTAACCGCCTAGTGTAGAAAAGGACAGAGGCAGGTTGAGGACAGATGAGAGCACAGGGCCTTCTCCCGGGCCATGCCAACTAAGGATTGTGTCTGACGTACCCACGACTGTTGGCTGGGGGTGTCTGATGTGACTTGGGATGAAGTGGATGACCGAGTTAACCAATCAAGAACCGCTGGGTTGCTGGTTAAGACACGACCGCTAGATGACACCGGGAGCTCAGGCCTCTCGCTGCGACTAATGCTGCCACGCCCCCTTACTCTGCTGCGACCTCTGCCTGCGCCAGAAACATTAGGACCTCTGCCACTCCTTTGTGTATGGCCTGGCACTTCTCTGTCTGACATACTTTTAGCTGAACTAAATAAATTTAACGCAAATTAAAACATCCATAAAAGCGACAAATATATTTTTCTTTCTGTACTGAAATAGGGCACAAAACGCTTTCACCACAAATAACTGCAACAGTGAAGTGCGTATATATTTTTATTTCTGTACTGAAATAAGCCACTAAATGCTTTCACCACAAATAACTGCAACAGTGAAGTGCGTATATATTTTTATTTCTGTACTGAAATAAGCCACCAAATGCTTTCACCACAAATAACTGCAACAGTAAAGTGCATATATATTTTTCTTTTTGTACTGAAATAGGCCACTAACTGCTTTCACCACATATAACTGCAGAAGTGAACTAAGAATATATTTTTCTTTTTGTACTGAAATAGGCCACTAAACGCTTTCAACACATATAACTGCAACAATGAAGTGCGTATATATTTTTCTTTCTGTACTGAAATGGGTCACTAAACGCTTTCAACACATATAACTGAAACGATTTCAATACATATAACTGCAGAAGTGAACTGATAATATATTTTTATTTCTGTAATGAAATAGGCCACTAAACGTTTTAACCACAAATAACTGCAACAGTGAAGTGCATATATATTTTTCTTTCTGTACTGAAATAGGCCACTAAACGCTTTGAACACATGTAACTGCAGAAGTGAATTGAGAATATATATTTGTTTGTACTGAAAGAGGCCCCTAAACACTTTCACCACAAATAACTGCAACAGTGAAGTGTGTATATATTTTTCTTTTTGTACAAAAATAGGCCACTAAAGTCTTTTCAACATAGCACTTGCACCCCAATAACAAGAACAAATTGCTTGAATGACAGAGCTGTATAATGGCTATTTGGATCCTCAAATAATCTTTCCCTGCACTTGTAAATTGCTTTTCTAGCACTATCCCTAGCGCCTTCTGGCGTCTCTCCCTGAACTAAGATGCTGTGAAATGATTCCTCCCTATCCTTTCTCTGCACTTATAAATCTTTTTTTTTTTTCACAATGAGGTTTTTTTAATTGCTATCCCTAGTGCCTTCTCACCTCTGTCCCTGCACTCAGAACACTGAAACGAATGTCTGACTCTAAGATGGCCGTGGTATTTATAGGGCTGTGACATCACAGGGCTGGCTGGCTGCTGATTGGCTGCATGCATGTAAGTCTGGGTGATCCTGCCTTCCCAGACTTCCTTTCTCCATGTCCTCACACGTTCAGCAGCCATTTTAAAAAAAAATGTGATTCGTTACCATGAAGAACAAGAAAATTCGCATTTGTTGCAAATCAAATTTTTCCTGAAATTCTGATCAAATTCCACTTCATCAGCTTCAATTTACTCATCTCTAATGGTGATTATCCATATTGCTTCATTTGTTGGCTGCATTAATTTTTCTATCACATCATACACTACTTGTTTTACCATGGTTACGACCACCGTGCAATGCAGCAGCAGTGGTCGTGCTTGCACACTCTAGGAAAAATCTCTGGCCTCTCTGGGGGCAGGGACTGTGGGTGCGCACATAGGTTAGTGTTTTTTCCTACAGTGTGCAAGCATGGCCACTGCTACTAGATTACAGGGTGGTCGTAACCATGGAAACGATCAGTGTAAATTGTGATGGAAAACTGAATCAAGGCAGCAAATGAGGCAATATGGACAATCACAATAATTAGGAAGTGTCTTGTATTAACTTACTCTATATGATAAATGCTACTTGTTGAAGTGAGACAACCCCTTTAAAGGGAACCTGTCACCGGGATTTTGTGTATAGAGCTGAGGACATGGGTTGCTAGATGGCCGCTAGCACATCCGCAATACTCAATCCTCATAGCTCTGTGTGCTTTTATTATGTTAAAAAAACGATTTGATACATATGCAAATTAAACTGAGATGAGTCCTGTCCCTGACTCATCTCAGGGACAGGACTCATCTCAGGTTAATTTGCATATGTATCAAATCGCTTTTTTTTACACAAATAAAAGCACACAGAGCTATGGGGACTGGATATTGCGGATGTGCTAGCGGCCATCTAGCAACCCATGTCCTCAGCTCTATACACAAAATCCCGGTGACAGGTTCCCTTTAAGGTGCAAGGTGTGCATTAGAGGGAGAGAGCCATCTGAGGAGACATTTGCTCTTGCTTTGAGGTAAAACATGTTAATGAAATTTAGTTTGAGTGGTTGGTACAAAGCCACTTTCATAGTCAGGGAAACTTGTATGTTTAGTTAGCACTCAGCCAAGCAGTGGTTAATTTGTGTTTTTGGGCCTGAATATGAAAGCTATACATTTATTTTGTGCGACAAAAAAAAAAAAAAAACAGGCAAACCACTATTTGAAGTGGACTTCACTGTCTCTGGCTGCATTTGATCCCATTTTACCATATCCCTGATTCCCCTCATAAGCAATATTTTTTATTTTTGTAACCATAACTTCTTTTGGAGCGAAAATGTGATCACAGGTGCGTTGGAAAACAAATGCTAGGGCAAGCTGTTCATTACACAGTAATGAATTTATTAGCACTACATAATTGTGTTTAAAATAAATGCTTTAAAGCATACTGTTCATGCTGGAAAAAAAAGTTTAGCATTTCACTTTTCAAGACAAGGATGCATTTATTTAAGTTAATAATGTATGCTTATTACAGGTCTTTGTGAGATTTAGAGAGATTAGACTAAATTGATCAATGTAAGGTCCTTCATTGGTGTGATGCTTTTTGGACTGTATCACTTAATGGGTTGAGAATTCAATGAATTTAATTTCTTAACCCAAATGACTAGTGTAAAATAAAGGCCGGACCTTACATCTGATATAAAGAGACTAAGCGTTGTGGGGTTTCGCTCTGGTAGATAGAGTAAGCGGGAGCAGTACAGAGGCAAAATACAAGTTCTTAACTCAAAACATCAGTGTTTTTTCACACTTGAGGCAATTGCACAAAACAGCGCGCAACTTTGCAGTCTTGGTGCTAATTCACACACAATGGGAAGTTCATATAACACAAATCACCTTGCTGACAGTTCTGCCTCCAGTATTCCACAGCAGGGTTTAGGGGGCCTGTTTCCCCAGCGTGCAGCTTTCAGCCCTCCAGCACGGCACAAAGCCTCATATCCCAAAAACAGAGACTCTGCTGCTGAGCCCAGCTGCCTATTTAAGGACAGCCAGGTGCTGCCAAAACCTGGACTGGCACTTAAACTCCGGTCCGGTATTTGACCTCACCTGGGTGGAAACCAGCCCAGCCTTACATGTTGGGAGGAAAATACCTGCCTTTCCAGACAAAACCCCTCGCTGTGTCACAGCGTCAGTACCAAGGTATACTACCTGATTTGGTTCCTCTGCACAAAATTAGTTAATACTACATGAACTATTTTCATACATGTAAGTATAAGAATAGTTTTGTGGTGCTGTAATGGTAACGGTACAGTTTAACCCATCCTTGTTAGTGTTACCTGTTCCCGTGTAAATGTATGGTCATTTAGATTGTTGTCAAGATTAAAAGATATATTAATGGATTATAGTCTGGATAAATTAAGTTAGCCAGGCATGTTAAGCATTGGAACTTGATTAAAGAACTTCCTGTGGACAAGCGCTCTCAGAGCGCTCAAATGTGCATGATGGGATTAGGGTTCTTCAGACCCAGTAGAGGAAATTATTGTGAAATCTCCCTCCATCAATGCAGAACCTGTGATCATCTACTTTTATTTGTATAAAGGGCCTATTAAACTGAGTGATTTGGGGGCCAATTATCAGGAGAAAACTTTTATAGGAATGCTCATTCCTGATAATTGCCCATCATAATCATGGAATTCGAATTTCAGGATGAATTTGATTCACTGCAAAACAAATTATCTTGTGTTAGTGAATCGATTTAACCTGAAATAGTGGAAAAAGCAAAAAAAAAAAAAAAACATACTTACCTCCTTCATTTGCTCACGACGGGCTGGCCGCCACCATCTTGATTGAAGGTCTAGGAAGAAATCCCATGGCGGCATGAAGACGTCATCTCGGACAGTGCAAGATTTTGCGCAGGAACTTTGGCCCATCACAAGCAAATGGAGGCGATCAGTATAATTAAAAAAAATTTATGTTAATTTTAAATTGTATTATTATTTTCAGATGCTGCAATCATGTATGAATGTGGCATCTGAGGGGTACAATGATGGGGGGTCGGCGCTAAGGCAGCTCTGCCATTGAAACCACTACTTACAAAAAAATGCTGTCACAAAGCAATTTTTTTTTAAAATTCATCAAAGCAGCCATATCAAATTTTCTAAAAGTGTGCTAAATTCTACTGTTGATAGGATGAAAAATTAGCAAACACTTGTTTGTCAGTTGATTTATATCTTTTATTTAGAATAAAAAATGCCAGATTCTTGACAGTACATCTCCCTGTGTGATCAAGAATGTGCTGCAAATAATCAACATAACTAAAAGAGAAGGAACAACCATGGTAGAATCATTCATCTGACATATACTTGGCATCTGCTTGTGTAATACAGGTCCTTCTAAAAAAATTAGCATATTGTGATAAAGTTCATTATTTTCTGTAATGTACTGATAAACATTAGACTTTCATATATTTTAGATTCATTACACACAACTGAAGTAGTTCAAGCCTTTTATTGTTTTAATATTGATGATTTTGGCATACAGCTCATGAAAACCCAAATTTCCTATCTCAAAAAATTAGCATATTTCATCCGACCAATAAAACAAAATACAAAAAAAGTCAACCTTCAAATAATGATGTTCAGTTATGCACTCAATACTTGGTCGGGAATCCTTTTGCAGAAATGACTGCTTCAGTGCGGCGTGGCATGGAGGCAATCAGCCTGTGGCACTGCTGAGGTGTTATGGAGGCCCAGGATGCTTCGATAGCGGCCTTAAGCTCATCCAGAGTGTTGGGTCTTGCGTCTCTCAACTTTTTCTTCCCAATATCCCACAGATTCTCTATGGGGTTCAGGTCAGGAGAGTTGGCAGGCCAATTGAGCACAGTAATACCATGGTCAGTAAACCATTTGCCAGTGGTTTTGGCACTGTGAGCAGGTGCCAGGTCGTGCTGAAAAATGAAATCTTCATCTCCATAAAGCTTTTCAGCAGATGAAAGCATGAAGTGCTCCTAAATCTCCTGATAGCTAGCTGCATTGACCCTGCCCTTGATAAAACACAGTGGACCAACACCAGCAGCTGACATGGCACCCCAGACCATCATTGACTGTGGGTACTTGACACTGGACTTCAGGCATTTTGGCATTTCCCTCTCCCCAGTCTTCCTCCAGACTCTGGCACCTTCATTTCCGAATGACATGCAAAATTTGCTTTAATCCGAAAAAAGGACTTTGGACCACTGAGCAACAGTCCAGTGCTGCTTCTCTGTAGCCCAGGTCAGGCGCTTCTGCCGCTGTTTCTGGTTCAAAAGTGGCTTGACCTGGGGAATGCGGCACCTGTAGCCCATTTCCTGCACACGCCTGTACACGGTGGCTCTGGATGTTTCTACTCCAGACTCAGTCCACTGCTTCCGCAGGTCCCCCAAGGTCTGTAATCGGTCCTTGTCCACAATCTTCCTCAGGGTCCGGTCACCTCTTCTCGTTGTGCAGCGTTTTCTGCCACACTTTTTCCTTCCCACAGACTTCCCACTGAGGTGCCTTGATACAGCACTCTGGGAACAGTCTATTCGTTCAGAAATTTCTTTCTGTGTCTTACCCTCTTGCTTGAGGGTGTCAATGATGGCCTTCTGGACAGCAGTCAGGTCGGCAGTCTTACCCATGATTGCCGTTTCGAGTAATGAACCAGGCTGGGAGTTTTTAAAAGCCTCAGGAATCTTTTGCAGGTGTTTAGAGTTAATTAGTTGATTCAGATGATTAGGTTAATGGCTCGTTTAGAGAACCTTTTCATGATATGCTAATTTTTTTAGATAGGAATTTGGGGTTTTCATGAGATGTATGCCAAAATCATCAATATTAAAACAATAAAAGGCTTGAACTACTTCAGTTGGTGTGTAATGAATCTAAAATATATGAAAGTCTAATGTTTATCAGTACATTACAGAAAATAATGAACTTTATCACAATATGCTAATTTTTTTAGAAGGAGCTGTAGGTCGATGCAAAGGAGCTCTGATTATCACATTTAGGGCTTTTTCACACGAGCGGATGCCGTGCCAGTAATCCGCTGGGTGAAAGAGTGCCAAGCCACGCTCCGGAAAGCAGAGACATGGAGCATTAACATGATTGATAATGCTCAGTGCCTCTCTGTGATCTTTTTACTACAAAATCACAGTGAGAAATAGTTGTCACCATGTTTTGTAGTAAAAAGATCACAGAGAGGCACTGAGCATTATCAATCATGTTAAAGCTACGTGTCTCTGCTGTCCAGAGCGCGGCTTGGCTCTCTTTCACAAAGCGGATTACCAGCATGGCATCCGCTCATGTGAAAGAGCCCTTACTGTCAATCATTACTCCTCCTGCTCACTCAGCATGTGTCACAGATGATACAGTACAAAAGAAAATGATCTAATCACCAGTCCGCAAAAATGCTGCACTGCAGGTCCGAGGAGTGTTGTGGGGTCAATCACACTTTCACGAAGTATATATATAGGGTTCGGACCGCGCGTGTCAAAACAGACGGTATACAAACAGTTTTTTTCTTTTATCCTTCTCCTTTTAGAAAAAGCACCGAGGGCTGCAAATGTCCTATTTGTGGATATCCTGCAACTGATAAAAGTTATAATAGTGTGAATCCGTACGGTTGTTTTACCCTGCGGTGCACAGATTGTACTTACACAGCACTACACCAACCAAGGCGTGTATGCAATATCCTCCGCAGCTGATTAGGTTTTTCCTGGCGGAGATCCATGTTCACATACGAACAAACAGGGTTTAACCGCGGACTTGGTTCAAGTATACGCCAGATGAGTCTGCTGCTATTCCCACTTTCTTTTCCTAAAAGTCTCTGTGGATACAAGTAGCTCCTACCACAGTGAAGCTCCGGTAACTGTTTTAAAAAGTTTATTAGCACATACTCACAAACATGCACTTTAAATATCGCATTAAAAATCCCAGCGTCTTATTCTTTGCCAGGTTTCGCTCCTTGAGCTTCGTCAGGGGCACACTTCATTTCTCCCTCCCCCTTCTTTCTATTTGGTAGGCTAGAGTTAATCAAGCTTCTGGTGTGCTACTCCAAGCACCTTCTCTTTTTCCTTCACTTTAACCCTATACTTGTATCTCCTAGTTCTCAGGGGAAAAAAAAACCCACTGATCTTTAGGTCCTAATTCACATGGGAATACTCATTCTACCAGTTTATTAATCTAATTCAACACGGCTTGCAGGTCAAAGTCTACATTCAGGCCCCCTGGTTGTAACGTACATAATTCATATATCCACCTACTTTCTTTTTTATTAATTTTCTCTAAAAAGCTTCCCCCCCTCCAGTGATTTTGTACTAATTCAACCCCCATGAAGTTTAGTCCCTCTGGATTTTTTGGGTGACATTTTTTATAATGTGCCGAAACACCATAACTTTCAAGCCCCTTTTTAATATTTCTTATGTGCTCCTGCACTCGGACTTTTAGAGGTCTTATAGTTCGTCCTACATACTGGAGGCCACAAGGGCACTCCAGTACATATACAACCCCTTTACTGTGGCATGTCATTTCTCCCACTACTTCCAATTGTTTGTCTTTTGCAGTGCTATTGACTATAGTACTGTTTTGTGATCTTTCTGTTCTTTTTCTATTTTTACAAGCAATGCAAAAACCACACCAATTGAAACTGTTTTTTATTTTTATTTTTATCTTCTGGTCGGTTGGCACTGTGTACTAGTTTCTTTTGTAAATTGGGTGCTCTTTTATAGATGACTGGAGGTTGTTCAGGAATTGCAGGTCCGAGTACTGGGTCATTTTTCAAAATGGACCAGTTTTTTTTTAATTGCGTTTTTAGTTCCCCAGAACATTGTGTGAACTGTGTTATGAACGAAAAACGAAAGTCAGTGGTCTTTTTTGGCATTTTTGGGTTACTTGGGGTCCCCTCTCGTTGTTTTATTATATCTTTTATACATCTTTCCAGATTCTCATTTTCATATCCTTTTACTAGGAAAAGTTATTTTATTATTTTGCTCTGCTTTTTAAAAATAGCTGTGTCAGTGCAGTTGCGGTGGATTCTCTGGACGTGTCCCTTGGGTATATTTTGCAGCCAGGGGGCATAATGGCAGCTGGTTAGATCTATGTACCCATTAACATCTGTGGGTTTGAAAAAGGTCTTAGTTTTAAGCTGTCCCTCTTCCACATATATGGTCAGGTCCAAAAAGTCAACCGAAACCGCACTGACAGTGCTGGTGAAACTTAAGTTCTAACTTAACTTAAGTTCTGCAAAAGACAAACAATTGGAAGTAGTGGGAGAAATGACATGCCACAGTAAAGGGGTTGTATATGTACTGGAGTGCCCTTGTGGCCTCCAGTATGTAGGACGGATTATTAGACCTCTAAAAGTCTGAGTGCAGGAGCACATAAGAAATATCAAAAAGGGGCTTGAAAGTCATGGTGTTTTGGCACATTATAAAAAATGTCACCAAAAAAATTCAGAGGGACTAAAGTTCATGGGGGTTGAATTAGTACAAAATCACTGGAGGGGAGGAAGCTTTTTAGAGAAAATTAATAAAAAAGAAAGTAGGTGGATATATGAATTATGTACGTTACAACCAGGGGGCCTGAATGTAGACTTTGACCTGCAAGCCGTGTTAAATTAGATTAATAAACTGGTAGAATGAGTATTCCCATGTGAATTAGGACCTAAAGATCAGTGGTTTTTTTTTCCCCCCTGAGAACTAGGAGATACAAGTATAGGGTTAAAGTGAAGGAAAAAGAGAAGGTGCTTGGAGTAGCACACCAGAAGCTTGATTAACTCTAGCCTACCAAATAAAAAGAAGGGGGAGGGAGAAATGGAGTGTGCCCCTGACGAAGCTCAAGGAGCGAAACCTGGGTCGGCAAAGAATAAGACGCTGGGATTTTTAATGCGACTTTTAAAGAGCATGTTTGTGAGTATGTGCTAATAAACTTTTTAAAACAGTTACCGGAGCTTCACTATGGTAGGAGCTACTTGTATCCACAGAGACTTTTAGGAAAAGAAAGTGGGAATAGCAGCAGACTCATCTGGCGTATACTTGAACCAAGTCCGCGGTTAAACCCTGTTTGTTCGTATGTGAACGTGGATCTCCGCCAGGAAAAACCTAATCAGCTGCGGAGGATATTGCATACACGCCTTGGTTGGTGTAGTGCTGTGTAAGTACAATCTGTGCACCGCAGGGTAAAACAACCGTACGGATTCACACTATTATAACTTTTATCAGTTGCAGGATATCCACAAATAGGACATTTGCAGCCCTCGGTGCTTTTTCTAAAAGGAGAAGGATAAAAGAAAAAAACTGTTTGTATACCGTCTGTTTTGACACGCGCGGTCCGAACCCTATATATATATATATATATATATATGTCACGGATGATGTTGCAGAAAGATGGAACTTATAGATAAACATCCGACTGGCTTGATCCCAAACTAAGGAGCATATGGGTGAGCCCTATAAAACCCCTAGAGCTCTCCCTGACTGCTATGCCCATGCAAGGGTCTCTATGTAGACGATTGCATGCCCACGTACCTAATACTGTGTGACACCTGAAAACCCTATAATAGTAAGGGGACACGACCACCGGCTCCCTGCACTTAATACGGACGGAGTCAGGGTCACCTAGAATCAAGCCAGCAAGGAAACACAAATAAAGGAAAAAGACTTATCTGAGGAAACAGCAGCAGCAGCTTCCAGCAGTGAACACCTCATCCAGGAAGTAGTATAAACCGCAAAGTGAGGCAGTATGGGAGGGAATATAAAGGGAGACAATTAGTCTAAATAGGTGACACCTGGGAGGAGGAAAGGAACCAAAGCAAAGAACGTCATGCAAGAGGTAGAGAAGAACGTCTGCCAGACCTTCTCACAGAACTGGAGGTGACAGCATGATCATCACTACCAGGTTTACTAGGGTTGATCATGCTGACAGATGCTCTTTAAGTAGTGTTTTTTTGTTTATTTGGATTTGTAGGATATTAATTCTTGGGCAGAATGCAGATTTGAATGGAGCTAATGGCATTGACATGTCTTTTGCAATTTGGGTATACTGGAGGTGGGCTTTCAAAGGTGATATATTATATATTAGGGGTATGTTTGGATTATTGATAGAGTTCTTGAAATAAGATTCATTGAGAAAGCATGTAGAGTACCTTCTCAACAGATGCATTTTACTATGTGGTAATAATTTTATCCCTGGGCTGCATATACAGAAACATTCAGTAGTTAGTATTAGTGAGTTTATGTAGGTCAGCAGTATATCACGATTATCTATATTGCAATAAAAAAAAATTGTGAAATGATGTATATAATTATAAAGAATACATTGGTTTCTATGAGTTTTAGGGCTCATGCAGACGACCGTTGTTGTTTTGCATTCTGTTTTTCACAGATCCGTTGTTCCGTATCTGAGTTTTTTTTTTCTCTGATTTAAGTCCTCTTCCGTTCCATTATTCCACAAAACATATCCGTATAGTTTCCGTATGTGATCTGATTTTTTGCAGATCGGAAACGGAAACAGTAACTTATTTATCACCAAACACATAATCAATATGGTCTGGGCATAGCATTTCTAGAGTATGGATCTGCAAAATACGGATGAAATACGTATGTGTTCCGTATTTTTTGCGGACCTATTGACTTGAATGGGACCTCGGACCATGATTTACGGACAATAATAGGACACGCAGTACTTTTTTGCGGAACAGAAATACAGAAAAGACCCTAAAAGTTGAAGTCCCAAAGTGGAACAAAAAATAAAGTGAAAAAATTTTAGAAAAAATAAAGTTTGCCCCCCAAAAAATTAAAAGTTTCAAATAAAAAAAAACAATGTACCCATTGAAGTGAATGGTTCCGCATACGGTCCGCAAGAAAAATGGAACGGAAGCGGAAAAGACAATGCATTCGTGTGCTCTTAGTCTGACTTTAGCAAGGCAGTTTTTAATGTGTTCATACAAATGGATGTCTAGGAGAGGAGTAGAGATTAGTGATGCTCAGCCTAACACCGAATACCGCATGTGCTCAAGCGCAATTCTCGAGTCTACACCCTGCATGTTTTTGGCTGCTACGCAGCCAATAAACGTGCAAGTAAGTGCTGCCCTCACTGTAATGTCGTAGCCATGTTGGCTGATGGCACTAGAGTGATTGGCTGGCCAAAACGCGTGATCGAGTGCTATATAGCACCTGATGACGCATGTCCGGTTTTTCTTTGGCCTCATGCACATGACCGTGGTGTGTTTTGCGGTCCTCAAATCGCGGATCTTCAAAACACGGATGGTGTCCGTGCGCGTTCCCATGACCCCCCGTGTCGGCTATCGCCGCAAACCGCAGGTCAATTCAGACCTGCGGTTTGCGGCTTTTACAGGTTGCGGCGGGCGACGGTGCCATCGGGTCCCCGTGGTGCTGTAGGGGGGACCCGATGGCATGGAAGGCAGCGCAATGCCTTCCTTAGGCATCGGCGCTGCCTTCCTGTGACGAGCCGGTGAGATCCAGCCCCCTGGATCTCAGAGGCCAGAAGCTGTATGAGTAATACACACTGTATTACTCTTACAGCCAATGTATTCCTATACAGAAGTATTAGAATGCATTGTAAATAGCTTGTTGATTTTTCAAGTGCTGCTTTTTATAAGTACATTGGAGATATTCAGGAGATACTCGGGAGGTAATCTGGAGGTGGATACAATCTAAAAAAAGTAAGATTTGTTTGTTTAAAATCTTTCCCCTCTTTAAAATGGCAGACCCGGTTCTGTGCAGGAATTGTTGTACTTTTATTTCAGGTTCCACGCTTCGGAAGTTTGGATGCTGTCTGATCTGTAGACAGCTCTCCATAATGCAGCAGGAAAACGCATTTTTGAAATCTGAGATTTGTAAATTAACCGTTAAACAAACTCAGGCTGAGAACGTTGCAATGCCACTGCCACAGAGGCCCCCTGTGGAAGATGGGTTACAGCAAGTTCTGCTAGACTGAGAGTTGTTGATAGAAGACATGTCCCACAGTCTGTGGCTCTCCATAATTCATTTGCTGCATTTTCAGAGTGCAAGAGCAACATGGAGGATGGCTCAAGCACAGTGGGTGAGAAACAATCATCTCCCATGCCTAAAGTATGCAAGACTGCAGCCAAAGACAAAAAGGAGAAGGTGAGGACTGATAATAAGCAGCTGTTGGTGGGCGATTCAATCATAAGAGGTGTGAAGTTTGAGGAAAATGGTGTTGTGAGATGTCTCCCTGGTGCTACCGCTAGCAGGGATAGACGACGGATCCTTAATATTGTTAGGCAAGCAAAGCAGGAAAGGGAGGCTCATGTCATTCTCCATCTTGTATTAACTGATGCTTAACTAGGCAATAAGACCTATCTTGACCCAGGTTGAATTAATACTTCACTTTTATTATTGTATATATTAAAACCTGAATATTATAAATGATTGTAGGTGCAGTATGATGTGGGTGCTTGATAGTTATCCAATATGGTTATCTCTTACGGTTGTCTAGTAGCTGTTATACATGGATTGAAAAGGCACCAGAGTCCTGCGTGTATACAGTAGATTAGTAACTATGGTGCATATACAGGGAAATATCCTTTAGAACGTAGGATTCAATCTGCAGAGTGTGATGTACAAGTACCGCACTTGTACATCAACTGTAATTTTAAACCATTGATGCTGTTAGCAATAATAATGCCGATATATATACTTATTTACTAGAACGATATATCCCTATAGAATCTAAAGATACCCTCAGAAAAGAGTGTTGTTACTCAGTACAATACTTGTGGTGCACCAGAAATTTCGGGTACTGTAGGATAATAATCCTATAATCTGAGAGGTGTCAAATGACACTTTTTAAACCACTGAAAAGAATGAAGAAATTGAAGACCAACATAGAAAATTCCTTCTCCTTCATTTTTTAAAGAAAAGCTGTGAAGGCAAACCCTTCATTGAGCCCTTTGGAACTAAGACTATCAAGCCTATAGATCCACCTGGTCTTCTCCTGCAACAGGATAGCATCCAAATCGCCTCTTCTAGCACCCAAGGTTTTCTTACAAATTCCCCAGCTTGATTACAACCCAACAGATACGTTTCTGGGTGAATTAAAGACGATATTCTGTGTAGCGAAGGATTCTGGATTAATTTCTAAAGATGAATTCAAATTCCTCTTTAAGATGCACCCTACGACTGCCACCATTTATGCCATCCCTAAGGTGCACAAACAGAGGCGGCCGGTGCCAGGTAGACCCATAGTGTCCGGCAACAACAGCCTGACTGAAAACATCAGCCAGTATGTTGATGAGTTCATAGCGCCCTTTGTATCCAGCCTGCCATCCTATATCAAAGACATGAAGGATGTTGTCATCAGGCTCCAGGATGTACAAGTCACTTCACCGACTAAATTAGCAAGCCTCGACGTAGAGGCCCTGTACACTAATATTAGACACGACCTAGGAATTAAGGCAGTATCCACTTTCCTCTCCACTAAGAGCACTCAATTTCACTCACATAATGATTTTTTGTTAACTCTCCTCAAATTTCTTCTCACGCACAATTATTTTCTTTTTGATGGGCATTATTATTTACAGTCGGTCGGCACAGCTATGGGTAGTAAATGCGCACCAAATTATGCTAACCTTATTTTAGGGTGGTGGGAGGACACTATTCTTTTTTTCACACGAACTCTCTTGTTACACTGAGCACATACTTTTTTGGGGTAGATACATCGATGATGTACGTATACTTTGGGAAGGCCCCACTGACACTTTTCACCAGTTTGTTTTGGCACTTAACACCAATTCAATTGGTATGAAATTCACTTCAGAGATCCATGACAACACTATCACTTTTCTTGATCTCAAACTCACACTGGACCGTGATGGCCACATCCAGTCTGCGATTCACCGCAAGCCTACAGTGACTAACAATTTCTTGCAGCGGAATAGTTACCGTAGAGGTAGGAACCTAAAGGATACTTTGGTCCATAGTTTTTATCGCCCTGCACCGCCTAATACCACCTGGCTTACATCAAAAGTAGTGGGTACCTAGCCGTGTGGAGACTGTGTCTTTTGCCCCCTCGTGAAGAGATGTCGATCATTTGTCATCCCTGTGGACAAACACCGGTAAGACTGTTCTAATAGAAAAAGCCTGTGGAACTACTATAGGTCCTAACACTGACTTTAAGCGGGACGCCGCCAAGTCAGCAATATAGTGGGACCCTGCCGCTTACATTTGGGCACTATTGTTCCAATAAGCCTGGCCAAGGATCTAAGGTTATGAGGTATTGCTGATCATTGCGAAGATACCGAAAACGTTGTCATCGATTTCACTCTTTGTTGTCTATTGGAGTAAGCAGAGGAACTTGAGTCTTTTTGACATTATTGTTGCCAATACTGCTGCTACAATTGAAATATGCTGCTATATCTGATCTATGCCGTCATTTGAAACTTGAGTCATTTGAAACTTTGAATCATTTTGATACCATTGCTGCTAACATTGCTGCTACAATCGCAATTGAAATATGCTGCTATATGTGGTTTATGCTACCATTTGATTTTCTTCATCTATTAGGAGTATTTATCAATTTTAGCATTCTATAGGTATCACTCTCCCTCAATTGTTTTAGTCCATTGTCATCTGTTTGCCCTTTTGGATGGTTTACACTGGTTGCAGTGCTTTTTTTCTAGGTGTATTCTCCAGTATGTTGATCTCATGACATCTATTTATTTCTCTGCTACCGTATAGCTTTACCATTTTTGCTGTAAGATCGTCTTTTTAGAATCGTCTGATATATTTATATTCCATGTATTATAATATTGTATCTTAAATCTATTAAATTGAGTGACCAAATATCCTAGGTGTGCCCAGTCCTATACATTTCCTTAGGTGACCACAAGGGGCTTAAATTTTGGGGAATTTGTAAGAAACCTTGGGTGCTAGAAGAGGCGATTTGGATGCTATCCTGTTGCAGGAGAAGACCAGGTGGATCTATAGGCTTGATAGTCTTAGTCCCAAAGGGCTCAATGAAGGTTTTGCCTTCACAGCTTTTCTTTAAAAAATGAAGGAGAAGGGATTTTCTATGTTGGTCTTCAATTTCTTCATTCTTTTCAGTGGTTTAACCTCTTAAGGACATAGGGCGTACAGGTACGCCCTTGTGCCCTGGTACTTAAGGTACACCCTGTGCATTTTCGATCACCGCCGCACGGCGGGCGGTGATCGGAACCCCGTGCGTGCTCAAATCATTGAGCAGGCACTTGGAGCAAATGCGCCGGGGGGTCCGGTGACCCCCCCCCCCCATGTATGCGATCGCAGAAAACCGCAGGTCAATTCAGACCTGCGGTTTTCTGCGTTTCCGGGTTATTCGGGTCTCTGAAGTCCCGATAACCCGGAACAGGATGGTGATGGTGGTGTGATTTCACCCCACCAATCACCATCCAGCGATCCTGAGTGGTGATGGTGACATCACCACTCAGGATCGCTTTCTGATTGGTCTGTGGGCGGTCCGGCGGCAGATTCAAAAGAGGCAGGCGCTCCTCTCCTCCTCCTTTTGTGTTCCGGAGCCGGAGGAGAGAGGAGCTGCCTGCACGTGTCTGCTGCACCCGATCTGTGCCCCCCAGGTCCCGATCTGTGCCCCCCAGGACCCGATCTGTGCCCCCCAGGACCCCATCAGGTACATAGGGACAGCTAGGGAAAGTTTGGTTTAGGCAGGGAAAAAAAAGGGAAAGTTAGTTTCTGAACTTTGATTGCATCACCCTAAGTTAGGGTGTCTGGGGTCCACAGCACAGCTGTGTGACCCTAGACCCCCCAGGGGTGCTGCCACTTGTCTGGTGTAGCCCAGAGCGATACGAGCCTGTGATTCCTGATTTTGTAGGCCAATCAGGAATCCAGATTTCCACAGTGGGCTACACTGAATATGACTTTTTTTGTCATTTTTTCAGTGACCCACTGGTAAATCTGATGGTGGAGCAGATGAATCTGTACGCCCAACAGTTCGTCGCTCAACACCCGGGCTCCTTTTTGGCCAGGCCCGGTGGCTGGACGCCGGTCAGTGCAGCCGAAATGAGGACATTTTGGGGCCTCGTGCTGCATATGGGCCTGGTCAAAAAACCCAGTGTCAGGCTGTACTGGAGTGGGGACGTCCTATACCAGGCCCCACTTTACAGTACAGCCATGACACGCTCCCGGTTTGAGGCCATCCGGAAATGTCTGCATTATTCCGATAATGCAGCATGTCCCCCCCGAGGTGATCCTGCCCATGACCGTCTGTACAAGATACGGCTGGTCATCGATCACTTTGGGGCCAAATTCATGGAGGCCTATGTACCTGGAAGAGAGGTCGCGGTTGATGAGTCTCTCATTGCGTTCAAGGGGAGACTCATTTTCCGCCAGTATGTGCCCTCCAAGCGGGCGAGGTATGGCGTGAAGCTATACAAAATTTGTGAGAGTACCTCAGGGTACACTTACAAATTTCATGTATACGAGGGGCGAGATTCCCGGATTCAACCCCCAGAATGTCCCCCCACTCTGGGTGTTACCGGGAAACTTGTGTGGGACCTTATGTACCCACTGCTGGATAAGGGTTACCACCTTTACGTGGATAACTTTTATACCAGTATCCCCTTGTTCCAGTCCCTTGCCGCCAGATCCACGTCCGCTTGTGGGACAGTGCGGAAAAATCAACGCGGCCTCCCTGCCCACCCCCTCCAGGTACCTATCCCCAGGGGTGAGACCCGTGCCCTTACCACTGGAAACCTGTTGCTGGTCAGGTATAAGGACAAGAGGGATGTCCTTATGCTGTCCACAATTCATGGTAACGGCATCATCCCTGTCCCTGTGCGAGGTACCGCGGCAACGGTCCTCAAGCCCGATTGTATCGTCGCTTACAATCGGTATATGGGAGTTGATCTCTCTGATCAAGTCCTCAAGCCATATAACGCCATGCGCAAAACCCGGGCATGGTACAAAAAAGTTGTGGTCTACTTGGTGCAGGTTGCCATGTACAACTCTTTTGTACTATCCCTAAGCGCTGGCAGCACAGGGACATTCCTCCAGTTCTATGAGGCAGTCCTCAAGGCCCTGATCTTTTCGGACCGGGAAAGAGCAGGCCGGAGTACCTCGGGAACTGTAGGTGCCCGGATCGTCCCTGGCCAACACTTTCCAGGTGTGGTCCCCCATACTGGAAAGAAGGGACGAACCCAAAAAAAGTGCAGAGTGTGTCGCAGGAGGGGGATACGGAAGGACACGACTACTCAGTGCGACACTTGCCCCGATCATCCGGGCCTCTGCATTGACGGTTGCTTCAGGGAGTATCACACTTCCATGGAGTACTAAATTTATATCCCAATTTAGCACTGACATCGGATAAAAAAAAACTGGTTCTCAGACTTGAGACACCCAAAAAAAAAACGAAAATAATTTATTAAAAGTAGACATATTAGGTATCGCCGCGTCGGTAATAATCTCCTCTATAAAACTACCCCATGACCTAACCCCCCAGATTAACACGGTCAAGGAAAAAAAAAAAAAAAGGTGAAAATATTTTTTTTTGTCACCTTACATAATACAAAGTTTAATAGCAAGCGATCAAAAAGTCATATAGCCCCCCAAAAAGTGCCAATAAAGCTGTCCGCTCATCCCACAAAAAATGAGCCCCCACATGAGATAATTGGATAAAAATTTTTTACAAAAATGACCCTTAGATTTTAGAGATACCCCCAAAAAAATTTGAATCAAAAAAGATAATATAGTCTAAAACCAAAATAATTGTAAAAAAAGTTGACTTATCAGGTATTGCCGCGTCCGTCAGAATCTCCTCTATAAAAATACCCCATGACCCAACCCCCCAGATTAACACGGTCAAAAAAAAAAAAATAGGTGCAAAAAAAGAATTTTTTTGGCACCTTACATAACAAAAAGTTTAATAGCAAGCGATAAAAAAGTCATATAGCCCCCAAAATAGTGCCAATAAAACCGTCCGCTCATCCCGCAAAAAATAAGTCCCCACATGAGATAATTGGATAAAAAAATAAAAAATAAATGACCCTTGGACTTTAGAGATACCCAAAAAAAGATTTGTATCAAAAAAGATAATATAGTCAAAAACCTAAATAATTGTAAAAAAAAAAGTAGACTTATTAGGTATTGCCGCGTCCGTAAGAATCTCCTCTATAAAAATATCCCATTACCTAACCCCCCAGATTAACACAGTTAAAAAAAAAAAAAAAAACTGTGCCAAAACCGCTATTTTTGGCACTTTTCCATTTCAATCCGTTTTTTCCGGTAACAAAACAAGGGTTAACAACCAAACAAAACTTAATATTTATTACCCTGATACTGCAGTTTACAGAAACACCACATTTGTGGTCGTAAACTGCTGTATCAGTAAAAGGGAGGCCGCAAAAGGAAAGGACCGACATGGTTTCTGGAAGGCCGATTTTGATGGCCTTTTTTATTGACACCATGTCCCTTTTGAAGCCCCCCTGATGCACCCTAGAGTAAAAACTCCCCAAAACTGACCCCATCTAAGAAACTACACCCCTCAAGGTATTCAAAACTGATTATACAAACTTCATTAACCCTTTAGGTGTTCCTCAACAGTTAATGGCAAATGGAGATGAAATTTCAGAATTTCAATTTTTGGTAACCTTGCGTCACAAAAATGTAATATAGAGCAACCAAAAATCATATTTACCCTAAAAATAGTCCCCAAAAAAATGCCACCTTATCCCGTAGTTTCAAAAATGGGGTCACTTTTAGGGAGTTTCTACTCTAGGGGTGCATCAGGGGTCTTCAAATGGGACATGGTGTAAATAAACCAGTCCATAAAAATCAGCCCTCCAAAAACCAAACGGCGCACCTTTAACTCTATGCCCCGCTGTGTGGCCGTACAGTAGTTTACGGCCACATATTGGGTGTTTCTGTAAACGGCAGAGTCAGGGCAATAAAGATACAGTCTTGTTTGGCTGTTAACCCTTGATTTGTTAGTGGAAAAAATGGGTTAAAATGGAAAATTAGACAAAAAAATGAAATTTGCTAATTTCATCCCCATTTGCCAATAACTCTTGCGCAACACCTAAAGGGTTAACGACGTATGTAAAATCAGTTTTGAATACCTTGAGGGGTGTAGTTTCTTAGATGGGGTCACTTTTAGGGAGTTTCTACTCTAGGGGTGCATCAGGGGTCTTCAAATGGGACATGGTGTAAATAAACCAGTCCATAAAAATCAGCCCTCCAAAAACCAAACGGCGCACCTTTCCCTCTACGCCCCGCTGTGTGGCTGTACAGTAGTTTACGGCCACATATTGGGTGTTTCTGTAAACGGCAGAGTCAGGGCAATAAAGATACAGTCTTGTTTGGCTGTTAACCCTTGATTTGTTAGTGGAAAAAAATGGGTTAAAATGGAAAATTAGACAAAAAAATGAAATTTGCTAATTTCATCCCCATTTGCCAATAACTCTTGCGCAACACCTAAAGGGTTAACGACGTATGTAAAATCAGTTTTGAATACCTTGAGGGGTGTAGTTTCTTAAATGGGGTCACTTTTAGGGAGTTTCTACTCTAGGGGTGCATCAGGGGTCTTCAAATGGGACATGGTGTAAATAAACCAGTCCATAAAAATCAGCCCTCCAAAAACCAAACGGCGCACCTTTCCCTCTACGCCCCGCTGTGTGGCTGTACAGTAGTTTACGGCCACATATTGGGTGTTTCTGTAAACGGCAGAGTCAGGGCAATAAAGATACAGTCTTGTTTGGCTGTTAACCCTTGCTTTGTTAGTGAAAAAAATGGGTTAAAATAAAAAATTTGACAAAAAAAAGAAATTCTCAAATTTCATCCCCATTTGCCAATAACTCTTGTGCAACACCTAAAGGGTTAACAACGTATGTAAAATCAGTTTTGAATACCTTGAGGGGTGTAGTTTCTTAGATGGGGTCATTTTTGGGTGATTTCTATTATGTAAGCCTCGCAAAGTGACTTCAGACCTGAACTGGTCCCTAAAAATGTAGTTTTTGTAAATTGCTGAAAAATTTCAAGATTTGCTTCTAAACTTCTAAGCCTTATAACATCCCCAAAAAATAAAATATCATTCCCAAAACAATTCAAACATAAAGTAGACATATGGGGAATGTAAAGTCATCACAATTTTTGGAGGTATTACTATGTATTACAGAAGTAGAGAAACTGAAACTTTGAAATTTGCTAATTTTTCAAAAAATTTGTTAAATTAGGTATTTTTTGGTGCAAAAAAAAATATTTTTTTGACTTCATTTCACCAGTGTCATGAAGTACAATATGTGATGAAAAAACAATCTCAGAATGGCCTGGATAAGTCAAAGCGTTTTAAAGTTATCAGCACTTAAAGTGACACTGGTCAGATTTGCAAAAAATGGCCTGGTCCTAAGGTGTAAAAAGGCTGTGTCCTTAAGGGGTTAAAAAGTGTAATTTGACACCTCTCAGATTATAGGATTATTATCCTACAGTACCCGAAATTTCTGGTGCACCACAAGTATTGTACTGAGTAACAACACTCAAAGGGGTGTGACATCACCAAAGGTCCTTTTCTCCCAGGTCCTCAAATAAGAAGAAAGAAGACAAGCCGGGCTGCGTGAACAAGTGGATAAGGTGAGTTAAATGTATTTATTATTATTTTTTAAACCCTCCATCCCTAATTTACTGTATTACGAATGCTATTATTTTCACTTATAACCATGTTGTAAGGGAAAATAATAATGATCGGGTCCCCATCCCGATCGCCATCTAGAAACCATGCATGAAAATCGCACCGCATCCGCACTTGCTTGTAGATGCTTGCAATTTTCACGCAGCCCCATTCAATTCTATGGAGCCTGCGTTGCATGAAAAATGCACAATATAGAGCATGCCGCGATTTTCATGCAATGCACAAGTGATGCGTGAAAGTCAGCGCTCGTGTGCACAGCCCCTTAGAAATGAATGGGTCTGGATTCAGTGAATATGCAATGCATTCACCTCATGCATTGCACCTGGTGGAAAACTTGCCCGTGTGAAAGGGGCCTTAGTACGTCAATATACTGTACATGCGCCACCTAACTTCATAGGAGGCAATTACAATATGATGTCCTCATGGGGAAGTGATGTGTGCGTTCCAAGGATGTGCTCCAAATGGAGCGGAAGTAGGAAGCACACATCGCGCAAGCGCATTGACACAGAACACACACCAAGATCCTCATGTGAACTAAGGTATCTACTATGGTCAAATTATGTGTTTTTAATTATTGTTTTAGGAATCGCCTGTGCACCAATAATGTAATTAACATTTTCACCTGATTATGAATTTTATGTATGTATTCACATTTATTACACTAGTTGATGAAATTCGATTGACTTTTATTAAGGAATGTAATTTTTGGAAATTTACGCACATTATAGTGTATTTATAATGCTTATTTTCTATGTTTTCACTTAATTATATTAATCATTAGGTAAATTGATCACCTTATTTATATGCTGCCATACCCCCTATTTGTATCACTGCTTGAGGTAGGTTCCAGTGTGTGGACCGAAAGTTGCCTTGGTAAATAAAAGTCACTTTTTTTTTTTTTGAGTGCCGTGGAATATTATTTCTCTCTCTCTCTCTCTCTTTCTCTCTCTATAAATATATATATATATATATATATATATATATATACACACAGACATATAGATACAGATACACACATATATACACATATGGTCAGTGCCCATGCATTGCAGACCACAATGAATATACACATATAAATATTAGGGATCGACCGATTATCGGTTTTACCGATATTATCGGCCGATATTCAGGATTTTGACCATTATCGATATCGGCATCTATTTTGCAGATATTCCGATAACGTATGGGGAACACAGATCGCGCTGCTCTCAGCGCTCTCCGTGTTCCCTCAGCAGCACAGGGGAGAAGGAAGCAGTGTCTCCCTCCCTCTGTGCTGCTGCTGCCACTGCCGCCGATGAAGAGACAGATAAGTAGAGAAGGGGAGGGGCTGTGGCCACTGCGCCACCAATGATATTAACTTACTCATTCATTCAAATTGAACAGGAGGCGGGAGCTGGCTGCAGAATCACATAGCAGGCTCCCGACCTCTATGAGCTGTAGCTGCGATCCGCGGTACCGCTCATAGAGGTCGGGAGCCGGCTATGGGATTCTGCAGCCAGCTCCCGCCTCCTGTATATGAATAAATGAGAGATTTATCTTCATTGGTGGCGCAGTGCGCCCCCCCCCCAGCACCCCAGTATTAATCATTGGTGGCGCAGTGCGCCCCCCACCCAAGCCCCCCCCCCAGTATTAATCATTGGTGGCAGTGGCCACAAGGTTCCCCTCTCCCCTCCTCCTCCGATCGGCGCCCTAGCAGTGTAAGCCTGGGGCTCCGATCAGTTACCATGGCAGCAAGGACGCTATTGAAGCCCTGGTTGCCATGGTAAGCTCCAGGTGTCCCCTGAAGAGCCCAGGTTATCGTTGTGGGCGAAACGCGTTGGTGTTTAGGGGCCTAAAGTGTTGTGTTGCTAACTACAATAGCTTAGGCACCTATATCATTGTATTTAAACTGGCAAACAGTGTACTTGGCATCAATTGGATGATAGTTATATTTTCTATCGCATAAATGATGCTATGTACTCAGCATTTATTTAATGCTATAACAACTATGTGGACTGAGCATTTATTATTTTTGTTGTACCTAGAATAGGCCACAATACATCAATATTGGGCATACCATAAGGTTCACCTGCTTTCAGGGCCATCCTAGGGCATAGAGGAGGTTCCTGGATACGGGATCGCCCCTATCGGGGCGGCCATTACGTTCTTTAGGCAGGGATTATCAAGAAAAGGGTCAGCATTAGAGACAGGTCCCAAATCGAATGCCACAACCCTACCTAAAGAACAGTCTGGTCCAGCATCTTGGAGGACTCAGGAACACCCGGTCCACATCGTATCTAATGCTATTTCTCTAAATGCATTGTTGTTCTCTTTTTTCTTTTTGTGCTTTTTGTGGGGTTGTTTTTTTTATATGAAATACAATAAAGGCTACGTTTTATAATAGGTGGTACTCTGTGACACAATACGGTGCAGCAACAATAAAAAAAATATATAGGTATTCTTTACCACTCCATATGTCCTGTGTACAGCTTTCCAACTGCAGTTTAGCATCAGAAAAGGAGCATTTGTGTTCAAGTTCTACTTTTCAGCTGTGGACGGAGCTGTGTGCATGTGCCGTAATGTTCTTCAGTCTGCTGAACGCTGTAGTTCGACAGAGGTGCTATATTGTGGATTGAGGATCGCTGGAGTGGCTCAGCTCACAAGCATCAATACGTTGGTTGACCGCAGTACATAGATGGTGGCAATGTGATTTGGTTCTGAAGGTGGCAATGTGATTTTATCATAAAAATTGTCTCCTTTTATAATATTAGAGTCAGTCTCTTGCTTAGTAAACTCTCAGTAGCCAGAGTCCAGTGGCTATAAAAAACACTGCACCAATACTGCAACAAGCCTTAAAAACTTCATGTGTGAATCCTAATCTAGTTCCATGTAGTTGGATTTGTGAAACAGAAACAGACAAGAAAAACGGATTATGCATGAAAAATAGTGTTGGGTGCGAATATTCGAATCGCAAATATTAATCTTGAATATTGGCACTTCGAGAATTCGCAAATATTTAGAATATAGTGATTTATATTCAGATTTTTGAATATTCTTGATTTTTTTTTCGTCTGAACCCATAATCCCTCTCTGCTTCTTGCTTGTGGGCCAGTGAGAAGGCTGCAATGTCTTTGTCTGAGCTTAGCAACTTCCTAGCAACCAATAGGAAAGTTGCCTACCCCTTACTATATAAGAGCCTCCCCAGCAGCCATTTTCTACAGTTTTATGGAGTTCTGAGAGAGACAGCAGTGTCATTGCTGTGCTCTGTGCTTTCCACTCATTACATTAGATAGTTAGTTATAAATAGTCAGTTAGCTTATATATATATATAATACAGATAGTTAGTGGGAGATAGTCAGTGTAGGTTATATCCTGATATAGTGTAGTTGATGTTCTAGTGCAGGGTGTTAGGTAGTGTGACAGGTTCTGCTGTCCATACATACATGCTACAGACATAGTGCTGTGTTGTCACAAGTTCACAACAATCTGTAATATATAGTCAGACCTGCTAAAATGTGAAGTTTCACTTATTGCGCCAAAATATTCACATAATTAGTGCTATTTAGCCAGTGGTGTAACTATAAATTACTGGGCCCCACAGCATATTTTTGAATGGGGACCCCCTCCCCCAGTAATTTTTTCAAAACCCCTTCCTTTCATGCCGCCCCCATTCCTGTGGCTAGTAAAGATCGCTCTCGCAGAGCAGACCCGGCAGCTGTTCCATCTATTTTGTACACTGTCTATACTGTCACTGTTTATTATTTCATTGTGTAATACTGTTCAGGGGGCCCTAACAAAATCTTTAGTCCTCCTCCTCCTGGATGAGCCCCTTCTGGGTCAGGGCCCCAAAGCAGCCGCTTCCCCTGCTTCCCCTATAGTTACGCCCCTGCCAGTATGCCAAAGACGTATTTATGGCCTAAATGTGACAGTCACTTATGCATGTCTAATCCCAGATGTGCAGTATATTAGAGGCTTTTTTCACCCCAGTAACCAAAAAGCCGTATTAATGGCCTAAATGTGACAGTCATTTATGCTTGTCTAATCCCAGATGTGCAGTATATGAGAGGCTTTTTTTACCCCAGTATGCCAAAGCTGTATTTCTGTCCAAAATGTGACAGTCCCTTATGCATGTGTAATCCCAGATGTGCAGTATATGAGAGGCTTTTTTCACCCCAGTATGTCAAAGCCGTATTTATGGCCTAAATGTGACGGTCACTTATGCTTGTCAAATCCCAGATGTGCAGTATATTAGAGGGTTTTTTCACCCTAACCAAAAACCTGTATTTCTGTCCTAAATGTGACAGTCACTTATGAATGTGTAATCCCAGATGTGCAGTATATGAGAGGCTTTTTTTACCCCAGTATGCCAAAGCTGTATTTCTGTCCAAAATGTGACAGTCACTTATGCATGTGTAATCCCAGATGTGCAGTATATTAGAGAGTTTTTTCACCCTAACCAAAAAGTTGTATTTCTGTCCTAAATGTGACAGTCACTTATGCATGTGTAATCCCAGATGTGCAGTATATGAGAGGCTTTTTTCACCCCAGTATGTCAAAGCCGTATATATGGCCTAAATGTGACAGTCACTTATGCTTGTCAAATCCCAGATGTGCAGTATATTAGAGGGTTTTTTCACCCTAACCAAAAAGCTGTATTTCTGTCCAAAATGTGACAGTCACTTATGCATGTGTAATCCCAGATGTGCAGTATATGAGAGGCTTTTTTCACCCCAGTATGTCAAAGCCGTATTTATGGCCTAAATGTGACAGTCACTTATGCTTGTCAAATCCCAGATGTGCAGTATATTAGAGGGTTTTTTCACCCTAACCAAAAAGCTGTATTTCTGTCCTAAATGTGACAGTCACTTATGCATGTGTAATCCTAGATGTGCAGTATATGAGAGGCTTTTTTCACCCGAGTATGCCAAAGCCATATTTTTGGCCTAAATGTGACAGTCACTTATGCATGTGTAATGCCAGATGTGCAGTATATGAGAGGCTTTTTTCACCCCAGTATCCTTAAGCCGTATTTATGGCCTAAATGTGACAGTCACTTATGCATGTGTAATCCCAGATGTGCAGTATATTAGAGGTCTTTTTCACCCCAGTAACCAAAAGCCGTATTTATGGCCTAAATGTGACAGAAACCTATGCTTGTCTAATCCCAGATGTGCAGTATATGAGAGGCTTTTTTCACCCCAGTATGTCAAAGCCGTATTTATGGCCTAAATGTGACAGTCACTTATGCTTGTCAAATCCCAGATGTGCAGTATATTAGAGGGTTTTTTCACCCTAACCAAAAAGCTGTATTTCTGTCCTAAATGTGACAGTCACTTATGCATGTGTAATCCTAGATGTGCAGTATATGAGAGGCTTTTTTCACCCGAGTATGCCAAAGCCATATTTTTGGCCTAAATGTGACAGTCACTTATGCATGTGTAATCCCAGATGTGCAGTATATTAGAGGTCTTTTTCACCCCAGTAACCAAAAGCCGTATTTATGGCCTAAATGTGACAGAAACCTATGCTTGTCTAATCCCAGATGTGCAGTATATTAGAGGTTTTTTTCAACCTAACCAAAAAGCTGTATTTCTGTCCTAAATGTGACAGTGTGACAGTCACTGTCACTAACAGACACTCTATTCCCCATGGGAATAGAGTGAGGGCTTTTTAGGGATATGGTCACTGAAGGACAGGTTCGAGACAAAGTCACCCCTATCGGAGCGGGTGCTCTGTGTTTGTGATGCAAGATTTGCAGGATAATTACTATCCCTTTGGACTTGGAAAGAAAGAATCAGCAACACACGCCAGAGGTGGCAAGAATTTTTTTTTTTCCTTATCACCAATTTATGGTTAATCGTTTGAGCCTCATTTATTTTATTTTTGGAACTAGTAAAAGTTATGTTTTAAATTACTCCATATCCTCATTGGTTCAGTATATTGTATGGTTTTGAGGAGATTTTGCTGTTGTAATACTTACCAGCTTGTGTAATAACATGAAGACTAAGGAGCAGCATAACACTGGCAGTGCCGGATTTGCATTAAAAAATCAACTCTGGCACAAAAAAAAAAAAAAAAACACCAACCCTTGTCCCCCTCCCCCAAGATATAGTGTAAAAATAAATGCCTACAACCTCAATCTCTGGCTTTATGTTAGGAGTAATTTGGATAGGAGAGCGTCAGAGGTGGATTGACCATAGACCTAACACGGAAATTTCCTGGTGGACCGATGCCCAGAGGGCCAGCCAGTGGAAGTTTTTGGAGATGCATTTTGTGCTTCTGGCAGTATTTTGTGATGGACTGTGGTATTTGGCTCTGTTGGGGTGGTATAATGTGCCACAATATTGTATTGCTGGTCCTGCCTTCCATCAATTTGGACCCATTTACAAAACGGGGCCACTTTTCTTATTTTTTCCAGGGCCACTTTAAGTTCCCAGTCTGCCTCTGGAGAGCGGAGATGAGACAGGTAACAATTTCACCCCCAGTGCCATCTGCAGAACCCAGATACCTTCATGGTGCCTTCATTTACTAAATGGAAGAGGCAGAGGGGCAGATATGGCAGCAGGGTTGGTCACCTAGTGATATGGTAGTGTGTGATCTGTCATTGTATAACTAAGAGATTCTGCCATTTATAAAGTATATAATACTGAGGACCAATCATATTCAGGCATGTGTGATGATGACACAACATCGATGACATCACAGAAACTAGTGAGGAGCCTGAGGACCAATCAGATTCAAGCATATGTGATGACATCACAGAAGCTAGTGACATCACCAAGTTCTGAGCCTAAGAAAACCACTCGCTGACTTTACCTTGGCCAAATTAACTGCGAATACACAGAGAGACAGATTGGCTTTTGCTTTTGCTGAGCAAATCTTTTCTTTGCATCATGGAGATCCAGGGTTTGGCATTCTTGCCTATCTTCTTGTCCATATGGATGCTATTAGGTCTCTGTTCCACGACCACCATCACTGTCATCTTAGGCCATTCAAAATATCCATACATCAGGTAAGAGGGGACGGGGGCCAGATTCCTGACTGTGTAATATAATTATTAGCATTGCTGCGGTATCATTGCTGGGAGGGTATTATTACATTAGAATTACTATTAGTGGATTATTAATAAACTCCATCTTATTGTTCATGTGGGAAATATCACAATGACTATAAGTCTAAAGAATATCAATGTGTCCACTATAAATGTCATCATAATAATAATAGTGGTGATGATAGTAATAATTATTCATTTCTTAACGAGTTTTACCCAGATCCTCTGCTTCTCCGCAGGGACCATATCACTGGGTGTACTGGGGAAGTAATAGATATATGGCAGGGCAGGTAAAAGTGCATAAATTCTCCTCTGCTCTTGATGAGACATTTCCGACTCATGTCCTAGTAACTTCCAATATTTTGCTTTATTCCACAGTAACACGGGAGAAGAGTTCCCCGAATCGGTGGTCTTCACAATCGTCTTCATGGTTATATCCATTGTAGGTAAGTGGATGCAGCTTCCTATAGGGAGACTACATGATGAAGATCTCAGTGACTCCAAATCTATGATCACTATCCAGCACTGAGCGGTGGCCATCACTAGAGATTGTAATCATCATTGACTCCTGAAGGTTATTGCAAGTGTTTATAGAAATGACCTATGGAAATCTCTGACTGATAACATGTATTGTCTATTTCAGGAGCTGGCATGGTTTCCGTCAAATACAGGTTCATGATCATTCATTCTGAGCCATCAGAGAAGCAACATATCATCGGCCAGAGAATCCTCTATGCCATAAATACATAGTATAAATACACAGAGGAATCAGAACAATTACATGTAGAGGGGTCAATGCTTGGGCCCGGTGTTACCTATATATACTGGGCTGGGCCCCCATTTAGTGTTTGTTCCATAGAAAACATAGGGGCGGAAATTCTATTTGTAAAATGTGCATTTTGCACCAAAAAGCTGGTGTCCATGTGTAGCATCACATTTGCAAAGTGTTTTACACACTTTGCTAAGCTTTTTATGCCTTGTCCGATAAGAAGGAGTGTCGCCTAAAGGAAAGGGGTGTGGCCTAAATGCATCTTCATGTGCGACAAAACATACCAAAATCTTGACAAATTTTTTAAGTAAAACCATAAAGTGTAAGACACATTTCTGTCCTGAATCTGGGTCCATACACCAGAATAGTACATTTGTCTAATTGTCCTGTTCTCACAACATGTACCCCCGGGGTCTGTATGCAGTTCAACAGGCAGATATCACCATTCTACTAGTTAATAAGATGAGACTTGTTTCTGTAGTCTGTGGTTTTTATTAACCGGTAGTAGATAAGGTAAACTATAGGAAAATTTACATATAAGAACTGAGTATACAGCACAATGTACACAAAACCAATACAAAAACATAAATAAATCCCTTACTGACGATGCTTTAGTAAGAGACACACAATGTGCAGCTGCTCCTTCCATGAGGTGAGGAGAAAAGGAAGCAGGATCTTGTCTCTTTCCCAGAAAGCACTGTGAGCAGGAAGTCAGGTGACCTAATGAATATGCATAACTTAAAAAAGGCAGAATATGCACTTACAGCTAAAGGTCACTAGATGGTGCTGAAGGCACACACATGAGCACTCACATTAACAAACTATACAAAGAAGACAGTACACTCCCCGCTTGACATCAGCCGATGTCACTATTAGAGTCCCCAACAGATAACAGTAGGATCAGTTCAGAAGTAGGTCTGATAAACAGTTTGGTCTCATTTTGCTTGAAAATCTTGACCTCTACTTTACGGACATGTCCGTCTTCACTTGGGAACACTTTAGTAATGAGGCCCAAAGGCCAATGATTTCTTTGAGCCTGAGAGTCTTTAACAAGAACAATGTCATCAGGTTTTAGGTTGGGCTTAACTGTGTGCCATTTGGTTCTTGTCTGTAAGGTGGGAAGATATTGCTTCTTCCACCTATTCCAGAAGGTATCGGCAAGGCCTTGCACTTGTCTCCATTGGCGTTTGTAGAGATCTTTGGTGCCAAACTCTCCAGAAGGAGCACTCACTATACCAGTCTTTTGGGTAAGTAGAGAGGCAGGAGTAAGCAGTATTGGATCTCCTGGGTCATTTGATATCGGAGCCAAGGGTCTGGCATTGATAATGGCTGAGACTTCGGCCATAAAGGTTGTAAGGCATTCATGAGAGAGTCTAGCATTACCCGCTTGTAGGAAAATAGAGTTCAAGATTCTGCGGGCTATGCCAATCATTCTTTCCCAGGCTCCTCCCATGTGAGAAGAATGAGGGGAATTGAAAATCCAAGTGCATCCTTGCTCACTAAGGAATCTTTTTACACTGTTATTATCCAAGTTGGAGAGAATCTTTAGCTCATTAGCAGCTCCAACGAAGTTTGTGCCTCTGTCAGAGCGGATTTGTTTTACAGGACCTCTGATTGCAATAAAGCGCCTGAGGGCATTTATGAAGCTAGAAGTGTCCATAGACTCAATAACTTCGATGTGGACGGCTCGAATTGACATACAACTGAAAATGACTGCCCATCGCTTGGAGCTAGCGTGGCTACTTCTAGTTTGACGTGTGATAACGGACCAGGGACCAAACACGTCAAGGCCCACATTAGTAAATGGAGGGTCCATGTTAACCCTGTCAGATGGGAGATTGGCCATTTTTTGCGTTTGTAAACCCCCACGTAGTTTGCGGCAAATTATACATTTGAATATACATTTGTTAATACACCTTTTTACACCAACGACCCACAGCCCAGCAGCACGTAACGCCCCTTCGGTGAATAGTCGGCCCTGGTGTTTTATCTTACTGTGGTAGTGCTCTACAAGCAAGGAAGCTAAATGATGATGACCAGGTATTATGATAGGATGTTTCTCATTAAACCCTAATTTTGCCTCTTTAAGCCGCCCTCCCACTCTTAGCAGACCATTCTCATCAAGGACTGGATCGAGATTCACTAACACACTGTCTTTTGACACAGGTTTTTTGTTGTTGATGCAGTAGAGTTCCTTAGCGAATGTCTCTTGTTGCATTGAACAAATAATTCGATTTTTCGATTGTTCTAGCTCACTTACTGAGTATCCATTCTTACAATGGTGCCAACCTTTGCAGTTACATTCCATAACAAATGGGGCATGCTTGAAGGAACGGGCTACGTGTGCTAAGCAGGTGATAGCTCGCACAAGTGACTTCCAGGTGGAAAACCTGATGAAACGGTGACTACCGAGCTGATTGTACGAATTTACAGTGAGTAGTACAGATACCTGGGGGCGGATTTCTTTGTCAGAATCTGCATCTAACAGCTCATATGAGTCACAGGCAGAAGAATGTTCTGAGTTGTATAGAAAGGCAGGACCCGTGAACCAGACTGTGTTCTTAAGGTGACTGGCAGCAACTGACCTGGTTGCTAAGTCTGCTGGGTTATGGTCAGTAGGTACAAAGTGCCATTGCTTTGGAATAGTGGACCTCCTGATTCTTAACACTCTGTTGTTAACGTAAACGTAAAAACGCCTAGTTTGGTTGTAAATGTAGCCCAGGACCACTTTACTGTCTGTATAAAACTCGGTGTCTCGAATCTCTAGGTTTATCTCTGTTGTAATTAATTCCGCTAGTTCAACGGCTAGTACGGCGGCACAGAGTTCTAGCCTGGGTATTGTATGTTCGAGAAGTGGTGCGAGTTTTGCTTTGCCCATGACAAACCCTGTGTGGCACTGACCTTTGTTGTCTATAGTTTTAAGATACGGTACAGCGGCAATTGCTTTGACGGACGCATCAGAGAATACATAGAGTTTTTGTGCTTTTACTTCTGTGGATGGCAAAGGAGCGTAAGAACGTGGAACATGCAGGCTAAATAAAGTCTTCAGGGAGTTTCTCCACTCTATCCATAGGTTTCTTTTTTCAGGGGATAGTGGGTGATCCCAATCCAATGTTTCCTGAGTTAAGTCTCTAAGTAGTGATTTGCCCTGGATTGTAACAGGGGCAGTGAATCCTAAGGGATCATAAAGACTGTTTATGGCAGACAGGACACCTCTACGGGTAAAGGGCTTCTCTTCCTGGCTGACTTGGAAGGTAAACGTATCTGATTTTAGATCCCAGAGGAGACCAAGGCTACGTTGTATAGGAAGGGAGTCAGTCCCTAAGTCTAAGCTCTGTAGGTCATTTGAGTGGTCTTGAGAGGGAAATGCTTCTATCAGCTGCTTACTATTGGAGGCTATTTTGTGAAGTCTCAGGTTTGAGCATGCAAGCATTTCTTGAGCTCTCTTAAGGAGACTTATTGCACCCTCAACAGTGGGTAGTGATTTTAGACAGTCATCTACATAAAAGTCTCTTTCTACGAATTGTCTGACGTCTGACCCATATTCTAGTTCGCCTTCCTGAGCAGAGTGTCTAAGACCATAAGTTGCAACTGCAGGGGAGGGGCTGTTACCAAAGATATGTACCCGCATGCGGTACTCCGCAATATCTTTTGTGGGGTCATTGTCAACAAACCAAAGAAATCTTAAGAAGTTTCTGTGTTCCTCTTTAACGAGAAAGCAATGAAACATCTGCTGAATGTCCGCCATGAAGGCAACAGAGTCTTTGCGAAAACGAAGCAGTACTCCTAGGAGCTTGTTGTTAAGATCTGGACCTGAGAGCAGGACGTCGTTTAAGGAGACGCCTTCATATTTTGCACTAGAGTCAAACACTACTCTAATTTGGCCCAGTTTCTTTGGTTGGTAAACCCCAAATATGGGTAAATACCAACATTCTTCTGAGTTTTTAAGGGTAGGAGCTACCTCAGCATGACCATTCTCAAATATTTTCCTCATGAAAGTAAAGAAGTGATCTTTCATTTCTGGCTTCTTATGGAAGCTACGCCTTAGAGAGACAAAACGTCTGTAGACTTGCTCTCTGTTGTTAGGCAAACGTTGCCTTTGAGGCCTGAAGGGAAGGGGTGCAACCCAACTATTTGTTTCATCCTTTCTTCCTTTTGCATGGTTTCTAAAAACAATCTGTCTTCGTGGGACATTGCTACCTGATTGTCCTCCTTGGTCCTTTGGAACACTGAGCAACCTAGATGGTCTTTGTCACTGTCACAAGCTATGTTGTGGTCTACAGAGTCTATGAAAGAACAAGGTAGTTGAGTGCTATGTGGCAATTCCTTTATGAGGAAGTTGTTTTTACATGGTTGGAAGATAGAGGGACGTCCATTATCTAATGTGCTTGTAAGCATGCTATTAATGGAAGTTGGTTTGTGTACGCTTCCTAAGCAGACATCTCCTACTATGACCCATCCTA
The DNA here is from genome assembly GCF_014858855.1 of Bufo gargarizans. Classification (NCBI taxonomy): domain Eukaryota; kingdom Metazoa; phylum Chordata; class Amphibia; order Anura; family Bufonidae; genus Bufo; species Bufo gargarizans. Next base: position 220,079,095 of record NC_058082.1, on the reverse strand, counting down.
GGTCATGCTCTCTAGTTTTATGAACTTGTAAGATATCTCTCCCTAGGAGTAGGATTATCTGAGCGTTAGGATCAAGTTTTGGTAAGAGATGGGCTATACGCTGTAAATGGGGGTGATGTATGGCTACCTCTGGTGTAGGGATCTCGTGTCTATTATCAGGAATTTGGTTACATTCAGTAATAGTTGGTAAGGAAAGACACGTTTTACCATCTATGGATTCGATTAGATAGCCACTAGCTCTCCTCCCCGCTGTTTCTACAGTTCCTGCACAGGTCTTTAGGGAATAAGGAGTGTTGGGCCCTTTGATGCTGAAAATGTCAAAGAAAGTAGATTTGGCTAGGGACGCATTACTTTGGTCATCTAGGATGGCGTAAACATTGATGGCTTTGTCTCTGCAGCCCTTTGGGTATACTTTTGTTAGGCAGATTTTTGAGCAGGACCTGCCACCTATGAGTCCTTTACAGACTTCAGTGCATTGTGAAGTAACTGCTGGTGGGTTAGCTTCAGAGGTACTTTCCTCCCCGCCATGTTCTCTGGCACTGTTACTTTGTGATGAGGTCCATGGGGAAGGCCCAGGATGTAGGGCCGTGTTGTGATCGGAGTTGTTGCATTCTGTGCATTTTACACTAACCTGACAGTCTTTGGCAATATGTGATGTAGATGAGCAGCACTTGTAGCAAATGCGGTTCTCTTTGAGGAAAGCTTTGCGATCTCCTATGGACATTTCTCTAAAGGCTCTGCACTTCAGAAGAGGGTGAGGCTTCTTGTGTAGAGGGCACTGCTTACCAGGATCTTTGACTGTTTCGTGGTTGGTGGAGCTGTAATACCTGTAAGAATCTGCAGGTGAAATGTTAGTTTTGTGCACTGCCACTGATCCTTTGTGTGGTCTGTGGTCATAGGGAGTGGCACAAGACTGTGATAGATCAAAGCTAGGGTCATTACGAATATTAGCTTCTAGCCTTACAAAGTCAACAAACACACTGAAGGGAGGGAATGGCACATTGTAGGTATGTTTGTACCTTGACCCGTGGGAGACCCATTTCTCCTGCAGGTTGTGGGGAAGCTTTAATACAATAGTTTTGACACCTCTGGCAGCGTCGAGGAAAGCAAGCCCCGGTAAATCCCCTTCGGCTTTGGCAACCTGTAATTCCATCAGTAGATCACTTAAATCCCTAAGTTTCTGGAACCCTTTGCTAGATATTTTAGGGAATTTGTCAATTCTTTTAAACAACGCATCCTCTATGACCTCTGCAGAACCATAACATTCATCAAGTCTATCCCAGATCATTTGTAGGCCAATCTCTGGGTAGTTTATATTAATATCCCTGATTCTCTTGGCATGTTCTACAGAGTCTTTTCCAAGTCGATCTACAAGGAAGTCTATCTCCTCACTGTATGACAGACCCAAGTCTTTTGTAATGTTATAAAAGGAGGCCCGCCATGCTCTATAGTTTTCAGGGCGATCGCTGAACTTCGCCAGTCCCTTTGTAACTAGCTCTCGTTTAGTAAAGAACCTGGCAAAGTCTATTGTGCTCTGGTTACTACTAAGGTTGGTTGGAGGTGGAAAGTCACAGTGAGAGTGTGGTGTGCGATCATACCTGTATGGAGTCTCTGACTTAGGCCAGCCCATGACATACTGTCTTGTGGGATACGATGGCTCTGCAGGCTGGACTGGAAGCTGGCTTCCTTGTTGTGCAGGGAAGTTAGCTGGAGTTTTGTCACGTGGCTCTGGGCTCTCTTGTTTGTAGGACTGGGTACCGAGTGTGACTCTTTCTTTTGGACGATATGATTCTTCTGTGGCATAGGTGACATCTTCGGTTCCTGGGAATGGATCAGCATTGCTGTTTGGTCTGGAGTGTTGACGGACGTACTCTGAAGTGCGTTGTACAGGATCTTGCTGGCCGAGTTCTGGGCTAAGCACGCTGCGGTGACTTCCGGTTTTCGGGTATTCCATTGCCTCCAAGAACTCTGCTTCAGCTATGGTGGCTGCCGTTTCTTTCTCTACGGCGAGTTTCTCTAGCTTTGCATCTAAGAGGACCTTTTGCATGTCTATTGAAGCCTGTTGCTTTGCTTTCTCAGCCTCTAGCTGTGCCTTTTCTTCTTTTATCTTCATTTCTTGTTCGGCAAAGGCTGCTTTGACCTTCGCGGCTTCTGCCTTTGCGCGGGCAATGGCGGCCGCATTGCTAACGGAAGACGACTTAGTGGAACCATCCTTCCCTGATCTTGTCTTGTAGCTTGATACTGTGCTACGCGACATGGTGTTGATGAAGACACTTAACCGCGTGGAGACTACTGTGCGGTGGAATGCCGGTCGCTGTGCTTAGAGAGCGGTCACAGTATGCAATCAAATGTCTGTACATTGCTTGAAGCGGCTATCCCCTTGCAGCACTGGACTGTATAGAAGTCGCTGTGGTGTCCGTTTTCAGATATTGCGTGGACCGTAACAGACTTCTGTTTAGTCAGGTGTGCTTCTCTTGCTAGAAGTCGTCGTTTACTGTCCTGTTCTCACAACATGTACCCCCGGGGTCTGTATGCAGTTCAACAGGCAGATATCACCATTCTACTAGTTAATAAGATGAGACTTGTTTCTGTAGTCTGTGGTTTTTATTAACCGGCAGTAGATAAGGTAAACAATAGGAAAATTAACATACACTAACTGAGTATACAGCACAATGTACACAAAACCAATACAAAAACATAAATAAATCCCTTACCAACGATGCTTTAGTAAGAGACACACAATGTGCAGCTGCTCCTTCCATGAGGTGAGGAGAAAAGGAAGCAGGAGCTTGTCTCTTTCCCAGAAAGCACTGTGAGCAGGAAGTCAGGTGACCTAATGAATATGCATAACTCAAAAAAGGCAGAATATGCACTTACAGCTAAAGGTCACTAGATGGTGCTGAAGGCACACACATGAGCACTCACATTAACAAACTATGCAAAGAAGACAGTACACTAATAACAAGACTGTAATTTGTATTCTTAGTGTAAATTGTGACACTTAGTAAATCTCCCCCATAGTGTCTGATGCTCAGTGGCATAGTGCCAAATGAAGCATACATTACTATGATACCCCCTGGTAACTATCCTTAGGTATTACTGCCCCTATGTAATTGCACTCCACCTGCGGACTCTGCTCTTCTGCATTCTAAGATCTCCATAACGAGCTCATTGTGACATTTATATCTCTCTCTACATTCTAGATGAAGACCAATCCCCTCGTCCACAGGATCAGCGCAGGAGTAGCATTTTTCAGTTTTGCCATATACAACCTGTGTCAATCTATATGCCTGTACAAGAGATCCCTCAGCAGTCGTTGCATGTGCTACATTAGACTGGCATCAACCTTGGTGACCATTGTGGCACTGCTCATCTGTATCCTTTTATAGCCGGCTGGTACAATTATTTGTGTAGATATATTAGCATTTTAAGTTATTAAGAAATACAAGTAACATTTTAATAACATTTTGGTTGGTCCTAAGCGGGAGTTTTTTGGCGTTTTGGCCTTAGTATATCTATATATCTATATTGATTTCCCTAAGACCTTCCAACTGGATAACAATATACGTCTTAATATTGTGTGCTGGATACACTGGTGATTATCTGCTTCCAGTGACTTTATTGCAGCATAGATGAGACATGACAGTATAGAAAACACAATATTAATAGACTTTTGTTACTTCTCCTTAACATCTCCTTCCAGTTGCTGTAGGTTTGGGCAGCTTCTTCCTTCTATGTACCACTGATAGCTGTAAAGAGGTGAGTTTATGTCTCTATTTGCCATCTTAGGTAACCACATGTGTCCTATGTAATAGTGATATAGAAACTCTTGGTGGATATGTGATCCTCCCACCCAACTCCATACCAGAACCACTGGTGAGTACTGCTGGGCACTAATATCTTCTATTCCATCCCTCTCTCTTCTGCAGATCTTCTCTATAACAGGCCTGGTGGGTGAGTGGACGGGATTCTTCGGCTTGACAGTTTACCCTGTCATGAATTATACAGATTTCCAGGTGAGTAGATTATACATGAAAGTCTCATACACCCAGTAAGCTGTTTAATGATAATATATTGAAGAAATCCATTTCATGATAAATTTCCCTTTTCTTTTATTCTCAGTGTTTGTCATTAGAGTTGTCCCGAGAAGGCATCTCCATCGTTCTGAGGAAAAAGACCCAGGACCCTGAAAACCCCTAATAAAATCTAAGGTTAAGAACCAGGGGCGGAGTGCCAGGAAGACAACTAAAACCATCTGGACATTGCTGGATTTAATACCGAACATGGCATTTACCGGACTTTCTGCAGTTCTGCTGTATCAAGAGACAGATTACAGGCTCGGTCTCTGTTCTCACCACTGGACATGGCATTTACCGGACTTTCAGCAGTCAGATATATATTTTATCTGCTGCATCAAGAGACAGATTCCAGGCTTGGTCTCTGTTCTCACCACTGGACATGGCAATTACTGGACTTTCCGCAGTTAGATATATATTATATCTGCTGCATCAAGAGACAGATTCCAGGCTTGGTCTCTGTTCTCGCTACTGGATATGACACTTACCGGACTTTCTGCAGTCAGATGTATATTTAATCTGCTGCATCAAGAGACAGATTCTGGGCTCGGTCTCTGTTCTCAATTCTGGACATGGAATTAACCTGATTGTCCAGAGCTACTTCACATAAAATATTGACTTTTTACCCCTTTGCCCAGGGGAGGGGCAGTCCTTCAGCCATGGCTCCCTAGAGGTTTCCTCCACTGGGGGTTTTTCCTCTCCTGAGTGTTGAAGGATGACTCTTTGTGAGTTAGGGGTTTTCCATCAACAGGGCCATTTCAAGATGTCTGCCCTTTTAATAAATAAAAGTCACCAGATGAGGTAGCAAACAATGTGTCCGTGTCTCTTTATCATTCATTGTAGGCAACTTATTATAACTAATATTAGATAATAGAGGATGGGAAACTTCTTGGTGGTGATCAGACCAATCTCTGGAGGTGACATGAAGAGCGTGGTAATGGCAAGGATAGATTTTTCTATATAAGTAAACAGCATGTAAGCAGTGGTTGTCATTTTATCGGCATTATAAAGACATATTTTTGGAAAAAATATAAAGAGATATCAAAAATACCCAGATTTTACACTTCTGATCTGTCAGAAGAACTGAAAAATTAAAAACACAACAGATTCTGTCTTTGGAGCATCCATAAGGCCTCTATCACACGGTCAGCATTTTGCATCAGGATTTGCTCATGATTTGGAAGCTAAAAGCAGGACTGGGTACAAAACACAGAAGACATGCAAATATTCCAATCACAAGTCATCTCTGTTTTGGACCCACTCCTGTTTTCTTTTGGCCTTAGCAATACTGATCAATTACTGACCAAATGCTGGAAAAATAAACAGTGACGTCAACACAAACGTACTGCTGACACCCTCTCCACTCTGTCATGGGGGCCATATTTGTATCAGCGTGTAACAGAACTGGTTCTCTAGCAATCTATATGGAATCAGCAGACGGTGTAAAAAGATAGGGCTCTTTCACCCTATAGTAGAATCTTGGGCCACTGTAGGTTAAGTCCTTGACATGTAAGGCTAATTTTAAGTGTGAACTGAGTCTAAGAGTGACGCCTGTCAACTGGCTGTCATACGAATGCACAATAATTGTTTCACTACCACAGCGGACTAGCTATGAATGTTTCTGCAATGCACAGTGATGTACACCCATATACACGCACCCTGCAGCCGGCAAATAGCTGATTTTTAACGCGCTTAATCACTAATTAATTCAAATTGAATTTGTTGCAAAAATTCAGCGAAGCGTCCGAATCAAATTTTTGAAAACTTCACTCATCTCTAGTAAAAACATATACATGGATAATTTAATATGACCTATACTAAGGGAGCAGTCACACGACCATATCCATTTTGCAGACCTCAAATTGTAGATCCGCAAAACATGAATACCAGCCTTGTAAATTCCGCATTTGTGGATAAGCACATCTTGCCCTTTGTTAGAAATGCTTATTCCTGTCTGCTAAACGCATAAGAATAGGACATGCTCTATTTTTATTTTATTTTTTTGCAGGGCCCACTGTAATGAATGGGTCCCCATCTGATCCGCAAAAAATGCTGATCCGATGTGGACCGAAAATACGGTCGTGTGAATGCTCTTTCAGTGTTTCAATGGAGCCTCATGGTTACTTCTGCTGTTTGCAATATCTCTTTTGTTAAGCTTTACTTTTTGCATATTTTTGCCCTGTGACAGCATATGTGCTTTATTCTTGCGTGTGACATCACAGTTCATATACTTTGTGCCGCATTTTTTTTGTATTGGCACACATAAGAGGATATTTTTGTACTGTAATGGGATTGAGCTACAAAAAGGCCATGTGACCAATGGATATGATATCAAAAGATGAGGACGAGGCTGAGATTCTGGAAGTAAGACTCCTGCAGGTCACATATTGATGACTTTAAAGATATTTTTAATTTTGGTGCTGTATTTCTGTAGTGAGCTTGGTTCTGGCACTGTATTTGACTTACAGGCTAAATTCTGGGGCTGCATTTATGTAGTGCACTTGGTTATGGTGTAGTATTTGTGTTATGAGCGTTGTTCTAGTGCTGTATCTACATTCTGTGCTTAGTTTCAGCGTTGTAATTATGTAGTTCTAGCACTGCATTTGTGTGCTAAATATGCATCTGATGCTATACTTTTATCTGATACTATCTATTCACATCTGCGTTGTCGGGTCCTCTGTCACAGATTCTGTCAAAAAGACCAGACAAAAAAGTCCTGCATGCTGGATTTTTTTTGTGTCTGGTAAAGAAGCAGCATCCTGAGCAGACCCCGTTATAGTTAATGGCACCTGCTCCGTTCTTTTACTTTAGGATTTGTGCTCAATTTAGCACTTCCATTATACTTGTCCTTCTGTTCCAGTGAAAGCAGAAGACCAGAGTGTGATAACGCTCTTGTGAACCTAACCTAACAGCAATAGTCCTGTGCCCTCTGTATATCTTTTACCCTTCTCTCAGTGCTTAGTTAATGCCCTTTAGCACAATCGCTAACATATTGAAGCACTCTGCATATAAAGCCATTTTTAATGTTTTGCCATGCCAACCGTTTTCTCCAGTCTCAGGAAACTTTTAGCAGCTTGGAAAATGTAGCAAAAGTGACCCACGTCTGTATTGTGCGCGCATTACGCGAATATTACATTGCTGATTTTTGCAATTAAGAAAATATATGACAAATATTCTACAAAATATTCGTGAAATGTTGCAAATTCGAATATTGCCCCTGCCGCTGATCACTATTCAAAAACTGACAGATTAAAATAAGTTTGCATCAGTTTTTCAGTCTTTCATTCACTGACTCAGTGATTGAGGAAAACATGACAGAACTGATGAAGACTGATTCAAAGCTGTTTGGCATCAGTTTGAGTTCCATAGAAATTAAGAGTATTCTTTGACTGATCCATCATACACTGACACATCATAACTGGATCCATCATAAACTGACAGATAATAAATCGCAACCTAGTTCGTAACTGATGAATGACTAAAAGAAACATGTAGTCTAAACTCACCACCGTGACAACATTGACAGGCATCCAGTGCCCACCAGTTCTAATGTGGGCATTGTTGTTACATTATGGTTTACACATGAAACTGACAGATATGACACAACTCCTGTATTGGTGGAATTTCCAATCCAAGCAGTGCTCAGAGTGTTGCCCTAGTACAGTGGTGGCGAACCTATGGCACGGGTGCCAGAGGCAGCACTCAGAGCCCTCTCTGTGGGCACACGCACCCTGTATTCAGATTTAATGGCCGTGTTGGCACTTTGCAATAAGTAAGTGGGTTTTGGGTTGCAGTTTGGGCACTCAGTCTGTAAAAGGTTCACCATCACTGCCCTAGTATATCAGCAATACTAGCTTACTACAGAAGGCACATGGACACCTTGAATTACCTCTCCTAAGTCCTACGCTATTGTCACTGTATATAGATCTGCAATGCATTCATTTTATGTACAAACATATTATATGACTTTGCAGAATTCATTTGTCAATATGCTGTTCGGAACCTGATATTTTTTGCCGCAGTAGTTTATTTGCTTTAGTGCCAGACACTTACATCCTGCTGACAAGAAAGGCGCTTGGAGCTTGTACTTTGTATTTCCACTAGCAGCAGCAAAATTGCAGTTTTTAGCAATAACTAAGCTGCAGTGGTGAATCCACTTTGTATACATTTTTAATTTGTATTATTTTTTCCTCTGTCATTCTTGTAATAATAAAAACCTGCTACCTGTCATTATGTGTCGGTATGGTATTAAATATTAGATGTGAAAAGGCATAAAAGGAGATGACATTCTCTAGAGCCAGGTTTTACATTTTAGCGATGTGCCATAATAATACTGAATTAGGCCTCCACTGTAGGCATTCTATAGTATACTGTCTCTGTAAGGTACTTTAATATGTAGAACTTCTCAATTGGAAATAATGCTTCTTTTTTATATTTATTTTTGCTTTTACTTTTTATAACAAAGAAAACAATATCTCTTGAAGGAAAGAACTTTAGAGTCCAGTGTGAAAAATATGCAGTCTAAGCAATACAGATAATTCTCTCTGATAATATGGTGTCCATATGCCCTGACAGATAGGCTTCTAGGAGTTTAGGAAGGGATGGGCTAAATTCCTCCAACAGCTTCACATTGCATGGAATCATCCCACCTGTATGAGATAAACACCCACTCACCTACATTACACAGATGTCCCCTTCTCCCCTCATCTCATTGGACAAACTAGACACCCCCCCCCCAGGCCACAACGCATAGTATGGATCAGGCTAAAGAAGGAGACCAGTCAGTTGTGTTAGCCACTAGTGATGATCGAGCACCAAAGTATTCGGGTGTTCGGCCCAAAAACATTGCTATATTCGTGTGCTCGGCCAAGCACCCGAGTATAATGGAAGTCAATGGGAGACAACCAGGAACCCCCTGCTCTGAAGAAGAAGAGAGGGTGCCTGGTCCATTGGAAAAAGTCAGAAAGTGACAGAAACACCACCAAAATGGATCGGGAACAGCATGGGGGTCGCTGCTGGGAACCATGTTGTCTGAGTTATACGCCACTTTTACAGACTGACATAAATACGCACAACCCCCCCCCCCCCAAAAAAATCTATTTTACATGAAAAATTGTTAGGAAACATTCTTTCCAAGTATATTAAATTGCATATAAAGTGCAAGTGCTGCAAAAAATTACAAGCAAGAGGCACTCTGAAACAGCTTGTATATCACATAAAGGAGGGCCTTATTCACATTGTGGTACAATTAGTGGGACTCCTACACTCATAAAGCCTATGCACTAAGTGAAAGGGATGCCAAAAATTACAAGGAACCAACACTCTAAAACACCCTTTGTTACACGTAAAGGAGGGCATCATACACACCCTTGAAAAATTATTATTGATGGCCTGCTGGTGACCCTCAAAAACATTTGGAGCAAGGGCCTGCTGATCTGACCATATAAAACCTTAGGGGTGAGGGCCTGCTGCCGCATTGGTGACTCTGGGCGATTGCACGTGCTCGTGACAGTGATGATCCATTTTGATGTCTGCCCTATCAATGTTCTTTTCTGCACCTACCATGGTGATCATGGGTAATGGGGAATCGGGGTTCGATGCCAGAGAGGGAGCTTGAGAAAGGCATAGCACATCCAAGGGAGGTCAATGGCTGAAATCTGATTGGCTGTTGTTGCCTTGCCCCTTTTTTTTCCTAATTGTGAACCACCCAGAGAGGGTGGGACAAGTTATTAAAGCTCGAGCATCAAAGGAAGGCAGCAGGCGTGCAGCAATTACCCACTCCCGAATCGGGGAGGTAGTGATGATAAATAATAATACAACACTCCTAAGCGGCCCTGTTATTGGAATGAGTACACTTTCTGTTAACGAGGATTTATTGGAGGGCAAGTCTGGTGCCAGCAGCCAACTTGCTCCCGGCCTCCACAACATTCACCCAGTGGGCCATCATGGTGAGGATTGTGTTGACCAGACTTTTGGCTACTGAGACTGGACTTATAGGTAAGGGCCTGCTGCCTCTTTGTTGACACGTGCAATTGCACGGCCCTGTGACTGCGACGATCCATTTGGATGTCTGCCCTATCAACTTTGGAGCAATTTTTTTAACAAGGACCCTCTGGTATTGCACCATTTTGCTTGTCCTCTCCACCAGAGGAATGAGAGATGAGAATTTATCTTTGTAGCAGGCGTCTAGAAGGGTGAACAACCAGTAATCCGTGTTGTCTAAAATGCGTATAACACGCGGGTCGTGGAAAAGGCAGCCTAACATGAAGTCAGCCATGTGTGCCAGAGTACCAACAGGCATTTGTCATCAGAAGGTGAGCTGACCCTGTAAAAGATTGTAGGTGAGGGCCTTCAGGTGAGCTGATCATGTAAAACATTATATGCAAGGGCTTGCAGTTAAGCTGACCCTGTAAAACATTATATTCGAGGGCCTACAGTTGAGCTGAACCTGAAAAACATTATATGTGAGGGCCTGCAGTTGAGCTGACCCTGTAAAACATTATATGCGAGGGGCTGCAGTTGAGCTGACCCTGTAAAACATTATATGCGAGGGCCTGAAGTTGAGCTGACCCTGTAAAAGATTTTAGGTGAGGGCCTGCAGGTGACCTGACCCGGTAAAACATTATATGCGAGGGCCTGCAGTTGAGCTGACCCTGTAAAACATTATATGCGAGGGCCTGCAGTTGAGCTGACTCTCTAAAACATTATATGTGAGGGCCTGCTGCTGAGCTAACCCTCTGAAACATTAGGGGTGAGGGCCTGCTGGTGAGCTGACGCTCTAAAACATTATTTGCAAGTGCATGCTGCTCAAATGACGCTCTATAACATGATATGCGAGTGCATGCTGTACGGCTGACGCTCTAAAACATTATTTTCAAGTGCATGTTGTTCAGCTGACGCTGTAAAACATTATTTGCGAGTCCCTTTAGGTGAGCTTGTGCTGTAAAACATTATTTTCAAGTGCATGTTATTCAGCTGATGCTCTAAAACATTATTTGCGAGTGCCTTTAGGTGAGCTGACGCTCTAAAACATTATATGCGAGTGCATGCTGTTGAGCTGACCCTATTAAATAAATTTGAACGGAGGGAATACATTCAATCTGGATGAGGAGGAGAAAACAAGATTCAACCATATATTCTTTTTTGTGGTGGAGAAGGTGCATGGGAATACACTACAGTAGATTGAGTACATTATAAATGATAGATTGAAATTGCCTTTATGTTCATCATCAGCTCAGTTCTCCTCTGTTGGAGTTGAGAAGTCAGGGGCAATCCAGGCCTTGTTCATTTTTATCTGAGTCAACCTGTCAGCATTTCCAGTGGACAAGCGGATATGCTTATCTGTTATAATGCCACCAGCAGAATTAAATACACACTCAGACAAAATGTTGGCGGCAGGGCATGCCAGCACCTCCAAGGCATAGAGTGCAAGTTCATGCCACGTGTCCAGCTTGGACACCCAGTAGTTGTAAAGCACTGAGAGATCATTTAGGACGCTGACATGGTCTGCTATGTATTCCTTCACCATCTTCCAAAACTTTTCCCTCCTTGTACCACTAGGCCGTGCTTCAGGGTGAGGTTGCTGGCGGGGTGTCATGAAAGTGTCCCATGTCTTGAAGAGTGTTGACCTGCCTTTGTTGGAACTGCTGTGTGTTCCCCTTGTCTCCCTTCCTCGGTTGCCTAAGGAAGTATGGACTCTGCCGGCCGCATTGTCAGATGGAAGATTTTGGAGCAATCTCTCAACAAGTACCTTCTGGTATTGCACCATTTTACTCATCCTCTCCACCACAGGAATTAGAGATGAGAAGTTCTCTTTGTAGCGGGGGTCGAGAAGGGTGAACACCCAGTGATCAGTGTTATCTAAAATGCGTATAAGGCAAGGGTCGCGGGAAAGGCAGCCTTACATGAAGTCAGCCATGTGTGCCAGAGTACCAACAGGCAAGACGTCAATGTCGACATCAGGATGACTCTCCATCTCCTCATCCTCCTCCCCCTCTTCTGTCCATCCACACTGAACAGATGGAATTGAAGTTCCATGGGTACTTCCCTCTGTAGCAGAGGCAACTGTCTCCAGCTCCTCCTCCTCCTCTTCATGGTTCAATTGGCGCTGAGAAGACGAACTGTGGGTGGTCTGGCTATCACCCTGTGTAATGTCATCCCCCATTTCCTCATCTGCCACAATCAGAGCCTCGTCCTTAATTGTGATCAGCAACCATTTGAGTAGACACAGCAGTGGGATATTTTTGCTGATAATAGCGTTATCGCCACTAACCAACTGTGTGGATTCATCAACGTTTTTTAAAACCTCACAGAGGTCTGACATCAATGTCCACTCCTCGTTTGTGAATAGTGGCAGTTGACTCGAAAGGCGACGACCATGTTGCAGGTGGTATTCCACAACTACCCTCTGCTGCTCACAAAGCATGGCCAACATGTGGAACGTAGAGTTCCAGCGTGTGCTCACGTCGCACAACAGTCGGTGAGCTGGAAGCTGCAAGCGTTGACAGACCGGCTGAAGCTGGGGACGATTTGCAGAAATGGGCACACATGCGGCACACCTTCACTAGTAGCTCTCTCAAATTGGGGTAGGTTTTGATAAACCGCTGAACCACTAAGTTTAAGATGTGGGCTAGGCATGGGATGTGTGTGGCTCCAAAGCCGCCACCAAGTTACGGCCATTGTCAGACACAATCATTCCTGGTTGTAGGTTGAGTGGCGAGAGCCACAGCTCGGTCTGGTCCCTTATACCCTGCCATAGCTCTGCAGCGGTGTGCTCTTTGCCCCCTAAGCAGATCAACTTCAGCACGGCCTGTTGATGCTTACCCACAGCAGTGCTACACTGCTTCCAGCTAACGCCTGATGGCTGACTGGTGCTGGAGGTGGAAGCGGAGGAGGAGGCAGTGGAGGAGGAGAGGTGGGGGTTGGAGCCAGTAACATAGCTGCTGGCGGAGACGCTGATGGACATAGGTAAATAGAAATATATACAAACTAAATAAATAATTTGTATAAAAGTCACCACTGTGTATGTAGATTCTTCTTTGGCGTCGCTGATCTACCGTGCGAAGTGGGTTAATTTCACAGAGATTCACAATCCATTTAAAAGGTGATCGCGCTGCCTTCCACGGACTCCACCCTTTAAGTGTAGAAATGAATGGTAACAGCTCTTTTCCTGCAGCCCCAACACAGAACTCCAACATAAAAGAAGATCTCCACCACGGATATTCCTTCTGCGGATTAATAGGTTTCGGGGCACATAGTGAAGCTCCACCAGTGTACATATAAAATGTTTTCTTTTATTATACTCACTAGGGGAATAAAATAGCAGGCATTGAATACAAATGTCTGCAAATGTCTGCAACACCTCCCTGCCCTTGCAGACATTTGCAGACATTTGTATTCAATGCCTGTTATTTTAGTTACCTTGTGAGTATAATAAAATAAAAAATGTTATACGTGCACTGGTGGAGCTTCACTATGTGCCTTTTAATCCGCAGCAGGAATATCCGTGGTGGAGATCTTCTTTTTTGTTGGAGTTCTGTGTTGGGGTTGCAGGAAAAGCTTACCATCCATTTCTACACTTAAAGGCTGGAGTCCGTGGAAGGCAGTGCAATCACCTTTTAAATGGACTGATGGACGTAGGGACGTAGGGACTTCAATCCAGAGGTTGTTGACCTTCCCAGTAACTGCGTTGGTCTGGGCACGGGTGATGTTCTGGGACACATGTTGGTGTAAGGCGGCCCCGGCACACCGTGAAAAATTGTGGCGGCTGGGGACCGCATAATGAGGGACGGCCGACAACATCAGGCTGCGGAAGGCCTCAGTGTTCACAAGCCTAAATGGTAACATTTCAAGGGCCAGTAATTTCCAAAGTTGAGTATTTAGTGCTATGGACTGTGGGTGGGTGGGTGGTTATTTGTGCTTGCGTTCAAATGACTGTTATGGACATTTGGACGCTGCACTGGGACAGGGAAGTGAATGTTGTTGCTGATGGTTCATGCGAAGGTCCAGGTGCAGGGCGAGGGACATCCGGGCCTGCTCCTTCAACAGTATATTGGCCAGCAGTGCGTAACACAGGGGAAGAGGAGGCCGTGGTGTGACCCGCAGACCCAGATTGCAGACACAGGCGCTCGGCCCACTTATTAGGGTGCTTGGATACCATGTGGCGGATCATGCTGGTGGTGGTGAGGTTGCTAGTGTTCACGCCCTGGCTTATTTTTGTACGGCACAAGTTGCAAACTACCACTCTTTTTTGTCATCTGCACTCATTTAAAAAAGCGCCATACTGCAGAACACCTATCCCTTTGCAAGGTAGATTTACGCATGGGGGTGCTCGGTATAATGGTTGCAGGCCTGTTTGTTGTGGGCTGACTAATCCCTTTTGCAACCCCACTGCCTATTCCAGCCTGTTGCAGTGCTGCGGATCCCTCCCTCTATGTACTGCTGTCCTTGCTCAGCTTTCAACCTTCCCATGTTGGGTCAGTGACCTCATCGTCAACCACCTCCTCTTCCACTTTCTCACTCTGCTCATCCTCCTGACTTGACCTAACCACATCCTCAATGATTGACAACTGTGTCTCATCATCATCCATCTCGTGAACGAATGGATTGCTGTTCACCACCGTCATCTTCTTGAGACTGTGAAGGCTCAAGAGGTTGGGAATCAGGGCACAGTATCTCCTGTGAGCGAGGGCCAAATGTAATAATGGCGCTGGAAAGAGCTCCTCGGAATATCCGAGTGTGGTATCACTCGTTTGGCAAGCCTCTCCATGGTGGGAGGAAGGATGTTTAGAGTGAGGATTCGGTTGACCAGACTATTGACTACAGGGACTGGACTTGGTGGAAGAGAGGGTGGTGCTTAACCGACTGAAAGCATTATCTTCAGCAATCCAACCGACCAATTATTTGCACTGGTCTGACTTGGACAGTGTTGTCCTGCGCCACCCAGCTAAGTTGGACATGAAGCTAGGTATGGTGGATGTTGTGCACCATCAACATCACGCCCACTTCCCCGTCCCTTAGTGCTCGCCTTCTTCATATTAATGGTTTTGTCACTAGATGTGGCGCAGATTGTTTAACAGTCCGCTAATGACACAGTTTTCGGATGCAGGACAGTATATGTCACAGAAACCCACAGAATATGGACACTATATTAGGCCCAGATTATTTAAATTTAAGCTAAAGAAACAGTTTTTAGATGGAGTACTGTATATGTCACAGATGTGTATTACATGCACACACTACAGAGACAGTAGATGAGAATTGTCCCCTAATTATTTAAATTTATGTTAAAGAAACAGTTTTCAGATGGAGTACTGTATATGTCACGAATGTGTATTAAACTCACACTATAGACAATAAATGTGGCGCTGATTATTAGAATTTATGCAAGAAGACACAGTCTGCGAATGATGTACAGTATATGTCACTAATAGATATTAAAGAAAAATATCTTGCTGCTGTCAAACACACACAAAGTAGTCCTTAAAAGGACTTTGGGGTCTTTGAAAAGCTTTCTTTGAATAATAACTGAGAATTTCGCTTCCTATACTGCCTTTCCCTTCCTACCGTCTGCTCTACCTGACTATGATCCGAGCACGTGTCATTAAAGTTTTTGAGTGATAATTCCGGTTTCCTTTGTATCCTTACTCATAAAATATGGCTACTGGCATTACAGTGATGGCAGTACTTACCTGCACGTTTATTGGCTGCTTAGCAACAGTGAAACATGCAGGGAGGAGACTTGAGCATGGCGCTCGAGCACATGCGGTACTCGGCCGAGTACTGCCATGTGCCGAGCATAGCGATGCTCGAGCCGAACAGGTATTCGGCCGAGCATGCTCTCTCATCACTATTAGCCGCATGTCAACATAACTAAATTTTCTAAAAATTTTCTATGTGTAGGCACATATTTGCTAAACTGTTAATCCAGTGTGCCAATGTGGGAACATCAGTAGATTTCCAGGCCATAACAATGACTTTCCTTGCATACAAAAATAAAAACCAAAAGAAGACCTTACTATAAGATCCATGAAATACGGTACATAATTGATAATACACAGTAAGCATATTTTATACAAAGGATACAAAGGAAACCGGAATTATCACTCAAAAACTTTAGGACTTCACTCCAAGAGGGAGATACATTGGGGCAGAAGGAAGACAGCATAAAGGAAAGTTCCAACTACTGCTTTAAACCTGCAACACTAGTCAGATTTAGAGGCTCAAATTCTATTAAACCAGACAGGGGTGTAATATACCTGTCATGGATGTAATAGGGGAGAACACCAAAAGACAACAAGAAGGAAGAGGAAAGACACTAGGCCTCACCGCTAGGAAAGGAAAAGGGTCACCACCTATAAAACCCTGCTCCTGGCCCTAAGTCCTATCGGTATGGGCACCTCTCGATGGTAGAGATGCCCATACACAGAAACCTGGAAAACCCTGGTAACCCACGGATGCCCTAAAGGTAATGACAGGGCAGAGACAAACTGTTCCTTCTATGGTAAAGGAACCAGTGTCTTGCTGAAGCCTAGTAAACAACCGGGGGGATACAAAACACAACAAGCGGAACACTTGAAGGGGTTGTCCGGGTTCAGAGCTGGACATCCCTTCGTTTTCACCTCTGCTGCCCTCCTGACATGAGCATCGGAGCAGTTCATGCTCCGATGATCTCCTTTGCCCTGCGCTAAATAGCGCAGGGCAAAGGCATTTTTTGGAGATCCGGTGACGTATCGGGGCTCTCCATGGGGCTGCCAGGAACCCCAGTGATGTCACTGGCACTGATAGGCGGGATTTAGCTCTGCCCTAGCCAATAAAACAGCTAGGGCAGCGCTAAAGCCTACCCATCAGAGCCGGTGATGTCACCGAACACACTGCTGGGCGGAAGTTTCCGTCCAGCAGTGTGTTATTGAAAACAAAAGAGCCCTTGCCCTGCATGATCTAGCACAGGGCAAGATAGCGCAACGGAGCATAAGATACTCCGATGCTAGCTTAAGGGAGGCTGCCTGGGTGAAAATAAGGGTATGTCCGGGCTCAGCTCTGAACCCGGACAACCCCTTTAACTTCTGAGAATGATGGATGAACAGGACTTCAACAAGAACCGCACTCCAGCTCTTCCAAAACCAAATTAAGCTATCCAGAGCAAACTAGTGATGGGTAAAGTCAGACTAAATAGGGTGAGTGTATCAGTAGGCTCCAATTCACCCACACCTTTTATCTTCTGTCTTAATCAGCCTAGTCTGATGAGCAATTCTATATCCAGTAAAAAAAAAAAATGTGCCATATGTTTTTTTGTTTTTTTTTAACATGGGAGCTTTTGGTTAACAGATGTTACTATATGTCTATATTCTCCTGACTTATAGTACCAACACTACAAACCAAGTTTCCCATGGGTTGGATATTTTTTAGAAGCGTTTCAGAATATATTAATTTTTTTGGGTATTTTGTATCTAGTTATGCCCAAGCAAGGAGTCAAGGACACCATAACAAAAGTATATTCCTTATAGATAGCTACAGATATCAGCTATCACACTATATTATCAAATGCCCAAAATATCCAAAGAGACACTATTGGATGCCAAGAGAGGTGTTTATTTATGTAATATGATTTAGATCCAAAAAGAAAATTTTAATGGAAAGAAGAACAGATGGTTTAGGTTGAACGGAGGGACATTTGGGATATACAGTATGTAATATTTTACCTGGACATCCTCCAGATTTTGTACTCTACTTTAGGAATTTGGCATGTATAATAATACAACAAGGGAAACATTTTCTAGGATTAAGTCACTTGCTTTGCATCTACTGTTTAAACTTTGGATTCAAACATGTGCTATATCTAAGAAAGAGAAGACATTATTTGGCAGTAGCATCACATATCATGCATTTAGTCAATAGTGATTTCTCTATTATTAGTTATATTTACCAAGAATCTCAGTATGGTTAAAAGTGGTTTTCCGGGACTAGAAAAATTATGGCCTATTCTTAGGATGGGTGATTCATCTCGCTGATTAACTGTCTGGCGGGACCGTGTTGCTTGGCAAACACTGCGGTATCTTCATTGTTTACATTGATCTGTATAACCGCTCCCTCCACATTTAGCAGTGGCTGCACTGAATATTGCAGCTTTTGTTGCATTCAAGTGAATTGGGGGTGTACAGAGCAATGTAAACAATGAAGACGATGCAGCACTTACCGCAGTATCCGTATCCGTCTGACAAATGCCATCAGTTTGCGTTCAGATTGCCGGATCCGGCAGGCAGTTCCGGCGACGGAACTGTCTGCCGGAATCCTTTGCCGCAAGTGTGAAAGCACCCTATAAACATGCTAAGCACAAGGCTCAAAGGTAGGGCACAGATTGTGATATTTCAGCTTCCTCATGCGTTAGAAAAATAAGCAAGTAAAATATAGACACTTTCCTGAAAATACAAAAAATACAAACATTCAAAGAACATCATGAAGGGCAGTGTATAAAGTTTTCTAAAATTAAATTTGACATTTTTTTCAATTATAAACTCCATTACTTTACCTCAAATTTATAATCTACGTAAATAATATGTACATGTGATTCAAGTCTATCTTGCAAAGTACGAACAGCAGACCTTTTAGTAAGCTTTTCTTTGCGTTCATATTAGCGTATGGTCACACGATGAGGATTTGCAAAAGCAAATTCCACCTCAGGTTTTCAGTTAAATCCAAAGCTAAAGTTCTTGCTTTCTGCCACAGATTTGCAACAGATACATGCAGATTCTCAGGTGGATTGTTGAAGTTTACCAAGGGTGAACATGCTATGGATTATATGATCTGCTCATTAATCCTTGTTAATAACGTGTGAGCAGATGGATAGGAAACCCTCATTTACATGCATTTTGAAGGAAATGGGGTAAATCTTTGTCCACGCTTCTGCAGAATCACAATGTAAATTCAGACGGAATCCTTAATATGTGAGTATGGCCATAAAAGATCTGGATATAAATTAGCAATTACTTTGAATTTTTTTGTCACAATTTTCCTGTAAATACAGCGAGAAAATCCCAAACCTTTTATTATTTTCTAGAAAAATTGATGTAGCAAACATAAGATTGATATAATAACCAGGGCAGGATTCCTGTGAATATGCATAAGCAATTTTACCACCTAGTGTTTACCTACAAAATACTAAACCTGCTGGAATTATGATGCTCGGAATCAAGCTTTATTACTCTGTAATATTGTGTGCCTATTGGAAAAACAATCATGTCAGTAGTAAAATTGAAAGCAGAGTTCTTTTAGAGTTCTGTACCACCGTGAGAAGCCCAACTATAATAATAAATATGTGAAATCTTACTTTCTTCAATATATTCAGTGTATAAGGTAGACATTTCTATTATTGAGTAGGATTCCCTTATAACACGAGAACAGGGTTATTTCTTTTAGTCATTGATTCAAGAAGATGGATTTAGCATAATTATGGTCTATGTTGGTAAAATAGCATCATCACCCATGGGCATATGCAGGGATGGATTGGCCATAGATATTATAGGGAAATTTCCTGGTGGACCGATGCCCTCCTCTCTGCCACTGGCCGGGTACATAATGAGCTCTTAGGGGTAATTAACCCTGTGCGAATCAGGTACTCATGCACCCCACCAGCGACAGCACATGCACTCTGAATTCAACTGTTCTGGCCCACATCTCACCTCCTAAGCCCCTGCTCCATATCTTAATCAGAGACAACTGGAGGAGGACAGTAAATGGCATCTAATGATGGCCACAACATATGCTGCTCTGTGGTATATGTTTCTGCTGGGATGGTATTTTGTGCTATGGTATTGCTGGCCATGCCTATTTGTGTTGCCTCACCTTCTGTCAATCTGGACACCCCTACAACATGGGGCCACTTTTAGTTTTTTTTTCCGGGGCGGCCACTTTAAGTTCCCAGTCCATCCCTGGGCACATGGCAGGACGGAACTATGGTTCACGTCTGAACTTACCACCTTTATGATGAAATAAAATGGCATATGTCAGCAGATTTGTACCCATGAAACGGGCTGACCTGTTATATGTGCACTTTGTGGCAGGCGCAGTACTATGAAGTTCCTTTTGCGCTGTGGCATTAGAAGAATTTTGATATCTCTGACTTTTTAGTCTAACCAGACTGTCTATTACTCTGTAATTCCTCTAGCGCTATTCTATGGAAACAGTAGATATAAAGAACACACCAAATGCTTGAAAGAACTTTGTTATTTAATTAAACTTTTCTTCATATATAACACTGCTGCCTCTGCAGCAGATAGTCCATGTACATAACACGTGTTGAAAATATATCACAAAATGGCGGTATGCATAAGATGGTGGTTTAACTGTTCAATCTTGTCATTCAATATAGTATCTGTACTCTCACTTTAAGTTATTTAAGCACTTTATGATCTCTCTGAGGTACAGTACAGACCAAAAGTTTGGACACACCTTCTCATTCAAAGAGTTTTCTTTATTTTCATGACTATGAAAATTGTAGATTCACACTGAAGGCATCAAAACTATGAATTAACACATGTGGAATTATATACATAACAAAAAAAGTATGAAACAACTGAAAATATGTCATATTCTAGGTTCTTCAAAGTAGCCACCTTTTGCTTTGATTACTGCTTTGCACACTCTTGGCATTCTCTTGATGAGCTTCAAGAGGTAGTCACCTGAAATGGTTTTCACTTCACAGGTGTGCCCTGTCAGGTTTAATAAGTGGGATTTCTTGCCTTATAAATGGGGTTGGGACCATCAGTTGCGTTGTGGAGAAGTCAGGTGGATACAGAGCTGATAGTCCTACTGAATAGACTGTTAGAATTTGTATTATGGCAAGAAAAAAGCAGCTAAGTAAAGAAAAACGAGTGGCCATCATTACTTTAAGAAATGAAGGTCAGTCAGTCCGAAAAATTGGGAAAACTTTGAAAAAGTGTAGTCACAAAAACCATCAAGCGCTACAAAGAAACTGGCTCACATGCGGACCGCCCCAGGAAAGGAAGACCAAAAATCACCTCTGCTGCGGAGGATAAGTTCATCCAAGTCACCAGCCTCAGAAATCGCAGGTTAACAGCAGCTCAGATTAGAGACCAGGTCAATGCCACACAGAGTTCTAGCAGCAGACACATCTCTACAACAACTGTTAAGAGGAGACTCTGTGAATCAGGCCTTCGTGGTAGAATATCTGCTAGGAAACCACTGCTAAGGACAGGCAACAAGCAGAAGAGACTTGTTTGGGCTAAAGAACACAAGGAATGGACATTAGACCAGTGGAAATCTGTGCTTTGGTCTGATGAGTCCAAATTTGAGATCTTTGGTTCCAACCACCGTGTCTTTGTGCGACGCAGAAAAGGTGAACGGATGGACTCTACATGCCTGGTTCCCACCGTGAAGCATGGAGGAGGAGGTGTGATGGTGTGGGGGTGCTTTGCTGGTGACACTGTTGGGGATTTGTTCAAAATTGAAGGCATACTGAACCAGCATGGCTACCACAGCATCTTGCAGCGGCATGCTATTTCATCCGGTTTGCCATTAGTTGGACCATCATTTATTTTTCAACAGGACAATGACCCCAAACACACCTCCAGGCTGTGTAAGGGCTATTTGACCATGAAGGAGAGTGATGGGGTGCTGCGCCAGATGACCTGGCCTCCACAGTCACCGGACCTGAACCCAATCAAGATGGTTTGGGGTGAGCTGGACCGCAGAGTGAAGGCAAAAGGGCCAACAAGTGCTAAGCATCTCTGGGAACTCCTTCAAGACTGTTGGAAGACCATTTCAGGTGACTACATCTTGAAACTCATCAAGAGAATGCCAAGAGTGTGCAAAGCAGTAATCAAAGCAAAAGGTGGCTACTTTGAAGAACCTAGAATATTACATATTTTCAGTTGTTTCACACTTTTTTGTTATGTATATAATTCCACATGTGTTAATTCATAGTTTTGATGCCTTCAGTGTGAATCTACAATTTTCATAGTCATGAAAATAAAGAAAACTCTTTGAATGAGAAGGTGTGTCCAAACTTTTGGTCTGTACTGTATATCTGAGGTCTAACCAATAGTTCAAAGGTCGCAATTTGCAGTATGCAGTTAGCAGTACTATTTGCAGATTGGTTGAGTATGATCTGGTATGGTTGTATGCAATTTGGATTGCAATATGAAATTTGAATTTGAATTGTGAACTTTGTAGTTTGCAATTGGTGGAACTATTTTGGCCTCTCTGCTTCCATAAAACACAGCTCTTAGCAGAGTGAATGTCTGCTCAGCTTCTCTCTCTAGTGAATAATAATTTCTAGCAGCTCCTTCTAGGGAATTTCCCACACAGGCTGTGTGTAAGGCTGGCTGTGATTGGTCAAGACTCCTGCTGTGTGTGGGGCTGGCTGTGATTGGTCTAGACTCCTGCCTAGCAACAACAGTTTAACTCTATGCTTTCTGTTGTTTCTGCTGTGTCATTGAGCTTACCTCATATCCATATAATGAATCTTAAAGGAATATTATCTTTTCTGCTTATGTGAACATGTGAACACACAATATATATATATATATATATATATATATATATATTGTGAGAAGGCACAAGGTGCCATAATAGATGATAGATACGTGTCACCGAGGTGCCTGGCCTCAGTGAAATGAACCGGTAATGTTTCGTCAGTAACCCTAGGTTACTGACAGTTGCTAGAGGTAGTTTAGCTGCTAGCTGCAGCTGATCCGGGCCGGGTTTCATTGGAGTAGTCAAAGAGCAGGGTGGGATGACTACTCCCACGTATCCAGGCCAGGTGTTGGTTGGCCTATTTAAGCCAGGAATCCCAGGAGAGCTGGGGGTGTGGTTCCTAGTCTGGAAGTGTAACAGACTGGGAGTAAAGCTGTGTGGTGTGTTGCTGTGGATAAGCCTGCCGTGGCCTAATCTTTTTTCCCCCTCTCCAGCGGGTGGTGGAACTCTGGAGCTACAGAGGACTGTGAGTTAGACCATTTCATATGAACTGTGTTTCTTTGTGTTTACCCGCTGAAGTAAGCGAGCATTTGTTTAAAGCTGTGTTTGAACACAATAAAAGACTATTGTTTAAATGACAACTGAAGTCACTGTTTGAGCTGATCCCCACAAGTGGTGGAGAATGCGGGCATAAACCCGCGGTCGAATTTATGTCCTGGGTCAAAGCTGCAACACAGAGCCAACCCACACCAGCTGCCATGGAGGAAGTGATTAAGCACCTGGTGCAGGCAAACTTGCAGCAACAGAAAGCACATACGGACGCCATGCAAGCCCAGCAAGAGACCAACAAGCTGCTCATCCAGCAGATGGCCGTTCTGACCGACGCCGTTCGCACCCGGGAGAGTTCAACTCCTCCCACTCCGAATGATGGTCACCGTGTCAGGACTGTGAGGGAAGCTTTACAAAAGATAACCCTGGAGGATGACGTCGAGGCTTTCCTCACGGTGTTCGAGCGAGTGGCTGACCGGGAAAAGCTACCACCGGATCAGTGGGCTGAAGTCCTGGCCCCGTATCTAACTGGGGAGCCCCAAAAGGCCTATTATGATCTTGCCCTGCAGGACGCAAAAGAGTACCCCAAATTAAAAGCAGAGATCCTTGCACGGCTAGGTGTTACTTTGGCGGTGCGAGCCCAAAGGGTACAGTACTGGACCTATTGCCTGGACAAACCTCCGAGGTCCCAGCTATTTGACTTGCTACATCTGGTTCAAAAGTGGTTGCAGCCAGAGGTTTGCTCCTCTGCTGAAATGGTGGAGCGTGTAGTCATGGACCGGTACATGCACTCCCTTCCTCACCCCATTCAGTGCTGGGTTACACAGGGTGACCCCCAGACAGCAGATGACCTGGTGGGACTAGTGGAGAGATTCCATGCCATGGAGAAGTCCCTGGGCGGTCCAGGGAACCTGAAATCAACATATTGGGGGGCCCGGAAGGACTCAGATAGTCAGAGACTAGGGGCCAAGCCTACTCGAGAGGGTCGTGTCAAGGCCAGGGGGATGCCTGAACCCATACCCAGAGGAATCTCTCGGGAAATCATTTGCTGGAGATGTCGGGCCCCAGGTCACATGGTAGCCCAGTGTCCCCTCACCACGGAGCCCATGGACTGTTCTGTGGGCCGGCGCAGTTCCCTCTTTGCGCAGCCAGCTTGCAGCGCCGTACCCACAGGGGGGGAGGGACCCCAGATGTGTACACTAACCGTCAATGGAACTCTGGTGTCAGGACTATTGGACTCAGGGAGCTTGGTCACCCTGATCTCGGCCTCTCTTCCTCATGTGTTGGTCCCTGGGAAAAATCTGGGAGTCACATGTATTCATGGGGACACCAGAGTTTACCCGGTGGCCCAGGTTACTCTGGAGACAGAGTGGACTGCCCTGACCCACCATGTGGGAGTAGTAAAATGCTTACTGCATGAGGTTATTATTGGCCGTGACTGCCCCCTGTTCTGGGACCTGTGGGCAAAGGTTGCTATGCCGAATCACCGCGCCGGCCCATGCAACCCTGGGGGTGGGAGTCCAGAGGCGACCCAGGAGTTTCCTCTGACTGTCCTGCTAGGAGACAATGAGGAAGAGGATACCCCAGAGGAAAATGTCCCCGACTTGGAGGTATCCCGGGGAAAGTTTAGTACGGCCCAACTTCGAGATTTGACCTTAAAAGGGGCACTAGAGAATGTGGAGGTCCTTAATGGGGTTCCGCAAGAGCCCGGGGTCGACCAACGGTTTCCACACTTTGCCCTGAATCAGGATCTATTATACCGGGTGACCAAGATACGGGACGAAGTGATAGAGCAGCTACTAGTCCCGGGACCATATCAACGTATGGTTATGGACATGGCCCATTCCCATGTGTTAGGTGGTCACCTGGGTGCAGACAAAACACTTGAGAGGGTCCTACAACGATTTTATTGGCCTGGGTGTTACCGAGAGATTAGGGAATTCTGTCAATCATGTCCAGTTTGTCAGGTCACTTCTCCAGTAGCACACTTCCGTAGCCCTCTCATTCCCTTACCAATCATTGAGGTCCCCTTTGAAAGGATAGCAATGGACTTGGTAGGCCCATTGGTGAAGTCCGCTAGGGGGCATCAGTACATCCTCGTAATCGCTGATTACGCTACCCGGTACCCTGAGGCTGTTCCCCTACGGAACCCCACGTCCAAAAATATTGCCCGGGAGTTGTTCCATGTCTTCTCCCGAACGGGTATTCCCAAAGAGATTCTTACAGATCAGGGGACCCCGTTTATGTCAAAAGTGATGAGGGAACTGTGCAAAGTTTTAAGAGTCACTCAGCTGCGAACCTCCGTATACCATCCTCAGACGGATGGCCTTGTGGAGCATATTAATAAGACCCTAAAGGCCATGCTGAGGAAGGTGGTAGAGAAGGACTGGGATTGTCTGTTACCATACCTACTGTTCTCTATTAGAGAAGTGCCCCAGTCCTCCACAGGTTTTTCACCTTTTGAATTACTATATGGCAGACACCCCAGAGGTCTCTTGGATGTGGCAAAGGAAACGTGGGAAAGTGAGGCCACTCCCTACAAAAGTGTAGTAGAGCATGTAGCACAGATGCAAGAGAGGATGGCAAGGGTGATGCCCATTGTAAAGGAACATATGCTTCAGGCTCAGGAGGCACAGGCCCGGGTATATGATAGGTCCGCTTGTCTAAGACAGTTTAATCCGGGAGATAGGGTGTTAGTGTTAGTCCCTACTGTCGAAAGCAAATTACTAGCCAAATGGCAGGGTCCCTACGAGATAGTGGAAAAAGTGGGAGAGGTCAATTATAGGGTACACCAGCCAGGGAAGAGAAAGCCCTACCAGATATACCATGTCAATCTGATCAAACTCTGGAAGGAGAGAGACCCACCTGAAGCTTCGTGCCTGGTGGCTCAACAGGGGTCCACCATTGAAGCTGTTAAAATTTCAGAGACCCTATCCCCCTCCCAAAAACAACAGTTTAGGGAACTGCTGCAGAGGAATACGGATCTCTTCACAGAAACCCCTGGCCGTACCAATGTGATAGTACATGAGATCCTCACAGATCCCCAAGTGAGGGTGAACTTAAAACCCTATAGGATCCCTGAAGCCCGCCGGGACGTGATTTCCAAAGAGGTTAGGAGGATGATGGAGCTAGGGGTGATTGAAAGGTCTAAAAGTGGCTGGTCCAGCCCCATAGTGTTAGTGCCAAAACCAAACGGGGAGTGGAGATTCTGCAATGACTACCGCAAGCTTAATGAAGTGTCCACAGTTGATACTTACCCTATGCCCAGGGTAAATGAGCTGGTCGAACGGCTAGGCCCCGCAAGGTATATTAGCACCTTAGATCTTACTAAAGGATACTGGCAGATCCCACTGTCGCAAGAGGCTAAGGAGAAGACTGCGTTCTCTACACCTGAGGGGTCTTTTCAGTATGTAAGAATGCCGTTTGGCTTGCAGGGGGCCCCTGCCACCTTCCAAAGAGCTATGGACCAAGTACTACGGCCCCATAAGGAGTATGCCGCGGCGTACTTAGATGACATTGTCATTTTTAGTCGCGATTGGGAAAGCCATCTCAGAAAAGTTCAGGCCGTCCTTGATGCTCTAAGGAAGGCGGGGTTTACGATAAACCCAGCCAAATGTGCCCTAGGCATGGAGGAAACCAGATACCTGGGCTACGTAGTGGGGAGAGGGGAGATTAAACCCCAGCTTAACATGGTAGAAGCCATTCAGAATTGGCCCCGTCCACTAACTAAGAAGCAGATTAAGGCATTTCTGGGTATTGTGGGCTACTATAGGCGGTTTGTCCCCAGGTTCGCAGAAATAGCGGTTCCCCTGACTGACCTGACAAAGGGCACAAAGTCTGCTATGGTGAAGTGGTCCCCAGAAGCGGAAAGGGCCTTTCAAGAGCTTAAACAGGCCCTGTGTAAGCAACCAGTGTTGATAGCCCCGGATTTCTCCCGTGAGTTTGTGCTCCAGACCAATGCCTCCGATGTGGGTCTGGGTGCAGTCATGTCTCAGGTAGTGAATGGAGAAGAGCACCCAGTGATGTACCTGAGTAGAAAACTGTCCCCAGCAGAAAGGAATTATGCCATCGTTGAGAAGGAGTGTCTGGCCATAAAATGGGCACTAGACTCCCTGAGGTACTATTTACTAGGAAGGAGGTTTAGGTTAGTATCAGACCATGCTCCCCTAAGGTGGATGCGAGAGAAGAGGGGGAATAATGCCCGAGTTACCCGCTGGTTCCTTGCACTTCAAGAGTTCTCCTTCTCAGTAGAACACAGGCCAGGCAAGATGCAAGGGAATGCGGACGCCCTGTCAAGGGTACACAGTCTGGGGGCTAAAGATGTCCAAGCCCCCGGCTTTGGACAGAGGGGGGGATATGTGAGAAGGCACAAGGTGCCATAATAGATGATAGATACGTGTCACCGAGGTGCCTGGCCTCAGTGAAATGAACCGGTAATGTTTCGTCAGTAACCCTAGGTTACTGACAGTTGCTAGAGGTAGTTTAGCTGCTAGCTGCAGCTGATCCGGGCCGGGTTTCATTGGAGTAGTTAAAGAGCAGGGTGGGATGACTACTCCCACGTATCCAGGCCAGGTGTTGGTTGGCCTATTTAAGCCAGGAATCCCAGGAGAGCTGGGGGTGTGGTTCCTAGTCTGGAAGTGTAACAGACTGGGAGTAAAGCTGTGTGGTGTGTTGCTGTGGATAAGCCTGCCGTGGCCTAATCTTTTTTCCCCCTCTCCAGCGGGTGGTGGAACTCTGGAGCTACAGAGGACTGTGAGTTAGACCATTTCATATGAACTGTGTTTCTTTGTGTTTACCCGCTGAAGTAAGCGAGCATTTGTTTAAAGCTGTGTTTGAACACAATAAAAGACTATTGTTTAAATGACACCTGAAGTCACTGTTTGAGCTGATCCCCACAATATATATATATATATATATATATATATATATAACATTTTTATGACATCAAAACATGAAATCACTGTAAATAACTCTGATTTTGTCTTTAACACACAAACATAGGAACTGTATTAAGGTTATTGGCAGGCTTAGTTGTATAAACACACAAGCTATGTTAACAACCTAGGACAGGTCTTAGGCTACTTTCACACTAGCGTTCGAGCGGATCCCTTCTGAACGGATCCGCTCATATTAATGCAGACGGTGGCTCC
This sequence comes from Bufo gargarizans, assembly GCF_014858855.1. Classification (NCBI taxonomy): domain Eukaryota; kingdom Metazoa; phylum Chordata; class Amphibia; order Anura; family Bufonidae; genus Bufo; species Bufo gargarizans. The sequence continues at coordinate 220,050,888 of NC_058082.1, read as the reverse complement.
GTTCAGAACGGATCCGTCTGCATTATAACTTAGAAAAATTTTCTAAGTGTGAAAGTAGCCTGAGCGGATCCGTTCAGACTTTACATTGAAAGTCAATGGGGGGACGGATCCGCTTGAAGATTGAGCCATATGGTGTCATCTTCAAGCGGATCTGTCCCCATTGACTTACATTGTAAGTCGGAACGGATCCGCTCGCCTCCGCACGGCCAGGCAGACACTCGAACGCTGCTTGCAGCGTTCAGGTGTCCGCTCACTGAGCGGAGCGGAGGCTGAGCGCTGGCAGACGGATGCATTCTCAGAGGATCCGCCTCCACTGAGAATGCATTAGGGCCAGACGGCTGCGTTCAGGGCCGCTTGTGAGCCCCTTCAAACGGAGCTCACGAGCGGACACCTGAACGCAGGTGTGAAAGGAGCCTTAGCTGTACAGCTTCACACTTGGCAGCTGAACACATCTGTGTTGGTCTCAAGTTCATATGTGCCCGCATTGTTGCAAAATATGAAGTCTTAATAAATTCAAATGAGCCTCTAGGAGAAACAATGTTGACATTTAGGCTTGTGGACATGTAGCTTTCCACAGCCTGATGGCGGTGGCCGTCCCTCGTTACTCAGTCCCTCATCTTCCTGATGAAGAAAGCGAAGTCTTGTCTGTTGAGACTCTGGCACACATGGCTGACTTTATGTCATGCTGCCTTTCCCGTGACCCTCGCGTTAAACGCATTTTGGCCAATACCAATTACTGGTTGTTCACCCTTTTCGACCCCTGCTACAAAGATAACTTTTCATCTCCCATTCCTGTGGTGGAGAGGACTAGCAAAATGGTGCAATACCAGAAGGTCCTTGTGGAAAAATTGCTCCAAAAATTTCCAGCTGACAACGTTGGCGGCAGAGTACGTAGTTCCTTGGGCAACCGAGGAGGAGAGACGAGGGGAACACACAGCAGTTCCAACAGAGTCAGGGCAACCTTCTCCAAGGCCTGGGACAGTTTCATGACACTCCGCCAGCACCATTACCCTGATGTGCAGACTAGTGTCACAAGGAGGGAAAAGTTTTAGAAGATAGTGAAGAAGTAAGTAACAGACCGTGTCAGTGTCCTCAGTGATCCCTCTGTGTCTTACAACTATTGGGTGTCCAAGCTGGACACGTTGCACGAACTACGCCTTGGAGGTGCTGGCCTGCCCTGCCGCCAGCATTTTGTCAGAGCGAGTATTTAGTGCTGCTGGGGACATGATAACTGATAAGCACATCTGGCTGTCAACTGAAATTGCTGACAGGTTGACTCTTATCAAGAGAAACAGGGCCTGGATTGCCCCTGACTTCTGTCTTCTACCAGAAGAAAGCGTCTGAAAATAAAGGCACTTTAAATGTGGCTTTTATGGTGTATTGAATACACTGTATTCCCATGCACCACTTCCACTACAAAAAAGGTATATGGTTCAATCTTCCTTTTCTTGTCCTCCTCCTCCATCATATCAACATGCTTATTAGGCTGCCCTCACTCCTAATGTTTTAGAGCGTCACCAGCAGGCCCTCGCCCATAATGTTTTAGATGGTCAGATCAGCAGCAGGCACTCGCCCCTAATATTTTAGAACGTCAGCTCAGCAGCAGACCCTCATCCCTAATGTTTTAGATGGTCAGATCAGCAGCTGGCCCTCACCCCTAATGTTTTAGAGGGTCAGCTCAGCAGCAGACACTCACCCTTAATGTTTTAGATGGTCAGATGAGCAGCAGATCCTCACCCCTAATGTTTTAGAGAGTCACCAGCAGGCCCTTGCCCATAATATTTTAGGTGGTCAGCTCAGCAGCAGACCCTCACCCCTGATGTTTTAGAGCGTCACCAGCAGGCCCTCGCCCATAATGTTTTAGATGGTCAGATCACAGCAGGCACTCGCCCCTAATATTTTAGAGGGTCAGCTCAGCAGCAGACCCTCACCCCTAATGTTTTAGAGGGTCAGGTAAGCAGCTGGCCCTCGCCCCTAATGTTTTAGAGGGTCAGCTCAGCAGCAGACACTCACCCCTAATGTTTTAAATGGTCAGATCAGCAGCAGGCCCTCGCCTCTAATGTTTTAGCGGGTCACCAGAAGGGCCTTGCTCCTAATGTTTTTGAGGGTCACCAGCAGGCCATCAATCATAATTTTTCAAGGCTGTGTATGATGCCCTCCTTTATGTGTAATAAAGGGTGTATTGGAGTGCCAGTTCCTTGAAATTTTTTGCAGCCCTTTCACTTAGTGCATAGGCTATATGAGTGTAGGAGACCTGGGAGTCCAAGATGCATCTAGACATCCTCTCCATGCTGTTCCCGAACAATTTCAGTGGTGTTTCCAGCAATTTCTGACCTTTTCCTGTGAACCAGACACCTTCCCCTCTTCAGAGAAGGGGGTGCCTGGTTTAATGCTCAGGTTCTCCCATTGACTTCCATTGTGCTTGGGTGCTCTGTAGAGCACCCGAGCATCTCAAAGTGTTCTACCCGAGAACCTGAGCACTTTGGTGCTCAATCAACACTAATGACCACCATTAGCCAGAAAGAGAATATAATGTTGTAATAAACAGCAACTAAGCCAAAAATAGAAACACAATTTCCCATAAACTTAACATTTAAAGTTGAAAAGTAAAAGAACACATATGCAAATAATTCCAGTTCCACCTGTTAAATACCAGCATTTCAAAAGCTTTCCTGATGATGGACGTATATTTTTACAAATACAGGGTTTCACTACCACCAGCACATTGTGCCTAACATAGTGTACATAGCTTATCTTCTCTTTATAGTGTCAAAATACGAAGCATCCCTCATGGGAACAGTATGTAATGTATTCACTCAGTTCATGCTGTTATACTACAGGGACATGAGATATTTGTAGACTAATACACATCATATGCCAGATGAACTAAGCTGACACTGTTTAAGAAGTTTACATATTTTAAAGTGCTAGAAGAAATGATTTATTGAGAACACTGTGGTGATTTGCTCTAAAAAATGTGTACTCGTATGCTAAACGTTCCCAGAGTGTTCTTAGTAATGAGAAGAAGGTGGTTTTACAAAAATGATCCTATGCATCAGTGTTCCGCAGAAGAACACATTGAACCCTTCTTGCTCGACAAATTACTACTATAAGACAACAATATTAGCATACATAAGAAATAGAGTTATAGGGGGAATTTTTTTTTTATAATCTGCATTACATAATGCTTCACTTCTAAATTGTAACATTTGTTCCTGAGACAATGGTCGAGGAGATTACCTGTTGTGATCATGACGCCACATTATTAATGAGATGGCATTGCACCCGAATCTTCTCAAAGTCAGCAGAGATTTTCAGTGGTTACCGTAAGTATTGGCATCATTTGTTATATTGCAGTTTGCGGGAAGATCAGTAATTTTTTTTTAAACTTAGTTAATTTCGTGTTTACAAAAGCTCCAGTCTCTTCTTTACTTTACCAATTTACTTTAACAAAATGGAGGAGCTAGAGTTTCCTCCCAAATACTAAACCTACCGATACATGTGGCCTGGGACTTCCACAAATTGACCAATATTACTATGCTGCTCTATCAAATTAGTTACAGCAGTGAAATTATCCTAACTCAAACACCGTTTTAACGTAGAAAAAGAAGTCCTGTACCTATCTCTCCACTTTTACATTTTCATTCATGGTTAATTTGCATACTTCATAAAGTTTCATTTTCACAATTTCTGGGCCTAGAGACTTCACCATTAATTTGGGATTGGAGGCATGGAGGTTGGAGATTTTCAGACATTTATTACTTATTATTTTTTGTATGTGTCATGCTATACCTGATATGGAATTATCTAACTGGATCTCAACGGGCATCCACTGATTATGTGTAGAGTTGAGCGAACCAGAACTGTAAAGTTTCTGTAAAAGTTTAAGTTCGGTGTTCGGCGATCTCTTGGCGTTTTTTGAAAGGCTGCAGGGCAGCCAATCAACAAGGGTTTAACTACTTTGCCCTAAGAGGCCATCACAGCCATGCTTACTAATGGCATGGCTGTGATTGGCCAAGTGTAGCATGTGACCCAGCCTCTATATAAGCTGAAGTCACATAGCGCCGCACGTCGCTCTGCTCTTGTCAGTGTAGGGAAAGCTGCTGCTGCTGTGAGGGACAGATTAGGGCAGAATTCTGGTGTTGTACAATCTGAAAACTACAGCGATAATTGAGGGTGCTATGCTACAAAATTGTACCCATCCCTGAGCCCAGTGATACTCCAAAATAATTTTAATCCATCTGTTAGTGAGGTCGGCGTCGGCGGCCATATAGTTAAATGCAGTCACCTTGAAACTGTATGTTAACTGCCTGTGTGCCAGGGACATTAGTCTACTTCTGCTCTGGTAGCTCAATGGAGGTAAAATTCCTTTTTTTGGCAGGTCAAGTACCCCTACAGCCAGCAGTGCATGCCTGGCATTGAAAATTATTCAATTACATTAGTCTGTCAGACTGTCACACATTTTTGTGACCTAATGATAGTTTTTTTGTCTGTCTGCCACAGGCACTGCAAATCTGACAGTACAATAAAACTGTTAAAAAGTGCTGTTACCTTGCTGCTGTAAAAAAAACTAATTTTTTGTGCTGGATAGCACTTTTGCGTACAGCGCAGTATTACCTATTTTATAATTAAGCAGCAGTGAAATACTGCATTTCTATAGTTGGTTGCCCAAAAAACTGTTCTAGTACCACAGTGCACTTTTGCGTACAATGCAGTATTACCTATTTGATAATTAAGCAGTGAAAAACTGAATTTCTACAGTTGTTTGCAATAAACACTGGTTTTGGCCTATAGAGCTGATCTGAGGCCTACCCTGTATATCTTTCATGTGAAGTAACCAGTGGGACTCTGCATTTACACTGTTTGTTGCCAAAAAACACTGTACTATTGCCCAGAGCACTTTTGCATACAACGCAGTATTACCTATTTTATAATTACTGCATTTCTATAGTTGGTTGCCAAAAAAAGTGTTTTTGTGCCACAGTGCACTTTTGCGTACACGTCAGTATTAATACCTATTTTATAATTAAGCAGTGAAATACTGCATTTCTATAGTTGTTTGCCAATAAAAGTGTTCTAGTGCCACAGTGCACTTTTGAGTACACCTCAGTATTAATATCTATTTTATAATTAAGCAGTGACATACTACATTTCTATAGTTGGTTGCCAATAGAAGTGTTCTAGTGCCACAGTGCACTTTTGCGTACACGTCAGTATTGATACCTATTTTATAATTAAGCAGTGAAATACTGCATTTCTATAGTTAGTTGCCAATAAAAGTGTTCTAGTGCCACAGTGTAGAGTGTACCTTAATAAAAAAATAAAAAAAAAACTGTGTTGGCTCCCTCATCCTCCTCCACCGCCACTTCCACCTTCACCGCTACGTCCACCACCTCCTCAACGTCCTACTCCATATGGACCTCCAACTCATAAATCAAGATAATTTTTTTAAATTTGTACGCATTTTATTTTATGTCATTTCACTAATTTGTCTGTTGCATTTTCGGGTAAAATTCACAAATTTTTGGCTGTAATATACCACTGCTCTACCTAGTAGACAGGTAAAAACATTTCACTAATTTGTCTGTTACATATTCAAGTGAAATTCACAAATTTTTGGCTGTGATATACCCCTGCTCTACCTAGTAGACAGGTTGATAAATTTCACTCATTTTTCTGTTACATTGTTGGGTGACATTCACCCATTTTTGGCTGTGATAGACCCCTGCTCTACCTAGTAGACATGTTAATAAATTTCACAAATTTTTCAGTTACATTCTCGTGTGCCATTTTACAATTTTTGCCATGAATAAACCCCTGCTCTGCATAGGTAACAGGGCCCAAAATTTAAATTTTTTTTAAAATTTTTAAAAAATCATCTGTTCCATTGGAGAGTGACATTAACCCATTTCTGGCGATGAAAAACCCCTGCTCTACATAAGTACAGGGACTTAAATTTTAAAAATTTGTCTTTAATTGGCCCTTTAATTCGATCCTTCTGCTTCAATAGCTTCTCCCACATTTCCGCTCAATCACATTAACCTGCCTTGGATGTGGTCTCTCTTTCTCATGCTCCCACTCCGGCGTGGAACCCTGATTCGCCAACAACCGTGATCAACATGGTAGGCGCAGAAAAGAACATCTAAAGTTGATAGAGAAGATATCCAAATGGATGGTGGATGTCACGGGGGCACCTCTGCATAGGTGACAGGAACACAAATTTCTAAAAAATCATCTGTTACATTGTCAGGTGACATTTTACCAATTTTGACGGATAGAAACCCCTGCTCTGCATAGGTGAGAGGGAATTAAATTTCAAAAATTCCTCTTTAATTGATGCGCTCCACCTCCTTTCATTCAATGATTAAACTTTAACAAGTTGTACCACATTTGCCCTTCATTAGTTTGTCCCACATTTCCACTCTATCATATCTAATTTTAAACAATTAACCTCCCTTGGATGTGGTCTCCCTTTCTCACGCTCCTTCTCCGGCGTGGAACCCTGATTCGCCGATTACTCCGTGATCAACATGGAAGGAAAAGAACATCAAAAGTTGATAAAGATCCAAATGGATGCTGGACGTCATGGGGGCACCTCTGCATAGGTGACAGGGACATAAATTTCAAAAATTTGTCTGTTAAATTGTCAGGTGACGTTTTACCCATTTTTGACGGATTGAAACCCCTGCTCTGCATAGGTGACAGGGACTTAAATTTCTAAAATTAATCTTTAATTGGCCCTTTCATTCAATCCTTCTGCTTTAATAACTTGTCCCATATTTCCGCTCCATCACATTGCAGCCATTGACCTCCCTTGGATGTGGTCTCCCTTTCTCACGCTCCCTCTCCGGAGTGGAACCCTGATTCACCGCTAACCGTGATCAACATGGTAGGCGCAGAAAAGAACATCGAAAGTTTATAGAGAAGATATCCAAATGGATCGTGAACATCATGGGGACGAGCAACATGGTGGGGCAGTATGTGTGCACACGCCTATACGTACTGACTGATGGGTCTGCCCCCTTCAACTTCTGGGTCTCCAAATTGGGCACATGGCCTGAGCTTGCTCTTTATGCCTTGGCGGTGCTGCCCTGCCCTGTCGCTAGTGTATTGTCTGAAAGTTTGTTTAGCACGATTAGCGGGGGTTATCAGAGGTTATATTTCCCAAGATTTTGGGGTGTACCCTAATAAAAAAAAAAAAAAAAATTAAAAAAAATTCAAACCAAAAAACAGTGTAGGCTACCTCCTCCACCGCCGCTTCCACCTACACCGCCACATCCACTGCCTCCTCAACCTCCTACTCCATATGGACCTTGTCCTCCTAGATCAAGATTATTATTTTGTATTTTTATGTATTTTATGTTATTTTAAGTCACTTCCCTTGCAGAGCCATTTTAGCGCTCAAAAGTTTGGGTCCCCATTGACTTAAATTGGGTTCGGGGTCAAGTTCGGGTCCCGAACTCGAACTTTTTTTGTGAAGTTCAGCCAAACCCGAACATCCAGGTGTCTGCTCAACTCTAATTATGTGATATATGAGAGAATAACCACTTTATGTCCTTTGAGGAGATATCCACTAAATTTAACCTCTCACATGCTGACTTGTTTGCATTTCTTAGATTACGCCATTGCATTACCCAAATTACCCCTTCTCCCCTTCCACCCCATTTGAGTTGTTTTTCTCTAATTATCAGAAACTTTCTAAAGGCATTTCCCTTATTTATGCATCTATTGTTCATATTTCTCAAACTCCCAAATTACTCTGCCTTGTCAATTGAGAAAGAGATTCAGGAATTACTATACATCAAGTCTGAGAGTTGACTTTTACTATTCCTTAGGAACATTTAGACATGCTGCCCATTTAGAGGCCTCTAGGAAAGTATTATGTCATTGGTACTTGACTCCACATAGGTTGTCTATAATTTATTATCCAATGTATTTTTATGAATACTGGCAGTGTTTTTGCAAAATGGACGATATAAAGTATACTTTCCAGGAATGCCCTCTTATTCAGTACTTTTGATTCTCTGCCCCCAAAAAATCTGTAGTAGAACCAGTTGCTGCAACAAACTTCTTGCAAGATTTTCCGCATAAAATTTCCCTGTGGAAAGTCTGCATCAGTTATGCTACATGTAGTCATACCCTTAAAGAGCTTTGAAACATGGCCCATGATCTCAAGGGGTTCTCTGAGATATTTTAAAATGAAGCTATCATCAGGAAACATATTAACATTAAAACCCCATTCCTCCAACACTGCTGGTCTTCCGCTTCTGGAAGTGATGGTTGTCAGCTTTGTCTTTATGTGACCACTGCAGCCAGTTACTATCCTTAGCAGTCACCTGCTATTCATTCACACATGACTGAATGACCTCAGTGTTCACTGTTTATACACTGAGGTTATTGATTAGCTGCAGCAGTTTTGTGAAAATGAATGGGACATCATGATTTCCAGATGGCAGGGACTGGAGACAGTAGATACTGGACTGCCATAGCTACAGTAGTGGCACTTTTAGCTAGTAAGTATAAATCATTCCATTATTTTTAAGTTTTTCTTCTCATAGCTTCTTTTAAAATATCAGTTCAATTGAATAACAGAAGACCTTGAGAATTAGTCTAACAATGTGAAATGGCTATTGACACAAGTGCTTGATGCTGATGGGCGAGTGCCATGGAACTTCTCTTTTTTCTGATAAACTGTCCATGTATGCTGTACATTTTACTAAGAACCACCAGTGAACTGATAAACAGCCACAGATATCTTTGGGTATCTGTCCTAGGAATTGCATGTAAGTACTATCAACCACCCACATGTCTATATTGAACTTTTTAAAATATCTTAGATACCCCCTTTAAATTAGGCCAATCTCCTCCAAAGGACAATATACCCATGTAACCTATCTGTTGTTAGCAGAGAGTGTGGATTTATTGTGTCAACCAAGGGATGGCAGCCACTAACCCGAGGGTGTTATTCAGCACTCTCACAGTAGACAGGACAGAATGCAGCAAGAGAGAAACTGAACCAGTACCTACAGGATTAGCTAATATGGTTATCAGCTGACTCACAGAGTTAGACAACAGGTAACGCTTCAGTAGCACAAGTTGCAGTAAGAACCGCAGTGGTCCAATAGCAGACACGGTGGTGAGAAGTGGTATTTCACAGAAGACTGTAGCAAAGACAGAAGATGATAATGATTGTCAGAGGCAGAAGCTGAAGCGTGGTCAGAGACAAGCCTGAGTTCAGAAGCCAGTATCAGATAGTATGTGATACAGAGGATCAGACAGGCTCAGGGTCAGACAGGTTCAGTAGTTGATGCAGGCGGCAGGCAAATAGAATGGTCAAACAGGCTGGACCTGGACCTGAACCCGAACATTTCTGTAAAAGTTCGGGTTCGGGTTCGGTGTTCGTCGATTTCTTAGCGCTTTTTGACAGGCTGCAGAGCAGCCAATCAACAAGCATTTAACTGTGTGCCCTTAGAAGCCATCACAGCCACACCTACTAATGGCATGGCTGTGATTGGCCAGTGCACCATGTGACCCAGCCTCTAAATAAGCTGGAGTCACGTAGTGCTGCACGTCACTCTGCTGTGCTTGGTGTAGGGATAGGATGCTTTTGCTGTCAGGGCAGGGCAGTTTCTTGGACCGGATGGGCCAAGCGGCCGCCCAGGGCACTCTCAGAAGGGGGGCGCCGGCAGGGCACAGCAGGAGATGAGCGCTGCGCTTCCATTGTGGAAGCGCTCACTTATCTCCAAAGTCATCTCATCTGTATCGCCGTCCTCAGGACGGTGATACAAATGTCTGTGCTGCGGCAGGGCAGGGAGAGGTGTGTCCCCTCCCTGTTCCTCTGATAGGCTGCCAGCACTAGGCCGACAGCCTATCAGAGGCCAGTGCAGGCGGCGCCATGACGTCATCGCACCACCTGAGGCAGCGAGGGACACAGGCCGGAAGAGGCCTGCATCGCATCCTGGAGGAGGTAAGTATAAGTTTAATTTTATATGTAAAAAGTACAATACTGGCACATAAGGGCGGCTGCTGGCACAGACATAAGGGGAGCTGCTGGCACATAAGGGGGGCTGCTGGCACATAAGGGGGGCTGCTGGCACATAAGGGGGGCTACTGGCAGATAAGGGGGGCTACTGGCAGATAAGGGGGGCTACTGGCAGATAAGGGGGGCTACTGGCACAGACATAAGGGGGGATTCTGACACAGACATAAGGGGGGGCTGCTGGCACAGACATAAAGGGGGGCTGCTGGCACATAAGGGGGGCTGCTGGCACAGACAGGGGGCTGCTGGCACATAAGGGGGGCTACTGGCACATAAGGGATAAGGGGACTACTGGCACATAAGGGGGGATACTGGCTCATGATAGGAGGCTACTGGCTCATGATGGGGGGGCACTCTGGCTACTGGCACATGATGGTGGGGGGTGCTTTTAATACTGGCACATGATTGGGGCATCTATGGGGGCTCTTATTACTGGCACATGATTTGGGGCACATCTTACTGGCACATGATTGGGGGGCATCTATTGTGGCACTTATTACTGGCACAATATTGGGTGGCACTATAGGGGCATCTACAGAGGCTAAAAAGAAGGGGTATTTTATAGGGGGGATCTGTATATAAGGGCATTTTATACTGGGACACATTATGGTGGGTACTATGGGGAAGGGGGGAGAGAAGCACTATGGGGTCATCTACGGGGGCACTGAGAAGGGGTATTTTATATTTGCACATTATGGGAATATTATCTCAACTGGGGGCATTACAAGGGGGTATGTTTTGCACATTATAAGGAGAATTATTACTACTGGGGGGCATTATGGTGGGCTTTATTACTCCCCCATGGTATGACCCCCTAGTAGCAGCACCAGCCTCTCCCTGCTCTGCTATCCCTCTGGCCCTCCAAATCCTTATTATGAAATCTTTCTCATTAGGATAAAACACAACATTAGCTCCACCGAGCCCGCGGCCAAAGTGTTGAAGTGGTGTCCGAGATCCCCAAGGGCCAAGCCAGGTAATTGTAAGTTTCCATGTGGAATATGTTTATGTTATAGACATATAGCCTACACTGTGCCCCACAATATACAGTATAGCGCTACACTGTGCCCCACAATGTACAGTATACCTCTATACTGTGCCCCACAATATACAGTATACCTCTAGACTGTGTAGGGGTTATACTTTTTATTGTACAGCATGGCACAGAGGTTATATTGCCCAGCATGGTGTAACCTCCATACATTTTATGTTCAGTATACAGTAATCCGCCTTGCCATCTATGCTTTGCTTTGAATCTGGTTTTATATGTTACTTGTTTTTTGTACATTTACTTGCGTGTGCTAGTTGAGACCTGCTGTGATTGGGTTTTAGTTAGTTATTAAATGCTAACATGACAGTTTTTTGGTTTTGCACATGATTGATGATTGTATTTCATGACTACTCTTCTAAGGGTATTGCCTTCCTTTATAAGCAGTAATTTATGATTTTCTTTTGCTCTCAATAAATCTTGTGTTAAAGGGAATCTGTTAAAGCTTACCCCCTGTTGCTTCCTCCTCCTACTCCGCTTCCTCATCCTCTACCGGCTCCTCATCCGGTCAGCGTAACACCTTCACCAGCAACTTCAGGTTTTTTTTTCGAGCAGTTTTTTTGACACTTGCCCTGAGAGAAATTTTACCTAGAAACTGCACTGTGTGAGGGAGAGAATAGGACAGAATCTTATATCAGAATTCCAATTAAATTCAGCTCCAATTGATTTAGTTGTGTGGGTGCGGTGCACAATCTTTTTACCGTGCCCTGAGCCCAGTGACAGAGAAAAATACATTTTATCCATCTGTTAGTTAGGTGGGCGGCGGCGGCCATTTTTGCAAGCTCAGTGCACCAGCACTGCATATGTGGTTTTGTGACATTCAAATCCAAGCTTGAAATACTGCAATAATAATCTGGTTTTAAAAAAAAACGCCCTTTTTTTTTTTTGCAATATCCTACATCTGGTGCCTTTGCAGCATTAGTGCAATTTAAGCTAGAAATACAGCTATAATATTCTGGGTTTTAAAAAACACCCTTTTTGGGCAAAATACACAATTTTATAGCCCTTGCTGCATCTGCACGTGTGAAATTCAAGCGTTATATACAGCTGTCATATTCTGTTAGTAAAAAAAAAAAAAAACTTTTTAGACAATGTACTCAATATTGCAGCCCTTGCTGCATCTGTGATTGTTAAAAACAAGTTTGAAATACTTCAATAATTTTCTGGCTTTGAAAAAACACCCATTTTTGGCATTAACCTTCATCTTGGGCATCTGCCGCATTAGTCAGTGTGCAATTTAAGCTAGATATACAGCTATAATTTTCTGGGTTTTAAAAAACACCCTTTTGGGTCAAAGTACACCATTTTACAGCCCTTGCTGCATCTGTACATGTTAAATTCAAGCATTATATACAGCTGTCATATTCTGTTAGTAAAAAAAACACTATTTTTGGACAAAAAAATAAATTTTGCAGCCTTTGCTGCATATGTCTTTGTGAGATACACCCTTTACATACTGTTGTTCTATTCTGCTATAAAAAAAAACACCCATTTTGGGCAAAAAAACTTAATTTTGCAGCCTTTGCTGCATATGTCATTGTGAGATACACCCTTTAGCTACTGTGGTTCTATTCTGCTATTAATAAAGCACCCATTTTTGGCAAAAATCTTTAATTGCGGCCTAGTCTACATCTGTACGTGTGAGATACACTCTATAGATACTGTGGTTATATTCTGCTATTAGAAAAACACCCATTTTGGGCAAAAATAAAAAATTGCGGCCCAGTCTGCATCTGTACGTGTGAGATACACCATTTAGATACTGTTGTTCTATTCTGCTATAAAAAAAAACACCCATTTAGGGCAAGATCCTAAATTTTAGAAATATGAGGAGAGCGTCAAATAAGGGACGTGGCCCCGGTCGTTGTGCTGGCGGTGGAGCTCCTGTTGCAGGGAGAGGACGTGGTCGATCTGTGCCAGCTACACGCGCAAGTGAAACACCTTCCTCAGGTGCGAGTAGGCGACAGAACCTGCAGCGTTATTTGGTCGGGCCTAATGCGGCTCTACGAATGGTGAGGCCAGAACAAGTACAGGCGATAGTAGATTGGGTTTCTGACAGTGCCTCCAGTTCCTTCACATTGTCTCCCACCCAGTCTCCTGCTGAAAGATCAGAGTTAGCACCTGCAGCCAATGTCCATCAGTCTTTCACCTCACCCACTTGCAAATCAGCCAAGCAGTCTGAGCCCCAAGTCATGCAGCAGTCTCTTCTGCTTTTTGATGACTTTGTTAGCAGGGTTTCCCAGGGCCATCCACCTAGCCCTACCACAGAAGTGGAAGAGATTGAGTGCACCGATGCCCAACCACTTATGTTTCAAGATGAGTACATGGGAGGACCATCACAGCACATCTCGGATGATGACGAAACACAGGTGCCAACTGCTGTGGCTTTCGAAAGTGTGCAGACCGACAAGCAGGGCAAGGGTGAAGACTGGGTGGAAGATGATGTGGAGGACGATGAGGTCCTCGACTCCACATGGAATCAAGGTCATGCGAGTGACCTGTGTAGTTCGGAGGAAGAGGCTGTGGTTGCACAGAGCCACTAGCACAGCAGAAGAGGGAGCAGGGTGCAAAAACGGAGCGGTCGTCCCGCTAAACAGTACGCCTGCTACTGCCCACCGCAGCAAGGGACCAAGCACACCAAAGCCAGCTCCAAGCAGTTCCCTGGCGTGGCAGTTCTTCAGACAATGTGCTGACGACAATACACGAGTGGTTTGCACGCTGTGCAAGCAGAGCCTGAAGCGAGGCATAAACGTTCTTAACATGAGCACAACCTGCATGACCAGGCATCTAAGTGCAAAGCACAAGCTGCAGTGGAGTAGACACCTCAAAAAACAAGAAAAGTCTCTGGCTCCTCCTGCTTCCTCTTCTGCTGCAGTCTTGGCCTCTTCATCCACCTCTGGAGTGACAGTGCCACTTGCCACCCCGCAAACAGAGGATCTTCCAGCAACACCACCATCTGGGTCACCAAGCATCTCCACAATGTCCCATGGAAGAGTTCAGCTCTCCATCTCCGAAACACTGGAGCGGAATAGGAAGTACCCCCCTACCCACCCGTGATCCCTTCAAAATTACTGGCCTTTGAAATGCTGTCATTCCGTCTGGTGGAGATGGAGAGTTTTAAAAGCCTTATGGCGGTGGCTGTCCCACAGTATGTCGTGCCCAGCCACCACTACTTTTCCAGGCGTGCCATCCCTTCCCTGCACAACCACGTGGGGGACAAAATCAGGTGTGCCCTGCGCAACGCCATCTGTGGAAAGGTACACCTCACTACGGATACGTTGGACGTTATATCCCCATAACAGCACACTGGGTAAATGCAGTGGCGGCTGGGCCTGAGGCGTATAGCATTTTGCTGCATGTCCTTCCACCACCAAGGATTGCAGGGCGCTTCAGTTTACCTCCTGTTGCTTCCTCCTCCTACTCCGCTTCCTCATCCTCTACCGGCTCCTCATCCGGTCAGTGTAACACCTTCACCACCAACTTCAGCACAGCCAGGGGTAAACGACAGCAGGCAGTTTTAAAACGTATCTGTTTGGGGGCCAAATTCCACACCGCGCAGGAGCTGTGGACGGGCCTTGAACAACAGACCAATGAGAGGTTGGTGCCAGTGAGCCCCAAGCCTGGCCTAGTAGTGTGCGATAATGGGCGAAATATCATAGCAGCTCTGGGACTACACATCCCTTGCATGGTGCATGTGCTGAAGTTGGTGGTGCAGAGATTTCTAAAAATTACCCCGATATGTCAGAGCTGATCCATGCGCACCATGCTGCTTGTCGCCTATCAGCGCTGAAGCGTAACTTCGGCCTTCCCACTCACCGCTTCATATGCAACGTGCCTACAAGGTGGAACTCCACCTTGCACATGCTGGCCAGACTTTGCTAGCAGCAGCAGGCGATAGTGTGGTTTCAGCTGCAGCACGCACGGGTGAGTTGCTCTTCGGAACAGCACCACTTCACCACCAATGACTGGGTCTCCATGCGAGACCTGTGTTCCTGTGTTGCGCTGTTTCGAGTACTCCACCAACAAGGCCAGTGCAGATAACGCCATTCTCAGCATTACTATCCTACTTCTATGCCTCCTTGAAAAAACGCTGCTGGCGATGATGGAAGAGGATGTGGCACAGGAGGAGGAGGAGGAAGAGGGATCATTTTATAGGGTTTCCGGGCAGTCATTCGCAAGTGGCTCCAAGGGTGGGTTCCTGCACCCACAAACGCCAGGTACACAATTGTCCAGCCAGGGCACAGTTCTGGAGGATGACGAGCTGGAGAAGGAGGAGATGGAGGAGGAGGAACCATGTTCACAGCAGGGTGGCACCCAGACGGTCAGACCAGCTCATGGCCATCACTGGTACGTGGCTGGGGGGATACAGAGGACACAGACGATACACCTCCAACAGAGGACAGCTTTTCGTTGCCTCTGGGCAGCCTGGCACACATGAGCGATTACATGCTGTAGTGTCTCCGCAACGACCGCCGAGTTGCCCACATTCTAACTTGTGCTGATTACTGGGTGGCCGCGCTGCTAGATCCCCATTGCAAGGACAACGTACCGTCCTTAATTCCCTCACTGGAGTGTGATCTTAAGATGAGCAAGTACAAGCGGATGCTGGTAGGCGTGCTGCTGGTGGCATTCCCACCTGACAGCGGGGGCACAGTGAAGCAAAAGGAAAAGGCAGAGGAAGAGGTCGCCAACGCAGCTGGGGCACCGCCAGCACCTCAGAAGGCAGGGTTATCATGGTCGAAATGTGGAAAAGCTTTGTCAGCACGCCACAACAACCAGCACCACCAGCTGATATGGAACGTCTTAGCAGGAGGCAGCATTTCACCAACATGGTGGAGCGGTATGTGTGCAGACGCCTACACGTACTGAATGATGGGTCTACCCCCTTCAACTTCTGGGTCTCCAAATTGGGCACATGGCCTGAGCTTGCCCTTTACGCCTTGGAGGTTCTGTCCTGCGCTGCAGCCAGTGTATTGTCTGAACGTGTGTTTAGCACGACTGGAGGGGATTATTACAGGTTATATTTCCCAATGTTTTGGTGTGGACCCTAATTTAAAAATATAAAAATAAATTTAAGACCAAAAAGCAGTGTAGGCTACCTCCTCCTCCTCCACCACTGCTTCCACCTACACCGCCTCCTCAACCTCCTACTCCATATGGACCTCATCCTCCTAGATCAAAGATTATTATTTTTACGTATTTTATGTTATTTAAAGTATTTCCCTATTCACATTTGTTTTCAGAGCACTTGCCATGCTCTTAACCACATTTTGCTGGCATTAGCAGCCCTCTAGCCCTTTCCATGACATTTTTAGAGCCATTTTAGTGCCCAAAAGTTCGGGTCCCCATTGACTTCAATGGGGTTCGGGTTTGGGCTCAAGTTCAGGTCCTGAACTCGAACTTTTTTGTGAAGTTCGGCCGAATCCGAACATCCAGGTGTCCGCTCAACTCTAATATTAACTCAATGAACAGGCAATTTCCTGGAAGAGGAAGCTACTATTTAACCTCGTAACCCTGCGCAGGGGCCGTGCTGGGAGGCAGGAAGCTTGTGCCCGTGAAGCATAAATTACAGGAAGCAGCGGGCGCACGCCCCCATGAGACGCCAGCATGTGAGAGAGCACGGAAGCAGCTTGGCCAGAGGATAAGTCTGGCAAGCAGATGACTGCCACATCTGGGGGAGACAGCAGCGGGCATTGAGGCAGGAGATGGTGGTGATATGATAGGTGAGACAGCGGGAGGTATGGCAGAAGGCCCAGGCCTAAAATCTGTAGACAGCTATTTGGGTTTTTGCTGCTCATTAGTACAGGGAAATTTTTTGTAGGCTGCTAGATAGGAGTTAGTTTGCTGTGTATTAATATTTCAAGTATGAATAGAGGTTTTGTGAATTAGTGTATGATTGTTTCAAGGACATGTAGTTTGTGCCAATGTGACTGGTTAGATTTAGAAATATATTTCACTGAGAAAAAGCAGGATGAAATGTTTTACAGTGATCTTGAGAGTGATAGCCGTGTTTGTTTTATCTGCTAGAAATAATGCTAGTATACATAAGTTAACATTTGATCACTTTCAGTCTGTGAGGTCACACATGATCCATTCATTATGGGAAATAAATGTGTATTTTGTAAGGATTATTAAAGTGACCCTCTGGTTCAAGAAAAAAATATTCACTAACTGCAGATCTGTGCATTCCAATCCAAGATGGCTGCACTGCTTCTCAGAGTGTCTGATGCATACTGTGCATTTGGCAGACCAAGACATTTTCTGTTCTTGGATTGGCCAATTCTGCTCACGTGACTGTTGCTGGCCAATCCAAGATTAGGGCTGGACAAGTAGTAAGTGTTGTGGGCTACCGAGGCACTATGTGCGTCAGATAGTCTTAAGAAGTGGTAAGGCCATCTTGGATGACATAAGAGGAGCCCTAGAACTGATACATCTGCAACTAAAGAGACTAAAACAAGGGCATTAAGTAAGTATTCGGTTCGTTCCCCAGGTAATGTTAATTTCTTTTTCTTGAACTGTAGGGTCACTTTAAGGCTCTTCATAAAAGCAAATGCAGTTATGATGATTACCTTTATAAAATACTGTATAATGACTTTCCATGGGTAGAGCAGGTAGTAAATAGTATTTTATAATAGACTATTTTAATGAAGGACTAGAGTAAATTATAAAATGCAAGTTACAATGTCGCCCTTTGTGGCATTACATTATGAGATGGACATGGTCATATAACATCGAAGAAGAAGATTTATATTAATGCTGAGATAAGAGTGCCAGGGAATTTGATGGTTATCGGCAATGTCTCTAATTCTAAACAGTATGATTGTTTTATAAAGTACCACAGTGTTTAGATAAAACCTCTGTATGGTCTCATACAAAATTGGAAGTGGAGAAGGTACAGTAGGTGTCCCATATAAGTCAGGTCCATAAATATTGGGACATCAACACAATTCTAACATTTGTGGCTCTATACACCATCACAAAAGATTTGAAATGAAACGAACAAGATATGCTTTAACTGCAGACGGTAAGCTTTAATTTGAGGGTATTTACATCCAAGGTGAATGGTGTAGGAATTACAACAGTTTGCATATGTGCATCCCACTTGTTAAGGAACCAAAAGTAATGGGACAGAATAATAATCATAAATCAAACTTTCACTTTTTAATACTTGGTTGCAAATCCTTTGCAGTCAATTACAGCCTGAAGTCTGGAATGCATAGACATCACCAGACGCTGGGTTTCATCCCTGGTAATGCTCTGCCAGGCCTCTACTGCAACTGTCTTCAGTTTCTGCTTGTTCTTGGGGCATTTTTCCTTCTGTTTTGTCTTCAGCAAGTGAAATGCATGCTCAATCAGATTCAGGTCAGGTGATTGACTTGGCCATTGCATAACAATCCACTCCTTTCCCTTAAAAAACTCTTTGGTTGTTTTTGCAATATGCTTTGGGTCATTGTCCATCTGCACTGTGAAGCGCCGTCCAATGAGTTCTGAAGCATTTGGCTGAATATGAGCAGATAATATTGCACGAAACACTTCAGAATTCATCCTAATGCTTTTGTCAGCAGTCACATTATCAATAAATACAAGAGAACCAGTTTCATTGGCAGCCATACATGCCCACGCCATGACACTACCACCACCATGCTTCACTGATGAGGTGGTAGGCTTAGAATCATTAGCAGTTCCTTTCCTTCTCCATACTCTTCTCTTCCTATCACTCTGGTTCAAGTTGATCTTGGTCTCATCTGTCCATGGGATGTTGTTCCAGAACTGTGAAGGCTTTTTTAGATGTTGTTTGGCAAACTCTAATCTGGCCTTCCTGTTTTTGAGGCTCACCAATGGTTTACATCTTGTGGTGAACCCTCTGTATTCACTCTGGTGAAGTCTTCTCTTGATTGTTGACTTTGACACACATACACCTAGCTCCTGGAAAGTGTTCTTGATCTGGCTAACTGCTGTGAAGGGTGTTTTCTTTACCAGGGAAAGAATTCTTTGGTCATCCACCACAGTTGTTTTTCGTGGTCTTCCAGTTCTTTTGGTGTTGCTGAGCTCACCAATGTGTTCCTTCTTTTTAAGAATGTTCCAAACAGTTGTTTTGGCCACGCCTAATGTTTTTGCTATCTCTCTGATGGGTTTGTTTTGTTTTTTCAGCCTAATAATGGCTTGCTCCACTGATAGTGACAGCTCTTTGGATCTCATCTTGTGAGTTGACAGCAACAGATTCCAAATGCAAATAGCACACTTGAAATGAACTCTGGACCTTTTATCTGCTCATTGTAATTGGGTTAATGAGGTAATAACACACACCTGGCCATGGAACAGCTGAGAAGCCAATTATCCCACATATGCAAACTGTTGTAATTCCTACACCGTTCACCTGATTTGGATGTAAATAAAGCTGACAGTCTGCAGTTAAAGCACATCAGTTTGTTTCATTTTAAATCCATTGTGGTGGTGTATAGAGCCAAAAATGTTAGAATTGTGTTGATGTCCCAATATTTATGGACCTGACTGTATCTCTAGGAATAGCAGTAGGACCCCCAGCATTCTAATTGTTATTCCCTGTACACAAACCATTTAATAAAATTGCCAGATGACTATTCAAGAATTCCAATTATTTTAGAGCTAGTATTGCGCAGTGGTGGACTATGTCATTTTATATAAATATTCAAACTAATACTTGACTAAGTTGTTGTTCTAAGATAAAACTAGAATTATTCATGTACTCAGCTGAAAAAAAAAATATTATTTTTTTTTTTTCCTCGTACCTTCTGCTTTTCTCCAAAAAACAAATGCAACGCTTTAAAAAAGAACACAGATTTATTCTGTATTACTATTGATAGTAAGCTAACGCACCATACATAGAATACAGATGACTTTGTCACAGATATGTTTTATGAGTGTCTGGATTAATTCTGTGTCATTATGGTGCCAGGATGACATTTTCACAAAGATAAGGAACACTTTTGAAAATATAAACGCATAAACACAAATGCAATGGCACTCTGCAACCAGCACTCTGCCCTGCCTCTATGCTGGATGTTGAATGAGGCATTGGTGTACATTTTGGCCAAAGCATAATAAGCCACTCACCATGTCAAGGTCGTCTTCATGAGTGGTCCCTAACACTAGTTCCTACCTGTTATGGGCCATAACAGCCACACAAAGTCCAGGGAGCGCAGGTACAGCATGCACGCCAGGCACACTCTGCTTTTAACCCTGTCCGGTGCCATAACAGCTTCCATCGGTTCCAGGGATGCAAGTACCAACATGAATGCTGAGCCCACTATATACTTCTCCTGGAGCCAAATGGCTACTGGTAGGCGCTATAAAATCAGACTAAGTTTTATACTGACTTTAAAACCAGCCTCCAGGGCAGACTAACTATTCACGAATTCCAATTATTTTAGAGCTAGTATTGCGCAGTGGTGGACTATGTCATTTTATATAAATATTCAAAATCAAAAGTGACTAAGTTGTTGTTCTAAGATAAAACTAGAATTATTCATAAAATTCATAAAATATTTTTTTTCCTCGTACCTTCTGCTTTTCTCCCAAAAACAAATGCAACGCTTTAAAAAAGAACACAGATTTATTCTGTATTACTATTACTAGTAAGCTAACGCACCATACATAGAGAAAAACTTAGAATACAGATGACTTTGTCACAGATATGTTTTATGAGTGTCTAGATTAATTCTGTGTCATTATGGTGCCAGGATGACATTTTCACAAAGATAAGGAACACTTTTGAAAATATGGCAAGAAGTCACAGGAATGACCCACACAATAGACAGTGATAATAATCCTGTGAGGAAAGGGAACAAGTGCCTAATGCTTTTATAGTACACTGTGTACTGCTCAAACAAAGAGGAGGTGGAAAATTTGAAATTATAAACCTACATCTGTCTGTAACGTTCTGTACCTTAATTACTATGATAGCCGCCTTTATGTTCACCTGCTGCCACAGACAATTTGATTTTCTAGTTCTTGTCTGTTACATGCTTACCTTGAAAAATACAAGAATTTCACCCAGTTTTCCTCACAGCCCTTTTTGCTTTTTATTTGAAAAAGACTAGACAGGAAAGCAATTAATGTGCCATTTTACAGTCCTCTCTTTACAAGTTAACTATTCATTTTGTTGTTTTGGAACACATTATTAGAGATGAAGCTTGTCATGTGGACATTAGATATCCAACATATTACACCTGACAGCTTTTCAAATACACTTCATATTAAAGGTGTTTTCGGTGTTCAGGATACTGATAGCCTATCCTCAGGGTTGGTGGAGGCCCCAAACATTCAAAAACGATGTCCTAACGGGGGCAGAATGCTTGCCCTTATTTATATACCACAAGTTATAATTGTAGAAGAAAAATGGCTTGTTCTGAAAAAGTCTTGAAAAATGTTCCCTTTTAATTGAGACCAGCAGGGGTACAAGTGAGGAAATAGTAAGGTAATAGTGGCATGTGTCCTCAACAGTAGTAGTAGCAACAGTAGAAGCATAGCATGGAACATGCGAGGCAATAGAGCGGCTGTTTACACGTAGTAGTAGCAGATGCATAGCACTAAGAGTGGTGGCGGTAGGGGATTAGCTGCAAGGAGTAGCAGCCGCGGTGGTTCCAGCACCAGCAGCCATATGGTACATGTTGGCATGCAGTGGCAGTGGCATGATGGTAGCAGTGGCATGATGGCAGCAACAGCTTTACAAAACATGATGGTAGGCAGGCAACAGGATGGTAGGTAGGAAGGCAGGCAGATAGCAACAGTGGCAAGATGGGGCATCATCACCGAGGCCAGATCTATTTATTGGCCTCAGCCGGAGGAGTGGCAAAATCCTTGCGGATCTATGCATGGTTAATTTTGACAAAACTGATGTTTTAGACCAGGGATGGGCAAACTCGGCCCTCCAGCTGTTGTAAAACTACAAATCCCATCATTCCCAGTCTGCCTACAGCTATCAGCCTACAGCAGGGCATGATGGGATTTGTAGTTTTAAAACAGCTAGAGGGCTGAGTTTGCCCATCCCTGTTTTAGACACTGGTGGAGGACAACTTATTCAATTTTGGTGTAACCACAGCCCCTCTGGTGGTGAAAACCCTCTCTGGGATGACACTGGAGGTTGAGCAAGGGAGAACAGAGAGAGAATACTGGGGCAGTTTGGGCCACTGTTCCAGTGTGCCTGCCCAGAAGTCCATGGGGTCAGGAAACAGAGTATACACTGGGGAAAGGCCAGAGTCCGGGTAGGACTGAAACTAGGCATTGAAGTGATAAGTTTCCTGTTGCTGATTTGCCTCCGCCTGGTGTGGCACATTGAAGAAAGGTGTTTCATCATGTTGAATAGGCTAAACTGGCTGCAGCTGCTGCTTCTGCTTCCTGCACAGTGTTTCCTGGTAATAAAGTAATTTGGCTTCCCTTTTGGCTGGAGAAAAGGGTCTAAAAGCATGGCTATCCTGTAATCATCAAACTGCTTGATGTGAATGATACAACTGTCAGAGCATAGAGTTTGCCATTCTTGCCATCGTGCCTGAGAATAGTGATGAACGAACATTTGCCGGGGCGGTTCGTGAACGTGATTGCGCAAACGCGATCAAATGTTCACGAACCGCAAGTTCGCGGCGGGTCCCATTCATATTAATGGCAGGCGAACCTGAAAAACCTTCAGATCATATTTGCAGCCAAGAAATAATTACTAGAAGTGCACAAATAGTCCCACAACATGGACAGTGACATACCAGATGTATTATTCGAATTTGCGATCTCCATTCATTTTTGTTTTTAATGTGAAATATCGGCAATATAATTTTCGCGTACGCGCATGCGCAAATGCACTATACAGTACCCAAATGCACTATAAAGAAAGTATATTGGTATATAACACACCGCTTTAATCAGTTTTTTTGGGGGACGACTGGTATATCACATCAGTAGAAATTATTTGTTCCAATAATGCTTGTCCCTCTATATACCTGCAGTATCGCAGCAGAACCGCACACAACTGCCGCACAATACAAATGCACTATAATATACTTTCTAACATAGAACGTTTATTATAACATTGTACAAGGAAGGCAATCCATTAGAATATACATAAAAATAAAACGTAACCTTTAATAATTTTACTATGAGGGTCCAGTCACACGTCCGTAAGTGTTTTGCACATCCGCAAAACACGGACACCAACAATGTGCATTCTGCAATTTGTGGACTGCACATCGCCGGCACTATAATAGAAAATGCCTAATCTTGTCTGCTAATGCGGACAAGAATAGGACATGTTCTATTTTTTGGCGGAAACGGAAGCACAGATGCGGAAGTGCGGATCCGCGGATGCGGACAGCACATTCCGGCCCCATTGAAAATGAATGGGTTTGCACCTGTTCCGCGAAACGTCTCAATTGGCTGTCCTGTACCACCTGATGGATGTGTCATGGGTCAAAGTTCTTTACAATGTAAAAGAATATGGCGGGCGCAAATTTCTCCATATGTTTGCATGTTCGGCGAATCGCGAAAACGCAAAGTTCGCTGTGAAACGACCGCCGGCGAACCACAAACCCAGATTTTTTTTTTCTCCACCCCCCACTGAGATGATTGGGTGTCATGGCCGTTATTATTGTCATCATCATCCTTGTGCTCCACCATCACCAACACCTCCTCCAGTGGCAGGTCCTCATCCTCCTCCACCATGGGAATTTCTCCTTGTGGGTCCCCAACAGCTTCAGGTCAGGCAGCAAGATGTGTTAGCTGTTCTTCTTCCTCACTCTTTACCTGTTGCATGAGCATAAGCGACAGGCATCTTGGCTGAGCTGCCACTGCCTGATCTTTAAACAACAAATGCTTTCAGCTGAGGCAGTCTGGTGCATGACAAAATCATTCATGGCTTTACACTGCTGGTAACAATTAGGGATGAACGAATTTCATATTTTGAAATTTGTTTTCGGTTCGGGTTGTGGTATAATGTTAATTGCGTTATGGATTCTGTTACCAAACCAAGGACCATAATGCAATTCCATGACAGAATGTATAACCGAATGCCTTCCGTTATTCATTCCATCATAATAGAAGTCTATGGCCTGCATAACGGATCTGTTCGGTTTTCGTTATGCAGAAGAAGACTTCAGCATAAAGGAAACCAGATGGATCTGTTATGCAGGCCATAGACTTCTATTATGATGGAATGACAGAATTCCGTCATGCAATTGCGTTATGGTCCATGGTAACGGACTCCATAATGCAATTCACATTATATCACAACCCAAACTGAAAGCGAATTTCAAAATATTAAATTTGCTCACCCCTAGTAAGGATGTTCTAGCAATTTAGGGAGGGACGACCTATGAGGGTGGGGGAGTAGGAATGATGCTTTGCCCTGCTGCTGTTGGGGACAGGAGGATGTCCATGGAGGAGGAGCTGGATTAGTAGGATGTGTGAGCCAGGCTGACACAATGTGGAGGTATCAAAAGGAGCTGGCCTTGTTGTTAGTTGGTGCCTCCCTGCTGCTGTGAAAAATATTGAAATCAGTGAGCTGCGAAAGATTTGTACTATCCCTGTCCGTAACAGTTGCTCCAGGTGTCCACCATGGCATGCACTTTACCGCACAGTGGCAATTGTAAGGAGTGCCCCGTATTTTCCATCACATGAGTGAACAAGGCAGCGATGGCTTTTTTGGAAAAAATAATACCAGTTAGGTATGTCTCAGCGAGGCTGAGCACACGACCTAAAGGCAGCAGACACTGGCGCACCCCCCATAGCGGCAGACCACGCAGTTGCTATAGGGCCCAGGGGTTAAAGGGACCCGGGCAGGCTGATTGGCCCCGCCCCCTTTCCAATCAATATCTCAACAATATCTCCCTTGCTCCTTGCCCCTGCAGCCACCCGCTAAATCCTTACGTCTGCTGTGCTTTGCTGCCTCACCTGCCTAGAGACATTACAGCAGCAGAGCAGTGTGTGAGCGAACGGGCCCGGAAGGGTTAGCAGCGCTTCACTGCTCTAATCTGCTCCTGACCTCTCGACCACTGACCTGGAGAGCCCCCTGCAATGTAGTGTGTAAACTCCATGAGCTGTTGGGATTCCCACATCCCACAGCGACCCAAACAGCAGGATGCACATTCTATAAGACCGTTATGTAGTCGCTCACACGCTGAGCTGCTTATGGCCGGTTAAAGCTATGTGTGTGATATAGGTGTAGCAGGGAGTTAGTGGTTGTGCTGGTGTGTGCGTTCATTATATATATATATATATATATATATATATATACAGTACAGACCAAAAGTTTGGACACACCTTCTCATTTTAAAGAGTTTTCTTTATTTTCATGACTATGAAAATTGTAGATTCACACTGAAGGCATCAAAACTATGAATTAACACATGTGGAATTATATACATAACAAAAAAGTGTGAAACAACTGAAAATATGTCATATTCTAGGTTCTTCAAAGTAGCCACCTTTTGCTTTGATTACTGCTTTGCACACTCTTGGCATTCTCTTGATGAGCTTCAAGAGGTAGTCACCTGAAATGGTCTTCCAACAGTCTTGAAGGAGTTCCCAGAAATGCTTAGCACTTGTTGGCCCTTTTGCCTTCCCTCTGCGGTCCAGCTCACCCCAAACCATCTCGATTAGGTTCAGGTCCGGTGACTGTGGAGGCCAGGTCATCTGGCGCAGCACCCCATCACTCTCCTTCATGGTCAAATAGCCCTTACACAGGTGTGTTTGGGGTCATTGTCCTGTTGAAAAATAAATGATGGTCCAACTAAACGCAAACCAGATGGAATAGCATGCCGCTGCAAGATGCTGTGGTAGCCTTGCTGGTTCAGTATGCCTTCAATTTTGAATAAATCCCCAACAGTGTCACCAGCAAAGCACCCCCACACCATCACACCTCCTCCTCCTTCATGCTTCACGGTGGGAACCAGGCATGTAGAGTCCATCCGTTCACCTTTTCTGCGTCGCACAAAGACACGGTGGTTGGAACCAAAGATCTCAAATTTGGACTCATCAGACCAAAGCACAGATTTCCACTGGCGTAATGTCCATTCCTTGTGTTCTTTAGCCCAAACAAGTCTCCTCTGCTTGTTGCCTGTCCTTAACAGTGGTTTCCTAGCAGATATTCTACCATGAAGGCCTGATTCACACAGTCTCCTCTTAACAGTTGTTCTAGAGATGTGTCTGCTGCTAGAACTCTGTGTGGCATTGACCTGGTCTCTAATCTGAGCTGCTGTTAACCTGCGATTTCTGAGGCTGGTGACTCGGATGAACTTATCCTCCGCAGCAGAGGTGACTCTTGGTCTTCCTTTCCTGGGGCGGTCCGCATGTGAGCCAGTTTCTTTGTAGCGCTTGATGGTTTTTGTGACTACACTTTTTCAAAGTTTTCCCAATTTTTCGGACTGACTGACCTTCATTTCTTAAAGTAATGATGGCCACTCGTTTTTCTTTACTTAGCTGCTTTTTTCTTGCCATAATACAAATTCTAACAGTCTATTCAGTAGGACTATCAGCTGTGTATCCATCTGACTTCTCCATACGGCAACTGATGGTCCCAACCCCATTTATAAGGCAAGAAATCCCACTTATTAAACCTGACAGGGCACAGCTGTGAAGTGAAAACCATTTCAGGTGACTACCTCTTGAAGCTCATCAAGAGAATGCCAAGAGTGTGCAAAGCAGTAATCAAAGCAAAAGGTGACTACTTTGAAGAACCTAGAATATGACATATTTTCAGTTGTTTCACACTTTTTTGTTATGTATATAATTTCACATGTGTTAATTCATAGTTTTGATGCCTTCAGTGTGAATCTACAATTTTCATAGTCATGAAAATAAAGAAAACTCTTTGAATGAGAAGGTGTGTCCAAACTTTTGGTCTGTACTGTATATATATATATATATATATATATATATATACAGTGCCTTGTAAAAGTATTCACTTGACTTTTTTCGTATTTTGGTGCCTCACAACCAGGAAATAACATGGATTGTTTGAGGATGAACTTTTTAGATTTTTTTTTTTTAATATTGTGAAGCAAACAAAAAATAGGACAAAATAACAGAAAAAGTCAATGTGCATAACTATTCACCCCCCTAAAGTCAATACTTTGTAGAGCCACCTTTTGCGTCAATCACAGCTCCAAGTCGCTTTGGATAAGTCTCTATGAGCTTACCACATCTTACCACTGGGATTTTTGCCCAGTCCTTTTTGCAAAACTGCTCCACCTCCTTCAAGTTGGATGGTTTGCGCTTGTGAACAGCAATCTTTAAGTCTGACCACGGATTTTCTATTGGATTGAGATCTGGGCTTTGACTAGGCCATTCCAACACATTTACATGTTTCCCCTTAAACCACTTGTGTTGCTTTAGCAGTGTGTTTGGGGTCATTGTCCTGCTGGAAGGTGAACCTCCGTCCTAGCCTCAAATCATGCACAGAGTGGTACAGGTTTTGCTCAAGAATATCCCTGGATTTAGCACCATCTATCTTTCCCTCGACCCTGACCAGTTTCCCAGTCCCAGCTGCTAAAAAACATCCCCAGAGCATGATGCTGTCACCACCATGTTTCACAGTGGGGATGTTGTTCTTTGGGTGATGTAATGTGTTGGGTTTGCTCCAGACATAGCGTTTTCTTTGATGGCTGAAAAGTTCAATTTTAGTCTCATCAGACCAGACCACCTTCCTCCATACATTTTGGGAGTCTCCCACATGCCTTTTTGCAAACTCACAACATGTCTTTTTGTTTTAGCTGAAAGTAATGGCTTTCTTCTGGCCACTCTGCATAAAGCCCAACTCTATGGAGTGTAGGCCTTATTGTCGTCCTATGTACAGATACTCCAGTCTCTGCAGTGGAACTCTGCAGCTCCTCCAGGGTTATCTTAGGTCTTTGTGATGCCTCTATGATTAATGCTGTCCTTGCCCCGTCCATGAGTTTTGGTGGGCGGCCATCTCTTGGCAGGTTTGCTGTTGTGCCATGTTCTTTCCATTTGGTTATGATAGATTTGATGGTGCTCCTGGGGATCATCAAAGATTTGGATATGTTTTTATAACCTAACCCTGACTTGTACTTCTCAACAACATTGTCCCTTACTTGTTTGGAAAGTTCCTTGGTCTTCATGGCAGTGTTTGGTTAGTGATGCCTCTTGCTTAGGTGTTGCAGCCTTTGGGACTTTTCAAATAAGGTGTATATATGTAATGACAGATCATGTGACACTTAGATTGCACATTATTTCACTAATTATGTGACTTTTGAAAGGTAATTGGTTGCATCAGAGCTTTTTATGGTCTTCCTAACAAAGGGGGTGAATACATACGCACGTGCCAATTTTCTGTTTTCTATTTATAAACAATAGTTATATATTTTTCTTATTTCACTTCACCAACTTAGACTATTGTGTTCTGATCCATCACATAAAATTCAGGAAAAAAAACACTGAACTTAAAGGGACACTGACAGGCCGAATAAGCATAATTAGCTGTATATAAATCAGTGAGGGTGCATGCGCAGAAGATGAAATGGAGTCCAATGCCCATAGATTTGTATTGGGCATGCGCCGGTTCTTGTAATGTCGGGAACAGCAGAAGCCGCCCAGCGAAGTGAATATTGATGAGCTGGGCGGCGCTTCAGAACGGCGGTTGGGGGAGGCTTGGGCAGAAAGACAAGCAATTCTAACAGGTTATAAAACATCTGCCCTGCCCTATAAAAAACATACACCAGTTCTGGGTTTGATTTTCACAAGAAGCATTGCCTGATGTGAATGATGCCTCGCACAAAAGAGCTCTCAGAAGACCTACGATTAAGAATTGTTGACTTGCATAAAGCTGGAAAGGGTTATAAAAGTATCTCCAAAAGCTTTGCTGTTCATCAGTCCATGGTAAGACAAATTGTTTATATATGGAGAAAGTTCAGCACTGCTGCTACTCTCCCTAGGAGTGGCTGTCCTGTAAAGATGACTGCAAGAGCACAGCGCAGACTGCTCAATGAGGTGAAGAAGAATTCTAGAGTGTCAGCTAAAGACTTACAAAAGTCTCTGGCATATGCTAACATCCCTGTTAGCGAATCTACGATACGTAAAACACTAAACAAGAATGGATTTAATAGGAGGATACCACAGAGGAAGCCACTGCTGTCCAAAAAAAACCATTGCTGCACGTTTACAGTTTGCACAAGAGCACCTGGATGTTCCACAGCAGTACTGGCAAAATATTCTGTGGACAGATGAAACCAAAGTTGAGTTGATTGGGAGAAACACACAATGCTATGTGGAGAAAAATAGACACAGCACACCAACATCAAAACCTCATCCCAACTGTGAAGTATGGTGGTGGGGGCATCATGGTTTGGGGCTGCTTTGCTGCATCAGGGCCTGGACGGATTGCTATCATCGAAGTAAAAATGAATTCCCAAGTTTATCAAGACATTTTGCAGGAGAACTTAAGGCCATCTGTCCACCAGCTAAAGCTCAACAGAAGATGGGTGTTGGAACAGGACAACGACCCAAAGCATAGAAGTAAATCAACAACAGAATGGCTTAAACAGAAGAAAATACACCTTCCGGAGTGGCCCAGTCAGAGTCCTGACCTCAACCCGATTGAGATGCTGTGGCATGACCTCAAGAAAGTGATTCACACCAGACATCCCAAGAATATTGCTGAACTGAAACAGTTCTGTAAAGAGGAATGGTCAAGAATTACTCCTGACCGTTGTGCATGTCTGATCTGCAACTACAGGAAACGTTTGGTTGAAGTTATTGCTGCCAAAGGAGGTTCAACCAGTTATTAAATCCAAGGGTTCACATACTTTTTCCACCTGCACTGATGTTTACATGGTGTGTTCAATAAAAACAGGGTAACATTTAATTATTTGTGTGTTATTAGTTTAAGCAGAACAGGATTGTCTATTGTTGTGACTTAGATGAAGATCAGATCACATTTTATGACCAATTTGTGCAGAAATCCATATAATTCCAAAGGGTTCACATACTTTTTCTTGCAACTGTATATGGACTTGCGGTTTGCCCAGCGGTTGTTTCGCGGTGAACTTTGCTCATTCACGGTTTGCCGAACGGGCGAACATATGGCGACGTCCACCAGCGCCATATTCTTTTACATTGTGAAGAACTTTGACCCATGACACATCCATCAGGTGGTACAGGACAGCCAATTGAGATATTTCAGCACATGGACATACCCCCTACCTTATAAATAAATCTGATCTGGCCACCATTTTACATTCAGTCTTTTGACAGTGTAGGTAGAGATTGCTGTGTGGAGCAGGGACAGACTGTTAGGGACACCAAATGCTAGCTAATACGGCCAAAAAAGTCCTTTTAAGGACTGGTATAGGTGTGCTATCGATAGGTGTGACTTACTGAGGGGTGTAATATACTTATAATATAATTTCTACCATAGAAGTATATTATAGTGCATTTGTATTGTGCAGCAGTTGTGTGTGGTTCTGCTGCTATACTGTAGCTACACAGAGTGCCAAACGCTATTGGAACAAATAACTTCTACTAGTGTGATATACTAGTTGCCCCCAAAAAACTGATTGAAGCAGGGGTGTGATATACCAATAATATACTTTCTATATAGTGCATTTAGGTAGTGCAGCATTTGTTTGCGGTTTTGCTGGGTTACCGCAGCTACAGATAGTGACAAACGCCATTGGAACAAATAATTTCTACTGGTGTGATATTCCAGTTGCACCACAAAAAAACTGAATGAAGCAGGGGTGTTATATACTAATTATATACTTTCTATATAGTGCATTCGGGTAGTGCAGCATTTGTTTGCGGTTTTGCTGCATTACCTCTGCTCACAGAGTGACAAACGCTATTGGAGCAAATAATTTCGACTGGTGTAATATACCAAATGCCCCACAAAAAAACTGATTAAAGCAGGGGTGCTATATACCAATAATATACTTTCTATATAGCGCATTTAGGTAGTGCAGCATTTGTTTGTGGTTTTGCTGCGTTACCGCAGCTACAGATAGTGGCAAACGCCATTGGAACAAATAATTTCTACTGGTGTGATATACCAGTTGCCCCCAAAAAACTGATTGAAGCAGGGGTGTGATATACCTTCTTCCAGAAATACTGCTCTTCTATAGGGACTTTTGTCACAGGGTGATTTTGAAAATGACAGGCAGAGGAAAAGCAGACCATTTCGCAGGAGTAGTAGGTGTCGGGCAGGTACACCAGGCTGGAGCCTAAGTGGGAAGTTGCAGAAAGATATTACCGATGTGCAGCCATTCTTGGCATCGGATCAGGAAGAGGAGGTATCAACGGTCGCCACACAGCAGTCTGACGACAGTACCCAGATCAGCCCAAGGAGGGAGGTCTCTGCTGTTGCTGCCTACTCCAAGATCTGTAATGTCAGTGGTGGTGAAGGGGACGATGATGATGTGTCTAAGGACGTCACTTGGATGCCCACAAGAGAGGAAGAGGATGGGAGTTCAGAGGGAGAGATGGAGCAGCATAAAGGAAGGAGAAGGAGGAGAAGCAGGTAGAACTTACAGGGCACAGGAGGCAAAAATCAGACTGCTAATGCTGGAATGAGCCATCCACCATGCACGGTCACATCTGGCGCTCCCAAGATGCCGGCACATGGCTCCACAGTGTGGGATTTTTTTAACATGTCCGCTGCTGACAATAGTGTTGCCATCTGCAGCCTGTGCTGTCAACGCATAAGTTGCGGTAAGCCCAACACTCACCTAGGAATGACCGCCTTAAAAAGGCACCTGGCCTCCCATCACCGAGCCCAGTGGGTGCAATACCACCATCAGAACCCACAAAGACACACTCCTGGTGCTCCACGTCCTGCCTCTTCTCCTTCCCCTTCTACTCTCTCCTCCCATTTATCCTCCACTCCACCTTCCACTGTGCCATCGTCGTGTTCATCTGGCAAAAGGCAGGCTTCTGTGGCCCAAATGTTCGAGCGAAAAAAGATGATGATGCCGGATAACCGCCGTTTTTTTGGAACTGCTAGCCCGCCAACTACTGCCATAAAAATTGGTGGACTCGGAGACCTTTAGAAAATTTGTGGCCATTGGCACACAGCAATGGAAGGTACCCGGAAGAAAATATTTCTCCCAGAAGGGCATCCCGAAGCTATATGGCCACGTTCAGTGGCAAGTTAATGTATCTCTGGCACACAGTGTCAGTGCCAAGATACATCTGACCACAGACATGTGGTCTATTAAACACGGACAGGGAAGGTACATAACTTTTACTGCGCACTGAGTGAACCTTCTGATGGCTGTCAAGCATGGAACCCTTGGCACTTGTGTGGATTTGATGTTACCACCAGGGATTGCATGCATGCCTGTCTCTTCTTCTCCTCTTTATCCTCCGTCTCCTTCTCGGCTGAATCCTCCTTTTCCACTGCTACTGCCTCTTCCGCTGCGTCCACCAAGCTCCCCAAAAGCTATTTGACGTGCCAGGAAAGACGTTGCCATGCTGTGCTGTGGCTGTTGTGCCTGGGAGCCAAGAGTCACACCGGTCCTGCGCTGCTTTCAGCTCTGGGGTCACAGGCCGATAAGTGGCTAACCCTACTCAATTTGACAGTTGGTAAAGTGGTGTGTGACAACGATGCCAATCTGCTGAAACAGGGCAAAATTACACACGTGCCGTGCATGGCACACGTCCTGAACTTAGTCGTGCAGCGATTCGTTGCTAAATACCACGGGGTCCAGGACTTCTTGTGGCAGGCCAGGAAAATCTCTGGCCATTTTAGAAGATCTTACACGGCCATGGCTCGCCTTGCTGACATTCAGCGGCGACACCACCTGCCCATCAGACGTCTGATTTGTGACTGTTTGACTCGCTGGAACTCCACCTCGTATATGCTTGATAGGCTGCTCCAGCAGAAACATGCAGTTAATGACTACCTGTACGAACTCTGCGGCAGAACATGTTCTGGGGATTTTTTTTTTTTTCACAGCGCCAGTGGCTGCTCATGCACGATGCATGCAGACTTCTGCGGCCATTTGATGAGACCACCAAACTGGTCAGTCGCAGCCAGGGCACTATCAGTGACATTGTACCTTACGCCTTCTTTCTGGAGCGTGCATTGAGTCGTGGGCAGGAAGTTGAGGAAGTCGCAATGCTTGATGAATTTCCAAGGTGGGCTACTCCTTCTGAGACAAATCAACAGGAGTCTGATGAAGAGTCAGAGGAGGATGGTGCTGGGGTGGAGGAGGAACAAGAAGAGCATGCTTTAAATGTTTCTGGGATCCCTGTTGTTATCCGTGGCTGAGGGGAGGAGACCGAGGACGACATTATCCTGAACGTTGAGCAGGAGCTAGGCCACTCCACGGCTTCCAGTTTAGTGCAAATGGGGGCCATCATGCTCCAGTGTTTGAAGAGGGATCCCTCTATAAAAAGCATAAAGGGCAAGGACCAGTACTGGGTGGCAACTTACAAACACAAAATGGCGGAAATGTTACCACATCACAGAGGTCTGTCAGAATGCAGCACTTCCAGGCTTTGATTCGAGAAATGCTGCATTCTGCTTTTGCGGGCGCTGGCAGAATAATTTCCACTCACAGAGAAACAGTTGCGAGTACCAATCCAACAGCGCATGTAGGAAGAGGGCACTTTGGATATGAGATCATTCTTGCAGACAACCTATCCTCCGGATCCAGCCTCATGGAAAGCCTAGACCAACAGGTGTCCAACTACATCGGCCTGCTGGAAAATTGATATCCAATGACCGTATAATCTACCTTCAGCCACTTACTACTTTTATGTACGCTGAATGCATAATTTTTGGGGCCTGTAGTACACTGGCCTTCAGTAAAATTGATATCCATTGACCATCTAATAGACCTCCAGTCACATACATACTTGTTCTTTTTATGTACGCTGAATGCATAATTTTTAGGGCCTGTAGTACACTGGCCTTCAGTAAAATTGATATCCATTGACCATCTAATAGACCTCCAGCCACATTCTTACTTGTTCTTTTATGTTTGCTGAATGCATAATTTTTGGCGCCTGTAGTACACTGGCCTGCTGGAAAATTGATATCCA
Source organism: Bufo gargarizans (assembly GCF_014858855.1). Taxonomy (NCBI): domain Eukaryota; kingdom Metazoa; phylum Chordata; class Amphibia; order Anura; family Bufonidae; genus Bufo; species Bufo gargarizans. Next base: position 220,016,782 of record NC_058082.1, on the reverse strand, counting down.
ATGACCGTGTTATCTACCTCCAGCCGCATACTTACTTACATACTTTTATGTACACTGAATGAATAATTGTTGCGGCCTCGGAGGAATTCAACACCAGTGACCACCACGTGTTATCGAATTTCAACTATTATCATTAAGGTTTTTTTTCAAGAGGGGGGAATTCGTTAGCCATGTTTTTAATCAAATTTTATATTTTCAGTAACATATGTATTTGACCTGTTTATGTACTGGCCTGCAGTAAAACTGATATCCATTGACCGTGTAATATACTTCTGGCCACATAATTATTTGATCTTTTCTGTCCGGTGAATGCCTAATGTTTGGGGCCTGTAGTCCAGTGGCCTACAGTAAAATTTTTATCCATTGACCGCATAATGTACCTCGAGCCACATAATCAGAATTTTTTTTATGTCAGGTAAATTAATATTTTCTGGGCTCCAACAGGGCACATTTTAGATATTTTCCCTTTAAGATGCATAAAAATGTCCCTTGATTAAGATACATATTTTTTGTTGGAATTTTTGTCATTGATCCCCCTCTAGTATGTCACTGTCCATGTTGTGGGACTATTTGTACACTTCTACTAAGTATTTGGTGACTGTAAATATGAGCTGAAGGTTTTTCAGGTTCGCCAGCCATTAAAGTGAATGGGGCCCGCCGTGAACTTGCAGTTCCTGAACATTTGATCACGTTAGCGCGTTCGCAAACCCTTCCGGCCGATGTTCGTCCATCACTATATATATATATATATATATATATATATATATATACACATATATACACACAGACATGTTCACAGCTTATTCACCTCACAGCAGCTTCCCATAGACTTCAACCCCCCCATAGACGCCATTTTCTTTAAATTCTGAAGGGGGGTTCAGTCTATGCCCCTCATTGCCTTAATACTATTTCTAAATGAGCAATGAGGGGCAAGGACTGAATTCCCCTCAGAATTTTATGTATATGTCTATGTATTATTATTAGTGTTGAACGGACTTGTGTTTCAGGTTTGGCGTACAAGGTTCGGGTTATCTAAGAATTCAGTTATGGATTCCGCTTCCACGGACCATAGCAGAATCCATAACAGAATTCTTAGATAACCCATACTCAGACCTTGTACGCTGAACTTAAAAAACACAAGTTCTCTCATCCCTAATATGTGTGTGTCTCCAATTGTGTATATATATATATATATATATATATATATATATATATATATATACATATACACGCACACATACTACCAATGACAACATCTGCATGTACTTTTTATGGGGGGGACCAATTCTGAGTTTTGCTATAGGGCCCCATGATTTTTATGTACGCCCCCTGGCAGCAGACTCTACTAAATGGCACAGCAACACCAGTGTGGCAGCGTTTGTTACTATCACCCCATCATGTGCTCTGTAACCTTGCTCCTGATGAGTCTTTTGATGAAACGCTTCAAGCCTTATTTGACGCAGTTTGTGGGAGTTCAAGTTCTGTTGGGGCAGGTGGTTAGGTCTTTTGAGAGCTTTTTTGGGGTTGGTTATCAGAATTAATTAACCAAATACCCTGGACATTTTGGTATATGGTCAGTTTTGACAGCTGGTTATAAATCAGTGAGTTACTAGGCCCCCGGGCCTCTCAGACCTATCTCTTTTTATACGACCCACCCAGCTTTTTTGATTATTTGCACCAATCATCTGATCTGTACTGCAGGAAATAATGTGTTGTGCAATTTTTTTCTTATTTGTGTTAGTTGTAATTTTGATACATTCCCCCCATTTTAATTATGTCATAATAAAGTATATTTCTTTTAGCGCCTCTACCCTGTCCGTGACATTACAGCAGTAACTGTACTGACAGCAAGCTTGCTCACCATCAGATTGCTGGATGTGTAGAGTTGTTTCCTGGCCACATATTCCATTATCACTGGCTGAGCGGGAGAAGCAGTAAGTGATGATGATGAGAAAGAGAACACAATGCATGTGGATTCGGCCTGGCTGTGGAAAATGAGACCAGGTGGAAGAAACTTGTACTAGCTGGCGTGCCAGACACCTCTGTTTTCCAACTGGATTGAGTGATGCCGCTTTATGTGGTTCAGTAGAGCTGTGGTGCCTATGTTTGTGTTTCACTGCCCATGGCTTATTTTACTCTTGCAGAGCTTACACAGGGTAATCCTGTTGCCTTCCAGCAATATGGAGTAAAACTGCCAGATGGGAGATACTCATGCAGAGCTAGCGGCAGCCTAGCTTGGTTTAGGTCTGGCACATGTAGGGCCTGCTGTACCCACAGTATCAGAGGCATCTCCAGTTCCTGAAACAGATCTGGCCCTGGCAGTCCTTTGGGAAGCCCTGGCAATACGTTGCCTCTGCTCTTTACTGCTGTAGCTTCCATCATAGTAACTAGTTATACTAAAATAGCATAATCTATGAATATGCACCACCTATACCAATTTTGGGGTATTTTAAATTTTTTTCATGAGCATGTAATGCTGCTGTTCGGTTGACTCCCCCTAACTAACTCCCCCTAACTTCCCCTTGTGCTGCCCTAAGATTTGTCTAATTTATGACAAGCCATGCGTCTAACCATAAATTACATAGATAAGAAATAGGCCAGCACTACTCACTATTATTATAGCAAATCCAGTACGTGGTGGTGCCTGTAGCATTAAATCCTGGTCCTAGGATTTCCGTAATGAACAATGTAGAATGAGCCACGGCACTCCAGAGGGATTCCAATCAATTTCTTTATTACACCTTGTGTAGCAACGTTTCAACCTAATGGTCTTTGTCAAGCTCCCAATACACAAATGACACAGTGAACATTAAATACAGTCCCATGGCTCCGCATTGGTTACTGCTGAGCCCTACCCTTTAACCCCCTCATTACTTCTTAAGAACATTTACATATTGCCCACTCCATAATCAATCCCAAATAACATACTTTCATCCTTTGCTTCACCATGCTGTAGGAGATGCCGTCCCGTCCTCTTCACTACAGGTGCATATCGATGTTCTCACACTATACCACGAGGCTTCGGCGTCTCTGGGTATGAGCTGCGCATGCGCGAAGTCGTCACTTCCGCCCTTCTATGCGCATTTCCATCATGCTATGCCTCACCTTCAGGTCATGTGATCTCGTCGCTCCGATGACGCGCTATCACATGATCATACTCCATTCTATTCAGTCTCTAATCTTAATGCCACTAAATGCCAAGGCCCAGTGATACTATATATTTTGACATATTTAGGCAAAATTACAAATAAAGCCCCTAATTAAACGATGCGGGCTGTCTGGTACCCACCACACACAAATCAACATTTTGTCAGGCCATTAATTATGCCATTCTAGTACATTAACTATCTTATGGAGGCTGTTGCTATCTGGGCCACTGATACATTCTTTTATATAGTTAATTTCTATTATATCTCTCAAACTTCAGAGTGAATAACATGGTGTTTTATTCAGAGGCTATCCATGTAGGTTTACCACCTTTCATCCAGTAACTGGTATATAGGGTAAGCGTTCCAGGGGTGATTAACCCTCAGTACGCTAACCCATCCAGTCCCATACTATCATTCATTCTATGGGGGAGTTTAAATGGGGGAATGTAAGGCTGCCCCTCCATTGGTGGAGTCGCCCACATTCTCTCACAGTCTCCCTAGATTTTTATGGCTAAACCTGCTACTTCTTAATTTACCTCCAACACCATTTCACTCAATTATTTTTTAGAGAGAAGTTCTCAAGCTATGTAAATTATCACACAAGTGGACCCTTTTAGTCACAGTCTCCATTTACTATGAACATCACTCTAGGGTTATAACCATAAATTAGGCGCATCTAGGCAGTCTTTGCACCTGGCAATTGTAAAATACAGCCCCATTCAGATTGTAGCCACAGTTGATTTTTTTATACGCGTAGGTGAGTCACAGCAATCCAGATATTATGTAGTATTACATTTAGCATTAAGATTAGTGATGATTGAGCATGCTTGGCCGAACACCTGTTCGGCTCGAGCACCTCGATGCTCGGCACATGGCGGTACTCGGACGAGTACTGCATGTGCTGAAGGGCCATGCTCGAGTCTCCTCCCCGCACATTTCTTGGAGCTACGCAGCCAATAAACGTGAAGGTAAGTACTGCCCTCACTGTAATGGCATTACAATGATTGGCTGGCCGGAGCGCGTCATCGGGGGCTATAAAGCACCCGATGACGCATGTTCGGCTCACTCGTAGTCAGGGAGAGCTGAGCATAGGAAGGGACAGAGATTGTAGGGTGTGTAATTTTATTTTTTGTACAAAAAACGTTTCAGAGACCCAAAAGTCCTTGTAAGGACTATTGTGTGTGACAGCAGCAATATATGTTTTGCTCAGTGTTGCTCAGCAATATATGCTAAATTGCTCAGTGTTAGGGAGAGCTGTGCATAGGATGGAACAGACAGTGTAGGGAGTGTAATAGGAAGATTTTTATACAAAGAACTTTTCAGAGACCCCAAAAGTCATTTTAAGGACTATTGTGTGTTAAAGCAGCAATATATATTTTTAGCGCATCTTGCGCTAAATACTGTCTAATAGGCTGCTACGGACAGTGAAACTATCCGCGCCACGTCTCCTGTTTAAAGTGTGCGCATCCCAAAATTACGAGTGACATCCAGTGCACTGTTTCCGTAGACAGTTAAATTATCCGTGCCACATCTCCTGATTAAAGTGTGTGCATCCCTTAAATTTCAGCAACATCCAGTGTACTTTTTCCCGTAGACGGTGTCCGCTACGAAAAGTTAAATTATCCGCGCAACATCTCCTGTTTAAAGTGTTCGCAACCCTAGAATATCAATGACATCCAGTGTATTTCTTGCGAAGACGGTGTCCGCCGCGGACAGTTAAATTATCTGTGCCACATCTCCTCTTTAACCACTTCAGCCCCGCTAGCTGAAACCCCCTTCATGACCAGAGCACTTTTTACACTTCGGCACTACACTACTTTCACCGTTTATCGCTCGGTCATGCAACTTACCACCCAAATGAATTTTACCTCCTTTTCTTCTCACTAATGGAGCTTTCATTTGGTGGTATTTTATTGCTGCTGACATTTTTACTTTTTTTGTTATTAATCAAAATGTAACGATTTTTTTGCAAAAAAATGAAATTTTTCACTTTCAGCTGTAAAATTTTGCAAAAAAAAACGACATCCATATATACATTTTTCGCCAAATTTATTGTTCTACATGTCTTTGATAAAAAAAAATGTTTGGGCAAAAAAAAAAATGGTTTGGGTAAAAGTTATAGCATTTACAAACTATGGTACAAAAATGTGAATTTCCGCTTTTTGAAACAGCTCTGATTTTCTGAGCACCTGTCATGATTCCTGAGGTTCTACAATGCCCAAACAGTAGAAAAACCCCACAAATGACCCCATTTCGGAAAGTAGACACCCTAAGGCAGTGGTGGCGAACCTATGGCACTGGTGCCAGAGGTGGCACTCGGAGCCCTCTCTGTGGGCACCCGTACCCTGGAGAAAAGTCTATTGTGTACCAATTTGCCTTAGACTTTTCCTGCCACTCATTAGCGCACTGAATGTAGGCAGGATATTATAGCTAAATGATGAAGTACATGGAAGATATACTATATTGGTATTCAGGTTAAATTGCCGTGTTGGCACTTTGCGATAAATAAGTGGGTTTTGGGTTGCAGTTTTGGCGCACAGCCTGTAAAAGGTTCGCCATCACTGCCCTAAGGTATTCGCTGATGGGCATAGTGAGTTCATAGAACTTTTTATTTTTTGTCACAAGTTAGCGGAAAATGATGATGATTATTATTATTTTTTAGATTCTAGGAACTCACCATGCCCCTCACGGTAAACCTTGGGGTGTCTTCTTTCCAAAATGGGGTCACTTGTGGCGTAGTTATACTGCCCTGGCAATTTAGGGGCCCATATGTGTGAGAAGTACTTTGCAATCAAAATGTGTAAAAAATGACCAGTGAAATCCGAAAGGTGCACTTTGGAATATGTGCCCCTTTGCCCACCTTGGCATCAAAAAAGTGTCACAGATCTGGTATCGCCGTACTCAGGAGAAGTTGGGGAATGTGTTTTGGGGTGCCATTTTACATATACCCATGCTGGGTGAGAGAAATATCTTGGCAAAAGACAACTTTTCCCATTTTTTTATACAAAGTTGGCATTTGACCAAGATATTTTTCTCACCCAGCATGGGTATATGTAAAATGACACCCCAAAACACATTCCCCAACTTCTCCTGAGTACGGCGATACCAGATGTGTGACACTTTTTTGCAGCCTAGATGCGCAAAGGTGCCCAAATTCCTTTTAGGAGGGCATTTTTAGACATTTGGATCCCAGACTTCTTCTCACACTTTAGGGCCCCTAAAAAGCCAGGGCAGTATAAATACCCCACATGTGACCCCACTTTGGAAAGAAGACACCCCAAGGTATCCAATGAGGGGCCTGGCAAGTTCATAGAATTTTATTTTTTTCGCATAAGTTAGCGGAAATTGATTTTTTTTTGTTTTTTCTCACAAAGTCTCACTTTCCGCTAACTTAGGACAAAAATGTAAATCTTTCATGGACTCAATATGCCCCTCAGCAAATACCTTGGGGTGTCTTCTTTCCAAAATGGGGTCAGTTGTGGGGTGTTTGTACTGCCCTGGCATTTGAGGGTCTCCGCAATCATTACATGTATGGCCAGCATTAGGAGTTTCTGCTATTCTCCTTATATTGTGCATACAGGTAATGAGATTTTTTTTTTCCGTTCAGCCTCTGGGCTGAAAGAAAAAAATGAACGGCACATTCATTCGCATCGATCAATGTGGATGAAAAAATCTCTGCCCCCAAAAAAATGGAGGGGAAAGGCGTCTGCCAGGACATAGGAGCTCCGCCCTACATCCATACCCACTTAGCTCGTATGCCCTGGCAAACCAGATTTCTCAATTTGCATCAATCGATGTGGATGAATAAATCATTGCCGGGATTTTTTTATATTTTTTTATATATATACAAAGTGTTTGCCAAAGCATAGGAACGCCGCCTCCTCCTCAGCTCGTATGCCTTGGCAAACGTATCTGTCACTGCAGAGGAGAAAATCCCGTCTTGCAGCGCCGCATACACCGACTTGCGTGTAATCTGACATCGGTGCTGCAGCTAGCAGATCGGTTGGTCCACCTGGAAGGTAAAAAAACAAAAAAAAAAAAAAAGAAAAAACCAGGCCACAACGCAATAATTTTATTAACTTTGGAACAGAACATGTAAACTTTAACTTTTTGAACTAAACATTAACGTGTTTGCTTACTGGTGTTTTTTTTTTTTTGTTTTTGTTTTTTTACCTTTATAGAACAAACCTCTCCTTCCCCATGGGTCAATGTGCAAAGCGCAAATCGCCCAAAGATGTGGCGAAGTGCGTTATGCACTTTGTCCCATGTGAAAGGAGACGTTTGCAGCAGCTGTGAGTGAATGGGCCCTAATAGCCCTGTGTGCCTGTCCTGGTGAGATGATCCCTATGGTAATAGTGTACCTGTGAGTGGTACTTCCGGAAACACTCTCCAAAGCATAGGGCAGGGTGGTCAGGACAGTCAGGACAGAAATAGCGGGTGTCACGCCTTATTCCACTCCTGCTATAGACACAACATTTTTTTTCGGGGTGGCGGTCGGTTTGAGGTACCAGGAACGACACTGGGGAAATGTCGCTCGTGTAGACGGCTAACTACACTGGTGGATGGGGCCACGGAACCTCCTGGGTACAGGAGGTTCGCGATGATCTCTTCCTGAAATTTGAGGAAGGATCCAGTTCTCCCAGCCTTACTGTAGAGAACAAAACTATTTTACAGAGCCAATTGAATTAAATATACAGACACCTTCTTATACCAGCGTCTGGTTCTGCGGGACACTAAATACGGAGCCAACATCTGGTCATTGAAGTCCACCCCTCCCATGTGAAGGTTATAGTCGTGGAAAGAGAGGGGCTTTTCAATGACACGGGTTGCTCGCTCAATTTGGATTGTCGTGTCTGCGTGAATGGAGGAGAGCATGTAAACGTCACGCTTGTCTCTCCATTTCCCCGCGAGCAGTTCTTCGTTACACAGTGCGGCCCTCTGCCCCCTTGCAAGACGGGTGGTAACGAGCCGTTGGGGGAAGCCCGCGCGACTAGCTCGCGCGGTACCACAGGCGCCAATCCGTTTTAGAAACAAATGCCTAAAGAGGGCCACACTTGTGTAAAAATTGTCCACATAAAGATGGTACCCCTTGCCGAATAAGGGTGACACCAAGTCCCAAACTGTCTTCCCACTGCTCCCCAGGTAGTCAGGGCAACCGACCGGCTCCAGGGTCTGATCTTTTCCCTCATAGATCCGAAATTTGTGGGTATAGCCTGTGGCCCTTTCACAGAGCTTATACAATTTGACCCCATACCGGGCGTGCTTGCTTGGGATGTATTGTTTGAAGCCAAGGCGCCCGGTAAAATGTATCAGGGACTCGTCTATGCAGATGTTTTGCTCAGGGGTATACAAATCTGCAAATTTCAGGTTGAAATGGTCTATGAGGGGCCGAATTTTGTGGAGCCGGTCAAAAGCAGGGTGGCCTCTGGGACGGGAGGTGCTGTTATCACTAAAGTGCAGGAAACGCAGGATGGTCTCAAATCGTGTCCTGGACATAGCAGCAGAGAACATGGGCATGTGATGAATTGGGTTCGTGGACCAATATGACCGCAATTCATGCTTTTTTGTCAGGCCCATGTTGAGGAGGAGGCCCAGAAAAGTTTTAATTTCGGAAACTTGGACTGGTTTCCACCGGAAAGACTGGGCATAAGAGCTTCCCGGGTTAGCGGTTATAAATTGTGTGGCATATCTGTTTATTTCGGCCACAACTAAGTCTAAGAGCTCCGCAGTCAAGAACAGCTCAAAAAATCCCAGGGCCGAACCGATCTGAGCTGTCTCAACCCGAACTCCAGACTGGGCAGTGAAAGGGAAAACTACAGGTGCGGCTGAAGTTGGGGACTGCCAATCAGGGTTTGCCAGCACCTCTGGGATTCTAGGGGCTCTACGGGCACGGCTTTGCGGTGGCTGCGACGGGGTCACTACTGCACGTGCCACCGTACCAGCTTCAACTGCCCTTCTGGTGCTCGCTACTTCACCAGGTTGTACGGCAGTGCTGGTACTAGGTCCAGGACGGGCTGGGCTGCTGGTGTATGCCTCACCACGTAATCCGACAGCACCAGCCCCACTCTGCTGCTCTTGAAGCGGATCCTGCGCAACCTGCGGTCTAGCGACACAGGGCCGGGTACGCCTGCTGCTATCAGGGACCTCAGCCTCCTCGTCCGAACTTTGGGTCAGAGAGCCACTGCTTTCTACAGGTTCGTATTCTGACCCGCTGGATTCATCAGATGAGGGTTCCCACTCCTCATCCGACTGGGTCAGAAGCCTGTAGGCCTCTTCAGAAGAATACCCCCTGTTAGACATTTGGGCAACTAAATTTAGGGGTATTCCCTGAGACTACCCAAGAAAAAAAAAGCAAGCCTGTCTTACAAAGGGGAGGCTAGCGAAGTACCGGAGGCCACTGCGGTTGATAAAAAATATCAAAACTGATTTTTTTATTGCCGTAAAGTGAATGTGCAGTGATCAAAAAAAAAAAATTTTTTTGTCACTGCGGTGGGGCGGGCGTGGGCGAACGCACGTGTGGGCGACCGATCAGGCCTGATCGGGCAAACACTGCGTTTTGGGTGGAGGGAGAACTAAAGTGACACTAATACAATTATAGATCTGACCGTGATCAGTTTTGATCACTTTCAGATACTATAAAAGTACAAATGCTGATTAGCGATACACTAATCAGCGAATAACGGACTGCGGTGCGGTGGGCTGGGCGCTAACTGATCGCTAACTACCTAACCAAGAGACCTAAACTATACCTAAAACCTAACGGTCAATACCAGTGGAAAAAAAAAGTGACAGTTTGCACTGATCACTTTTTTCCTTTTCACTAGTGATTGACAGGGGCAAGAAGGGGTGATCAAAGGGTTAATTGGGGTGATCTGGGGGCTAAGTGTAGTGTAGTGGGTACTCACAGTGATGTGTGCTCCTCTGCTCCTCTGCTGGAACCAACCGACCAAAAGAAGGAGCAGAGGAGCACAGCAGCCATATAACCCCATCATATTTACTAATATGTGGGGTTAAATGGCTGCTGATTGGATTTTTTGAAAATCATCAACCTTCCAGCCAATGATCGTGGCCGGCAGGTTGATGACGAACTTCTTCTTAGAATTTTGCCGGCCCGCGATGCGCATGCGCGGGCCGGCATACCCGGAAATCTCGCGTCTCGCGAGAGGACGCACCGGCGCGTCCACCCAGAAGAGCGCGACCGCCGAGAAGACGCAATCCTGCGTACGGCGGTCGTGAGGAGGTTAAAGTGTGCGCATCACTAAAATATCAGTGACATCCGGTGAATTTTTTCCGTAAATTGTGTCCGCTGCGTACAGTTAAATTATCCGCGCCTCATCTCCTCTTTAAAGTGTGTGCATACCTAAACTATCAGTGACATCCAGTGTACTTTTTGCAAAGACGGTGTCCACTGCAGACAGTTAAATTATCTGCGCCACATCTCCTGTTTAAAGTGTGCGCATCCCTAAAATATCAGTGACATCCAGTGTACTTTTGCAGTAGACGGTGTCCGCTGCGGACAGCTATATTTTTCGCTCCACATCTCCTGTTTAAAGTGTGCGCATCCCTAAAATATAATAGAAATAAAGCGATTGGGGCGGCACTGCAGTGTATCAGTATCAACGGAGTGCCAGCGGCTGTGAAGGCGATCCCCCTTCAAATGGTTAATATAAAAAATTCCACGGCACCTTCAAGGCGTAAAATCTGAAAATACTTTTATTCACCAGACAGCCACGTTTCGATCCTCCTCCTGCTTGAAAAAGATCCCAGGAGGAGGATCGAAACGTCGCTCCCTAAAATATAAGTGACATCCAGTGTACTTTTTCCATAGAAGGTGTCCGCTGCGGACAGTTAAATTATCCATGCCACATTTCCTGCTTAAAGTGTGCGCATCTTTAAAATATCAGTGACATCCAGTGCACTTTTTCCATAGACGGTGTACGCTGCGGGACAGTTATATTATCCGCATCACATCTCCTGATTAAAGTGTGCGCATCCCTAAAATATCAGTAACGGTTGTCCCCAGCCGCCAATATTTTTCATGGTGTTCAGTCCCAGCCTTACACCAGCATGTGTCGCGTAACATCACCCGTGCCCTGACCAACACAGTTATTAGGAAGGTCCACTTAACGACTGATACATGGACAAGTGCTTTTGGTCAGGGATGCTACATTTGCCTGACGGCACACTGGGTGAACGTTGTGGAGGCTGGGAGCGAGTCGTACCTTGGGATGGCACAGGTGCTACAGATGCCAAGGATTGCGGGCCCTACTTCCATCAGGGTTTCTGCCACCACCTACGTTAGTGGCTGCAACCCCCCTTCTCCTCCACTTCCACCTCTGAATTATTACCTTGCACCACCAGTCAGACATCAGTCAGTAGCTGGAAGCACTGTAGCACTGCAGTGGGGAAGTGGCAACAGGCAGTGCTTAAACTAATCTGTTTGGATGACAAACAGCACATTGCCGCAGATCTTTGGCAGGGAATAAGGGACCAGAATGAGCTGTAGCTCTCGCTACTCAACCTAGAACCAGGCATAGTTGTGTCTGATAATAGCCGTAACTTGGTGGCGGCTTTGGAGCTTGGTAAGCTCACGCACATACCATACCTAGCCCATGTGTTCAACCTAGTAGTTCAGCGGTTTCTCAAAATCTACCCCAATTTGCCTGAGCTACTGGTAAAGGTTCTCCGCATGTGTGCCCATTTCCGCAAGTCAAAGACAGCTTCCGCCGGTCTGGCAATGCTGCAGCAGCGTTTGCAATTGCCAGCTCACCGACTGTAGTGCGACATGAGCACGCGCTGGAACTCCACGTTCCATATGTTGGCCAGGCTTTGTGAGCAGCAGAAGGCAGTAGTGGAATACCAGCTGCAACATGCTTGTCACCTTTCCAGTCAGCTTCCGCTCTTCACAAGCAACAAGTGGGCATTTGTGTCTGACCTGTTTTACACAACTTTGAGGAATCAACACAGATGTTGAGCGGCGATAACGCTATTATCAGCGTAACCATCCCACTTCTGTGTCTACTCAAACGCTCGCTGCTCACAATTAAGGCGGACGCTTTGGATGTGGCAGATGAGGAAATGGGGGAAGACAGTACACAGGGTGATAGCCAGACCATGCTCAATTCGTCTTCTCAGCGCAAATTGGATTATGAGGAGGAGGAGGAGACGGTTGCCTCTGCTACAGAGGGTAGTACCCATGGAAGTTTTATTCCATCTGTTCAACATGGATGGGTAGAAGAGGAGGAAGAGGATGAGGAGATTGAGAGTCATCCTCCTGATAAGGACAGCAAAGTCTTGTCTGTTGGGAATCTGGCACACATAGCTGACTTTATGTTAGGCTGCCTTTCCCGTGACCCTCGGGTTGTACACATTTTGGCCAACTTCGATTACTGGTTGTTCACCCTTCTCGACCCCTGCTACAAAGAGAACTTCTAATCTCTCATTCCTGTGGTGGAGAGGACGAGCAAAATGGTGCAATACCAGTTCCTTGTGGAAAAATGATAATGCAAATGGATCCGTTTTGACTTACACTGAAAGTCAATGGGAGGCAGATCCGTTTTTAATTGCACCATATTTTGTCAGTGAAAACAGCTCTGCATCGTCAGACGGACATCAAAACGCTGCAAGCAGCGTTTTGGTGTCCGCCTCCAGAGCAGAATGGAGGCTGAACGGAGGCAAACTGATGCATTCTGAACGGATCCTTATCCCTTCAGAATGCATTGGGGCTAAACTGCTCCGTTTTGGGCCGCTTGTGAGAGCCCTGAAACGGATGTCACAAGCGGACCCAGAAACGCCAGTGTGAAAGTAGCCTAAAGTGTATGAAAAGAGGGGTATGATCACATCAAAGGTAACTCGTTTATTCCTCGTACAATTATTGAATATTAAAAATCATGGTAGTAGTAAGTACTGGTGCACGTGTGTGTATAATAGCAGCTTCCAGACATAATAACAGAAGCAATAATTTATTATCTAAAATGAGAGAACAAAAATCCTATTGACAGCTCAAGAAAATGAAAAACTATAATTCCATCTGCATTACTTTAAAGCGGGAATTGAAGCAAAAAACTAGAAGGAAAAGTAAAGACTGCTACAATATTTCTCCTCCCTTTTGTTTTTCTTGCAAAACTGTCTGCCTTCTACAGGTCACAGACAATTAGGGTACTTCTAAGCAATAACAGAATAGTGTGGAAATATATGTTTTCTTGAAAAAAAAATGCAATGACTTGAAAATATTTGCCTTTACCTTTTGAAAGCTTTGTAAAATCCAAATAGTGTTATTCTTGTACAAAAAAAGAGAAAGATACCCAAACTGTACTATAAATTCATTATTTTCAAGTTTTCAAACTCTTCGCATGAGGTATGGGGATCTCCCGCTGATGATAAAGTTAAGCACAAACAGAAGTTTAAGATGAAAGAATAAACTTGACTTGCTGTGTTTACTGTACATTACATAGGCTAAGCTTTCATCTGTCACAGGGGAACATACTGTTTCATGTTCACTTACAATTCCTTGCTTCATACACTCCAGCATAAGCAGTTGAACACATAGCAATTTGGTCACTTGTAGCCAAGACGTCTTATTATGGTAATTTGGAAAGAAGTACCGTAAAATGTATCAGCTCTTCGTTCTCTTTTTTGCATCATCTAACCTATAGATTTGAACAATATTTAGTGTTTACATGCAACTGACAAAAATGACCTGCAATGTTAATCAATGGAGAGCCCTGATTTAGAGCATCAGATAAGATAGGCGATTGATTTATCTTCACAAAATTAAAAAAATACAATATAAATTAGCATATCTCTTAAGGGCTCATGCACACAACTGTATTTTTTCAGTATCCAATCTGCATTTTTTGTCAGTCGGATGTGGACCCATTCACTTCAACAGGTCTGCAAAAGATGCGGAAAGCACGCGGTGTGCTGTCCACATCCATATGTCCGTTCTAGACATGTCCTTTTCTTGTCTGTTTTACGAACAAGGATGGGACTGTTCTATAGAGGACAGGAGATTCCATTCAGTAAAATGCAGAAAGCACGCGATCGGTATCCATGTTTTGCAGATCCGCAAATTTCCAGACCGCAAAAACAGCTACGGTTGTTTGCATGATCCCTAATATTGACACTTAATTGCAACACACCCACGGAATCTGAAACAGAGGCTCCAACACATTTGGAAACATAGCCTAAAGGCTATCTAGCTTTTTTTTTATCATTTTTTTTTTTTTATTGTTATATCCATAGTTAGAATAATGAAGCAACTTGAAAAAAATATTTCTATTTTTTTTTTTTATACAGCTCCTTTTTGTCTCTATGGTTACAGACTATTAAACCCAGCATGTTGCTTGATCTTGCAGTGATGTGTTGCCCAGGTAAAAACAAGTCTAAGAAATAAGTTTAACAATTATTGAGCTTAAAGGGGTTGTTCCACCATTACATGTCGTACTAATTTTATAGTTCATAAAAATTAGGCATCTTTTCCATTTACATACTCTTGACATGCATTACATTTTAACCAACATAGTGTGGTGCCACCTGGTGGTCAATGGGTATAGTAATGTCTGCATCTATTTACTAAGCTGTGTGCTGCTGGTCATGCATGCTCCGTCACTTTCCCCACAGACAGGTCTCTGCATTGTGATCCTCTAATAGAAATTGATTTCTGCAGGGAAGGGATACATTTTTAGTAACTCCTTTGCACTGAACACATGGAAGAAAGCTATTTCTACAGAATGGAGCATCATTATGCAGAGACCGGGCTTTGTTTAGTGTGACTAAGCATATGTGACCAGCAACACGCAGCTAAGTAGATGGATGTATAGTACACATTGCTATATACTTCGGGCACCAGGTGTCACAATACTATGTAAGTAAATGTCATAACTCTTCACTGGATCATTTTAATAGCATATAAATGGTAAATCTGATTAATGTGTATGATCTATAAAATAACTATGGCATGTAATGGTGGAATAAGCCATTTAATTTATTTTGCATACTGTACTTTGCTACCATCTGGACAATGCACTTTGTCTATATTGATTTTTTAAAGGTGTCTTTAAACCTTCAAAGCTGTTGGCCAAGTACTCATTAGGCCAAAATCTATCTCTCCCAGCTGCCACATACATGCTCAGTATGTGCATTCATCTCTGGAGCATCAAAATTCAAAGCAACTTGCAGCGTCCCACATATGTGTGTGTAAAAGGGACACTTTAAACATCTGCCTATTTATCTAATGTATTTGCAATGTATGGCATTTCCTATTATCAGGCTGGCAATGTCATTACACACATTCACCCCCAGGTGGTGCTGGTGCCGCTCATTTATATAGCTTGGGGTGTGTCTAGCTCATGGCATTCCAGTGTAGTGTATTGTAGAGAGGAGGAAAGCAAGTGTATGGAGGAGAGAAACAGGCCTTATCCACTATGTAGCTGCAATTTCTTTCGTCCAGGACCTGATAAATCCTGGAGAGGACAAACTAAGAGTAGTTACAGCAGCTTAGCACTGGACAGTAAGTCTGCGTCTAAATATGAAGCTAACCTAGTGAAGGTTACAGCTGAGTCTGGCCTATGGACTTCACAAGCACAAGTGACCAAGAGTAACTTTCCAAGTTCCTGGATACTAATGGATGATTAAAGGCCATAATTATCCGTATTCACTAGAAGCTTTCCAGGATATAGTGAACCTGAATACTTCAGGAGAGCATACTGAAAATAATGTCGCAGAGAGTTTGCCTGCCACATTAAAAACATAGAATTTGTCAGCAGATAAGAACCACTTGGCCCATCTAGTCTGCCCAATATACTGACAACTATGAATAGCCCTTGGCCCTTTCTTATATGAAGGATGGCCTTATGCCTATCCCATGCATGCTTAAACTCCTTCACTGTATTTGCAGCTACCACTTCTGCAGGAAGGCAATTCCATGCACCCACTACTCTCTCAGTAAAGTAATACTTCCTGATATTACTTTTAAACCTTTGCCCCTCTAATTTAAAACGATGTCCTCTTGTAGCAGTTTTTCTTCTTTTAAATATTCTCTCCTCCTTTACCTTGTTGATTCCCTTTATGCATTTAAAAGTTTCTATCATATCCCCTCTGTCTCGTCTTTCTTCCAAGCTATACATTTTAAGGTCCTTTAATTTTTCATGGCAAGTTTTATCCTGCAATCCATGTACTAGTTTAGTAGCTCTTCTCTGAACTCTCTCCAAAGTATCAATATCCTTCTGGAGATATGGTCTCCAGTACTGAGCACAATACTCCAAATGAAGTCTCACTAGTGCTCTGTAGAGCGGCATGAGCACCTCCCTCTTTCTACTAGTAATGCCTCTCCCTATTCACCCAAGCATTCTGCTAGCATTTCCTGCTGCTCTATGACATTGTCTGCCTACCTTTAAGTCTTCTGAAATAATGACCCCCTAAATCCCTTTCCTCAGATACTGAGGTTAGGACTGTATCACTGATTTTATATTCTGCTCTTGGGTTTTTACGCCCCAGGTGCATTATCTTGCACTTATCAACATTAAATTTTAGTTGCCAGATTTTTGACCATTCCTCTGGTTTTCCTAAATCCTTTTCCATTTGGTGTATCCCTCCAGGAACATCAACCCTGTTATAAATCTTTGTGTCATCAGCGAAAAGACACACCTTACCATTGAGGCCTTCTGCAATTTCGCTGATAAATATATTAAACAATATGATTCCCAGAACAGATCCCTGAGGAGACAATGGTATGAATATACTCCATTGACTACAACCCTCTGTTGTCTGCCTCTCAGCCACTGCCTAATCCATTCAACAATATGGGAGTCCAAGCACAAAGACTGCAATTTACTGATGAGCCTTCTATGTGGGACAGTATCAAAAGCCTTACTAAAGTCTAGATAAGCGATGTCTACTGCACCTCCACCGTCTATTATTTTAGTCACCAATCAAAAAATGCAATAAGATTAGTTTGACATGATCTCCCTGAAGTAAACCCATGCTGTTTTTCATCTTTCAATCCATGGGATTTTAGATGTTCCGCAATCCTCTCCTTAAGTATGGTTTCCATTAATTTTCCCCACTATTGATGTCAGGCTTACTGGCCTATAGTTGCCCGATTCCTCCCTACTACCTTTCTTGTGAATGGGCACATTTGCTAATTTCCAATCTTCTGGGACAACTCCTGTTACCAGTGATTGGTAAAATAAATCTGTTAATGGTTTTGCTAGTTTAATGGTTTTGCTAGCTTAATGGTTTTGCTAGCTCTTTTAATAGCTTTGGATGTATCCCATCAGGCCCCTGTGACTTATTTGTATTAATTTTAGTCAGCTGACTTAGAACCTCTTCCTGCAAAAGTCATTTACAGCAAGGCAGCTTTTACAGCGATACAGGGAGAAACACCCTTATTGGATAGCTCAAGATAAGTAGAAAACAGTATATTTAGTACCTGAGTGCTATGGAAAGTGGATTTAAAGTAAATCTAATTATTCTTCACCTCTAACGCTAAAGTACTAGAGAACTCCTCAACTGACAATTGCCTAAACCTGATAAAACAAAAACTATTGAGCCTATTTCTGAGTCATCACTCATGGCATACAAATGAACTGCATCTGTACTAGTTACCTAAAGACAGTTGATTCAGTAAATGTTCAACTGTTTGATTACAATTGCCTCCTCATCATTCCTACTGCTATATTTAACATTTGCACCTTATGGTGCTGGCGTCACGAGCAGCCACCAAAGCACCTTAAACACCTACACCATGAAGGGCACCTCAACTTCCCCTTCACTGTATGCCGGCCCAGGGAGGCTCTTCTAACCATGAGTAAATGAACTACCACCCCCATCGTCCCACCGTCACCTCACGTGTTGCCCCTGCGGACCCGATCATTGCATTAATTTAAAATTATGCAGCGGACCGAACCGCAGGGGCAGTATGTGAGTGCACGGTGGGCCGATGGGGGTAGTAGCCGTACTCATGATTAAATAGCTCCCTGGGTCGGTGTGCAGTGATGAGGAAGACAGCACTAAATCCTCCTGGGTACTCTCTATTGCAGGGAACACCAGCCAGATGGAAGTTGAGGTGCCCTTAATGGTAGTGGGTATGCTTAGGGTGCTTTTGTGGCTGGGCCCCTGTGTTCATGACGCCAGCACCATAAGGTGCAATTAGGAGATGATGTGGAATAAGGAGACCAAGTTTCTTAACACACTCCCAGTACTTTACTGAAGCTGATCCAAAGGTCAATGTATCCAAAAGTCACTTACAGCAAGGCAGCTTTTACAGCGATTCAGATTAGTTCCCAGAAGTTGCATAAGGAGCAGTTTTCTATGACAATCAATCTTTCTCCCTTGTTTCTCCAGGTTGGAGGGATGTACTATGTCTGCTATACTGTGTAATCATATAATTCGGTATCCTCTCTAGGAATACTATGTTCTGACAGATGGCCTTTCTGTCCTTTGTTATGGTGGATAGCTTGTAGCTTAGAATCTCGCCACCTAATGCAAAGGAGACTAGAGCCTGATGACCAACAGTTATCTTGCCAATATTCTCACTCCCTCTCTGAGTTGCCTGGTTCTTCTGTAATCTGGCTGGTACATAGAACTAACTATGGAATTTGGTTAACTCTCCAAAATGGCTGCTGAGGTCAGACATCACACACACTGACTTTCTTCTCCTTTTCCTCTTTACTGTGTGCAGGGCGGAGTCAGCTCTGGGAGACTTGTTAGAACATCCCCCTTCCTATGCAACTTTATTGAAACTCCTATACAAGCACAATTTACATGTTACACGATCACAGTATTAAGCAGTGTGTTTCAGTACTCTGCAAACTTATTATTTTTGTTACCCCAAACATAATTTGTCAGGGGAAACTCAAGAGATTACCATATACATTATACTGGTCTGCTGATCTTGGTGAACAATAGCCTGTGTATTGGAGCCTTTAAAGAACTCCAACAATGGCAATTTGTTTACAAAACAGATAAACGTACATAATGCATAGCCAAAGACCCAGTGGGAGTGTGAAGGGAGAGAATGGGAGTTGTATTCTTGTGAGAGGCGGTAGCACTCATGGTGGGTCCTGCTTCCTGCACTCCCTAAACCATTCAATAGGGGTCCACAGGTTGATAAGTGTAGTAGTTTTAGTCCCCTCTCACTACAATTTGAATGTGGAGGTCTCCTGGCTGATAGAAATTAGGGAGCTTTAGATGGTGAGGTACAGAAATAACTGGCAGGAGGCCAGAGCTGTTGAAGAAAGAAGGTTAAACTGAAAGTCTTTAACTGAATTACATGACAGATGTAAAACACTTCTGCACAAAATGAAGGATGCTCAAATCTTTGTAATTCCAACTAGTTCTGGCTGAACTGTGGGTTATTTCCAGAGTTCTTGCTGAGATATGCTTTCACATATTAAAATACTTAACGTCCCAATCCAGCCAAGGGGAAATTCCTCATAAAACGTCTACCATTCCCAAAGTGGGGTTTAGACCATCAAAATCAGCTCTTGCATGCTGCCACAAATAGTATGACCAGGGGCAAAAACCCTTCAGACCCAATCAAGGCATGTAAAGTCAAATAGCCTTATGTGTTACCTTCACAGATTCCACATACACTCTTTTTTTTAATGGCTGCTCAACTTTCTTAAGGTTCTTTACTATTCAGTCTCAGGAGTTTACGTGGGTTCTCTGGGATCAAAGATGACTGAAGCAGACTGACTGAACTCCTCCAGCTTCCTTGTGTTTATATAATCTTCCTCCAACCCAGAGAGGCTAAGCCCAAGATGTTGAGCTCCTCTGTCTCACATAGAAACATCTCAGAGGAAGAATTTAACTCACAGTTTAATGTACGATCCACATTTAAGATAGTTACTATGCAAATGACACAAATCCTTGTAAACTAGTCTAAGTATATCAGAAACATCCTCCTAATACATATATAAAACTCTATCTAATATGATTTCTCAAGCCACTAGCAGTGTCTAGTGGAAGACTGCATATATACAAACTCAGCTTATTCTTTGTGATTTCCACTATTTACATTTTTCTATTTTTTACAATGTTTGTATTATCCAATTTCTAATTATTCTAGTACTTCTATACTTTTTTAAACCATTTTTGTACAATTTTGAATATTTAGTTAGTACCATTAGCAATATGTTTTTCCACTTAAAGGATTGCTAGCTTGACTTCTTTTTTGAATTTTTTATTGCAGTTTTTATAAATCTTTAATACACTTTCACATCTTCAACATTTAGGAGCCTGAATTCCCTGCTTTTAAGCCTCACCATACCTAAAACTTTTCTATTAAACCATCTGTTCTCTTCTAATACTAGTGTTTTATCTATCACCGCAAATGGATAATAGAGCATTTACTTGATAAACTATTCATGCAGCATTTTTTCTAAATTCTGTTAAATACTGTGTTAAAAGGAACCATAGTATGGTAACTATCCCATATACTGTATATCAGACCACGTGCATTAGATATCTATTGTACATATAGATGTAGTCATTCAATTCGTTATAGTTATTTGTGAATTATTCATGTTCTCGGCTAGAGATGAGCAAATTGATTCTATAGAATAAGAATTCAACTCAAGAAAGAAAGAGAAACCAGATCATCAACAGCTTTTCAGGTCTACTGAAGCACTTTTGATTCAGGTCAAATCGATTCAGGTCCAAATTAAATCTATCGTTCAATTCAGTCAAATCGAACCATCTATTTCATTGAAATTTACACATCTATATTCTTGGCAGATTAATACCCATTTACCCACATAATTACAGCATTTTTTCTTATATCAGGTAAAAAGGTATTAAAGTGGTTCAGAGCTCCCTTTCATACATTTAATCTGTAGCAGTGGAGCATCTGAGCTTTTATCCCTCCAATGCGCTCCCATGCCCTGGGGCTTTTTTTTTTCTGTTGGTGATGTATCCAGCTTTTTTTTTTTGTATGCTAGGTTGAGGCTTTCACCTAGCAGTGATCCCAATGATGTCACCAGCACTAATGGGTGGTTTTTAGCGCTGCCCTAGCTTGAAAAACAGTCTAGGGCAGCACTAAAAACTGCACATTTGTGTCAATGACATCACCAAGCTTATTGCTAGGTGGAAGCCTCCGTCTGGCATGCTAATGAGTAGTGATAAAAAAAGCTCTTGTTCTGCGCTATGCAGTGCAGGGCAAGGGGAGCATCGGAGCAAGAAATGCTCCAATGCTCCACTGATACAGGCTAAATGTGTGAATGGGAGCCTATGTCCGGGTTCAGCTCTGAACCAGGACAACCTTTTTATTAGGATTACTACTCGCCTACACTCTTCTTGGAAGTTTTCTTCAAGATTCTGCAGTGGGTCTATGGAAATGTTCAGCTATAACATAACGTGTGAGGTCAGGAAATGATGCAACTTGGGTAGATGTTGCTTACAATTGACTTTCCAATTCACCTCAAAGGTTTAATCAGGATGAGATTAGAGCTTTGTGCAGGCTACTCAACTTTCTCCATATTAAGGATATTGAACCATGTATTTATGGGCCTCGCTTTGTGCACAGGGACACAGTCATGATAAACCAGAAAAGACCTTCCATAAAGTGTTGCCAGAAAGTTGTGAGAATTGTCTGAAATGTCTTTCTATGCAACAGCATTAATATTACCCTTCACTGGAAATGAAAGACCAAACTCTGAAAAGCAGCTCAATTCTATGACAGTGCCGTATTTAAAGTTATGTGCTCTAGAACAGGCATGGCCAACCTGAGGCTCTCCAGCTGTTGCAAAACTACAACTCCCAGAATGCTCAGACTGCCTACAGCTATCAGCCTGCAGCAGGGCATGGTGGGAGTTGTAGTTTTACAACAGCTGGAGAGCCACAGGTTGGCCATGCCTGCTCTAGAAGATGAATGACCCATGCTACTACCAATGTTTGAAGATTGCATTGCTGTGTGCTTGATATTATGCACCTGTTGGCAATGGGTGTGGCTGAAACACCTGAACTCAATAATAATGAGGGTGCCCTCATATTTCTGACCATTCTGACCACTCTCATGGAGCTATGTGTGGATCAGAAGCCAATGGTAATGTCACATGTCTGTAGAACATGTCCAAGAACAATTTATTATTATGGTGTTGTCTACCAAGTCACATAGTGAGGAGTCAAATAATTAAGAGCAGAAAAGTATAGTACTTGTCTGCAAAATGTGTCTGCACCATACAGTGTCACACAGGGTCCCTTTGGACTCCTAATATAGATCTGTGGGGGCCTCTGTTTGTCACTATCCATGTAGCTCTGCTGTATAAATGAGGACCAGCATCTGCCAAGACTAATAGTTATAGTAGTCAGTTAGCTGCTAAAAGCTTGACTCTGTTATACCTATAGATTTATAACCTGAGTATTGTTGATAAAATATGAAGTTCAATTTTCTAAAGCTGTCACTGTGTTACACCATACTTTAAACTAAGTTAGGACCCCAAGTTTAATCCAGGTCTGAGTAACAATTTTCATTTTTTATCAGTAAATTATCACCTTACCTCAGGTCCAAAAATGTAAATCTCAGTGTTACCATAGATTTTCAAACCTTGGCCCAGATTCAATAGTTTATCTGCGTCTAGACACAATTTGGCGCAACTATGTTTTCTACAAATTTTCCAGAATTGCTTGATAAGAGGGGAAGGATTTAATTGTCAGGGGCAGGCTTCACTAGAAATGGGTGTGGCTAAAACTGCACCATTTTGTGCCAAATTTGTCTTAAACTAAGCCAACCAATAGCCAGTAATGAGCTAGACACAGGTCTCTAGACCTGCAACAAATTTATTACCCAAACGTGGATATGCTTTTGGCTGCTGCCTAGCTAACATTGAACAGTGCAAAAAAATATAACAGCAGTATGTTTTTAATTGATTTCCTAAATACAATATTAGTGTCTAATAGAGATGTCGCAAACATAACATTTTCTGTTCACGAACGACGAACGTGAATTTACGCAAATGTTTGCGAACGGGCGAACCGCCATAGACTTCAATAGGCAGGTGAATTTTAAAACCCACAGGGACTCTTTCTGGCCACAATAGTGATGGAAAAGTTGTTTCAAGGGGACTAACAACTGGACTGTGGCATGCTGGAGGGGGATCCATGGCAAAACTCCCATGGAAAATTACGTAGTTGACGCAGAGTCGGGTTTTAATCCATAAATGGAATAAATCACCTAACATTCCTAAATTGTTTGGAATAACGTGCTTTAAAACATCCAGTGTGTGTATACGATCAGGTATGATGTTGTATGGATCAGGTAGTGTAAGGGTCACGCCCGCTTCACAGTGACAGACCAAACTCTGACAGACCAAACTCCCCGCTTAACGCACCGCAAACAACCGCAAAGAGTTGTCGTCAATAGTTGACACACTCATGACATAAATTTTATTCCTCTATGCGTCAATCTTTGTGTAGTGATGACTGCTTGTGTGCACGTTCAGGAGATTGCAGGCAATGGCGGTTTTTCAAAGCCTATGGTCGTGCTGAGGTAGTTCAGTGACAGTTAAGTGACCCAGAAAACAATGATTCTGCAGTGTGGGGCCATTGTTGGCCAAGTAGGCTTTAATGATCACCTTAGATGATCACAAAGAAAATTAATGTTTTTTCTATGAAAAATTATCCATCCGATCGCTTTTGGTCTGTTCACAATGAAGCAACGACCTTATCATCTGGGGTGTGCCAACATTGCCAACACACTCATAGATCGCTTCATTGTGATACGCAAGCTGTCACGAGTTGGAGGTCCCAGGAGAGACCTCCGCGTCGTCAAGCAATAAACAAACGGAACTCAAGTACAGACACACAAAAGTTTACTGCACAAACAGAATCCAAGGAGGGTAACACAGGGAAATAGAGAGCTCTATGTACCGTCCACACAGTGGGAGGAAAACCCCCACTGCGCCACTGTCTAGTAATACTCCAGAGGGCGTGACTAAGCAACTCCTGGTATTCACTTGGGCCCCAGATGGTAGGGTTAGGCTTTTCTGCAGGGAGTTGCCAGGGTCCACTCTGGAGCGTGAACTAGACAGTGACAACAGGAGCAAACGGACAACAGGTACCAGAAGGTACCGACGGTACATAGGCAAACATAACAAACAGGCAAATACAAGCAGGCAACTAAAAACACAAGCAGAAGTTCATAGCAAGGAAACAGGAGTGACAATAAGCAGAGAAGGACTTGCTCCACCAGTAGTAAACTGCATGGACTTGCCCATGGCACTCTGCTGCAAAGACAGGTGCAGCAAGGGCTTGCTGAACAGAGACATATGAATACAAACTAGATCACTAAAACATAACTGGCAGAACAGATAACAAAACACAGGAAAGAGGACGGGAATGAACAAGTAGGAAACCCACAGAGCACAGACAGACAGACAGACATGGATCCCATGGGTCAGCAACATGGGAGAGTGAGTACAAACTAGGAGCAGAACAAGACAACACACACCAGGAGAGCTGACATAGAACTGAGGAAACCTCAGCCTTAGGCCTCATGCACACAACCGTTGTGTGCATCCGTGGCCGTTGTGCCGTTTTCAGTTTTTTTTCGCGGACCCATTGAATTTCAATGGGTCCGTGGAAAAATCGGAAAATGCACCGTTTTGCAGCCGAGACTGTGATCCGTGTATCTGGTCCGTCAAAAAAATATGACCTGTCCTATTTTTTTGACGGACAACGGTTCACGGACCCATTTAAGTCAATGGGTCCGTGAAAGAACACGGATGCACACAAGATTGGCATCCGTGTCCGTGGCCGTAGGTTACTTTCATACAGACAGATCCAAAGATCCGTCTGCATAAAAGCTTTTTCAGATCTAAGTTTTCACTTCGTGAAAACTCATATCCGACAGTATATTCTAACACAGAGGCGTTCCCATGGTGATGCAGCACCGCAGCCACAGTGCAGCACCAGAGGCCAGAAAAATTAGGCATGTACACATGCCTGAAAAACTGCTGTAGCAGCGGCCGGAAAAATTTATGTTTTCCAGGTAGAAAGTGTACTAAAACATTGCGGCTTGAACCCTAGTTGATGGCGGAGAAGTCACGCAAGTCATCAGGCATGCAGAGATTAAATACAGCAGCGTGGGGACATTTTTAGCCCAAGGCATCTCATCAGGCCTTTGTTAGTCAAACGCATCCCCCACTGTCAGTCCCTTCGGAATCTACAGTCATGTGAAAAAATTAGGACACCCTTTGAAAGCATGTGGTTTTTTGTAACATTTTTAATAAAAGGTTATTTCATCTCCGTTTCAACAATACAGAGAGATTAAAGTAATCCAACTAAACAAAGAAAACTGAAGAAAAGTCTTTTCAAGATCTTCTGTAAATGTCATTCTACAAAAATGCCTATTCTAACTGAGGAAAAAGATAGGACACCCTCACATGTATTCCCTCTTAAATTGGCTCAGATCTCACACAGGTATATCACACCAGGTGCACATAATTAGTAGATCGTTACTCTGCATGTTGAATGAGGCTTGCCCTATTTAAACCTCAGACATTTAGTTTGGTGTGCTCCTGACTGTTGAAGTGAGAGTGAGCACCATGGTGAGAGCAAAAGAGCTGTCAGAGGACTTCAGAAAAAAGATTGTAGCAGCCTATGAGTCTGGGAAGGGATTTAAAAAGATCTCAAAAGATTTTGAAATCAGCCATTCCACTGTCCGGAAGATAGTCTACAAGTGGAGGGCTTTCAAAACAACTGCCAACATGCCCAGGACTGGTCGCCCCAGCAAGTTCACCCCAAGAGCAGACCGCAAGATGCTAAAAGAGGTCTCCAAAAACCCTAAAGTGTCATCTCGAGAACTACAGCAGGCTCTGGCTACTGTTGATGTAGAAGTACATGCCTCTACAATCAGAAAGAGACTGTACAAGTTTAACTTGCATGGGAGGTGTGCAAGGAGGAAACCTTTGCTTTCCAAGAGAAACATCGAGGCCAGACTGACATTTGCCAGAGATAAAGTTGACAAAGACCAGGACTTCTGGAATAATGTTCTTTGGACAGATGAGTCCAAAATTGAATTATTTGGACACAACAGCAGAGGACATGTTTGGCGTAAACCAAACACAGCATTCCAAGAAAAGAACCTCATACCAACTGTGAAGCATGGAGGTGGAAGTGTCATGGTTTGGGGCTGCTTTGCTGCAGCAGGACCTGGTCAGCTTACCATCATAGAATCCACGATGAATTCTACTGTGTATCAGAAGGTGCTTGAAGAACATGTGAGACCATCAGTTAGAAAATTAAAGCTGAAGCGGAACTGGACCATGCAACATGACAATGACCCAAAACATACTAGTAAATCAACCAAAGATTGGCTGAAAAAGAAGAAATGGAGAGTCCTGGAATGGCCAAGTCAAAGTCCAGATTTGAATCCCATTGAGATGCTGTGGGGTGACTTGAAAAGGGCTGTACGTGCAAGAAACCCCTCAAACATCTCACAGCTGAAAAAGTTCTGCATTGAGGAGTGGGGTAAAATTTCCTCAGACCGATGTCGAAGACTGGTAGATGGCTACAAGAACCGTCTCACTGCAGTTATTTCAGCCAAAGGAGGTAACACTCGCTATTAGGGGCAAGGGTGTCCTATCTTTTTCCTCAGTTAGAATAGGCATTTTTGTAGAATGACATTTACAGAAGATCTTGAAAAGACTTTTCTTCAGTTTTCTTTGTTTAGTTGGATTACTTTAATCTCTCTGTATTGTTGAAACGGAGATGAAATAACCTTTTATTAAAAATGTTACAAAAAACCACATGCTTTCAAAGGGTGTCCTAATTTTTTCACATGACTGTATGCCTCATTTATCTTAATAAAGGTGAGGTAATCTAGACTTTTTTGACCTACGCCACTTCTCTTCTCAGTGACAATACCTCCTGCTGCACTGAATGTCCTTTCTGACAGGACACTTAAAGCGGGGGAAGGCCAGAAGTTCTATCGCAAATTGGGATAGCTCAGGCCACAGGTCAAGCCTGCACACCCTGTAGTCAAGGGGTTCATCGCTCCTCAGAGTGTCGATATATGCAGTTAAGGCGAGGTAGTCTGCTACCTGTCGGTTGAGTCGTTCTCTGAGGGTGTACCCCGAAGGGCTGTGGTGATGTGTAGGACTTAAAAAGCTCTGCATGTCCTCCATCAATATGTCTGTAAAGTATCCTGTCCTTGCAAGCGTGGTCGTGGCAGGAGGAGGATTACTTTCACCTCTTCCCCTGTTAGATTCACGTTGTGCTGTGACATCACCCTTATACGCTGTGTAAAGCATACTTTTTAACTTGTTTTGGAACTGCTGCATCCTTTCTGACTTCCGGTAATTCGGTAACATTTCAGGCACTTTCTGCTTATACCGGGGGTCTAGTAGCGTGGCCACCCAATACACAAGGTTGGATGCTGAGCTACTCATGTCCCGTTCCTCGTCCTCACTGATTTCATTGAAGGTCTGTTCTTCCCCCCAGCCACGTACAACACCACGGGTCCCAGATAGATGACAACGAGCACCCTGATATGCCTTCTGTGGTTGGTCTTCCTCCTCCTCAAAGCCACATTCCTCCTCTGACTCCTCTTCCTCAGACTCCTCTTCCAGCATTGCCACAGGTCCAGCAAGCGATGACGATAAGGCTGTTTCTGGTGGTGGTGACCACAACTCTTCCTCTTCACGCTCATCTACGGCCTGATCCAGCACTCTTCGCAGGGCACGCTCCAGGAAGAAAAAAAATGGGATGATGTCGCTGATGGTGCCTTCAGTGTGACTGACTAGGTTTTTCACCTCCTCAAAAGGACGCATGAGCCTACTGGCATTGCGTATGAGCGTCCAGTAACGTGGCAAAAATATACCCATCTCCGCAGAGGCTGTACTAGCACCCTGGTCATACATATGCTCGTTGACGGCTTTTTCTTGTTGGAGCAGGCGGTCGAACATTAGGAGTGTTGAATTCCAACGTGTCGGGCTGTCGCAAATCAAGCGCCTCACTGGCATGTTGTTTCGCTGCTGAATATCGGAAAAGTGCGCCATTGCCGTGTAGGAACGCCTGAAATGGCCACACACCTTCCTGGCCTGCTTGATGATGTCCTGTAAGCCTGAGTACTTATACACAAAGCATTGTACAATCAGATTCAACACATGCGCCATGCACGGCACATGTGTCAACTTGCCCAAATTCAATGCCGCCAACAAATTGCTTCCGTTGTCACACACCACTTTGCCGATCTCCAGTTGGTGCGGGGTCAGCCACTGATCCACCTGTGCATTCAGGGCAGACAGGAGTGCTGGTCCGGTGTGACTCTCTGCTTTCAGTCAAGTCAACCCCAAGACGGCGTGACACTGTCGTATCTGGGATGTGGAATAGCCACTGGGGAGCTGGGGGGGTGCAGTTGATGTGGAGCAAGACGCAGCAGCAGAAGAGGACTCAGCCAAGGAGGTTAGCAAAGAGGATGGAGTAGGAGGAGTAGAGGAGGTGGCAGCAGGCCTGCTGCAGAGCCACGCATTCCATGCTTGGCAGGTGTCAGAAGGTTTACCCAATGCGCAGTGTACGTGATATACCTGCCCTGACTGTGCTTTGCAGACCAGGTATCAGTGGTCAGATGGACCCTTGCCCCAACACTGTGTGCCAGACATGCCATGACTTCCTTTTGCACAATAGAGTACAGGTTGGGGATTGCCTTTTGTGAAAAAATATTTTGGCCGGGTACCTTCCACTGCGGTGTCCCAATAGCTAATAATAAAAGACCTCAGACTCCACCAGCTTGTATGGTAAAATCTGGCGGGCTAAGATTTACAACAAGCCAGCTGTCAGATGCCGGGCAAAGGGGTGACTCTGTGACATTGGCTTCTTACGTTCAAACATTTCCTTGACAGACACCTGACTGGGCAGATGAGCAGGAACTGCTGAAGGTGAGAGGTGGAGTGGCGGGTGGTTGAGAGGGGGCAAGGAGGACAGCAGTGGTTGACGTGGCTGAAGATGCTGGACCAGGAGGAGGATGGTGGCTTTGAGTTTGTGTGCTGCTTGTACTCATGTGTTGATCCCATAGGTGTTTGTGACGTGAGATCATGTGCCTTCGCAAAGCAGTTGTACCTAGGTGGGTGTTGGACTTCCCACGACTCAGTTTCTTTTGGCACAGGTTGCAAATGGCATCACTGTTATCAGAGGCAGACACACAAAAAAAATGCCACACTGCTGAGCTTTGCAATGCCGGCATTCTGGTGGTGGCAACAGCATGCGTTGATTGGTGTGCTGTCTGGTTGACCCCGGGTGCCGATACATGCTGTCTGACTGTGCCACTAGCTCCTTGTGATGACCTCCCCCTGCTTCCAACTCGTCTCCTCCTCCTCTCTGTCTCCCTATCTGAACTTTCCCCCTGTTCTTCTTCTCTTCGAGCGGGCACCCATGTGACATCCACGGACACATCGTCATCATTAACCGCTTCACTTGTATCTGACAACTCAGCAAAGGAAGTAGCAGCGGGTACAACATCATCATCACACCATACGTCCATGTGTGTAATGCTGCCTGACTGAGACATATCCATGTTATCTACATCCTCTGGCATTAATGGTTGCACATCACTCATTTCTTCCACTGATGTGTAAATAACTCCTCTGACAGATCAGGTGAAGTGGCTGTGGTGCTAGTGTTGGTGGTGGCAGCGGGCAGGCGAGTGGTAACTTGAGAGGTGCCCGAAGCTGAGCTGGAGGAGGATGGTGAGTCAAGGTTCGGGGCGGAAGCTGTAAAAGATTGGGTGTCCTGTGTAAGCCAGTCAACTATGTCCTCA
This sequence comes from Bufo gargarizans, assembly GCF_014858855.1. Taxonomy (NCBI): domain Eukaryota; kingdom Metazoa; phylum Chordata; class Amphibia; order Anura; family Bufonidae; genus Bufo; species Bufo gargarizans. The sequence goes on along the minus strand of NC_058082.1, from coordinate 219,986,878 downwards.
GAATTTTTCGAGTTCAGGGTATGTGGCCTCTGAACACTGGGCATTATTCTAGGGCCAAATGAAAGTGGTACTATGCGTGCAAGGTACTGTGCCACCCTATATGAGTGGTGGGCAGTGGGCACAGTACAGTCGGTGGGCCTGATACTCACTGGCAGGCAACTGCAATTATATTACAGAGAAAATAATTAAATGACTTTTTTATCTGCAAGGTACTGTGCCACCCTATATGAGTGGTGGGCAGTGGGCACAGTACAGTCTGTGGGCCTGACACTCACTGGCAGGCAACTGCAATTATATTACAGAGGAAAAATGTAATGAATTTTTGTATCTGCAAGGTGCCGTGCCACCCTGTAAGAGTGGTGGGCAGTGGGCACAGTACAGTCTGTGGGCCTGCCACTCACTGGCAGGCAACGTCAATTATATTACAGAGAAAAAATTAAATGACTTTTTTTTTATCTGCAAGGTGCTGTGCCACCCTATATGAGTGGTGGGCAGTGGGCACAGTACAGTCTGTGGGCCTGACACTCACTGGCATGCAACTGCAATTATATTACAGAGAAAAAATGTTATGACTTTTTTATCTGCAAGGTATTGTGCCACCCTATATAAGTGTTGGCAGTGTGCACAGTACAGTCTGTGGGCCTGACACTCACTGGCAGGCAACTGCAATTATATTGCAAATAAAAAATTGTATTACTTTTTTATCTGCAAGGTACTCTGCCATCCTATATGAGTGGTGGGCAGTGGGCACAATACAGTCTGTGGGCCTGACACTCACTGGCAGGCAACTGCAATTATATTACAGAGGAAAAATTATATTAATTTTTTAACAGCAAGGTGCTGTGCCACCCTATATGAGTGGTGGGCAGTGGGCACAGTACAGTCTGTAGGGCTGACATTCACTGGCAGGCAACTGCAATTATATTACAGTGGAAAAATGAAATTACTTTTTTAGCTGCAAGGTGCTGTGCCACCCTATATGAGTGGTGAGCAGTGGGCACAGTACAGTCTGTGGGCCTGACACTCACTGGCAGGCAACTGCAATTATATTACAGAGGAAAAAGTAAATGCATTTTTTTATCTGCAAGGTGCTGTGCCACCCTATATAAGTGTTGGGCAGTGTTCACAGTACAGTCTGTGGGCCTGACACTCACTGACAGGCAACTGCAATTATACTACAGAGAAAAAAATAAACGACTTTTTTATCTGCAAGGTACTTTGCCACCCGATATGAGTGGTGGGCACACAGTACAGTCTGTGGGCCTGTGGCCTCTCACACACTGGCAGGCAACTGCAATATATATATATATAGAAAAAAGCAGACTGATGTACCAGCTAGGGCTGCAGTAAACGAATATTTTTGTAATCGAGTATTCTATCGATTATATTTCTCGATTCATCGAGTAATCTAATAAGAAAAAGCTACTTAAAATAACGTACGTAATTAGGTATGTATAAAGTTATTGGTTTGAAGGGGTTAATAACTTTATACATGCCTAATGCCAAGGTGCTTCCATTAACCCCTCCAAACCAATAACTTTATACATGCCCATTGGGTTTGGAGGGGTTAATGGAAGCACCTTGGCATTAGGCATGTATAAAGTTATTGGTCTGAAGAGGTTAATGAAAGCACCTTGGAGGTGCCTTCATTAACCCCTCTCTAAACCAATAACTTTATACATGCCAAGGTGGTGCTTGCAGCCTCCATTAACCACTCTCTCTCCATCTGCCTCCCCCCAGCCTCTGATCTGCTTGCCCCCAGCCTCTGATCTGGCTCCCCCCCCCAGCCTCTGATCTGGCTCCCCCCCCCAGCCTCTGATCTGGCTCCCCCCCCCAGCCTCTGATCTGGCTCCCCCCCCAGCCTCTGATCTGCCTGCCCCCCCAGCCTCTGATCTGCCTGCCCCCCCAGCCTCTGATCTGCCTCCCCCCCAGCCTCTGATCTGCCTCCCCCCCAGCCTCTGATCTGCCTCCCCCCCAGCCTCTGATCTGCCTCCCCCCCAGCCTCTGATCTGCCTCCCCCCCAGCCTCTGATCTGCCTCCCCCCAGCCTCTGATCTGCCTCCCCCCAGCCTCTGATCTGCCTCCCCCCGCTTCTGATCTGCCTCCCCCAGCTTCTGATCTGCCTCCCCCTCCCCCCAGCCTCTGATCTGCCTCCCCCCTCCCCCCAGCCTCTGATCTGCCTCCCCCCTCCCCCAGCCTCTGATCTGCCTCCCCCCTCCCCCCAGCCTCTGATCTCCCTCCCCCCTCCCCCCAGCCTCTGATCTCCCTCCCCCCTCCCCCCAGCCTCTGATCTCCCTCCCCCCTCCCCCCAGCCTCTGATCTCCCTCCCCCCTCCCCCCCAGCCTCTGATCTCCTCCCCCCTCCCCCCAGCCTCTGATCTCCCTCCCCCCAGCCTCTGATCTCCCTCCCCCCAGCCTCTGATCTCCCTCCCCCCAGCCTCTGATCTCCCTCCCCCCAGCCTCTGATCTGCCTCCCCCCCCTCCTGATCTGCCTCCCCCCCCCCCTCCTGATCTGCCCCCCCTCCCTCCCTCCCCAGTATTAATCATTGGTGGCAGTGGCCACAGGGTCCCCCTCCCCCCCCCCCCCCCATCATTGGTGGCAGTGGCAGTTCCGATCGGAGCCCCAGCAGTGTAATGCTGGGGCTCAGATCGGTTACCATGGGAGCCAGGACGCTGCTTAAGTCCTGGCTGCCATGGTATGTTAGTGAGCAGAGAGCAGCGCATTATACTCACGTGCGCTGTGGCCGGCGGTCGCTCCTTCTCATAGGTCTGTGCGGCGCATTGCTAATGCTGTAAGCATTAGCAATCCGCCGCACAGACAGAAGAAGGAGCGACCGTCCGCCACAGCGCACGTGAGTATAATGCGCTGCTCTCTGCTCACTACTAACATACCATGGCAGCCAGGACTTAAGCAGCGTCCTGGCTCCCATGGTAACCGATCGGAGCCCCAGCATTACACTGCTGGGGCTCCGATCGGAACTGACACTGCCACCAATGATGGGGGGGAGGAGGGGGACCCTGTGGGATATGGCCGGCACATTCATTGGTGGCGCAGTGGCCACAGTCCCTCCCCTCCCCTCCTCCTCAGCCCCTCCCCTCCCCTCCTACTTGGTCTTCAGCGGCAGCCGCGCACAGTGGGGAGGGAGAGACTCCCTCCTCCTCTGTGCCGGCCGCTCAGTCCTGCCTCTCTGGCTCCGGAGGACACGGAAGCGGTGAGTGAGACGCTTAATTTCACTCCCGCTCCGTGATCACGTGATCTGAACGATTCCTCGATGCAGGGAAACTGCATCGATGAATTTTTTGACTCGATTTAATTGAGTTATTCGAATAATCGTTTCAGCCCTAGTACCAGCCCTATAAAGGGCTTTTTGGGGTGCTGTCAGGACGCTGTCCTTACAGCAGATGAGTCTTTAAGGACTGGAGTGGACACAGAACACTGGCCTAGCTAATGATTTCCCTATTAATTCAGCAGCAGCAGCAGCACTATCCCTGCTCTAACTAACACTGCAGCTTCAAAATGAATCTAAGAGGGCTGCCGTCCTTGCTTTTTTAGAGGAGGTGGGAGAGTCTGGGAAGGAGGGTATGCTGATTGGCTGGAATGTGTCTGCTGACTGTGAGGTACAGGGATAAAGTTTGCTCAATGATGACGTATAGGGGGCGGACTGAACATCGCATATGTTCGCCCGCCGCGGCGAACGCGAAAAAGCGATGTTTGCCGGGAACTGTTTGCCGGCCAATAGTTCGGGACATCTCTAGTGTCTAATAACCAAATTAATATTCCAGAACATTGATGGTTCAGATATCTTCTTAGATTTCTCATTATGCTTTCAGATTTATTTCTCAATAAGCAGTTAAAAAAAAGCAGCTTACAAGAATTGGAAGTAACTAAATTGCCTTCTGGAAATTCTAATATTTTCACTGGAGATGAGCAAATTTCAGATTATGAAATTCGTTCACACCTCGTTTGGTGGTAAAATCAGAATTGCGTTATGGATTCCATTACCACAGACCATAACGCAATTCTATGACGGAATGCATAACAGAATGCCTTTAGAGGCATTCCGTTATTCATTCCGTCATAATAGAAGTCTATGGACTGCATAACGAATCCGTCCCATTTCCGTTATGCAGGAGAGGACTCCCCTGCATAACTGAAACAGGACAGGTCCGTTTTTCAGCCCATAGACTTCTATTATTGCGGAATGAATAGCAGAATGCCTCTGAAGGGATTCCGTTATGCATTGCGTCATAGAATTGCGTTATGGTCCGTGGTAACGGAATCCATAACACAATTATGCTTTTACCACCAAACGAAGCGTGAACGAATTTCAAAATTCAGTTAGTAATTTATAACTAAATTGATATTGATATTACATTCTTGGTAATGTTCAGTTACTTTCCCTTTTTAAATGAACAAGCTGACAGACTACTACAAGATTAAGTACAAATAAAATGTCATATAAATGATAATTTGGCTTTCTATTTTTGCATTTCAAAGTCTATTTCATCATTAAAAAAATATTCAGTAAGGGATCTCTTAACATTACCTTAACATTAAATGTTTTATTAGTTTGCAGAATCAAACTCAGAAGTAATTTCAAGCCTTTCTCAAAATTAAAGTGTCATTACAGCTGGGGGTTTACGATGTTCAACTGCTTTGTTTCCCTGACCATAACCAAAATGCTTAATTTTCCATCTTTCTTTCAACTGTCAGCAGTTACCATGGAAACATTTGTGTGTGACCATTTTAAAATAGCTGTCCCCCTCCCCCTTTCCAAAACAACATATTTAGTTCTGTTGTCTCAAATTCTTCCACTAAAATCTAGTTTAAATTATACATAAAAAACGGTGTTTTTGATAAGAAATAAATAAATGAAAAAATTGCAAATTTTCTGTACAAATGGACAGTGAATACAGAATAACACAATGATATAGCTGTAAGAAACCCTAACACTGCAATACTAAATTGTGTATTCGAATACATGAAAAGGAATCCTACTTTAATTTCCCTGAGGAAAAATGTTATGATTATTTTTCTCCATGGAGAAAACTGTTCTACGAAAATAATAAGTAAATAAAACGAACTCCACCGTCATTCCTTACTTCAGAAACATTTTCTGGTAACATATAACTATAATTTCTCAAATATGTGCTTCTAAATGTGAGCAATTCATTAGGTATTTAGGCATTCAAATTGCAGTCAAGGGTTAAGGTTTAGCATCTGGTTAATCTTCTAGGAGTATGATAATATAAAAAAATAAGGATGGTGCTTTTTTGTTAAGATGCATCTTGGTAAAGCAGTTATGTACCTACAGTATATAACAGCAACACATTCAAATAGCTATATTAATGATGCCACCACAAGATCTGCAAATATTATTTTGGCTTTTCAGATATATCTTCAATAGATTAAGGTTACACAGACATATGTTGAACAAGTCTCAAAAAAATCATCTGACCAAAAACATTTGTGAGGCTTGTCTGCAACTACAATTGTTACGTGAATATTTTCGAAGTGTCATTTAGCTGTAAAAAAAACTGTGAGAAATCACAGGAAAGTTTCAAGTATGTCATGGTCAAATGCGATTTGCAGTGTGGTCTATTATGGCAATATTACATGCAACGTGCAGTCTGCAACCAAAAATCCAGCAGTGTTGATTTATTTTGCAACTGAATTTGTGGTGTGGACCCACTAAACCTAAGGGCATCATCCTGGTGGTTCCCTGGTATTCATCCTTTAACGCCTATACAGGGATATGGACCTAGCCACAGGGAATCCACTAGGCCGGTGCCTCCTGGAGTAGTCCTGGTGTAGTTGACAGCTAACCCACGGGGGTTAGAGACTCCGGTAAGAAACACCAAGGACTAAGGCAAAAAGCATAGTCTGCTCACAGTCCAAGGTCAGGGAAGGCTGAGTATTTGCATATTCCAGATAGCAATTTCAAGGTAGGGAAGTCTTAGTATGTGCGTAGATAACAGTTTCAAGGTCAGGGCAGGCGGCAAGTAGCAGAATCGATAGACATTCAAAGTATGTTGCCAGGTAGTCAGACAAGAGATCATCTTCGCTGGTTACTAAAGGCTAGAAAACCTCAAAGCTCAGGCAAGGGGGTGGATTCACACCCCAGTTAAATAGGGAGGCTGATCAGCACTTAGCCATCAGATGGACATGGAGAAGAAAGGAAGTTCACTGAACACTAGGCATAATACACAAAGGGAGAGTGGAGCAAAGCCTGAGCCTGCCTGAGACAGCAGGAAAGCAGCAGACACAGGTCGCCAGCCTAAAATGTGGCATGTCTCATGACACGTCAAAACTCCAATGACTATCATTGAGGATGTTAGATTCCCAATGTCGCCATGTAGACCAATCCTAAAATATTACAGAGATTCTTACATAATAATTTTGTATTCGGACATGATGGCATTCTTTATTTTCAAACTGACTTTTTCAGAAAGAAAATTCAAACTCTGTAAGGCTGTAGCCTCATACATAGTAATGGACCTTATAGAAATATAAGTTTTCAATAAAATAAAATTTCTATTATAAAGGTAAATGCGCATAAACCTGTATAAAGAAGATCAATACTGGTGGATTATACATCAGGAGATTATTAGGAAAAATCCTCACCTCAAAAATGCTGCACTTCCGTCTTGGATCCTGGCTTATTCCCACTACTACCACAGTCAATGGCAACAGTAAGGGTGTAGCCAGCCAAGGAGTATAAATAGGGTAAGCAAACCTCAAAGTGTGAAACAAAATCTCAGTTGGAATAAAGTAGCCTGCAATACAGTTCACAATACAGTTCAAAATGAACACGCTCATGTGCATGATGCCTAACACTTATGGAAAGTACATGAAAAGTAAGACTAAAGAAAGTCCATTACAATATTGAGGACATACAGATGCATCCAAAAAGATTTCAGTGGGAGTCTCTGTCTACAAAACGCATTTTTTTTTAAATATGCATGTATTTTTTACATTCTCGTAAAAAGATCCTATAGGTTATCATTTGGTCCGTAACATAATGTTGATGAAAACTATGTTTCAAAAAATAAATGTGGTGCAGCAAGAAAGTATATCATGTGGTGGCATATAGAGGTTATGTGGAGGTCATGAAAAGAAAAAAAACACAGAACCTTCAGTTGGAGGGTATCTTCTATTTAATGTCTAACATGGTACAAATATATATATATATATATATATATATATATAATTGTTTTTTTTTTTTTTTTTTACTTTAACAGTTGGAGGGTGTATTTCATTTCAGAATTTCAAATCTTCTTTGGAACAGACTCTCATGTGTGTAATTAATCTAATAAGTGGTCAGTAATAGGATGTACAATACAAAACAATTCTGCAGAATTTTGAGCGAAAATGTCCCCATGCTTGCAATAGACACCAAGAATATATGTATGCTCAGATACTAGAAACTAGGCATTACATCTGTCACTATCGTGAGGTCAAGAGTGTCAGCAGTTATTCATAAAGCGACGTCTGCAGTATACTTAGGGCTCATTGCATATTCAAATTAAGCCCTTTGATGGATTCTGCAGTCATGTGACCTTCTTGACCATCCATAATTTGTTTTACAATATGTTGTCTATGTAACACATCAAGGTTTTAACATCATACACTTTTTCTGTGAATTATTTTTAGTCTTACTGAAAACTGAATTTGCAGTTTCTTGGAGGCAAGCATGAAATTGCATGAATAGTCTTATCTTAAGATTGTTGCTATTACAATGCTTTGATTCACATGAAAAAAATAGAAGAACACAGAAAATTTTTATTAAATGGTCCCATTCTCATATTGTTGCCTGCTCAACTAGACAAAAAATAGCTTTTTGCTGTTTGCTATTTTGACAAGTAGAAGATCTCCTTTGTGGAATACCATGATTTTAGTTTATCAATTATATAGTCATCCCTCAAGTTACAATATTCTTTGGTTCCAGGACAACCACTGTATGCTGAAACCATTGTGACTTGAGTCCTCAAGTGCATGTAAAACTAGTAATTGGTTCCAAAGCCCCAAGATAACAGAAACAGATTTAAGAATTTAAGACAAATAAAAGCAAGTCCTTACATATAACAGTCAGTAATAGATGATGAAAGCTGTAAATCACTTTTTATGATGAGCACAGCAGCTTCTTCAGGGTCCTGTATAGTACAGTGTACCAGAAAAATAAAATGGAGCCACCCTCACTTGACATCCAAAGGAGAGGCTGGTGCAAAAAGAGGGCAGTGCAGGACACATAGTATCACACAGTACTGTTGAGAGGAGCTACTAGACAACCAGAAAAATGGCCATGATCATTTGTTGGATCTGAGTCTGAGCCATTGTATGTTGAGTCTAGTTTTAACATATGATGGCCTATTGACCACTTTCCGACATCTAGTGTACAAGGTCTTTAAAGATGGCACCCACTTTAGAGTGGAGTGAGTACCATAGCCACTGGGTTTTTGCTGTTTCACACAGCAGACACCCAGGGCTAATGTCTGCAAATGGCTCCCCCATGCAACGTTCAGGGAAGCCTTTCCTTCTCTGTGATAGACTTGGTATTTCTGAAGTATCCAAAGCTATCACAGCTGTAGTTCCTATGGTGGCCTTATGTCCTATCTCAAATTCACCCCTTCTGAGATCTAAAGGAGAATGTCCTTAAAGATGAAGTACAGAATTAGAAAAACAAAGCAGCTTTCTAGAAAAAAAAAAAACACTGCCACACCCTGACCATTAGTTATATACACTCCTCAGCATTGAAATTGCAACACCAAGGTAAGGTTATGCTAATCGAGGAAGTAGCAGGTGTCTCTAAGATCTGCAGATTATCAAATTTTCAAGCAAGTAGCTCCAATCTGTGGCATGTGGGAGAAGGCATAAAAACCAAATTGAAAGCAAAGTTTATAAGTCACACGAAAATCGGAAGTCATATGGAATGATTATATGATCCTTTATGTTCGTCAATATGCCAGTAAGAGAGTAAGTAAGAGAGACTGTATCCTTGAACTGAGAGGCCTTGGTTTATTACTCTGGCAGATGTCTATGCACCTAGGCCATGATAGCAGCACTGTTCAGCATTGTATGTCCTGGTGGTTTTGAGAACAACACAAATTAGAATGACAGCAAGCGGTGCACAGACAGAAACCTATATACAGATGGATCACCTGATTAGAAGAATGGCATGTAGTGATCCATCCTGTACTTCAAGTGTAATTGGGCATCACATCCTATGACTAGGACAGCAAACAGTGTCTACACAAACCATCAGAAAGTGTTTCCACAATATTGGGCTACAAGACAGACGTCAAGCTACAGGTGTGCCATTGACGTCACACTGGCTATTATGGGGCACAACAAGATGGCAATGAAGACTAGAATGAAGGTCTATCCTATTCAGCGATAAGTGTTACTTTTGTCTCAAAAGCATTGATAACCAGATATCGGTCTGGGGACCACATGAACAACACTATGCAAAGGCCTTCACAAGGGTACATCACACCAGCCTTACTCTTGGGATTATGGTGTGGGGTAGCATAATGTATTGTAGCCAGACTCCTCTAGTCTTCATTTCAGATATACTAACACCTCATCTTGTTGTGGAACTAATGGTACAGCTCATTCATCGGGTAATCGCCAGCACATATGAATGCTCATTAATGATAACCTGTCCAAATATCGAGCAGTTTAAAGGGCCCTTAAGTCTCTGAAGCTTTCTTGGGCCTGAGAAGAAGGAACTTAAAGAGGACCTTTCACCAGAATTAAACTTCTAAAGTAACTATACAGGCATGTAGAGCGGCGCCCAGGGACCCCCCTGCACTTACTGTTATACCTGGGCGCCGCTCCGTTCTCCCGTAATTGCCTCCGGTATCTTTACAGTTAGGCTCCACCCAGGGGAACCTGCCGGCGCCTCCTTATCCCATGCTGCAGCGCTGGCCAATCACAGCGCTCAGCTCATAGCCTGAGAGGCTTTTTTCTCTCTCAGGCTATGAGCTGAGCGCTGTGATTGGCCAGCACTACAGCATGGGAGAATGAGCCGACGGCAGGTTCCCCTGGGTGGATCCTAACTGTAAAGATACCGGAGGCAATTACGGGAGAACGGAGCGGCGCCCAGGTATAACAGTAAGTGCAGGGGGGTCCCTGGGCGCCGCTCTACATGCCTGTATAGTTACTTTAGAAGTTAAATTCTGGTGAAAGGTCCTCTTTAAGTCACTGTTTCCTTGTCCTCTGAACTCCAGTATACACTGACTAACTGAGCTGGGGCAGAATTTAAATCCCCACCCAACTTCCTGCAAAGAACTGAACCAAGATAATCTTAACCTTATTAGTGCCATCCTTAGACAGCTATGCTGTTTATAATACATAAAATTACAACACACAACATAACATTACATTAAATAACAGACAATTTACAGATACGCTCTGCTGTTGGGTTCTGCGTAGACATTATCTAATATGTATGAACAGTCTAAGATGGAGAAAAATCTGTTTATTTTAAAAAAAAAGCCATCTGCTTCATCTTCCAATGCTATAAAGTAATAATATAACTATTCCAAGACTGGAGACGGAATGTTAAATGCAATGTCTGAAATACACAGAATTTTTTAGGTATGTGTCACTTTGGAATAAACAACTTGCAGAACATAGTGACTAGCATAGATAGTCTAAAGTGTTTACGTGACGTCAACAGTTGCAAAATTAGAATGAGAAGAATGTGTTTTTTACCTGTTTTTCTACATAATGCCACCCAATATACAAGCTGTCTCAGTCTAAGTTTTTTGCACAATGTATTTTTATACTCAACTGAAAGTGCATATTTTACTATAGTAGTATTATGCAGAATATTTCCTATATTTTTTAAGCATTCTTATGAAAAATGTTATATGGCCACTGTAAGACATGTCATATAAACGCCATTGTATGCAATCTCATTTGTAATTTTATGCATAGATTTAAAAACAGCCATATAGTAGTTAGGCTACTTTCACACTCGCGTTTTGGGCATGGATCTGCAAAAACGGATTCATTACAATAATACAACTGCATGCATCCGTCATGAACGGATCCGTTTGAATTATCTGTAACATAGCCAAGACGGTTCCATCATGAACTCCACTGAAACTCAATGGGAGACGGATCCGTTTTCTATTGTGCCAGATTGTGTCAGAGAAAATTTATCCATCCCCATTGACTTACATTGTGTGCTGGGATCCGTTTGGCTCAGTTTTGTCAAGCGGACAGCAAAACGCTGCAGGCAGCCTTGTGGTGTCCGCTTCCAGAGCGGAATGGAGACTAAATGGAGGCGAACTGATGCATTCGGAGCAGAACCTTTTCCCTTCAGAATGCATTAGGGCAAAACTGATCCGTTTCGACTGCTTGTGAGAGCCCTAGACGTATCTCACAAACGGAAACTAAAATGTGAGTGTGAAAGTAGCCTTATCTGTTTTAAGGTGTTTTCTCCCCGAAAATATTTCTGGCATTTCATTTGGGTATTCCAAGATTGATGGGGTGATTGAAGGAATTGCCACCTCATTAAACTAGTAAGAAGGTGTAGGGAACAGGCCTTGTGAAGTATATTTTTGGCTCACTCAAGGATGGCAGAAGCAAACAGGTGGATACAGGTGTACCAAAAACAACTGATTTGCTGTTCACACAAGACAGCAATATTTGTCTTTTCAACAGCCTCCCGAGAGGCAACTAGCTTAATAGTCTCACATGGGACAAAACGTTTATCTTTACAAATGACTCTCAATGAGGACATAGGCATATTCAGTAGCAACAGTTTGGACAGAGGTATTTCTTTAACAGGGAACTAGCTTACTCTTCATTGGAGTACATTTGCAACTAACTTCTTTAGGAGTTGAAATTCTGTCCTTGGAATCTGGCGTGATCGTAATGAAGATGGCTGTAGCTGCTTTACAGGCTATAGCACCCTTTCCTCTTGGTACACCACCACACAAACTGCACAGCTGCTACTGGGTTGTGGTATCTCTTTCTTGCAACTCATTGTACACATTCTGCACTGTTTCCCCAGGTTGAGGTATATCTCTCACCCTCTGACACTCCCAATTGTCCCAATTTAGTGTCAGGGCAGGCTGGTCTCTTTCTTACAAAACTGGCTTCTACGCAAGTCTGCTTCAGAGGGGAGAACTAGATGGACTATGGACATCTCTATGCTCCAGCTTCTCTTTGCACTGCTGTTCTCAGCTGCTTCTTTGGCTCTATCTAGGCTCTAAGATGGTGTAGTCTTTTGGCTAGCTAGTGCCACTCATCTCCACTAGCTATGTAGCTGTCTAACATGCAGGAGTTTTGCTGGCCCTGTCTCCAACAGCAGCATTTCCATTATGGTCTTTTCAGGGGCTAAAGTCACATAATAAGGCATTCATTTAAATAAACCTAATATTCAGTTAATGATATTTAAATATAAGCAAATTTGACAATAGTGTGCAAGTCCATGTCTATTCTGACCATGAAACTTCTTTTGGTTTGCTATTAAAGCTGTAAAATGTACAGTTCTATAACTAGAATCATTAACTGGATCTTTGTCTCTCTTGCAATCCTTCTTACCATACATGGGAGCATTATGCCAATTTCTCCTCCTTGAACATTTTCAATGGATCCATGCATTTCAAACTTTTTTTTTTCATTATGTCCCTGATTCTGCTCATCTGTAACTTCAATGGATGACTAAGCTTTGAAGGTTAACATTGTTCAAGTGGATAGTTCCTTCGTTTTACCCATGTAGAAAGATCAGAAAGGAATTTTACATGTGTATAACCTGATATTTATGACCTATTAAAAAGGAAATGGTCATACCCAACAATGAAGTTTCTTTGTAATACAAATAATAGGCAATTGGGGATTTTTTTCAAAATATTATTTATGTGCCAATCATTTTCATGTTTTTTTTTATGTACTATTCTTGAAATAAAACATCACTATTATATAAGAAAGATGTATGTTACGTAAGTAATAAGGAATCTCCCCTACCATTCTGGGGTGTATTGAATCATGATATTGGTCATTTTATATTATTTTGTTCACCCAGTTTCTTACGAAGAGCCAGTTACTCTGCAGTTCAGTGTTGAATACAGAATTTGAAATAGCCAACTTCATAGGCATCAATATCAAGTAAAGGGTTCCTAAGCATTATAACTTTGCTATTTTTAAGAAACTAATAAAAGTTAATGGGGTTTTCTAGAACTTTTATATTGATGGCCAGTCCTTAAGATAATCGAACAAAAGCTACTCAGTGGGGGCCCGAATCCCTATGGTTCATGGCTTAGATAAATGACCTATAACAGATGGAAAAAGGAATGGTTCCCCCTGCTGAAATCAGGAAACTATTATAAAATATTATCACTGAACAAGTATTTTAAGTGTCCCCTAAAACTTAAAGGGAATGTGTCATCAGGAAATGATCATTATTATTATTATCATTATTATTATTATTATTATTATTATATTACTGTTTTTAAATCCCTTTTTATGTTAAACATATTTTTTTTTTTTTTTTTTTTTCTATGTCTATATTAAAACATGTATATAATCGTTCAATTTTTTCATTGGCCACTAGGTCTGAAATACATTAAGACTTCCTGTCTTGATCCTTCCTGGATGGGAAAAAGGCATTTTTCAAAGTGAAAATCAATTATTAAGAGGTAGGGTGGTAAGCAGCTGATAACAGGAGATAAAACATATTAAAGTTTCTTGTGGTCACTTGTACTATTGCTTTACACACAAGGACAAAATAGTTGGTAACCTTCCATTAAAGAAAGAAAAACTCACAATGGTCACTGAAATAACTTGAAACTGACAAAAGTAATAATAAATCCAAAATTACTATAAACCACATAATGAAAATTAGACATTGCTTTTAAATTCTGGTTCAACAGATTAATTTAAAAACAACAAACTAATTAAACTCTCCTGGACAAAAATGATAGTGCCCATAGAAATTATTTAACATAATTTTACTACAGGGGCATGTTAAACTAAGGTGTGTCAGGTGTCTTCAAACTTGTAATCAGTCAGCCTGCCTATGTAAGGAGGGAAAAGTAGTCACTCTGCTATTTGATATCATGGACAAAGTAAGCTAAGGAGAGAGTTGTCTCAGGAGATTACAAAGAAGCTTATAGACAAACATATTACATGAAAAGGCTATAACATCATCTCCAGACAGCTTAATGTTCCTGTTACTACAATTGTACATATAATTCAGAAGTTTAAGCTGTAGCTAGCCCCCTGTAGCCACAAGAGGAAAATTGATGGCAAATTGAAGAGACAGATACTATGAATGGTAACCAAAACACATTTCAAAGAGATTAGAGGTGAACTCCAAGGTCAAGGTACATCAGTGTCAGATCACACCATCCATTACTGTCTTAGCCAAACTTAATAGAAGATGACAGAGGAGGAAACCACTGTTGAAAGCAAATCTTCAAAAATCTAGACTGGAATTTGCCAAAATCCATATTGACAAGCTACAAAGCTTCTGGGAGAATGTATTTTGAACAGATAAGACAAAACTGGAGCTTTTTGGCAAATCGCATGAGCTCTATGTTTCACAAATACAAAGATGAAGCATACAAAGAAAAGAACATTAGGGGTCATTTATCAATCTAAAATACACCTAATTTAGTTGCGTTACAATCTGCGACTTTTCCCCACTCACGCCATGTCTAAAATTGTTGATGTGGGGTGGGCAGGGAAGGGGACGGGCCAGTAGGCCTGTCTCATTTACCATTTTCTGTGCCTTTTTCAGAAGTAGAAAAACCTACCTATTGTTTAATATTATGTTAAACATATTTTGGTGATTTTTTTCATTGTTGCTTTCTACATATATAAATTAATACATTAAAAGAGAAATACAGATTTTTTATTAATTTTTTTAAGTTAGAGCAATAGTTACTAGTATTAACAATACTGTAGTAAACTACTTACACACCCATACAGGCATCCCCCCTTTTTCATTCATGAATATATATATATATATATATATATATATATATATATATATATATATATATATATAATTCGTTTTAGCAATAGTATAGTGGAATTTGTGTGTGTATAATATACAAACATGCACACATTTTTTATTTTTAAAAATCGAGGTATTTGTTTTAGCTATATTTTGTATAACAGGGCTTTTTTATGTGTAAAATATACAAACACATACATAATTTTTTCATTAATAAAAAATAAATAAAAAAAACCTTTAAAATGTCCAAAGATAGGGAGAACAACAACCTTGGGGGAACAACACAAAAAACTTACTTTTAAGGGGCTTGTAATGTGTTGGCACTGAACATTTTTCTAGCAGTACGTTGCCATTAGAGATGAGCGAATCGAAGCTGACGAAGTGGAATACGATCCGAATTTCAGGAAAAATCCAATTCGCAACGAATGTGAATTTCCTCATGCTTTGTGGTAACGAATCACAATTTTCCTAAAATGGCAGCTACATGTGTGAGGACTAAGGACATAGGGCAATGAACTCTGGGAAGGCGGGATCACCCAGATTGACATGCCTGCATGCAGCCAATCAGCAGCCAGCCAGCTCTGTGATGCCACAGCCATATAAATACGGCAGCGATTTTAGATTCTGCCATTTTCCAGCTTTCAGAGTACAGGGACAGACGTGTGAAGGCGCTAGTGACAGCAATAGGAAAAACCTCATTGTGGGGAAAAAAAAGACAGAAAAAACTATTTATAAGTGCAGGGAAAGGATAGGGAGGAATCAATCATTTCACAGCATCTTAGTGCAGGGAGAAAAGTCAGAAGGCGCTAGGGACATTGATAGGAAATCGATTTGGAAGTGCAGGGAAAGATTATTTTGTGGATCCAAATAGCCATTTGACAGCTCTGTAATTCCAGCAATTTCTTATTGGCTTGCAAGTGCTATGTTGGAAAGCCTTTAGTGGCTTATATCTTAGTATCTTTAGTATCTTATATCAGTACCACAAGAAAAATATATATGCATTTCACTTCTGCAGTTATTTCTGGTGAAAGCGTATAGGGGTGTATTTCAGTAAAAAAAAATTATATATATATATATATATATATATATATATATTCTAAGTGCATTTCTGCAGTTAATTCTGGTGAAAGCGTATAGTGGCCTATCTCAGTCCAACAAAAAAATATAAGAAAAATATATTCTCAGTTAATTTCTGCAGTTATTTCTGTTGAAAGCGTATAGGGGTGTATTACAGTAAAAAAAAAGGAACATATATACGCACTGCACTGTTGCAGTTATTTCTGATGAAAGCATGTAGGGGTGTATTTCAGTAAAAAAAGAAAGTATATACGCACTTCACTCTTTAAGTTTTTTCCGGTCCAAGCGTATAGTGGCCTAGTTCAGTCAAACAAGATAAATATATTCTCAGTTCACTCCTGCAGTTATTTCTGTTGAAAGTGTATAGGGGCGTATTACAGTAAAAAAAAAAAAAAAAAAAATATATATATATATATATATTTATACGCACTTCAGTGGTGCACTTATTTTTGGTAAAAGCGTTCAGTTGCCTATTTTGTAATAGAAAGAAAAATATATATACGCACTTCACTGGTGCAGTTATTTGTGACAAAAGGGTTTAGTGGTCTATTTCAGTACAGAATGAAAAAATATACCCACTTCACTGGTGCACTAATTTGTGGCAAAAGCATTTAGTGGCCTGCTTCAGTACAAAAAGAAAAATACATTCTCAGTTCACGTAGGCGGTGGTTATATGTGTTGAAAGAGTGTAGTAGCCTATATCAGTTATAAAAGAAAAATACATTCTCAGTTCACGTCGGCAGCAATTATATGTCTTGAAAATGTTTAGTGGCCTATTTCAGTACAAAAAGAAAAATATATTCAAAGTTCACATCGGCGGTCATTTGCGTTGAAAGCATAGCTGGGAGTCAGCAGGGTGGCAGCAGTTAGAGGTCGGGAGCCAAACGTGCTCAGGGTTGAGCACCTGATTTGCATCAGCCTACCTACCCGGGAAGTAGTGGTTCACGGAAGTAGCGGCAGTAGCAGTCAGTCATTGCGGCGGTTATATGTGGTAAAATCTTTATTGAAGTATTTCGGTCAGAAAAAAAATGTATGAATGTATTCAGCGGTCAACGCTGTGGTTACAGTATATGCGGTAAAATCTTCATGATGTCTCCATGATAAATCTGCAGCATGGGGGCCCTGTGTGGTTTCTACACACTATCAAAATCTTCCTTCAGCTAAGCGAATAGATGCCGGATTACCGGGACGATTCATGACCTTCCCAGGAGCTGCTGTCAGGATCAGCAGTTCATTTCTGAGACGTCTATATAGTGTGGGGAAAATCCGAAAGCTCTCTCCATCTCCCTGCTCCGTTATATGTAGTAAAATCTTAGATTACGTATCTTGGTCGCAGTTATGTGGTAAAACCTTTTGGGACGTATTTTGGTGGAAAAACTAATTGTATTCAGCGTTCAGCACTGTACTTATATGCTGTAAAATCTTTATTGATGTATTTTGGTGGAAAAAATATTGTGTTCAGCGCTGCAGTTATATGTGGTAAAATCTTATGTGATGTATTTTGGTGGAAAAACAAATCTTTATTCAGCGTTCAGCGCTGTAGTAATATGCGGTTAAATCTTTTGTTATGCATTTTTGTCGAAAAACAAATTGTAATCAGCGTTCAGCGCTGCAGTTATATGCGGTAAACTCTTTATTGACGTATTGCCATCGAAAAACACATTTTATTCAGCGTTCAGACCTGTAGTTATATGCGGTAAAATCTCCATGATGTCGCCATGATAAATCTGCAGCATGGAGGCCCCATGTGGCTCCTACACACTTTCAAAATCATCCTTTGGCAGAGCAAATAGATGCCGGATGACCGGGACGCTCCCTGACCTTCCCAGGAGCTGATGTTGGGAGCATTTCTGAGACGTTCGTATAGTGTGGGGGGAATCCAAACACCCTCTCCATCTCCGTGCTTCGTTATATGCGGTAAAAACTTTTGTGACTTATTTCGGTGGAAAAACAAAGATTATTCAGCATTCAGCGCTGTAGTAATATGCGGTAAAATCTTTTGTGATGTATTTCGGTGGAAAAACTAATTTTATTCAGCGTTCAGCGCTGTAGTAATATGTGGTAAAATATTTATTGAAGTATGTCAATCGAAAAACTAAATTAATTCAGTGGTCAGCGCTGCGGTTATATGCGTTAAAATCTTTAGTGACATATCTTGATGAACTTTGCGACTCTTCTGGGCTCAAAGCTATCTTGATGCTTTGTCTTGTCATTGTCTGTAGCTACTAGAGGCCTGTTCATGGCAGGCAGGTTCCCCCAGAAGTATCTTGGTCGATCGACACTGTTATTGTGCCATTCTGTGGCTTCCTCGTGCTGCTGCCACCTCCAGACTCTGGCACTGTGCCACTCTGTGGCCTACTCATGCTGCTGCCACCTCCAGACTCTGTTGTTGTGTCACTCTGTGGCCTACTTATGCTGCTGCCACCTCCAGACTCTGTCGTGTCACTCTGTGGCCTACTCATGCTGCTGCCACCTCCAGACTTGGTCATTGTGCCACTCTGTGGCCTCCTCCTTATGCTGCAGCTGCTGCTGCCACCTCCAGACTCTGTTATTGTGCCACTCGGTGGACTCTTCATACTGCTTCCAGCTCCAGACCCTGTCTTTGGGCCACTCTGTGGTCTCCTCATGTTGTTCCCACCCTTCCCCACTTTATGACTAGTCCACTATTTGGGCTTTCGGCCTGGCTGACATCATCATTTATTTGGCACTTCTTCTGATCTGTCAGAAGGAAGGAAAAATTAGACGCACAACAGATCCTGTCTGTGTAGCAGCTGTAAGGCCTGTATGGTCCCATCAGCATTGGCTTATGAATTAGTAGCCAAAAGCCGAAGTGGGTAGAAAACAAAGAAAACATTCAAAATTCGGTTCATGTGTCATCTCTGTTTTAGATCCACTACTGTTTTTTGGGCATTAGCAATACTGATGGATTACTGGCCAAATGCGGACCGAGTGAAGGCAAATGCTCAACAGACAGGATCCGTTTTTTGAGAGGTTATTGTTCTGACGGATCAGAGGAAGGGCAAAATAATCGTTGACGTCAACACAAACTTACTGCTGACACCCTCTCCACTCTGTCCGGAGGGGTTCTACTTTTATAAGCGTTTAATAAAACAGGTTCTGTAGACATCTTTGTGGAATCAGCTGACGACAGTGTAAGAGGAGTGCCCTTCTTCTTGACGCTAACATCTACCTGTAGGGCTAAGTTCATACTTGAGTTATTTTGGCCCCTTGACTGCCCAAATAAGTGAAGTATGCAGTGACTCTAAGAGCGACACCTGTCATGTGCTTGTCATACTGACTCACAGTATTGCTTCACTACCACAAGAGACTTCCTATGCATGTTACTGCAAGGCACAGTGTTCTACACCCCTATAAAGGCTCTCTGCAGCCCAGAAATAGCCGTTTTTAACGCGATTCAAATTTTTAAAAAATTCGATCATCTGTAGTTACCAGCAATAGAAAAACAGGTCTCTAAAGCGCTCTTAAATCTTTTGAAGTCTTGTGGTGTGCCCAGCTAGTAGATAAATTGCATAAAAAATGCATGAGGAAAGTGAAAATATAATATTTTTTTCATGATTTTCAGTTTTACCTTTATATTTTTAAAATAATATTCTATCAGTCATTGAAGTTGATGAAGTGGAATTTGATCCGAATTCCAGGAAAAATTTCATTCGCATCCAATCCGAATTTGCTCACACTTCCTGGTAACGAATCAAATTTTTTCCTAAAATGGCTGCTGCACATGTGAGGACATGGAGCAAGGAACTCTAGGAACACGGGATCACTCATAATGTCATGCATGCAGCCAATCAGCAGCCAGCCCTGTGATGACACAGCCCTATAAATAACCTCAGCCATCTTGGATTTCATTGTGCTAAAAAAACAATTTACAAGTTCAGGAAAAGATTATTCAAGGTGTAGAGAAAGGATAGGGAGGAATCATTCCACAGCATTTATGTAGAACAGGGTTCAGTAGGGGAGGTTACAGCCTGGGTAATATGAATAATCCTATTACATCTTGGTGCACTGACTGGGGATCCAAATTGCCATTATACAGCTTTGTAATTACAGCAAACTGTTCTTGGTATTGGGGTGCAAGTGTTATTTGATACAGCCATTAACAGGGTTTATTACAACCATTAACAGGGTTTATTGCCTTTGTGGGGTGCAGTTATATGTTCTAAAGCAAGAATGCTCAACCTGCGGCCCTCCAGCTGTTGCAAAGCTACAACAGCTGTAGTTTTACAACAGCTGGAGGGCAGCAGGTTGAGCATCCCTGTTCTAAAGGATTTTTTGGCTTGCACTGAAAGGGAAAAAAAGGGCTTATTAGCCGTTGTGTAGTGAAAATTACAGCCCTTTTTGGCGTGTATTAGTGGCACAAAAAAAAAATGTATTTGCCGTTCAGCTGTGCAGTTATATGTTCTAATGCCTTTTGTGGCCTGTATAAGTGTAAAAAAATAAGGGCCTATTTGCCGTTCAGCGGTGCAGTTATATGTTCTAAAGCCCTTTTTGGCGTGTATTAGTAGGAAAAAGAAAAAGGGCTTATTAGCCGATTTGTGGTAAAGTGGGAAAATTACAGCCCTTTTTGGCTTGTATTAGTGGCAAAAAAAATTTTTTTTTTCCATTTATGGCCGCAGTTATATGTTCAAAAGACCTTTTTGGCATGTATTAGTGGAGAAAAAGAAAAAGGGCTTATTAGATGTTGTGTATTGAAATGAGAAAATTACAGCCCTTTTTGGTGTGTATTAGTGGCAAAATAATATATTTGCCTTTCAGCGGTAAAGTTTCATTGTACTACAGCCATTTGCAGGGTGTATAAATAGCATAGATATGTAAGTCCTATTAGCCGTTCTCCGGTGAATTGTGATTGTTATATTTATTTTTTGGGGGTGTATTAATAGGAAAAAGAATACATCTTATTAGCCGGTCTGCAGTGAACCGACTTTGTTATACAGCCATTGTTGGGGTGTATTAATGGGAAAAATAAGTACATGCTATTAGCCCTTCTGCAGTGAATTTACATTGTCATTCAGTGGTGAAATTGGTTTGAGTTACAGTCTTTTTTAGAAAAAATTGATGGGTGATTGTAGACTTTCTTTTGTATGAACTGAATAATTGTGTCAATTAGCCTATCAGTGGTGAAATTTGTTTGTGATACAGCCTTTTTTGGGAAAATTGGTTGCTAGCTGTAACTAAGGTCAAGTACAATACATGTCCTTTACGGCCCACTGGGTTCCTGCCCAGCCACACCAGCAACTTGGCCAGGTGACTCCGCTTCCATGTTCTCACACAGTTGGTCCTGCAACAATGTATGCCTCTGCCTCCTCATCCTCTACTGTGTCCTCAGTCTCCACTGCAGGGACAATTCACAGTGCCCCACCAGCATACCGCATGTGCTGGGCACGGCGGTGTCATGCTGTTCTGCACAAAGTTTGCCTGGGCGAACTGAGTCACACAGGGGAGCAACTGCTCTGCGTCCTTCATCAAGAAATCGAATCCTGGCTTTCTCCTCGACAACTCAAAATTGGAACCATCATGACCGACAACAGGAAGAACATGGTGTCGGCGCTGCGTCAAAGAGGGCTGAGCCATGTGCCCTGCATGGCGCACGTGTTCAATCTGGTTGTAAAGCGGTTCCTAAGCGGCAGGGGCTAAATTTGAATTTGCGAGAATTCGAGATTATTTTATTGAATGCGAAAAATCGGCAATGTAAAAATCGCGTAACACAAAATACAGGTGTGGGTCACTTTTGATACATTCTTGAAGCTGCTAGAAGTTTCATGAGTTTCTCCTGAGACTGGAGAAAATGGTTGGCATGGCAGAACATTACAATAGCTTTATATGCAGATATAGTCAAGTGTACCAATATATTCGCAATTGTGCCTAGAACTCACGGCCACATGAGTCCTGTGGGAGCTGAACGAGGAGGAGGAGGAGGACATGGGAGCACCAGCAATGTGTAGCGAAATGGGTGGTTTTTATACATAGGTGACAGGAGAGGACGAGAAGGAGCAGCCAGAGGAGCTACAGGGCGATGAGAAAGACGAGGCAGAGGACCCAGACACACCATGGCAGTATGTAGTAGAGATGGAGGCAGGGAGTGCCTCCGAGTCACTTGCACAAATGGCCCGATGCATGCTCACTTGCTTGCGTAGTGACAGGCGAATTGTCACCATTTAGCAGAGGGATAACTTCTGGCTCTCCACCTTGGTGGACCCTCGCTACCGGTCCAAAATGGGGACCTTTATTACACATGCTGAGAGGGAGGGCAAACTGAGCTACTATAGAGATATCCTATGTAGTCAGTTGGCCGCTGCCTATCTGCGCCATCGTCCATCCTCTTGCAGGTCTGATCAGAGGGCTCTCTATGCTCACGTTCCTCTGCCATGGCTGCTGTGGCAGGGTGGGGAGGTAGGAGCAATTTTAGCTTCATCAGCAGCAACTTGAGTCTAGATTCGCTGATGAGCAGCTTTCTTCACCCGCCCAGTGAAGAAACTACTCACCAGCAGCAGCAGCTAGACCTGGAGCAGGACCTGAACCAGCAGGTGTTGGCATACTTGGATAGCACCCTGCCACTCCACATTAAAGATCCGCTGGACTACTGGGCAGCCAAACTGGATTTGTGGCTGCAACTAGCAGAGTTTGCCCTGGAAAAGCTGTCCTGCCTGGCCAGTAGTGTGGCATCAGAGCGGGTGTTTAGTGCGGTGGGGGCCATAAATACCCCAAGAAGAACTCTCCCGTCCACCCAAAATGTGGAGAGACTGACCTTTGTCAAGATGAATCAGGCGTGGATCAGCCAGGATTTTCACCCACCAATTTCTGATGCATCAGACTAGATCATCCATGGTGCCACACCATCACATTGACAAAAGAGACCGGTTTCTACTGGCTACCTGCCTCAGCTACTATTATGATGCTGCCACCGGCCTAATGCAACACATCTGATGCCAAGTGCTCCTTCTTTCACCCACCATCTTCTTGCCACCCACCTCCCCACTCTGTCACCGGGTCACTCTGTGGTCTCCTGATGCTGCTGCCACCTCCTCACTATGTCACCTTGCCACTCTGTGTTCTGCTGATGCTGCTGTCACCTCCACACTATGTCAACTTGCCACTCTGTGGTCTCCTGATGCTGCTGCCATCTCCACATTGTCATTGTGCCACTCTGTGGCCTCTTCCTGATCCTGCTGCTGCCACCAATTCCACACTCTGTCATTGTGCCACTCTGTGGCCTCCTGATGCTGCCACCACCTCAACACTGTCATTGTGCCACTCTGTGGTCTCCTCATGCTGCTTCCACCTCACCACTATGTCATAGGGCCACTCTGTGGACTTCTCATGCTCTTCCCACCCCACTTCATGACTGGGTCACAATTTTGCTTTTCGGTCTGGCTGACATCATAATTTATTTGACCCTTCTGATCAGTCAGAAGGAAGGAAAAATGAGACACACAACGGATCCTGTCTCTGTAGCTGCTGTAAGGCCTGTATGATCTCATCAGAATTGGCTTGTAATTTGGTAGCCAAAAGAAGGAGTGGGTACAAAACACAGAAGACATGCATCCACTTCTGTTTTTGTTTTTTTTGGGCATTAGCAATACGGATGGATTACTGACCAAATGCTGATCGAGTGAATGCGGATGCTCAACAGAGAGGGGTTATTGTTCTGACGGATCAGAGGAAGGGCAAAATGATCATTGATGTCAACACAAACTTACTGCTGACACCCTCTCCACTCTGTCAGGGGGCTCTACTTTTATAAGTGTTTAATAGAACAGGTTCTGTTACTGTAGACCTCTATGCTGAATCAACTGATGACGGTGTAAAAGTAGTGTGCTCCTTCTTGACGCTAACATCGACCTGTAAGGCTGAGTTCATACTTGAGTTATTTGGTCAGTTTTGGCCCTGTGGCTGACCAAATAAGTGAAGTGTGCAGTGATTCTAAGAACGACGCCTGTCATCTGCATGTCATACTGACTCACAGTATTATTTTACTACCACAGCAAACTCCCTATGCGTGTTACTGCAAGGCACAGTGTTCTACACCACTATAAAGGCTCTTTGCAGCCAGGAAATTGCAAAATCGAATTTTTCAAAAATTCGCTCATCTCTATCTGTCATCTAATGGCACAAAAGAAAGGTCTAAGGTATCCCGTGAAAAATAATATCAAATACATATAATACATATAGGCTGGTCAGAAATTAATCAGTTTGCAGTTAGATCGTCCCGTAGAAGTAAATGGGGCTGAGTGTGATACCAAGCGCAGCCACTATACAATGTACAGTGCTATGCTTGGTGAGCTAAGAGAAGGCCATAATGCTTACAGGAGTGACAGTGCCTTCTTAAACAGCTGATCTACAAGGGGTGTCCGACCCCCCACCGATCAGATATGGATGACCTATCCAGAGGATAGGTCATCAGTATCAAAATCTTGGAAAACTCCTTTAAGCTTACCATTGCTTCTGTCATTATAATTATTAGTTATTATGTATGCACTGATGAGATTCTTATATTTCTACCTAATTTCCCATTAAATTGCAATACAGTGTGGCAGCTATAGTATTGATTTTCTCTTTTGAAAAATACAGTACATTCTCAGGATAGGGAAAAAGCAGCTATCCACCCATAACAGATTAATTATTGGAACTTCTTCAAAGAACAGTTTTTCCATGAATACATTGGAACTAAATAGAAACATGTATTGAGTTGGAATTATATTTACACAGACATGGATAAAAACGGACATTTTTATTTATGCTCTGAATCTATACTGGAAATCTTAAGAGTAGGACACAGTCCTGTTTTCTAGGTCTCTGTTAATACTATATGTGCAGCATCATTTTAAATATAGGCAAGTGTGCCTGTGCACTCCAATGCACACAAAGCTTTTAAATACCGTATATATTTTATAATACTATACATTGGCTGAATTTGTGAAATTATCTCCTAAATTACACTCATACACTGATACACTCATGTAATGAAAGGGAGTCTGACCAATAGATACTAGAACACCAGCTGACTGACCCTCAATCTCAAACTCCTGTTTAGGAAGTTTACAAAGTGCATCCAATATGTAAATAACAAGCTTCTATGTAAAAAGATGTGGCTGTATGGCAACATCCACTGAAACATAAAATTAGTGAATGAAGTCTGAATCCTGTTTTACTGGTACATTTTGTCCATCTGAGAGTACCTCATCATTTGTTGTCCTTAGGTAATCTAATAGAAGCAATCATCTGACAGGTTCCATTTACACTAATTATCCAACTGTGCTGAGAAACACTGCACATGTGAACACACAATATAAAAGCAGTAACCATCCCTTAGAGTACTTTCACACTAGCGTCACTGAGTTCCGTCAAAAGGGCTTAATGCCGGAAAAGAACTGATCAGGTATATCCCCATGCATTCTGAATGGAGGATGTCAGGATGTCTTCTGTTCAGTCATTTTGACTGATCAGGCAAAAGATAAAACCGCAGCATGCTACGGTTTTATCTCCGGCAAAAAAACTGAAGACTTGCCTGAATGCCGGATCCGGCATTTTTTTCCATAGGAATGTATGGAAATACCGGAATGCTGATGTTTTATTATACCTAATTCTCCTTTAGTTCTTACTCCTTTCATCTTGTGTTCTAGTGCTAGCTATATCCCTTGCTCTAATAATAATACAGGGAGTGCAGAATTATTAGGTAAGTTGTATTTTTGAGGATTAATTTTATTATTGAACAACAACCATGTTCTCAATGAACCCAAAAAACTCATTAATATCAAAGCTGAATATTTTTGGAAGTAGTTTTTAGTTTGTTTTTAGTTTTAGCTATTTTAGGGGGATATCTGTGTGTGCAGGTGACTATTACTGTGCATAATTATTAGGCAACTTAACAAAAAACAAATATATACCCATTTCAATTATTTATTTTTACCAGTGAAACCAATATAACATCTCAACATTCACAAATATACATTTCGGACATTCAAAACAAAAACAAAAACAAATCAGTGACCAATATAGCCACCTTTCTTTGCAAGGACACTCAAAAGCCTGCCATCCATGGATTCTGTCAGTGTTTTGATCTGTTCACCATCAACATTGCGTGCAGCAGCAACCACAGCCTCCCAGACACTGTTCAGAGAGGTGTACTGTTTTCCCTCCTTGTAAATCTCACATTTGATGATGGACCACAGGTTCTCAATGGGGTTCAGATCAGGTGAACAAGGAGGCCATGTCATTAGATTTTCTTCTTTTATACCCTTTCTTGCCAGCACTTGGATGCGTGTGATGGAGCATTGTCCTGCATGAAAATCATGTTTTTCTTGAAGGATGCAGACTTCTTCCTGTACCACTGCTTGAAGAAGGTGTCTTCCAGAAACTGGCAGTAGGACTGGGAGTTGAGCTTGACTCCATCCTCAACCCGAAAAGGCCCCACAAGCTCATCTTTGATGATACCAGCCCAAACCAGTACTCCACCTCCACCTTGCTGGCGTCTGAGTCGGACTGGAGCTCTCTGCCCTTTACCAGTCCAGCCACGGGCCCATCCATCTGGCCCATCAAGACTCACTCTCATTTCATCAGTCCATAAAACCTTAGAAAAATCAGTCTTGAGATATTTCTTGGCCCAGTCTTGACGTTTCAGCTTGTGTGTCTTGTTCAGTGGTGGTCGTCTTTCAGCCTTTCTTACCTTGGCCATGTCTCTGAGTATTGCACACCTTGTGCTTTTGGGCACTCCAGTGATGTTGCAGCTCTGAAATATGGCCAAACTGGTGGCAAGTGGCATCTTGGCAGCTGCACGCTTGACTTTTCTCAGTTCATGGGCAGTTATTTTGCGCCTTGGTTTTTCCACACGCTTCTTGCGACCCTGTTGACTATTTTGAATGAAACGCTTGATTGTTCGATGATCACGCTTCAGAAGCTTTGCAATTTTGAGAATGCTGCATCTCTCTGCAAGATATCTCACTATTTTTGACTTTTCTGAGCCTGTCAGGTCCTTCTTTTGACCCATTTTGCCAAAGGAAAGGAAGTTGCCTAATAATTATGCACACCTGATATAGGGTGTTGGTGTCATTAGACCACACCCCTTCTCATTACAGAGATGCACATCACCTAATATGCTTAATTGGTAGTAGGCTTTCGAGCCTATACAGCTTGGAGTAAGACAACATGCATAAAGAGGATGATGTGGTCAAAATACTCATTTGCCTAATAATTCTGCACTCCCTGTATTGACACTATAGCCTCATGTGTGGAATCTCTCTGTTATCCTATTGCCCTCTATCTGAAAGGATTCACCAGCTGGTGAAGGGCTAAATAGTGTGAAGTTGGCAGTACCAAGCCAGGGGGCTGTCCTCACTGGCTTCCGTGCACAGCGGTCCTGAGGCACTCAGCGCCCACATCAGAGCACTGTGCAGGCATGTGCAGCGGGATGTGGGCCTTAACATGCACAAGGGGGTACATGCTTACCGGCTACTGTGCCAAGCGGTTCCTACTGCCCAAGCACAGGGGAGTGGGGGGATCCAAATTCAGAGGACGCTCACCTCTTGGATTATCAGATCCTGTGCCCTGTGGCTCCTTCTGCATTCACCGCATACATCAAAGTGATGGGAGGGAGAGTGCAAAAGAAGGCCATGTCCTCCAATTGCACTGCTCCTGCTACACTGAACTGTGCTTTGACTGAGCTGCCATGTACATTGAAGTGGTGTTAAAGGATGTACATCATGATGTAGGTGGTCCCAAACCAGGGAGGGGGTGCACATCAGCTTTTGTGCACATTGGTTCCTGCAGTATTCAGCGTCTACATTGAAGTGATGTACAGGAATGTAATGCAAGTTGCAGGCACTAACAAGCACAAGAGGCTCCAGGCTTACTGGCTTCTTTGCCAAGGTGTTCTGTGCCAAGCGACTCTTGGACAAGGGGCTCCTGCTGTATTCAGCTCATACATCGAAGTGCTGGGGGAAAAGGGTGGAGAAGAAGGCCACATCATTCAATCTCACTGCACTGTGCCCTAGACACCTCTTGCTACATTAAACTGGTCTTTGACTGAGCTGCTTCTGCTGCGTCTACATGGAAGTGCTGTACAGGAATGTGCAGTGTGATGTGGGCAGAATGAACCTAACAGAGATCATCTCCTGCTGCAATGACTATATTGCAATGTGAAGCCAGGGCTCCTAATGGTTTTGTTTGCACACAACAGATGAGCACTATAACTGTATAGTATAAGGGACTGCTTTTGAATGAGGTCATGTGACACGTGGGGCATAGAGGATGGCAGAGATTTGAGAAGAGGAGGGGTTCTCTAGGAAAGATAAAAATGAAAATACAGACAGAGAAGCAAGCCTCCAAAGGGTGCAGTGTCATTAGAAGGACGGATTTCATGCTCATGAATCTGACAGCAGCCATTTTAACTCCTTCACTAAATGTCCACTAGACAAAACTAGCCATTATAAATCATTAAAGGCCCTTTAAGGCACTTTATAAGAGTTTACATTATGTATTACTCATATTTAGTGTTTTTCACTATTTTCATTTTTTTCTTTCCTGTAACAACTAGAGATCAGCGAATCAAAGCTGACGAAGTGGAATTCGTTCTGAATTTCAGGAAAAATTTGGTTCGCACCAAAAGCGAATTCCCTCATGCTTCGTGGTAACGAATCACATGTTTTGCTAAAATGGCTGCTGCACATGTGAGGACATGGAGAAAGGAACTCTGGGAAGGTGGGATTACCCATAATGCCATGCATGCAGCCAATCAGCAGCCAGCCAGCCCTGTGATGTCACAGTCCTATAAATAGCGGCAGCCATCTTAGATTACAGGCACAGCAGGCACTAGGCACAGTGCTAGGAAAGACTTGATTGTGGTGAAAAAATGATTTATACGTGCAGGGAAAGGATAAGGAGGAATTGTTCCACAGAATTTATGTACAACAGGGTTCAGTAGTTGAGGTTGACTGGGTAATAGAAACAATCCTTTTACACCTTGGTGCACTGACTGGGGATCCAAATTGCCATTATACAGCTCTGTTATTCCAGCAAACCGTTCTTGTTATTGGGGTGCAAGTGCTGTTTGACAGGGTTTATTACAAGGAAATATTTCTACAGTACGTCTTATTTGCCCTTGTGCATTGCACTTATATGTTAAGCCCTTTTTTCTGTGTATTTTGTGTAGTGAAAAAATAGAAAGAAATTATGGCCTAATTGCCGTTTAGCAGTGCAGTGATATATTCTAAAGCCCTATATGCCGTGTATTAGTGGCGAAAGAAAAATATATTCACCGTCCAGCGTCGCACTTATCTGTTGAAAAGCCTGTTGTGTTTTGTAAAAGTAGAAAAAATTAGAGCCTAATTGCGCTTTTGCGGTGCAGTGATATATTCTACAGCCCTGTTTGCCATGTATTAGTGGCAAAATAAAAATATCTTTGCCGTCCGAAACTGCACTTATCTGTTGAAAAGCCTTTTGTGTAGTGCAAAAATAGAAAAAAAAAGAGGTCCTAATTGCCATTCAGCTGTGCAGTGATATACTCTAAAGCCCTGTTTGCCGTGTATCAGTGGCGAAATAAAAATATATCCACCGTCCAGTATTACACTTATCTGTCGAAAAACCTGCTGTGTTGTGTAAAAGTTAAAAAAAATTAGGACGGAATTGCCGTTCAGCGGTACAGTGATATATTCTACAGCCATGTTTGCTGTGTATTAGTTTTGAAATTATAAATGTATTCACTGTCCAGCATTGCTATTATCTTTTGAAAAACCTGCTGTGTTGTGTAAAAGTTGAAAAAAATTTGGACCTAATTGCCATTTAGCGGTGCATTGATATATTCTACAGTAGAAATAAAGCGATGGATCCAGCATCGAAGTTTAGAAAATACCGTGGGTTCCTTTATTCAGTATAGTACAAATCCATACAGTGACAGCATCACCTCCATGTTCCAAATGAACGTCTACGCGTTTCGAGCAAACATGTTCTTAGTCGTGACTAGAGTTGAGCGAACACCTGGATGTTCGGGTTCGAGAAGTTCGGCCGAACATCCCGGAAATGTTCGGGTTCGGGATCCGAACCCGATCCGAACTTCGTCCCGAACCCGAACCCCATTGAAGTCAATGGGGACCCGAACTTTTCGGCACTAAAAAGGCTGTAAAACAGCCCAGGAAAGAGCTAGAGGGCTGCAAAAGGCAGCAACATGTAGGTAAATCCCCTGCAAACAAATGTGGATAGGGAAATGAATTAAATTAAAAATTAAATAAATAAAAATTAACCAAAATCAATTGGAGAGAGGTTCCATAGCAGAGAATCTGGCTTCCCGTCACCCACCACTGGAACAGTCCATTCTCAGATATTTAGGCCCCGGCACCCAGGCAGAGGAGAGAGGTCCCGTAACAGAGAATCTGTCTTCATGTCAGCAGAGAATTAGTCTGCATGTCATAGCAGAGAATGAGGCTTCACGTCAGCCACCACTGCAACAGTCCATTGGCATATATTTAGGCCCAGCACCCAGGCAGAGGAGGGAGGTCCCGTAACAGAGAATCTGTCTTCATGTCAGCAGAGAATTAGTCTGCATGTCATAGCAGAGAATGAGGCTTCACGTCAGCCACCACTGCAACAGTCCATTGGCATATATTTAGGCCCAGCACACACACAGGCAGAGGAGAGAGGTCCCGTAACAGAGAATCTGGCTTCATGTCAGCAGAGAATCAGTCTGCATGTCATAGCAGAGAATGAGGCTTCACGTCAGCCACCACTGCAACAGTCCATTGGCATATATTTAGGCCCAGCACACACACAGGCAGAGGAGAGAGGTCCCGTAACAGAGGATCTGGCTTCATGTCAGCAGAGAATCAGTCTGCATGTCATAGCAGAGAATCAGGCTTCACGTCAGCCACCACTGCAACAGTCCATTGTCATAAATTTAGGCCCAGCACCCAGGCACAGGAGAGAGGTCCCGTAACAGACAATCTGGCTTCATGTCAGCAGAGAATTAGTCTGCATGTCATAGCAGAGAATGAGGCTTCACGTCACCCACCACTGCAACAGTCCATTGGCATATATTTAGGCCCAGCACCCAGGCAGAGGAGGGAGGTCCCGTAACAGAGAATCTGTCTTCATGTCAGCAGAGAATTAGTCTGCATGTCATAGCAGAGAATGAGGCTTCACGTCACCCACCACTGCAACAGTCCATTGGCATATATTTAGGCCTAGCACACAGGCAGAGCAGAGAGGTCCCGTAACAGACAATCTGTCTTCATGTCAGCAGAGAATTAGTCTGCATGTCATAGCAGAGAATGAGGCTTCACGTCAGCCACCACTGCAACAGTCCATTGGCATATATTTAGGCCCAGCACACACACAGGCAGAGGAGAGAGGTCCCGTAACAGACAATCTGGCTTCATGTCAGCAGAGAATTAGTCTGCATGTCATAGCAGAGAATGAGGCTTCACGTCACCCACCACTGCAACAGTCCATTGGCATATATTTAGGCCCAGCACCCAGGCAGAGGAGGGAGGTCCCGTAACAGAGAATCTGTCTTCATGTCAGCAGAGAATTAGTCTGCATGTCATAGCAGAGAATGAGGCTTCACGTCAGCCACCACTGCAACAGTCCATTGGCATATATTTAGGCCCAGCACACACACAGGCAGAGGAGAGAGGTCCCGTAACAGAGGATCTGGCTTCATGTCAGCAGAGAATCAGTCTGCATGTCATAGCAGAGAATCAGGCTTCACGTCAGCCACCACTGCAACAGTCCATTGGCATATATTTAGGCCTAGCACACAGGCAGAGGAGAGAGGTCCCGTAACAGACAATCTGGCTTCATGTCAGCAGAGAATCAGTCTGCATGTCATAGCAGAGAATGAGGCTTCACGTCAGCCACCACTGCAACAGTCCATTGTCATAAATTTAGGCCCAGCACCCAGGCAGAGGAGAGAGGTCCCGTAACAGACAATCTGGCTTCATGTCAGCAGAGAATTAGTCTGCATGTCATAGCAGAGAATCAGGCTTCATGTCAGCCACCACTGCAACAGTCCATTGGCATATATTTAGGCCTAGCACACAGGCAGAGGAGAGGTTCATTCAACTTTGGGTAGCATCGCAATATAATGGTAAAATGAAAATAAAAATAGGATTGAATGAGGAAGTGCCCTGGAGTCCAATAATATATGGTTATGGGGAGGTAGTTAATGTCTAATCTGGACAAGGGACGGACAGGTCCTGTGGGATCCATGCCTGGTTCATTTTTATGAACGTCAGCTTGTCCACATTGGCTGTAGACAGGCGGCTGCGTTTGTCTGTAATGACGCCCCCTGCCGTGCTGAATACACGTTCAGACAAAACGCTGGCTGCCGGGCAGGCCAGCACCTCCAAGGCATAAAAGGCTAGCTCTGGCCACGTGGACAATTTAGAGACCCAGAAGTTGAATGGGGCCGAACCATCAGTCAGTACGTGGAGGGGTGTGCACACGTACTGTTCCACCATGTTAGTGAAATGTTGCCTCCTGCTAACACGTTGCGTATCAGGTGGTGGTGCAGTTAGCTGTGGCGTGTTGACAAAAGTTTTCCACATCTCTGCCATGCTAACCCTGCCCTCAGAGGAGCTGGCCGTGACACAGCTGCCTTGGCGACCTCTTGCTCCTCCTCTGCCTTGGCCTTGGGCTTCCACTTGTTCCCCTGTGACATTTGGGAATGCTCTCAGTAGCGCGTCTACCAACGTGCGCTTGTACTCGCGCATCTTCCTATCACGCTCCAGTGCAGGAAGTAAGGTGGGCACATTGTCTTTGTAGCGTGGATCCAGCAGGGTGGCAACCCAGTAGTCCGCACAGGTTAAAATGTGGGCAACTCTGCTGTCGTTGCGCAGGCACTGCAGCATGTAGTCGCTCATGTGTGCCAGGCTGCCCAGGGATAAGGACAAGCTGTCCTCTGTGGGAGGCGTATCGTCATCGTCCTGCCTTTCCCCCCAGCCACGCACCAGTGATGGACCCGAGCTGCGTTGGGTGCCACCCCGCTGTGACCATGCTTCATCCTCATCCTCCTCCACCTCCTCCTCATCCTCGTCCTCCTCGTCCTCCAGTAGTGGGCCCTGGCTGGCCACATTTGTACCTGGCCTCTGCTGTTGCCAAAAACCTCCCTCTGAGTCACTTCGAAGAGACTGGCCTGAAAGTGCTAAAAATGACCCCTCTTCCTCCTCCTCCTCCTCCTCCTCCTCCTGGGCCACCTCCTCTTCCATCATCGCCCTAAGTGTTTTCTCAAGGAGACATAGAAGTGGTATTGTAACGCTGATAACGGTGTCATCGCCACTGGCCATGTTGGTGGAGTACTCGAAACAGCTGCAACAGGGCACACAGGTCTCGCATGGAGGCCCAGTCATTGGTGGTGAAGTGGTGCTGTTCTGTAGTGCGACTGACCCGTGCGTGCTGCAGCTGAAACTCCACTATGGCCTGCTGCTGCTCGCACAGTCTGTCCAGCATGTGCAAGGTGGAGTTCCACCTGGTGGGCACGTCGCATATGAGGCGGTGAGCGGGAAGGCCGAAGTTACGCTGTAGCGCAGACAGGCGAGCAGCAGCAGGATGTGAACGCCGGAAGCGCGAACAGACGGCCCGCACTTTATGCAGCAGCTCTGACATGTCGGGGTAGTTGTGAATGAACTTCTGCACCACCAAATTCAGCACATGCGCCAAGCAAGGGATGTGCGTCAAATTGGCTAGTCCCAGAGCTGCAACGAGATTTCGCCCATTATCACACACCACCAGGCCGGGCTTGAGGCTCACCGGCAGCAACCACTCGTCGGTCTGTTGTTCTATACCCCGCCACAACTCCTGTGCGGTGTGGGGCCTGTCCCCCAAACATATGAGTTTCAGAATGGCCTGCTGACGTTTACCCCGGGCTGTGCTGAAGTTGGTGGTGAAGGTGTGTGGCTGACTGGATGAGCAGGTGGAAGAAGAGGAGGAGGAAGCCGAGAAGGAGGAGGTGGCAACAGGAGGCAAAGAATGTTGCCCTGCGATCCTTGGCGGCGGAAGGACGTGCGCCAAACAGCTCTCCGCCTGGGGCCCAGCTGCCACTACATTTACCCAGTGTGCAGTTAGGGAGATATAGCGTCCCTGGCCGTGCTTACTGGTCCACGTATCTGTGGTTAGGTGGACCTTGCCACAGATGGCGTTGCGCAGTGCACACTTGATTTTATCGGATACTTGGTTGTGCAGGGAAGGCACGGCTCTCTTGGAGAAGTAGTGCCGGCTGGGAACAACATACTGTGGGACAGCAAGCGACATGAGCTGTTTGAAGCTGTCTGTGTCCACCAGCCTAAATGACAGCATTTCATAGGCCAGTAGTTTAGAAATGCTGGCATTCAGGGCCAGGGATCGAGGGTGGCTAGGTGGGAATTTACGCTTTCTATCAAATGTTTGTGAGATGGAGAGCTGAACGCTGGCGTGTGACATGGTTGAGACGCTTGGTGACGGAGGTGGTGGTGGTGGTGTTGGTGGTACATCCCCTGTTTGCTGGGCGGCAGGTGCAAACGTTCCTCCAGAGGCGGAGGAAGAGGCCGAGGCGGCAGCAGCAGAATAGGCCGAGGCGGCAGCAGCAGAAGAGGTAGCAGGGGGAGCCTGAGTGACTTCCTTGGTTTTAAGGTGTTTACTCCACTGCAGTTCATGCTTTGCATGCAGGTGCCTGGTCATGCAGGTTGTGCTCAGGTTCAGAACGTTAATGCCTCGCTTCAGGCTCTGATGGCACAGCGTGCAAACCACTCGGGTCTTGTCGTCAGCACATTGTTTGAAGAAGTGCCATGCCAGGGAACTCCTTGAAGCTGCCTTTGGGGTGCTCGGTCCCAGATGGCGGCGGTCAGTAGCAGGCGGAGTCTCTTGGCGGCGGGTGTTCTGCTTTTGCCCACTGCTCCCTCTTTTGCTACGCTGTTGGCTCGGTCTCACCACTGCCTCTTCCTCCGAACTGTGAAAGTCAGTGGCACGACCTTCATTCCATGTGGGGTCTAGGACCTCATCGTCCCCTGCATCGTCTTCCACCCAGTCTTGATCCCTGATCCCTGGGTCTTCCACCCAGTCTTGCACACTGCAGAAAGACGCAGCAGTTGGCACCTGTGTTTCGTCATCATCAGAGACATGCTGAGGTGGTATTCCCATGTCCTCATCATCAGGAAACATAAGTGGTTGTGCGTCAGTGCATTCTATGTCTTTCACCGCTGGGGAAGGGCTAGGTGGATGCCCTTGGGAAACCCTGCCAGCGGAGTCTTCAAACAGCATAAGAGACTGCTGCATAACTTGAGGCTGAGACAGTTTCCCTGGTATGCATGGGGGTGATGTGACAGACTGATGGGGTTGGTTTTCAGGCGCCATCTGTGCGCTTTCTGCAGAAGACTGGGTGGGAGATAATGTGAACGTGCTGGATCCACTGTCGGCCACCCAATTGACTAATGCCTGTACCTGCTCAGGCCTTACCATCCTTAGAACGGCATTGGGCCCCACCATATATCGCTGTAAATTCTGGCGGCTACTGGGACCTGAGGTAGTTGGTACACTAGGACGTGTGGATGTGGCAGAACGGCCACGTCCTCTCCCAGCACCAGAGGGTCCACTAACACCACCACGACCATGTCCACGTCCGCGTCCCTTACTAGATGTTTTTCTCATTGTTATGGTTCACCACAACAACAAATATATTATTTGGCCCAATGTATTGTATTCAAATTCAGCGGGATATAAATTTGAGGCCTAGTATTTAGGCGCTGGGTGACCGGTATGGATTTAGTGACAGAATTAGACTTGGAAATGCACAGAAGCGTGTGTGTGAAGTTATTCTGAATGACCCTATGTGCACCTTCAATATGATCTACCCTTTTAGGGATAGATTTCAAATAGCTCTGATATAGCAGAAACGACTAAATTATGAAATTGCTAAATTGGGAATTGTATTTCAACCCAGAACAAAAAATGTGCTTTGACGGACACTAAATAACTTTCCCAGCCACAACAGGACAGCGGTAACGAGAGATTTAGCGGGATATAAATTTGAGGCCTAGTATTTAGGCGCTGGGTGACAGGTATGGGTTTAGTGACAGAATTAGATTTGGAAATGCACAGTAGCGGGTGTGTGAAGTTATTCTGAATGACCCTATGTGCACCTTGAATATTATATACCCTTTTAGGGATAGATTTCAAATAGCTCTGATATAGCAGAAACCACTAAATTATGAAATTGCTAAATTGGGAATTGTATTTCAACCCAGAACAAGAAATGTGCTTGAACGGACACTAAATAACTCGCCCAGCTACAGCACTAAGGACAGATTTAGCGGGATATAAATTTGAGGCCTAGTATTTAGGCGCTGGGTGACAGGTATGGGTTTAGTGCCAGAATTAGACTTGGAAATACACAGTAGCGGGTGTGTGTGAAGTTATTCTGAATGACCCAATGTGCACCTTGAATATTATATACCCTTTTAGGGATAGATTTCAAATAGCTCTGATATAGCAGAAACCACTAAATTATGAAATTGCTAAATTGGGAATTGTATTTCAACCCAGAACAAGAAATGTGCTTGAACGGACACTAAATAACTCGCCCAGCTACAGCACTAGGGACAGATTTAGCTGGATATAAATTTGAGGCCTAGTATTTAGGCGCTGCGTGACAGGTATGGGTTTAGTGACAGAATTAGACTTGGAAATACACAGTAGCGGGTGTGTGTGAAGTTATTCTGAATGACCCAATGTGCACCTTGAATATTATATACCCTTTTAGGGATAGATTTCAAATAGCTCTGATATAGCAGAAACCACTAAATTATGAAATTGCTAAATTGGGAATTGTATTTCAACCCAGAACAAGAAATGTGCTTGAACGGACACTAAATAACTCGCCCAGCTACAGCACTAGGGACAGATTTAGCTGGATATAAATTTGAGGCCTAGTATTTAGGCGCTGGGTGACCGGTATGGATTTAGTGACAGAATTAGACTGGGATATGGCCAAAAAATAAACAGACTATTGCTGGTTAAATGCACTTGGTGTGACAGCTTCACCCTGATGTAGGCTTTAGCCAAAAAACAACCACACCATTGAGGGTTAAATGCACTTGGTGACAGGCGCAGCTTGCCCCTGATTTAGTATATGGCCAAAAAATGAACAGACTATTGCTGGTTAAATGCACTTGGTGTGACAGCTTCACCCTGATGTAGGCTTTAGCCAAAAAACAACCACACCATTGAGGGTTAAATGCACTTGGTGACAGGCGCAGCTTGCCCCTGATTTTGTATATGGCCAAAAAATGAACAGACTATTGCTGGTTAAATGCACTTGGTGTGACAGCTTCACCCTGATGTAGGCTTTAGCCAAAAAACAACCACACCATTGAGGGTTAAATGCACTTGGTCGCAGCTTGTGCTGGCGCACCACAAGACACAAAATGGCCGCCGATCACCCCAGAAAAATGTGACTGACAAACGGTCTGTGCAGCCTAAAAACAGTGAGCAATTGAGGATCAGCAGCTCAATGATCCACAGCTGCAGATCGATCAGTTAATCAAGTCCTTTGGAGGAGTTAATCTGCCTAATCTCGCCCTACTGTCGCAGCCGCAACCTTTCCCTACGCTAATCAGAGCAGAGTGACGGGCGGCGCTATGTGACTCCAGCTTAAATAGAGGCTGGGTCACATGGTGCTCTGGCCAATCACAGCCATGCCAATAGTAGGCATGGCTGTGATGGCCTCTTGGGGCAAGTAGTATGACGCTTGTTGATTGGCTGCTTTGCAGCCTTTCAAAAAGCGCCAAGAAAGCGTCACAAAAGCGCGAAGAAAGCGACGAACACCGAACCCGAACCCGGACTTTTACGAAAATGTCCGGGTTCGGGTCCGTGTCACGGACACCCCAAAATTCGGTACGAACCCGAACTATACAGTTCGAGTTCGCTCATCCCTAGTCGTGACCAGTCACGACTAAGAACATGTTTGTTCGAAACGCGTAGACGTTCATTTGGAACATGGAGGTGATGCTGTCACTGTATGGATTTGTACTATACTGAATAAAGGAACCCACGGTATTTTCTAAACTTCGATGCTGGATCCATCGCTTTATTTCTACTATTTCACGGTCTTACCAAGGTTTCCGTGCATCCAGGAAGTTGATACTAGGGATAGAGACAGCAGGTGAGCTGGACATTGTTTACAGCAAAAATATATTCTGCAGCCCTGTTTGCTGTGTATTAGTTGTGAAATAAAAATATATTCGCCGTCCAGCGTTGCCATTATCTGTTAAAAAGCCTGTTGTGTTGTGTAAAAATAGAAAAAAATAGGGCCTAATTGCCATTCAGCGGTGCAGTGATATGTTCTACAGCCCTGTTTTCTATGTTTTAGTGGCAGAATAAAAATATATTCGCCATCCAAAGCTGCACTTATCTGTTGAAAGGCCTTTTGTGTAGTGTAAAAATAGAAAAAAAATATGGCCTAATTGCCATTCAGCGGTGCAGTGATATACTCTAAAGCCCTGTTTGCTGTGTATTAGTTTCGAAATAAAAATATATTCGCCGTCCAGCGTTGCCATTATCTGTTGAAAAACCTGCTGTGTTGTGTAAAAGTTGAAAAAAATGAGGACCTAATTGCCGTTCAGCAGTGCAGCGATATATACTACAGCCATGTTTGCTGTGTATTAGTTTCGAAATAAAAAATATATTCGCCGTCCAGCATTGTACTTGTCTGTTGAAAAGCCTGTTTTGTTGAGTAAAAGTTGAAAAAAATTAGGGCCAAATTGCCCTTGTGCGGTGCAGTGATATATTCTACAGTCCTGGTTGCCGTGTATTAGTGGCGAAATAAAAATATATTCACCATCCAGAGTTGCACTTATCTGTTGAAATGCATTTTGTGTAGTGTAAAAATAGAAAAAAAATTGTGCCTAATTGTCTTTCAGCGGTGCAGTGATATATTCTAAAGCCCTGTTTGTATTAGTGGTGAAATAAAAAATATTTCATCTAACATTTGGTTATTTGATCTAACATGATGTCAGACATAGAAGTGCCAGGCCCTGCACAGGGGAATGGCAGAGACCTAAATGTTTCTGGTGCAGGCAGAAGTCGCAGCAGAGTAAGAGGCCATGGCAGCAGGGGTCACTTCGAGAGGCCTGAGCTCCAAGTGTCAGCTAGCAGTCGTGTCGTGACCAGCAACCCAGTGGTTCTTGACTGGTTGACTCGTCGCAAGTGACATCAGACACCCCTAGCCAAGAGTCAGTGGGTTCATCAGACACAACCCTTAGTTGGCATGGCCTGGGAGCAGGCCCTGTGCCCTCACCTGTCCTCTACCTGTCTCTGTCCTTTTCTCTTCCCTCACCGCGAGAAGTATTATATGCTTTAAGCTCAGCTCCACTTTTCAGCGAGGAAGAGCTAATAGAGGACAGTCAGCAGCTACAGCCCAACCAAGATGCGGAGGAGAAATCCACTGCTTCCTTCGCTAGACGGGCAAGTAGTGATGAGGAGAGTGGCGTGGGTGCTGGTGTTGAGAGCTGTCAGGCTCCTGACTCAGAGTCAGTTGAGGAGGACATCAGTGACGTGGCGACTCTACTAGATGATGATGATGTAGCTGATTGCACTTGGAATCTGGGTGACGAAGGGGCTTCATCATCATCGGGAGAAGTGGTAGCGGCAAATACAGTGAAGGAGTTTAAGCATGCATGGGATAGGCATAAGGCTATCCTTCATATAAGATAGGGCCAGGGACTATTCATAGGATTCAGATATATTGGGCAGACTAGATGGGCCAAATGGTTCTTATCTGCCGACACATTCTATGTTTCTATGTTTCTATAAGAGGATGGCAGCTTGCCTGTGAGCCAGCAAGTCTCTAGCATGGACAGGAGTCAGCAGTGTGGCAGCAGTGGGAGGTCGTCGGTAGCCAAACTTTCTTGGGGTAGACCTGCCCGGAAGTAGCGGTCCAGGGGTTCAATGAGGCAGCGGCGGTAGCAGTCAGTCAGTGCGTAGTGTTGGGGGTAAAATCATCTACTTGGCGTTGTGGCTTTTTTTTTTAAGCCCCCAGGGGAGGTGAACATGGCCATATGTAAAATCTGTGGGGAGAGGGTAAAGCGTGGCCAGGGTGCCAATGTTGGCACTATGGCTCTGCGTCAACATATGCAGCATCACCATAAAGTGGCCTGGGAGAAGCGTGGCTCCGATGTGGTGGTCCAGCCTGCCGCAGCAACCGCTACATCACCCACTGGCACGCACCCAGTTTCTGGCAGTCAAGGCTCCACCACCTCAACCGAAGGGAGCTGTCTGTCCTTCCCATTATCTGCCGGTCCTGATGCCTCTGCTCCTCGTTCTCCTAATCCTCATCACGCATTTCATCAGCAATCGATCACTAAAGCAATTGCCAAGAGACAACAGCATGCGTGCACTCATCCAATGGCACAGAAGTTGAACGTGCTCCTGGCCAAGTTGTTGGTGCTGCAGTCCCTCCCTTTCCAAGTTGTGGACTCTGCACCTTTCAGAGAACTGATGGCTTGTGCTGAGCCGAGGTGGAGAGTCCCAAGCCGTCATTTCTTTGCCAAAAAGGCAGTACAAGCCCTGCACAAATATGTAGAACAGAAGTTGTGCCAGTCCTTGAGCCTGTCGGTGTCTGACAAAGTGCACAGCAGCGCCGACGTGTGGAGCTGTAACTACGGTGCATGTCCTTTACGGCCCACTGGGTGAATGTGGTTCCTGCACAGCCACACCAGCAACTTGGCTAGGTGACTACGCTTCCGCCTCCACGTTGCCACGCCATTGGTCCTGCGACAATGTCCGCCTCTGCCTCCTCATCCTACACCTTGTCCTCGGCCTCCACTGCAGGGACAATGCACAGTGCCCCTTCAGCATACCACATGTGCTGGGCACGGCGGTGTCATGCTGTTCTGCACCTCGTTTTCCTGGGCAAACGGAATCACACAGGGGAGGAACTGCTCCATGTCCTTCAGCAAGAAATCAAATCCTGGCTTTCTCTGCGACAACTCAATATCGGAGCCATGGTGACCGACAACGGGAAGAACATGGTGTCAGCGCTGCATCAAGGAGGGCTGAGCCATGCGCCCTGCATGGCACACGTGTTCAATCTGGTTGTCAAGCGGTTCCTGAAGTCTTCCACCTATCTGCAAGACATCCTAAAAATGGGCAGGAAACTTTGCATGAACTTCAGCCACTTGTACACAGCAAAGCACAGCCTCCTCAGGCTGCAGCAGCAAAACGGCATACCCCAACATAGGCTGATGCTGATACGATGTTTCCACCTGTTGGAATTCTACCCTCCATATGTTGGACCAACTGTACGAACAGAGAAAGGCCATAAACAATTTCCTGATTATCCAAGCGGACAGGAGTACTCCCCTGTGTAACTTTGATGTCAGCCAGTGGCAACTAATGCGTGACACCTCCCATTTGCTCAGGCCTTTTGAGGAGGCCACGTTATTTGTCGGGATGAACAACGTCATTCCACTGCTTCATGTCCTGAAATAGATGCTGGTAAATCTGGCTGGTTAGGGGACTGGAGATGTGACGCCTAGATCTCACAGCCACATAAGCATTGTGGGGGCTGAACTGGAGGAGGAGGAGGAGGACATTGGAGCACAAGCAATGTGTAGCGAAATGGGTGTTTTTTATACACAGATGACAGAAGAGGAGGAGCAGCGAGAGAAGCTACAGGACGATGAGAAGGACGAGGCAGAGGACCCAGACACACCGTGGCACTATGCAG
Organism: Bufo gargarizans; assembly: GCF_014858855.1. Taxonomy (NCBI): domain Eukaryota; kingdom Metazoa; phylum Chordata; class Amphibia; order Anura; family Bufonidae; genus Bufo; species Bufo gargarizans. The sequence continues at coordinate 219,945,126 of NC_058082.1, read as the reverse complement.
TGGAGATGGAGGCAGGGAGTCCCTCCGAGTCACTTGTACAAATGGCCCGCTGCATGCTTACTTGCTTGGGTAGTGACAGCCGAATTGTCACCATTTGGCAGAGGGATGACTTCTGGCGCTCCACCTTGTTGGACCCTTAATACCAGTCCAAAATGGGGGCCTTTTCTACATCTGCTGAGAGGGAGGACGAACTGAACTACTATAGAGACATCCTATGTAGTCAGTTGGTCTCTGCCTATATGCACCATCGTCCATCGTCTCGCAGGTCTGACCAGAGGGGCTCGCTGCGCTCACATTCCACTGCCATGGCTGCTGGGGAGGGGTGGCAGGAGCAGTGCCAGCTCTATCAGCAGTTGCCTGAGTCTAGAGTCGCTGATGAGCAGCTTTCTTCATCCGCATAGTGAAGAAACTACTCACCAGCTGTTAGACATAGAGCAGAACCTGAACCAGCAGGTGGTGGCATACTTGGAGTGCACCCTGCCAGCCATCATTGAAGATCCGCTGGACTACTGGGCAGCCAAACTGGATTTGTGTCCGGAACTGGCTTTTGTCCTGGAAAAGCTGTCCTACCTGGCCAGTAGTGTGGCATCAAAGAGGGTGTTTAGTGTGGTGGGGGCCATAGTTACCCCAATAAGAACTCACCTGTCCACCCAAAATGTGGAGAGACTGATCTTTGTCAAGATGAATCGGGCGTGGAACAGCCAGGTTTTCCACCCACCAATTCCTGATGCATCAGACTAGATCATCCATGGTCCACACCAACACTTAGACAAAAGTGTTCTACTGGCTACCTGCCTCAGCTACTATTCTGATGCTGCCACCAGCCTAATGTCACACATCTAATGCCAAGTGCTCCTTATTTCACCCACCATCTTCAGCGGGTACTGGTATTGCCACCCACCTCCACACTATGTCTCCTTGCTACTCTGTAGTCTCCTGATGCTGCTTCTACCTCCTCTCTGTCACCTTGCCGCTCTATGGCCTCCTGATGCTGCCGCCACCTGCACACTCTCTCATTGTGCCACTCTGTGGCCTCCTGATGCTGCTGCCACCTCCACACTGTCACCTAGCCACTCTGTGGTCTTCCTCATAGTGTTTCCACCTCCACTCTATGTCACTTTGCCACTCTGTGGCCTCCTGATGCTGGCGCCACCTCCAAATTATGTCACCTTCCACTTTGCAGCCTCCTCATGCTGCTGCCACCTCCACACTATGTCACCTTCCACTCTGTGGCTTCCTGATGCTGCCGCCACCTCCACACTCTGTCATTGTGCCACTTTGTAGCCTTCTGATGCCGCCGCCTCCACCCTCTGTCATTGTGCCACTCTGTGGCCTCCTGATGATGCTCCTTGTGGCCCGCAAGAGGCGGGTCGGCAATCCACGGCCGCCACCCATGTGCACCCAGCATCACGGATGCAGACCTATTCACTTGAATGGGTCCGCAATTCTGGAGATGCGGAATGGAGTCACGAAACGGAATACTGGAAGCACTACGGAGTGCTTCCGTGGTGTTTATTTGCGTGGTTCCGCACCGCAAAAAAATATGACATGTCATATTTTTTTGTAGTGCGGACATACCACGGACCAATTCAAGTTGAATGGGTCTGGCCCGCTGAACGGATCTTGCCTGTGCATTGGGGACCGCAATTGCGGTCCCCAATGCACGGACCAGCCGCACAATGTCTGTGTGCATGAGGCCTAAGGCTGAGTTCATACTTGAGTTATTTGGTCAGTTTTGGCCCTGTGACTGCCCAAAAAAGTGAATTGTGCAGTGATTATAAGAGCAACGCCTGTCATCTGCATGTCATACTGACTCACAGTATTTGACTACCAAAGCAGACTCCCTATGCATGTTACAGCACAATACAGTGTTCTACACCACTATAAAGGCTCTCTGCAGCCAGAAAATACCTGTTTTTAATGTAATTCATCACAAATAAATTCGGATCTAACCAAATTTTTCCCCAAAAAATTCAGCGAACTGGCGAATCGAATTTTTAAAAAATTCGCTCATCTCTAGTAACAACCTCTGCTCCAAAGAGAGCCTTGGGCCTCCTTCCGCCTGCTTTTCTTTGAGGAAATTAGATGGGGTTATACAGACAGCCAAGAAGCCTTATGGTATTTATTATATTGTGACTACAACTGTTATAGCCTGATTTTCTGTGAGGATATTAGGTGGGGTTACAGAGAGAGCCAAGAACCTTTAGGGTCACTTTACTGATATTGGGACCAAGAGTCTTAGCATATAATAAAGTATCACAGCATATATTACTCAGCAGTTGCTGCGTTTGCACTTTCAACACCATTTACAGTTAGATACATATATATTTGGACACGGAGACAAATTTGTTTACCTGTTTACTAAAACATATTCAAGTTATAGTTATGTAATGGACATGGACATAAAGTCCGGACTTTTAGCTTTCATTTGGGAGTATCCACATAAAAATTTGATGAAGAGTTCAGGAGTTTCAGCTCATTTACATGTGTCACCCTGTTTTTAAAGGGAACAAAAGTAATTGGACAATTGACTCAAAGGCTGTTTCATGGGTAGGTGTGGCCATTCCTTCATTATGTCATTCTTAATTAAGCACATAAAAGGCCTGAAGATTTTGCTGAGAAGTAAACATGCGGTCAAAGGAGCTCTCCATGCAGGTGAAACAAGCCATCCTTCATCTGCGAAAACAGAAAAAAAACATCTGAGAAATTGCTACACTATTAGGGGTTTCAAAATCTACAGTTTGATACTTCTTGAGAAATAAAGAAAGCACTGGTGACCTCAAAAATGCAAAAAGACCTGGACGCGCATGGAAGACAACAGTGGTGGATGATTGCAGAATAATTACCATGGTGAAGAGAAACCCTCTCACAACAGCCAACCAAATGAACAACACTCTCCAGGATATAGGTGTATCAATATCCAAATCTACAATAAAGAGTAGACTGCATGAAAGTAAATACAGAGGCTTCACTGCACCGTGCAAACCACTCATAAGCTTCAAGAATGAGAAGGCTAGATTGGACTTTGCTAAAAAATATCTTTAAAAAACTGCACACTTCTTGAAGAAAATTCTTTGGACAGATGAAGCCAAGATCAACCTCTACCAGAATGATGGAAAGAAAATAGTATGGCTCATGATCAAAAGCATACCACATCATCTGTAAAACATGGCGGAGGCAGTGTGATGGCTTGGGCATGTATGGCTGCCAGTGGCACTGGGTCCCTAGTGCTTTTTGATGATGTGACACAGGACAGAAGCAGCCGGATGAATTCTGGGGTTTTCAGAGACCTACTGTGTGTTCAAATCCAGCCAAACTGATTGGTCGGCGTTTCATAATACAAGTGGACAATGACCCAAAACATAAAGCCAAAGCAACCAAGGAGTTTATTAAAGCAAAGAAGTAGAATATTCTTGAATGGCCAAGACAGTCATATGATCTGAACCCAATAGAGCATTTCACTTGTTAAAGACTAAACTTCAGACAGAAAGGCCCTTAAACAAACAGCAACGGAAAACCACTGCAGTAAAGGCCTGGCAGAGCATTAAAAAGGAGGAAACACAGCGTCTGGTGATGTCCATGAGTTCAAGACTTCAGGCAGTCATTGCCAACAAAGAGTTTTCAACCAAGTATTAGAAATTAAAATGTAATTTACAATTACTTAATGTGTCCAATTACTTTTAAGCCCCTGAAATGAAGGAATTGGGTTTAAACAATGCTTTAGTTTCTCACATTTTTATGCAATCCTTTTGTTCAAGGCACTGAATTAAAGCTTAAAGTCTGAACTTTAACTGCATCTGAATTGTTTTGTTCAAAATCCATTGTGGTAATGTACAGAACAAAAATTTGAAAAATGTCTCTGTCCAAATATATATGGACCTAACTGTACGTTGTTTACAGAGTAAATAAACTGATCATAGAGTGTTACCCCATATAATTTTCAGCAGGTACCAGAACTCTGCCCTAAGTGAATTTTATTACAGTCACCATTCTGGGACTGGCTGTCTACTAGTAATGATATATTGATTGTCCCTCAGTTGGATTAAGCCCATTCATTATTGATTAGTGAGATTCTATTCCCATGGACACAGTTTTTTTGACAATGGACCTCAAGACCTTTTCCAACAATTGTTTAAATGTATCCATTACATGTGAGCTTGATTGGACAGAATAAATTCCTAGATTAGGAATACAGTATAGACGCGACTTGGTTAACACAATTTTCATATAAAAAAAAAATCAAGAAAAATACCCGCGCTGCCGCCAAGGAGCAAAATCCCACTATATTGCTGTAGTTTTGTATCACCGCTGCTGGGTTCTCACGGGTTATTGCCTGTACCCTGGTCTTTGTGTAAAATCACTATTTGAAGAGCTCTGAACCCGCGCTGACTGCAAATGATATACCACAATATAAATAACACACTCACAAAGTTGAGCTATTTCCTGGTGAAAGTATGTAAATATAATATGAAACACAGTTGATACTTGCCACAAGGTCCTATAGGAATGGATAGATCCCAACCAAGCTGTCCTCACTTCCACACTTTCTCAGTGTGTACTTGAAAACTATCGCGATGGTACACTCGCAATGTATCTTCAGCTTCCTACTACTTTCACCAGGAGTTAGTGCAGGTTCAGAGCTCTCCAAATAGTGATTTTACACAATATTTATCTTCCTGTTGTTGACCTCCCAGGACTTTCCAAATTGAGTAGACTAATTTGTTCCTTAAACATTAGATCATCAGCTATTACTTCGTACAATATCAAGTCCTGACTATATCTAAGATGTGTATGACTATTCCTGACCTTGTATCTATTGTGTGTCATTAAATCTTTGTTAACCGTTAAAATTCTCATAAATTTATTAACATCAAAAAGGGTATTATAAAGATCAAAACAACAGTAGGTGCAAAATTTGGCCCTTTATTAAGCACATTAAGATGCTGTATGTTCGAAAAACATTTGGAAAGGCTTACTATCATTAAAGCCACTGTGTTAGTCCCATCAACTGGAAACGCTTTGGTATTGTATTCTCCTTCCTAGTTGGGTCTCTTGTTCTTTCCTACTTTTTCTGAGAATAGACTTTGGGTTTTGTTTATTCAAGGACCATTGATACACATTATTAGTTGCATATTCCTGAATCTCTCTATTAAATTGTAGACCTTTTAGTCTGCATTATCATATCTTCCAACTTACATATATAATTTCTCACCAAGTGAGAAAAAAGCTACATGTTTTGGATGATCAGAGACACAGCTAAAAACTGCATATGTGAACAAATAATATAAAAGCAGTAACCACCGCTTTCATCCTGTGGGGGCAGGGGGAGGGGGGTATATCCATCTCACCTGAGAACAATACTGTTTTAACAAACTACTTGTTACTGGCTTCTCCATACTGGCCACTTTGACCCCTGCTAACATATATTGTCCACAGGTTCAAAACAGAGGTCAGGCACAGGTCAGGTCAGGCAGGGTCAATATTCAGGAAACAGGCAGAAGTCTACTTTGTTGCAAATATAGACTTGAGACTTTTCTACTCTGCACCTATAAAAAGCATCCAACTTACACCACAACACTTCTGCACAGACATGGCGTATTATGAAGTTTTAATATTGTACAGACAGGGACTCTACATCTAGTTTCACGCAGAAATAGAGTGGTAGAGATTTAGTGTTTTATTACGCATATAATATAAAATCAAAATAACATAGAATAAAATAAAGAATTCCAATAAAAAAATCGCCCCTAAGGTAAAAGAGTCTCTTGTTCGATACAAAATGGAGTTAAGAGCGTTGTGTATTCTTCAAAGTGCACAAATCAAATCTTAAAAGCAATCGCCAGCTATATCAGCATATGGTTATTGACCCCGTATATTATAATCTTAGTGAAAGATTATTGTAACCATGTACGGCCATTAGGGTCAAAAGGTGTGAATATCCACAGGAAATTCTTTGTGTGAAACCCCAAATCTGTCTTGGTAAAATCCAAGTGAGACAAAGTAAATATTGATTCAAAGTGCTGGTGTCCAAGAGACAGTGAGATTTTACATGAGTAGATGCAATCACTTAAATCAACAAGATTGCAATCTCCTTTCTCAGCAGTGATCCTAGATATTAATTCCTTGTAGTAAATGGTGGAATCTCACATAGACAGCTGTGGTCCCTTATGTCAACAGGACTACATAGTAGCTCATGTAGTCAGGTGGATCATATTTGCTGTTAGTCTACTCTCAAAGTCTGTTTTGTTCCCCCACAGCAAATGGTATAAGTCTATGTTCAGAGTCTATTTTGTTCCCCCGCAACAGATGATGTAAGTCTATGAGGTTCCTATTGCAGTATAAGCAGATGCATGTACTTTTTATAGAAGATGGGTATTGCGCCAGTCGTGGTGTCCCACGTGGCAATGCGCTCAATACTCCAAATGCTGGTTACCTGTCTCCTATGGCGTCTTCGCAGACTGCTGCCGCTCACGTGGGAACCAGTTTGCCTTCTTGGATTTCCTCACTGGAATGTCACGTGGGTGTGACGTCACAACTCTCAGCGTCCCTTGTGTTCTTGCGTCGGTCTTTCCCAGTGCTATGTAATGGTTGCCAGGGAGATGGTGAGGTTGTTGGAAGCGCTTCTGAGTAAAAATAGTTAGATAACATACGCTGTTGACGTGGGGTATGCAGGTATATATTCTTTGCACCAGACGCGTTTCGGGGTCCCAAACATCCCCTCCCTCAATGGTTACCTCCATTTACCCATTAGCCTCCTTTTATATCCCTAATTTGGTGAAGTCAAAAATCCAGAATGGATGTTGAACTGTTTCATTCTCTATTTGTAGTTCTCTTTTATGGGGCTATTTTAGCCTTTCTGGGGTTAAATATATATTCTAATCCTAGGTCAATGGAGTTCAGAATGAGCTATACCTCATAGTTATGCAGTCCAAATATCAAAACGTCTTGTTGCGTTCTTATCACGGTACCTCTGAGTTTATTTTTTTTTGTGTGTTTTCTTTTTCAAATTGTATAAATGGTTGCAAATTGATAGTTCCATCAACAGGTTAGCTCTAATTATTTTCAGAACATAGGTGTTAACAACAGGGATTATAAAAATGAAAAAAATAAAAATAATAAATAAGGATATAAAAAATAAAAATAAAAAATAAATCCCCCCAAAAAAATATAGGGGCGATAGTTATAGTTCTCAGAGTGTTCGAATGTTCGGTCTTATGGTCTTGTGTGAATACGTTAATGGTAGATGGGGGTACAGGGGCCTTCCGCCGAAAGGGGATCGGAGTGCTGATAAACAGTCAGATGCCGATTCCCCGTCAGTCGGGAGGCGCCCATCCCAGAGATTACAGGAAACCGAATAATTCAAAATCAGCATTGAGTCCTTCTGGTACCAGTGTGCTGAACTCAAAGATATACCGTATCTTGATTCTGTGCGTGAAATTTTCACAATATGGTTCCCCCCTGCAATGTTCCTTCACCCTTTTAATAGCTGCAAATTACATGCCACTTGGATCCTGATTGTGTTGATAAACAGCCAGACGCCGATTCCCCATTGGTCGGGAGGCGCCCATCCAAGAGATTACAGGAAACCGAATAATTCAAAATCAGCGTTGAGTCCATCTATATTTTTATTTTTGGTTTTATTTATTTATTTTTTATTTTATTTTTTATATTCCTTGTTGTTAACACCTATGTTCTGAAATAAATTAGACCTAACCTGTAGATGGGACTATCAATTTGCAACCATTTAGCAGTGGTACTGTGATAAGAACACAACAAGACGTTTTGTCATTTGGACCACATAACTATGAGGTATAGCTCATTATGAACTCCATTGACCTAGGATTATAATATATATTTAGGCCCAGAAGGGCCTAAATAGCCCCATAAAAGAGAAGAACTACAAATAGAGAATGAAACAGTTCAACATCCATTCTGGATTTTTGACTTCACCAAATTAGGGATATAAAAGGAGGCTCATGGGTAAATGCAGGTAACCATTGAGGGAGGGGTCAGTTTGGGACCCCGAAATGCGTCTGGTGCAAAGAATATATACCCGCATACCTTATGTCAACAGCGTATGTTATCTAACAAATTTTACTCAGAAGCGCTTCCAACAACCTCACCATCTCCCTGGCAACCATTACATAGCACTGGGAAAGACCGACACAAGAACACAAGGGACGCTGAGAGTTGTGACGTCACACCCACGTGACATTCCGGCGAGGAAATCCCAGAAGGGAAACCGGTGCCCACGCAAGCGGCAGCAGTCTGCAAAGACGCCATAGGTGACAGATAACCAGCATTTGGAGTATTGAGCGCATCGCCACGTGGGACACCACGACTGGCGCAATACCCATCTTCTATAAAAAATACATGCATCTGCTTATCTGTATACTGCAATAAGAACCTCATAGACTTACATCATCTGTTGCGGGGGAACAAAATAGACTCTGAACATAGACTTATACCATTTGCTGTGGAGGAACAAAACAGACTTTGAGAGTGCACTAACAGCAAATATGATCCACTTGACTACATGAACTCCTGTGTAGTCCTGTTGACATAAGGGACCACAGTTGTCTATGTGAGATTCCACCATTTACTACAAGGAATTAATATCTAGGATCACTGCTGAGAAAGGAGATTGCAATCTTGTTGATTTAAGTGATTGCATCTACTCATGTAAAATCTAGCTGTCTCTTGGACATCAGCACTTAGAATCAATATTTACTTTGTGTGAAACCCCAAATCTGTCTTGGTAAAATCCAAATGACACAAAGAATTTCCTGTGGATGTTCGCACCTTTTGACCCTAATGGCTGTACATGGTTACAATAATCTTTCGCTAAGATTATAATATACGGGGTCAGTAACCATATGCTGATATTGCTGGCAATTGCTTTTTATATTTTATTTATGCACTTTGAAGAATACACAATGTTCTTAACTCCATTTTGTATTGAACCAGAGACTCTTTTGCCTAGGGGCACTAAATCTCTACCACTCTCTATTTCTGCGTGAAACTAGATGTAGAGTGCCTGTCTCTACATTATTAGCACTTTCTTTAATACACTGATTGGATGAATCAGACAGACTTGGGGCACCTTACACATGACAGCATCTGGGAGAGTCACCATATAGCATTATGAAGTTTATCCACAGCACATGACCAAACTATTAGCTGAGTTTCTTGCTGCAAAAAATGGGAAGTCAAGAAAACTGTGCCACAACATGAAATTCGAACACTAGAGCCATGCTAGCTCTTTTGGAAACTGAACAGGGGTGCACGCGAGGAAGGAGCTCCTTGGGTAAGCAGGGGGCAGTCCCATAATTTGCTCTGGGGCCCTTAGCCATATGTGAAAATGTACTTACTATTAAAATATAAAAATATTTACCTCTTACAATGAATGGCGTAACTGGAAAAAAATCAAAATGGCAATTTCGCTGTTTTTTCATCAATTCACTTACACCAAAAAATGTAATATAATGTGATCAAAAAGTCACACACACTCCAAAATGGTAAAAAAATAAAAACTACAGAACATCCTGCAAGAAGACGAGCCCCCACACAGTAGACTTAACTATTTAAAAGTTATGGGAATCAGAATATGGCAATGTAAAAAAAATATTTTTGTTCAAAGTTTTGACTTCTTTTCAGTCTTAAAACACAAAACACCTGTATAAATGTGGTATCTTTGTAATTGTACTGACCCAGAGAATGAAGAGCACTGGTTGGTTTTGCTGCATAGGGAACGTCATCGGAGAAAAAAACTAAAAACATTCCACCCCATTTGGAATTTTTCCACTACATTGTATGCCATATTAAATGGTGTAATTAGAAAACACATCTTGTCCCACAAAAAAGAAGCCCTCAAACGACAATGTGAATGGAAAAATAAAAATGTTATGGTTCCGTGAAAACAAGGAAGAAAAATGAAAACGCAAAAACAAAAAACCTCCCATATTCAAGTGGTTACAGTAAGTACAGTAAATTCAGCGCCAGAAGTTGTGGACGGAGATGATCACTGTGGTGTTTTTCCAATTCACTTTAGTGTCAGTAACCAGGTCCCTCCGCTACATAAATGGATGGCGCCAGAGCTACTGCTGAACATTTGATTAGCACAGTGCAGGGTGTCGGACCCCACCAATCAGATATTGATGGCCTAGCCTGAGGGTAAGCCATCAATATTAAAGTACTGGAAAACTCATTTAATGTTGCCATCCAATAAAGTAAATAATATTACTGTAGATGTCATAACAAAGTAATAAAATTGATGTTTAATAAAGAAGCGCAATGGCATCAAAATAAACAAAATCACATTATAATGATGTTTCTATTTTAAATTGCATAACATCACAAGTTTGTGTTATAACTACAGGTATATAATAAAATTCTCACCTAAACTGGTATAATGTTAAAATTGGAAATGGTCTCTTTAGAAGCTGGAACTATCTGACAATAGCCTGTGGGACCCATTGACTCATCAGTACTGTTCTGACTGTTGTTCTGTGTCTGCCTGAGATATTTACAGACTACAGGCTGCAGGAAATGTTCTGCAGGGCAAGAAGCGCGTGTCTGTAAAGAGTCTAAAAGTGGAACACGGTGTACTGTCATTTTTCTATGATAATATTTGGCAACCTGTGTTCATGTTTAAGGCACGTATAATTAAGTTTATGACTTTCAGAGAAGACAAAAGAATTTGGGAGAAGCTTCTTGTATCTGCTATCCCGGGGGAGGGATTTATCTTCACTGTATAATATCAACTTCACAATAATGCTGAAGGCTGTATGCCACCAACGCAATGCAGGAAGTAAAGACTCGATAAAAACTTGATTTATGGGACCTGCACTCAGGAGATTTCTATCAAACTACTTGAATTACAATCCCACCCACAGTGAACTGTCCAGCATTGCAATCTATGGGCACAATACAGGAAATCCCAATACTGAATATGTTTTCTTTGTCTGACATTCTCAATTTCTCATTAATTGGGGAATGAACAGAACACGGTGATCTCTTTTTCATCTTTTTAGGTGCAGATCTGCTAATCCTCTGCCATCCAAGATGACCGCACCATTTCTCAGACTTCCTGGTGTACCATCAGTATCCCAAGAAACCTCCTTCTTGTCCAACCCTACTTTTGGATTGGCAGCACTGTTCACATGTGAAGCGCTAGCCAATACAAGGGCAGCAGGAACTACTGGGCTACCAAATGTGCAGTATGCATCAGGTAGTCTGAGGTGCAGGGTTGCCAACCGTCTGGACAGTCCATAAAAACAGGTGAATATTTCCGTGTTCGAGAAAAAAAAATTGATGTGTTCAGGATTTTTGTTGAGGCTGGTGGTACTTGACTAGATTATTTTGTTGGTAATTATCAGCATTTTACAGCTCACAGTAAATGCTGGTAATGAGTTCTTCTTAGTATATTGAGCTATAGACGTGTGTTACTTATAATCTTTATAATTCTTTATGGTTTTCCAATTTGTCTGTAAAAATTCTGGCCATCTGTGATTTTGAGATAAGTTGTCCAGGAAAAAGAAACATTCTGGTTGGCAACCCTGCTGAGGTTGTGTGGCCATATGGGATGGCAGAAGTGGAGCCTCGAAATTGGTGCTAATAGTTATTTATTAGGAAAAACAAATGGGACAGTGAGCCTAGTGAAGTCTATTCCGAGAAAAATTGTCAGATCTGCAGCCCAAAAAATGAAAAGGAGGGCACCAGGTAAGCGTTCTGTTCATTGCCCAGATAATGTTCATTTTGTTTCTTGAACGAGAGGGTCATTTTAAACTCTTGGAGAATCTAATTTGAAGAGTAATATTGTCAGATGTCAACTAACATTTTGGAACATATATAGTAGGATACAGAATAACTGGCGGAAGATAGACAGCTGAACAGATGGACCAGATGTAAAATACCCATTTTTAGTATCACATTAAAGAGCTACAGGTTAAGTGCTTTCTATATTGTACAATTCTCTACAATGATTGAAGTTCCCCGTCATAATTGTGATGTAAATCTAATCTGCGGTATTTGTGACTTCTATCTCTACCAGCTATGCTTTACAACAAGCCATCATTGAAGTTCCTAGTAGATTATTCAATTCTGAGAAGCTACTGCTTACATTGTTATCATTAGATATGACATTTGGATGTTTTTGTTGAGATAATTGGATTATTGAATTTGTCAACTGAGGTTTAATAGATATTGATTATTATGAAGTCATAGTTAGTGAACATAAAGACCTGACTAACCTATATATAGTGCGCAGGTAATTGTGTTTTTTTCCATTTCTCATGCACTAGGTCATGTTTGGGATACATTCCATCATTCTAGGTTTTATTTTAGAGGTTTATAGAAACCCTTTGTGTATTTCTAGCAAGAACAAATGAAATATTAATGTGCTGGTAATGCAGTCATTGCATGCCTGTTGATTTGATTTTTGCTTTAATACAAATCATTGAGTTAGCAAATCTAATGTCATTTATTAAGGACATGAACAAACGTAAACGGCCAAAATCATTTCAAATAACCTCAGTCGCACAACTAATTATTATAAATTGAGACCCCACTGATCAATATAATGAAGGGACTGCTGTTCTCTATATACTGTGTATGAACTGCCTTCTGGCTCCCAGGTTTGCTAAATAGAGCCAAACTGGCATGGTGTTCAATTTTTTATGTTAATTTTTACCTTTATTTTTTTTACATATTTTAACGCAGCTATCTTACCTAATTTGCAGAACAAGTACCTTTCTGAGGAGTATATATATATGTTTTTCAGCTTTCATTATATTAACAAGAAATTTTTGTAATGTGCTTTTCTCATAACGGACTGAGGGTGCGGAAGTTTATTTCATTTTCTTTAAAGAGGACCTTTCATGGCCAGCGTCACAGCCAGGGAGAAAAAAAACTCCTGTTCTCCCTGGCTGTGACGCCCGCCTGGCTGTGATTGGATAGTGCCTCCCATAATGTGCCATTAAAAATGCCCCTTTAGGGTGGGGGCGTGGTTTGCAGAGCATGTGTGTGGCATTCTCAGGTGAGACATTGGGCGGATGCTAAAATCACGCCATGATGAAGAGAAACAACTATTAAGGAGCCGATCAAGATATCCGAAAAGGCGACGCAACAGCAACCCCGGACCATGAAAGCCGCTCCTCTGAGGTTCAAAGAGAAGCAGCTGTGAAGCTAGAAAAGTTTGCACACACACACTCCACTGAAAGGGGTGGAAAAACTAGTAACAAGAAACAACTACAGGTGATTACTGAATCATGTAGTGCTTCCGAGGACATTGGCGAAGACATAGAGAATGAATATGCTCTGGCTCAGGGGCGATTCTCTCTGGCAAAGGCGTCAGGTACACAGCCATTGGAATCCGACAAGGAGGAGCCAACTCTGAAAGACGTCTTGAAAGCTATTTCACGGTGCAGTAAGTCCCTGTCTATACTAAATTTGCAAGTGGGGGCCTTAAAAGAGGATATGAGTATTGTGCGTCACGACTTGCAAAAACTTGCTGAGCGCACCACAGCACTAGAGGACCGGATGGGCAAGATGGAAGATGCCATTCCCCCTTTACAGTAAGATGGGGGGTGCAGACAAACAAAATGAGCATCCTGGTAGCCAAGCAAGATGATCTGAAGAATAGACTAAGGCGCAACAATGTAAGAATGGCGGGAGTACCAGAGAAAGTGGAATGGGCACATGCTGTGGAGTATTTTTAAAACATGGCTCCTAAATATATTTGGAAAAGATACCCTTGTTTGCTGTAGAGAGGGCAAACAGAGTGACTATGAGAACCCTACTACCAGGCAGCCCACCAAGACCCTTGCTGATGAGAATTTTGCAATACCAGGACAGAGACATCATCCTAAGGAAGGAAAGAGATATGACAGACCTTGCGATTGATGGTCACAAAATCTCGCTTTTTCCAGATTATTCGGTGGAGGTGCAAAGAAAAGAGCTAAATTCTTGGACATAAAGAAGAGGCTGTCGAAATTTGCAAGTCCCATCCTCCATTTTATACCTGGCAAAGCTGAGAGTGGTGGCACTAGGGAGCACCCATGCCTTTGAGAACCCTGCAGGCGCCAAGAGGTGGTTAGACCATCATGAACGCCAACTTGAACCAGTGGACAATCCCGGGGACTGAATAGGCCTCTCCCACTCCCACTAAAAGCCGAGTGGGGACAAAAAGGGATTCTGAGTTAAATGTGTGGACGGGGTTCTGAGTATCATGATCCATGTTTATTTACAGATACATGTCTTATATTATCATACATGTGTATTACTGGCGGAGAGGAAGATACAAGTCTGATGTGTTAAGTATTGCATAGGTGTATGTGTATTATACCGGTGTGGTTGGGGCGGGTCTAACTGTAGTAATGCGGGAAACTAGCTAAGATCTCTTGCGTAGTTTTCTATAGAATACAGTTTATATAATTAGTTTAGAATTTTATCTCACATTTGTATTAAAGTGTAATATCTATAGCTCCGAGTGGGCCCTTGTGAGTGCAGTGGTTTTCACACGCTGGTTACCGCTGACAAGGTTAGCACTCACGGCCTCTGGATTGAGGTTCACAGTGAGTATCAGCGATAGCGGGTGGCTGCACAGCTGCTGGAGGGCACACCCAGGTTAAGATATTAAGGGTCGGGATATATCTGGGGGTTGTTTGTTAGTCTGGTTTATTATGGTAATGAGTGCAGACGAAGAGCTTAGGGTTAAGAACAGTAGTCTTTGCGGGATGCAATTGGAGGCAGCGAGATGGGAGGAAGCACCGCTCTATCCTGTATGACTTTTTGCGCTGTTATACCAAATGGCTAACCCCGTAACATTTGTTGTAATGTACGGGGGGTAGGAGACGCTACTAAGAAGAGGGCGATCCTAGATACAAACATATCACCCTTTGATATGATGTTTACAGGAAACGCATCTTATCCCTGAAAGAGTTAGGTTGTTGACACCGGTGTGGGCGGGTCAGTGCTATCACACAGCTCACTCGACTCACTCCAGAGGAGTGTTGTAGTGGAGGTATATGTTCCTCCCCCATACTCCCCTGAGGTACTGCAAAAAGTTCTGCTATTCACCCTTCAATTTCCTGGAATCCCTACTCTAATTATGGGGTATTTTAATAATTACATTAATCCTACTGTACTTTGGATAAATATCAGGGTGGGGTGGCCCGGGCACACACGGACCTGACATCCTTTGGTAAAACTTTGCAAGACTTAGCCCTGATAGACCTGTGGAGGGTGAGACATCCGGAGAGTAGGCAATATTCATGCAGCTCAACCACATACAACTCTCTTTCCCGGATAGAACTAGTCTTGGGCAATCAGAATATGGGTAGGTTGGTGCAGACAGTCCACTATCTCCCTAGAAAGCTGTCTGATCACTTCTCAGTGCTGTTGAAAGCAAAATTTGTACCAGTTAGGCAGCAAGGTAAAACGGTGTGGCGATTTAACCACCAATGGCTAAATGTAGTGTAATTACAATACCCCCTGGTTTACGAAAACTCAGCATCAAAGTTAGTAGTATGGGACACTATAAAAGCATTCCTAAGAGGGTTGCTGATAGCTGAGGTTAATATGGTGAAAGCAATATCTAAACCACGTCTACGGGAAGTAGTGAGCAGGGCACAAAGGCAGAAGCAGCATTTGTCTCAGTACCATCAGTAGACAATGCTGATACCTGGAGGGAAGAACAGAAACAATTAGATGAACAGTTACTCACTATAGCTTAAAATAGACCATTCTTTCAAAAACAAAAGTACTATGAGCAAAAGCTGGGAGATTGTTAGCTCTTATGTCTAGTCCCTCGCAAAGTACAGCGTATATTGCGGCGCTACAAGCTGGGGATGGATACTTAAAGCCGGTATACTTGTCTATTCACCACAAGGTATGGAGTCCTGTGGGATCCATGCCTGGTTAATTTTACTGAACATGAGCTTGTCCACGTTGGCTGTGGACAGGCGGCTGCGCTTGTCTGTGATCACCCCGCCATGCTAATCACACGTTCGGACCAGGGCTGGCTCCAGGTTCATGTGGGCGCTTGGGCAGATAACACTAGTGTAGATCATGTGGTAGTGTTACCTACATCCTTAGTGTGCCTCCCTGTGTGTCTTCCACAGACTCCATGCTGGCGGCGATGCCTCCTCTTCCAACTTCTTCTTCTTTCCCACACAGAACGTCCTGATGCAGCTGCGTCAAGACACTGTGGGTATGGTCATGTTGAAACACAGGGAGAGACACACAGGGGGACAGACACATACACACATACAAGGAGAGATATACACACACAGGGACAGACAGACACACACAGGGAGAGACAAACACACCCACGCACAGGGACAAATACAGACACACAGGGAAAGATACACACACAAAGGGAGACACACACACACACAGGGAAAGATACACACACAGGGAGAGAGATACACACACAGGGAAAGAGAGAGAGACACACACAGGGAGAGATACACACACAGGGGCAGTCAAATACACACAGGGACAGACACACATAGGAACAGACACACACACAGGGACATACACACACAGGGACAGACACACACACAAAGGGACAGACAAACACGCACACAGGAACAGACAAACACACACGGACAGACACACACACAGGGACAGAAACATACAGGGAAAGACACACAGGGACAGACACACACACACAGGGACAGACACAGACACAGACACACACGGACAGACACACACACAGGGACATACACACACAGGGACAGACACACACACAAAGGGACAGACAAACACACACACACAGGAACAGACAAACACACATGGATAGACACACACACACACAGGGACAGATGCGCACACACAGGGACAGAAACACACAGGGAAAGACACACAGGGACAGACACAGATACACACAGGGACAGACAGACACACGGACAGGGACTGACAGACACACACACAGGGACAGACAGACAAACACAGGGACAGACACACACACAGGGACAGAGACACACACACAGGGACAGAAACACAGGCACAGGCATACACACACACACACACATAGGGACAGACAAACAAGGACAGACAGAGAAACAAGCAGGGACAGACACACAGCTAGGCCTCACCACATTCCAGCCAGGCTCCTGTCTGTATAGGAACACAGATCTCTGCTCCTCCGGCTCCTCCCCCACTGGTCACATGGGCAGATGACATCAGGAAGGTCCTTTAGCCCGGTAGGAATCTCCATCTACCCTGTTCTGAGTCCTGGGGCCGCCCACCCCAGCAGTGCACATGGCGAAAATTGTCTGCATTGCTGGGGTAAGCTGCCCTAGAATTCAGAACAGGCAGTTTAATGAAGACCAGGACACAGATACAAGAGTGAGCGGGAACAATGCCGACCCTGGTTGAGACAATACAATGGCCGCAGGCCAGCACCTCCAAGGTGTAAAGGGCAAGCTCAGGCCATGTGCCTAATTTGGAGACCCATAAGTTAAATGGGGCAGACCCATCAGTCAGTACGTGTAGGCGTGTGCACATGTACTATTCCACCATCAGTTGGTGGTGCTGGTTGTTGCTGCATGCTGACAAAGCTTTTCCACATTTTACCCTCCCACATTAACCCTCCCTTCTGAGGTGCTGGCGGAGCCCCAGCTGCGTTGGCGACTTCTTCCTCCTCCTCTGCCTTCGCCTTGTGCTTCCACTGAGCCCCCACTGTCAGGTGGTAATGCCATCAGCAGCGCATCTACCAGCATGCGCTTGTACTCACGCATCTTCCGATCATGCTACAGTGACAGAATTAAGGACGGCAAATTGTCCTAGTAGCAGGGATCCAGCAGGTGGCCACCCATTAATTAGCACTGGTTAGAATGTGGGCAACTCAGCGGTCGTTGCGCAGGCACTGCAGCATGTAGTCACTCATGTGTGCCAGGCTGCCCAGAGGCAACAACAAGCTGTCCTTTGTGGTAGGTGTTTCGTCTGTGTCCTCTGTATCCCCCAGCTACTCTCCAGTGATGCCCATAAGCTGTTTTGGGTGCCACCCTGCTATGAACACGGTTCCCATTTCTCCTCATCCTCCAGAACTGTGTCCTGGCTGGACAATTGTGTAATGGTGCAGGAACCCACCCTTAGAGCCATTTGTGAATGACTGGCCTGATAACCGTGCAAATGATCCTTCCTCCTCTTCCTCCCGTGCCACCTCCTCTTTCATCATCACCCGAAGAGTTTTTACAAGGAGACATAGAAGTAGGATCGTAATACTGAGGACAGCGTCATCGGCACTGGCCATGTTGGTGGAGTACTCAAAACAGCACAACATGGTACACACATCCCGCATGGAGGCCCACTCATTGGTGGTGAAGTGGTGCTGTTCTGCAGAGCGACTCACCCATGCATGCTGCAGCTGAAACTCCACTATCGCCTGCTGCTCACACAGTCTCTCCAGCATGTGCAAGGGGGAGTTCCACCTTGTGGGTAGTGCGTATATGAGGCGGATAGCGGGAAGGCCGAAGTTACTATGCAGCTCAGACAGGTGAGCAGCAGCAGACGCACAGAAAGCGCACACAGACGGACCGCACTTTCTGCAGCAGCTATGATATATCGGGGTGATTTTTCAGGAACCTCTGCCCCACCAAATTCAGCACATGTGATGTGCGTCAAACCAGCTAGGCCCAGAGTTGCTACGAGATTTCGCCCATTATCACACACACTACCAGGCCGGGCTTGAGGCTCAGTGGCACCAACCACTCATAGGTCTGTTGTTCCATGCCGGTCCACAGCTCCTGAGCGGCGTGTTTTTTTCCCCCCAAACAGATGAGTTTCAAAACAGCCTGCTGTCATTTCCCCGTGGTTGTGCTAAAGTTGGTGGTGCAGGTGTTACGCTGACCAGATGAGGAGGCGGTAGAGGAGGAAGTGGAGGAGGAGGAGGCAACGAGAAATGTCTTGCAATCCTCGGTGGCGGAAGGACATGTGCCAAACTGCTATCTGCCTCATGCCCAGCTGCCACTGCATTTATCCAGTGTGCAGTTAGAGAGATATAAGATCCCTGCCCATGCTTACTAGTCCACGTATCAGTGGTTATGTGGACAATTCCACAGATAGAGTTGCGCAGTGCAAACCTGATTTGGTCAGCCATTTGGTTGTGCAGGGCAGGAATGCCTTGCCTGGAAAGTAGTGGTGACTGGGAAGCACGTACAAGGTTTTTAAAAGTCTCCGTCTCCACCAGATGGAATGACAGCATTTCAAAGGCCAAGAATTTTGAAATGCTGGCATTCAGGGCCAGGTGGGTAGAGGGGTACTTCCTTTTTCTCTCCAGTGTTTGGGGGATGGACAGCTGAACGCTTACATGGGACAGTGTGCAAATGCTTGGTAACGGTGACGGTGGTGGTGGTGTTGCTGCCACATCGTCTGTTTGCGGGGTGGAAGGTACCACTATCACTCCAGAGGGGGAGGCAGAGTCTGAGACCGCAGCAGAAGAGGAGCCTGAGATTTTTCGTGGTTTTTGAGGTGTGTACTCCACTGCAGCTCGTACTTTGCATTTAGATGCCTGGTCATGCAGGTGGTGCTCAGTTTAGAATATTTATCCCTCGCTTCAGGCTCCAATTGCACAGCATGCAAACCACTTGCGTCTTGTCATCAGCACCTTGTCTGAAGAACTGCCAAGTCAGGGAACTCCTTGGAGCTGGCATTGGTGTGCTCAGTCCCTGGGTGCGGTGGGCAGCAGCAGGCTCACTGGCTAGGGGACGGCCACTCTGCTTTTGAACCCTGCTCCCTCTTTTGATGTGCAGCTCTTCCTCCAAACTGCACACATATCACTCACATGACCTTGATTCCATGTCTAGTACCTGATCATCCTCCACATCATCTTCCACCCACTCTTCACCCTTGTGCTCCTTGCCGGTCTGCACACTTCAGAAAGCTGCAGCAGTTGGCACCTGTGTTTTGTCATCATCAGAGACGTGCTGTGGTGGTCCTCCCATGTCCACATCTTGAAACATAAGTGGTTGGGCATCAGTGCACTCAATCTCTTCCACTTCTGGGGCAGGGCTAGGTAGATGGCCCACGGAAATCCTGCCAGGAGAGTCATCAAAAAGCAGAAGAGACTGCTGCATGACTTGCAGCTCAGATTGTTTGGCTGACTTGCAAGAGGGTGAGGTGAAAGACAGATGCCCATGGGCTGCAGGTGCCAACTTTGCACTTTCAGCAGAGGAATGGGTGGGAGATAATGTGAAGGAACTGGAGGCACTGTCAGCCACCCATTCTACTACCGCCTCTACTTATTCTGGCCTCACCATTCGTACACCGGTATTCAGGCCTACAAAATAACACTGAACTTTCTGTCGCCTGCGTGCACCCGAGGAAGGTGTCTCATTTGGGCGTGTAGCTGGCACAGATCGACCATGTCCTCTCCCTGCAACAGGAGCTCTAGCAACACGACCACCAGGGCCACGTCCCTTATTTAATGCTCTCCTCATTCTTTGAGGTCACCCACTGAACTAACAGACAGATTAACTATATTAATTTTGCTGTCACGGATGCAGTGCAGGTGTACTTCACACCAAAAATGGGTATATGTCACCCATTAAACTAACAGATGGATTAACTATATTAATCTCCCTGTCACGAATGCAGTGCAGGTGTACATCACACCAAAAATTGGTATATGTCACCTAAGAACTAAGAGATGATTAACTATAATATTTTTGTGTCAGAGGTACAAAGATGGTGCATTGCACCCACAAAAAAATCATTATAGGTCACTCACAGAATTAACAGCCAGATTAATTATTATATTTCTGTGTCAGGGGTGCAGAGCTGGTGTAAAGAACCCACAAAAAATCATTATAGGTCACCCACAAAACAAATAGTCAGATGAGATTCCTAACATTCTCCCTCATTTCAGCTGCATGCTTCCTGTCCCTGCACTACTCAGAGCCGATAAGCGGTGCTGCACATGATCCAGCTTGTATAGAGGCTGGGTTACGTGATGCACTGGCCAATCACAGCCATACCATTACTAGGCATGGCTGCGATGGCTTCTAAGTGCCCACAGCTTAAAAGCTTGTTGATTGGCTTCCCTGCAGCCTTTCAACAAGCTTTATTAAATGCCTGAACACCGAACTTGAACCCGAACATTTGCTGCAAAGTTCGGGTTCGGGTCTGGTTACTCAAACTCGCAAAGTTCGGTACGGACCCAAACTTTGCAGTTCGGGTTCGCTCAACACTATATAAGACGCTTGTTTCTTAATCTACAAGCCCAAACACATGACGCTGGGGATGCTGCAGTTGCATCTCTTAATGCAGCCAAGGCATTCAACAGTGTAGAGTGGACATATCTATGGGTGGTTCTCTAGTTTTTGGTTTTGGTGGGAGCTTTATAGCATGAGTACAGCTTTTATATGCTTCACCGCAGGTGAGAATAAGAGCAAATGGAATTCTGTCAGATAGCTTCTCCCTTGAGAGAGGAACTAGGCAGAGGTGTCCGCTGTCGCCACTCCTTTTTGCGGTGGCAGTTGAACCCCTGGCCGCAGCCATACGAGCCTCTGATGGGGTGAAGGGATTCTGCTGAGGAAGGGACAAGAGAAAGTGGCACTATAAGCAGATGATCTGCTGCTGTTTCGAGACAATTGGTTAACCTCTCTACCACAAGCCATGGGTATTATTGATGCATTTGGGAGATTGTCTGGGCTAGTCATTAAGTGGTCAAAATCAGTGCTCCTACCGTTAAGAAGCCAGTTGGAGGGAGAGACTGCTTCTGAGGTTAGGTTGCAGGTAGTTGCCCAATTAAATTACCCAGAAATTCAGATCTCTGTTAGTTCAATAGAGTATGATGCTTTGAATTTACAACCTCTACTTGCTAAATTCCAGAAAAAAAGTGTATGATTGGCTACCGCTCCCCTTAACACTTATAGGGAGAGTAAATTTGATAAAAATGGTACTCATGCCCCAATTTCTGTATCTGCTACATAATGCACTAGTGTGGATTCCACTAAAAAAAATTCTTAAAATTAGTGTAATCTTTAGACCTAATATGGAAAAAAAACACCTAGAATTAGGCTAGAAACACTACAGAGACCTAAAGAACAGGGAGGATTGGCCCTGCTAAATCCATGGTTGTATTACCTAGCTTCCCAGATGCAACATCTGAGAGGTTGGGGAGCTACCAAGGTGGAGACTGCAACTGGGAAGATAGTGCAGTCCTTAGTATCAACTGAAACACCGCAGTGGAAGCAGGAAGGTACGGCAAATCCTGGAAATCAAGGGGTACTCAGAACACACTTTGATATGGCTGAATAGTATGTATAAAGAACTGCAGAAAATACTGAAGTTTATGGAGTGGGAGTCTAAAAACTTCATCTATGTAAAACAGCTGTTCCAAGAGGGATCCCTCAAACCGTTTACTCAGCCGCAGCAGGAGTTTGGGTTGTCTAGACATAGCTTTTATCAGTACTTACAACTATGGCGGACGCCATTCAAGCACAAAATCAGGATACCCCTATCACACAGGTGCCCAAAAAATTGCTTATTGATCTGGTTGCAGTTCAGGGTAGTACAGGAGGAGTCATATCAGCTAACTGTAGGTGATTGTTGGAGGAATATCTTAAAAAGTGCCCATTAGCGCTACTAGAAAAATGGAAGAAAGACATTCCAGGGCTGTCAGAGGAACAGTGGATGGAGGCATTGAAGAGCTTCCCGGATATAGCAGTAAGTGTCACAATTGTATTTATTAGACAGAGTATATAAAATCCCTAAACTATTCCACGTGATGGGATATGGTACAGAGGATAGCTGTCCTAGATGTGAAGCGTCTCGGGCAGACCTCATTCACATGATGAGGAACTGCCCTAGGCTACGGAGATATTAGATGGATGTGGTGGAACTGATAAAAAAACATATTTCACTGTCAGCTGAATAGAAATCCAGCTGTGTGTATACTAGGATGTATCAATGATCTACATGTGACAGGAGGACATCGGCTATATATCCTATGGATTCTATACCAAGCCCGCAAATTGATAGCATATTACTGGATCAATCCAGTTCCTCCTACTAAGGGGGAGCTGATTACTAGGGTAAATCTATTAATCAGACTGGAGAAGTTTGTATACTCTAAGAAGGGATGTGCTAAACGATTTGAAGACATCTGGAGTGTGTGGCTGGACACACCAGGCCTAGCACCACTAGTATTAACTACAGATAGATGAAGCTAATTGGGGATGAGGTTCTGGAGGATAGAGATAGCAGATGGCCTTCTAGGTGGAATGTCCTCTGTATACCTCTCTGGTGTAATACTGGTGATATATATATATATATATCATGACAGTACTTGCCGTGCTATTATGATATTTTGGTGTGTAATGTATTGGGGATAGATATACCTTTATCATCGGGCACAATAGGGGAGCCATATATCTACAGGAATAAAGTGCCCGAATCATAGAAACAAGACTATGGAACATTATGGACATTTTAGGAGCCAATGGACTGCACATGGGGGAGTGGAGGGGTGGTGGGAGGCAGGGTTTTTTGTTTGTTTTTCTTTTGTGTATTTTCCCTTAAAAAAAATAAAAAAATACTTGATCCAGAAAAAGAATACCCTTTAGTTCCACCAGATGCCCCCATAGTGCTCCTCTCCGCCATAGCGCCCCCCATAATTTGCCTGTAAAAAATGCCCCTTTAGTGCCACCAGTTGCCCCCACAGTGCCCCCTATAATGTACCATAAAATAAAATGCCCCTAGATGCCCCCATAGTTCTTCTTTCCTATATTTTGCCATATAAAAAAAAACACTAATACCTCCATGCGGTTGTCAGCTATGCGATGCAGGTCTCTTCCAGCCTGTGTCCCACGCTGTACACTGCTTAGGTCAGGCGGCGCGATGATAATCACGTCATCGCAATGCCTGAGCCGGCCTCTGATAGGCTGCAGACATAGTACCTGCAGCCTATCAGAGAAATGGGGAAGGGAGACACCTCTCTCCAGCCCCTTCTGCCCAGCATCCATCTGTATTGCTGTACTGAGGACGGTGATACAGATTAATATATAGATCACCGCTTCCACATAGAGATGGGCTACTGCCTGCCGCCACCGCCGCCCCCATTTAGATCCAGAGCCAAGCCTCCTGAGGTGATCGCCTTGGCGGTGCGGCCCTGACTGAGAAATAAAAATGACTGCTTGTAGTGGTGTCCAGACCCATTGGACCCCCCTGTCAGTGCACCCCTGCTGTAGTCCTCTCCTTTTCTTCAATCTCCTTTCATACCATCATCACTGTTCATGATGGCATCTAAGAGATTAAAGGGAATGTGTCATCAGAAAATTACCTGCTGTTTAAATCACTTTTTTATGTTTATCATATTTTTTTATAGTTTTTGATGATATTTTTTATTTTCTATGTCATTTTTTATATTTAAAGTAAAACAAACAATCCTGCAGTTTTAGCACTGGCCACTATGTCTAATAATTGGCGCCACTTCTTGGTTTGTACAGATCTCTTTACAGCAGTTAACTCATTCTAATCCTGACTATAATTATATCACCTCTGAGTATATATAAGACAGGATCTACCTTTCACAGTAGATGATTGTCAGAGCTTATCTATTCTTTCCTTGGACAATTACCTCTGCACAGGCCACAGAGCATGCCTAGAAAAGGCAAGATGGCCTCCCAATAATCATGTTTAGGTAATAAAATAAAGAAATCTACAATCAGAAAATGAAAACACATTTGAAAAAAGGATATGTGTTACTATCTGGTTTTAACTGGCAGATAACATTTTTGGTGACACATTTCCTTTAAATGGTTGATGTCTGAGTTTTCTTCAGTGTCAATGAGCATACAGCTGTCAATCAAATCCTATTCTCCCCATCTGACATAACTGCAGTACCCCATCCATTACCCAAATATACAAGCATTGTTAAAAACCAGAAACAGGGGCTAAAGGGACAGAAATAATTGGGAACTAAATTCTTCTTCTTCGGTACCTAAAGCACCTACAGTACAGTACAGTACCTACAATATTTTGGCAGCAAAATGTAATTTTAATAATGAGACGTGATAGAGTGATAACATAGTATGAGGGTGAAGTAATAAAATTAAGCAATTAGAGGTAAAGTTTTGCCTTTTTGGACTTCCAGTGTGAACTATGTATAAAAATGCATCAATGTTTTTAAGCTCATTTATATAATTTGGGGTACTCAATAGATAATGGTAATTTTAAATAAAAAATAGAAAATCAAGTTATCCTGGATTGTTAGTGACTGTTGTACTACCTGGGAGTAATTAAAAGTAGTAGTCATTATGTAAAGGCAATGGATTACTTGAATGCAGTTTGTTAGGTAAGGTCGGCCAACCTAAACCCAAGGCTACGCCTTTGTTTTTGTTTTATTTCAGGAACAACGAGCTGGAGTGTGCAAAATTAGATTTAATCCTCTTATGTCCCTTCCAGGAACAGGCTATGGAAAGGTTGCATGTAATTGAAATGGTTCTGTACTTTCTATCCCTGGAAATCCTTTCAACATGATGGTAGTGTAAACAAAAGAGACAGCTAGATGAGTTTGTATGGAAATAACCAACAATCCACACTAAAGCGCTTTGGTTAGAAGGGATCTAATTACTCAGTTGTGTATAGAGGATCTGCAGAGCTGACGCCATCATTTTATTATAAGTGATATTTATATTTCCTCGACAAATTTCTAATTTGCCAAACATGGCATTTTATTGTCCTTGAATCCTGTGGTTTATTGACGCCTTAAGGAATAGGAGACACCAAAGCATGTTTATAGAACGTGATTTCTCATGTGCAGATAACCACATATTAACCAGAACGCACTATTTCTTATGTTCCATCCACATCTCCAAGAGGCACCACTTTGAAAAAGGCCTTGATGCCCGAAACATCATGATTTGTACAACCGCCTTTCAATAAATATCATTTGAATGTATTTATTTATTTTATGCACTTATATAGCGCTGACATATTCCGCAGAGATTTACAGACTTTGCCATCAAGCTGTACCCCATAGGCTCACAATCTAAGTTCCCTATTAGTATGTCTTTGGAGAGTGGGAGGAAACCAGAGTACCCGGAGGAAACCCACGTAAGCATGGGGAGAACATGCAAACTGGAGTTCTTCATATTACAGATCTGTTCTTCAGTTATAATTTAAAACACAAATTGCAAAGTGAATGAAAAAGTTAATTTTTTTTCCCGGAATGGCCACCGCACGTCAAAATCTGGTATTTAGTAGTGCCGAAGGGGCGTGCTTTCAGTTGCCACAATATTGTGGCAAGCTAATGTTTAAGTCTCAAAGTTTTTTTTTTATGTTTCTAGGTACCTGCTTTGTGGTCATAAAGATCATCCCTATAGAAGAAATCAGAAAAAAACTATGTGCAAATACAAAAATAATTAAGCAGATTTACTAATCCTTATATTTAAACAGTGTAAAATTAGACGGTGTATAATAAATTTGGTGTATTCTTGTTTTACTGTATGTTGGTAGGCTTAGTTTGAGCCAGAATTTTGCAAAATGTTGCATCTTAAAGGAGTTCGCCGGGATAGGTCATCAGTATTAGATTGGCGGGGGGCCTACACCCAGGCCAGTCTTTACCAAGGGGCAAAAGGGGCAGCTGCCCTGGGCCCAGTTGCTCCTGGGGGGCCCAAGGCAGCTGCCTCTTGAGCCCTGCTAGCTACTGCCCCAGGTGTCAGGCTGTCGGCTACACAGGCATCATGATCGTACTGTGTTAATGATCTTAATTCTAGGACCTTAATGAGTTTTGCTCTAGGACCTTAATGACATCATTACCATGTGACCAGTAACCTAGCAATTACTGGTCACATGGCTATGAGGTCATCACAGGTCCTACTGAGTGTTGCAGAAGTTAACTGTGGAGCTTTTTTGTGTAAAGATTACATCAGAAAAAGGTGACAGGGGCTGTTATGTTAACCCCTTAAGGACCGAGGACGTACCGGTACGCCCTATTTCCCGAGTCCTTAAGGACCGAGGACGTACCGGTACGTCCTGACTTAAAATCTGAATTCCGGCGCCGCGGGGGTTAATCGAAACGGGATTTCGGCTGAAATCATTCAGCCGGCATCCCGTAACAACGCAGGGGGGGGTCATTGGACCCCCCCGGATCGGCGATCGCAGAAAACCGCAGGTCAATTCAGACCTGCGGTTTTCTGCGTTTCCGGTCCATTCGGGTGTCCTGTGACCCGATGAACCGGAAAAAGACTGCGATCGGTGGCGTAATTTTACACCACCAATCGCAGTCCGAGGATTTGCAGAGGCGGAGCTGGCCCTGGTGCTGAACGCCGCTGTCCAGGGTGCTGATTGGTGCAGGGGAGAGAGGCGCGAGATTCAAACTTCCTGCGCTCCTCTCTCCCCTCCTCTTCCTGTCCAGCACCCTGACCGTGCAGCATCGTCCAGCACCAGCTCCTGTGTCCCCCTAAATCGGCATCCATCACCCTCCTGCACCCATCGCCACCCAGGTAGGTTAGGGTCAGTGAGGGAGAGGCACCTTTAGGCAGGGATAGAAGGGAAAAGTTAGAAAAAAAAAAAAAAAAAGCACATTTATTCCAAACTTTTTTTTTTCAACTTTCAGACCCCAGACCCCCCCTGCCACTTGCCCCCCCCGCATCCCCCCCACCACCAGCCCCCCCCCCCCCCACCCCCAGCCCCCCCCCCCCCCCCCCCCCCCACCAACCCCCCCCCCCCCCCCCCCACCAGACCCTTCACTTTTTTTTTTTTCTGCGTGCGCTGACTGGCCGGCACTTTTTAGCGTCCGTCCACTGTTAGCGCATCGCCCGCCCCACCACCCCACCGACCGCTGATCAGCGTTGAACCGCAGATCAGCAAGTTTGAACTTTTTTTTTTTTTTTTTTCCTAACACTTTTTTTTGCCTGGACTTTTTAGTACGTGAACACCCGTGCCCCCACACACACGCACATAGAATAAAGTTTTACACGCACGCACATACACACGCACACACACACACCCATGGCCCGCCGGGTGTTCTCGGCCGAGGAGGCATATGCCCAGATTGCCTCCGACTCTGAGAGCCCCAGTGAGGATGAGGATGACCCCATGTTCCTTTTGTCATCCGCATCCTCCTCATCATCATCGGATGACGATGAGCCACCAAGGCAGCGGAGACGCCGCCAGGCGGAGCCAGGGGCCACACATGCTAGGGATCCTGTGGCCCACCCTAGTACGAGCCGCCCTGGGGTTCGTACTGGTTTCCCGGCCCACCAAATAAGTTCACCGGAGCCCCCTGCCGATGAACTTAGCTGGTGTCCCCCAGTGGACTTTGAGCCTGAGATTCCGGATTTCGCTGGCAATCCTGGAATCCAGATTCCCACAGTGGGGTTTACTGAAATATACTTTTTTAGTTTTTTTTTCAGTAACCCACTGGTGAATTTGATGGTGGAGCAGACGAATCTGTACGCCCAACAGTTCGTCGCTCAAAACCCAGGCTCAGTTTTGGCTAGACCCGGTGGCTGGACGCCGGTCAGTGCAGCCGAAATGAGGACATTTTGGGGCCTCGTGCTGCATATGGGTCTAGTCCAAAAACCCAGTGTCAGGCAATACTGGAGTGGGGACGTCCTGTACCAGACCCCACTGTACAGTATGGTCATGACACGTCACCGGTTTGAGGCCATCCGGAAATGTCTGCATTATTCCGATAATGCAGCATGTCCACCCCGAGGTGATCCTGCCTATGACCGGCTGTACAAGATACGGCCGGTCATCGATCACTTTAGGGCCACATTTCAGCAGGCCTACGTACCTGGAAGGGAGGTCGCGGTTGATGAGTCTCTCGTTGCGTTCAAGGGGAGACTCAGTTTCCGCCAATACATTCCCACAAAGCGGGCGAGGTATGGCGTGAAGCTATACAAAATTTGTGAGAGTACCTCAGGGTACACTTACAAATTTCGTGTGTACGAGGGGCGAGATTCCCGGATTCAACCACCAGAATGTCCCCCCACTCTGGGTGTTACCGGGAAACTCGTGTGGGACCTTATGTACCCACTGCTGGATAAGGGTTACCACTTGTACGTGGACAACTTTTATACCAGCATTCCCTTGTTCAGGTCCCTTGCCGCCAGATCCACGTTCGCTTGTGGGACCGTGCGGAAAAATCAACGCGGCCTCCCTGCCTACCCCCTCCAGGTACCTATCCCCAGGGGTGAGACCCGTGCACTTACCAGTGGAAACCTGTTGCTGGTCAGGTATAAGGACAAGAGGGATGTCCTTATGCTGTCCACAATCCACGGTAACAGCACCACCCCAGTCCCTGTGCGAGGTACCGCGGCAACGGTCCTCAAGCCCGATTGTATCGTCGACTACAATCGGTATATGGGAGGAGTTG
Organism: Bufo gargarizans; assembly: GCF_014858855.1. Classification (NCBI taxonomy): domain Eukaryota; kingdom Metazoa; phylum Chordata; class Amphibia; order Anura; family Bufonidae; genus Bufo; species Bufo gargarizans. The sequence continues at coordinate 219,915,791 of NC_058082.1, read as the reverse complement.
ATCTCTCTGATCAAGTCCTCACGCCATATAACGCCATGCGCAAAACCCGGGCATGGTACAAAAAAGTTGCGGTCTACATGGTGCAGGTTGCCATGTACAACTCTTTTGTACTATCCCGAAGCGCTGGCAGCACAGGGACATTCCTCCAATTCTATGAGGCAGTCCTCAAAGACCTGATCTTTTCGGACCGGGAAAGAGCAGGCCGGAGTACCTCGGGAACTGGAGGCGCCCGGATCGTCCCTGGCCAACACTTTCCAGGTGTGGTCCCCCATACTGGAAAGAAGGGACGAACCCAAAAAAAGTGCAGAGTGTGTCACAAGAGGGGGATACGGAAGGACACCACAACTCAATGTGACACGTGCCCCGATCATCCGGGCCTCTGCATTATCGATTGCTTCAGGGAGTATCACACTTCCATGGAGTACAAAATTTTTATAATCCCCAACAGTTCACTAGAGAACATAAAACACTATGGCTCTCAGACTTTGGAGACACGAAAACAATTTTTCTTTCCCCAAAAAATATTAGTTTTAGTGCAGGCATCCTCAAACTGCGGCCCTCCAGATGTTGTAAAACTATAACTCCCAGCATGCCCAGACAACCTACAGCCATCATCAGGGCATGGTGGGAATTGTAGTTTTACATCATCTGGAGGGCCGCAGTTTTAGGATGCCTGCTTAGTGTCTCCAAAGTCTGAGAGCCATACATATTGGGCATCGTCGCGTGCGTAAAAGTCGTCGCTATAAAAATAACTTTTTACCAAACGCCTCGGATGAACGGTGTTAAAAATATAAAATAAAAACGGTGCCAAAACACCTATTTTTGGGCAAAATTTAAATTTAAATCCATTTTGCCGGTAATAAAACAAGGGTTAACAGCCAAACAAAACTAAACATTTATTGCCCCAATTCTGTAGTTTGCAGAAACACCCCATATGTGGTCGTAAATGGCTATATAGCCGCACGGCAGGGCATAGAACGAAGGGAACTCCATATGGTTTCTGGAAGGCAGATTTTGATGGACAGTTTTCTTTTTTTTACACCATGTCCCATTAGAAGCCCCCCCTGATGTAGCCTAGACTAGAAACTCCAAAAAAGTGACCCCATCTAAGAAACTACACCCCTCAAGGTATTCAAAAATTACTTTACAAACTATGTTAACCCTTTAGGTGTTCCACAAAACTAAATAGCGAATGTAGAAACAATTTTAGAATTAAATTTTTTTGTTACATTGCCTCAAAAAAGAGTAATATAGAGCAACCAAAAATCTAATTTACCCCAAAAATTGTCCCAAAACAACAACCACCTTATCCCGTAGTTTCCTAGATGGGGTCACTTTTATGGAGTTTCTACTCTAGGGGTGCATCAGGGGGCTTGAAAGGGTACATGGTGTAAATAAACCAGTCCAGCAAAATCTGCCTTCCAAAAACCGTATGGCGTTCCCCTTCTTCTATGTCCTGCCGTTTAGCCAAACAGTAGTTTACGACCACATTTGGGGTGTTTTTGCAAACTACAGAATCAGGGCAACCCATTTTGAGTGTTGTTTGGCAGTTAACCCTTGTTTTACTCCTGGAAAAAATTGATTATATTGGAAAATTTTCCAAAAAATAGAAATTTCAAAATTGTTTCTCCATCTGCCATTAACTCTTGTGGAACACCTAAAGGGTTAACAAAGTTTGTAAACCCAGTTTTGAATACCTTGAGGGGTGTACTTTCTTAGATGGAGTCACTTTTTTGAAATTTCTATTCTAGGGGTGCAACAGGGGGCTTCAAATGGGACATGGTATAAACAAAACCAGTCCTGCAAAATCTGCCTTCCAAAACCCATATGGTGTTCCCCTCCTTCTATGTGCTACCGTTCGGCCAAACAGTAGTTTACGACCACATATGGGGTGTTTTTGCAAACTACAGAATCAGGGCAACCCATTTTGAGTGTTGTTTGGCAGTTAACCCTTGTTTTACTCCTGGAAAAAATTGATTATATTGGAAAATTTTCCAAAAAATAGAAATTTCAAAATTGTTTCTCCATCTGCCATTAACTCTTGTGGAACACCTAAAGGGTTAACAAAGTTTGTAAACCCAGTTTTGAATACCTTGAGGGGTGTACTTTCTTAGATGGAGTCACTTTTTTGAAATTTCTATTCTAGGGGTGCAACAGGGGGCTTCAAATGGGACATGGTATAAACAAAACCAGTCCTGCAAAATCTGCCTTCCAAAACCCATATGGTGTTCCCCTCCTTCTATGTGCTACCGTTCGGCCAAACAGTAGTTTACGACCACATATGGGGTGTTTTTGCAAACTACAGAATCAGGGCAACCCATTTTGAGTGTTGTTTGGCAGTTAACCCTTGTTTTACTCCTGGAAAAAATTGATTATATTGGAAAATTTTCCAAAAAATAGAAATTTCAAAATTGTTTCTCCATCTGCCATTAACTCTTGTGGAACACCTAAAGGGTTAACAAAGTTTGTAAACCCAGTTTTGAATACCTTGAGGGGTGTACTTTCTTAGATGGAGTCACTTTTTTGAAATTTCTATTCTAGGGATGCAACAGGGGGCTTCAAATGGGACATGGTATAAACAAAACCAGTCCTGCAAAATCTGCCTTCCAAAACCCATATGGTGTTCCCCTCCTTCTATGTGCTACCGTTCGGCCAAACAGTAGTTTACGACCACATATGGGGTGTTTTTGCAAACTACAGAATCAGGGCAACCCATTTTGAGTGTTGTTTGGCAGTTAACCCTTGTTTTACTCCTGGAAAAAATTGATTATATTGGAAAATTTTCCAAAAAATAGAAATTTCAAAATTGTTTCTCCATCTGCCATTAACTCTTGTGGAACACCTAAAGGGTTAACAAAGTTTGTAAACCCAGTTTTGAATACCTTGAGGGGTGTACTTTCTTAGATGGAGTCACTTTTTTGAAATTTCTATTCTAGGGGTGCAACAGGGGGCTTCAAATGGGACATGGTATAAACAAAACCAGTCCTGCAAAATCTGCCTTCCAAAACCCATATGGTGTTCCCCTCCTTCTATGTGCTACCGTTCGGCCAAACAGTAGTTTACGACCACATATGGGGTGTTTTTGCAAACTACAGAATCAGGGCAACCCATTTTGAGTGTTGTTTGGCAGTTAACCCTTGTTTTACTCCTGGAAAAAATTGATTATATTGGAAAATTTTCCAAAAAATAGAAATTTCTAAATTGTTTCTCCATCTGCCATTAACTCTTGTGGAACACCTAAAGGGTTAACAAAGTTTGTAAACCCAGTTTTGAATACCTTGAGGGGTGTACTTTCTTAGATGGAGTCACTTTTTTGAAATTTCTATTCTAGGGGTGCAACAGGGGGCTTCAAATGGGACATGGTATAAACAAAACCAGTCCTGCAAAATCTGCCTTCCAAAACCCATATGGTGTTCCCCTCCTTCTATGTGCTACCGTTCGGCCAAACAGTAGTTTACGACCACATATGGGGTGTTTCTGCAAACTACAGAATCAGGGCAACCCATTTTGAGTGTTGTTTGGCAGTTAACCCTTGTTTTACTCCTGGAAAAAATTGATTATATTGGAAAATTTTCCAAAAAATAGAAATTTCAAAATTGTTTCTCCATCTGCCATATACTCTTGTGGAAGACCTAAAGGGTTAATAAAGTTTGAAAAAACAGTTTTGAATACCTTGAGGGGTGTAGTTTCTAGAATGGGGTCATTTTTGGGAGGTTTCTATTATCTAAGCCTCACAATATGACTGCAAACCTGAACTGGTCCATAAAAAGTGGGATTTTGAAGATTTCTCAAAAATTTCAAAATTTGCTTCTAAACTTCTATGCCTTGTAACATCCCCAAAAAATAAAATATCATTCCCAAAATGCTACAAACATGAAGTAGACATATGGGGAATGTAAAGTCATCACAATTTTTGGGGGTATTACTATGTATTACAGAAGTAGAGAAACTGAAACTTTGAAATTTGCTAATTTTTCAAAATTTTTGGTAAAAAATGTATTTTTTTATGCAAAAAAATTAACTTTTTTGACCCAGGGGCTGTATCATGTATAGTTTGGGGTGCTGTATACAGTGAGGTGTTGTATACCGTGAGGTGCTGTATACTGTGGGCTGCTATACTGCTCTACTATATACTGTGGGGTACTGTATAGTGTGGGATGCTAAACTGCATACTGTGTGGTGCTGTATACTATAGGGTGCTATGCTGCATACTGTGGGGTGCTGGGGTGCACTGTAACACTAGGGTGAGCCGAGCCCTGGTCTCCTTCCTGCAGAGCGGTGCCCACTTCCAGCCTGAGCCCAGAGCACTGATCCTGAGCCGCTGGAGTCTTCAGAACTGGAAGTATTTACAGTCATTCACTGGACTCTACCAGATGTGTGGATTTTTTGTGTGTGTGTTGTGGTGGAGGGCATGATTGCATTCTAAGGTGTGGGAAGGCGAGATCCAGGGGGCCCAAGTAAATTTTTGCCCAGGGTCCAATCAATATTAAAGACGGCCCTGCCTACACCTGAAAACCCCACCAATCAGCTGTATGAAGGGAAAGTGCGCACGTCGTGCCATCTCCCATCTCCCTTCCTGCTCACTGCTGCTTTGCCATAGACATACTGTAGCAACAGCAGGAAGAGAGAAGGGAGACGCATGTGCACACTGCACGCACCTTCCCTTCGTACAGCTGATCGGTGGGGGTGCTGGGTTCCTGAGGATAGGCCATCAATATTAAAAGAACCCCTTTAAACCATATCCCTTCCCAATAAACCAAACCCCCTTGTCAATCAAAGAGCAAAAAATGATAAAAACACTTAAATGAAGTAACTGGCATGTGCATCAGATCGATTTGAGTCAGAATTCTAGTGCATTGTGATTAGTAAATCTTCTCCAATGTTGTAAAAAGAATATAGGGGGGCATGTATTGTGGTGCGTGCATCCCATGCAAGTCTGTGTGGCTTTATACTATTTTTCCCTCTCTGCCATCAGATGCACATTGACACCAACAAAGTTCACTGTTAGGGTACATTCACATGCGGCAGATTTGTTGTACAAATTTTGTTGGCTAAAAATCATCTCCATACATGTGAATTTGGTTATTAATGCAGCATGTACATTTATTTCTGCAAGTACCGGTACTATTCAGCTGAATAGAACTGTCACAGACATTTGTGCAACAAATCTGCTGCATTTAACTGTTCAGGTTTCAAGTGACATTAAATGGGTTGTTTCACTTTGTTAATATAAGGCACTTACTAATTTATTGTGATTGTCCATATTGTCTCCTTTGCTGGCTTGGTTCATTTTTCCATCTTAATATACACTGCTTGTTTCCATAGTTATTACCACCCTGGAATCCAGCAGAGGTGGCTGCGTTTGGACACTATAGGAAAAAGCACTAGCCCAAGCGTGGCCAACCTGCGGCTCTCCAGCTGTTGTAAAACTACAACTCCCATCATGCCCTGCTGTAGGCTGATAGCTGTAGGTAGTTTGGGCATGCTGGGAGTTGTAGTTTTGCAACAGCTGGAGAGCCTCAGGTTGGCCATCCCTGCACTAGCCTATGCACACTCCCACAGTCCAGGCCACCAGAGACGCTGACAACTTTTCGTATTGTGTGCAAGCACGGCCACTGCTGCTGGATTAGAGGGTGGTCGTAACCCTTGGATATGAGCAGTGTATAATGTGACCGAAAAATTTACCATGCCAACAAAAGAGGCAGTATGGACAATCACAATACATTAGTAAGTGCCTTGTATTAACTTTATCTACATGATAGATGCCATTTGCTTAAGTCGCACAACCCCTATAATATCAGGAACAATTTTGAAAAGAAAATAAGGCCTTGGAAAAAGTTATGCTTTGTTGAAAGCCAATGGTTAATAATGGAGATAATTGCAGTTGAGCTAATAGAGCTTTGGGTTACAGATCCGAAGTCGATTTGTTAAAAAAAAAAAAAACTCTGTCAATGCTGTTTCTGTGTATAGCATTAAAATGTATGTACTCTGTGTAGGAAAACCTCGTCTCGGCCAAAGTTGTATGACACTTCGGTAAATGACTTCAATGTTCCTATCTGCATATTCAAAAACATTTTAAAAGAGGAATCCAAAGTCGGCTTCGGTACCGAGGTGCCAGCCAGTACCAAAGTCAACTTTGGATTTCCTATTTTAAAATGTTTTTGAATATGCAGATAGGTATACAGAAGTCAGGTATACAAAGTCTCACGCAACTACAGCCGAGATGACATTTTCCTACACAAAGTACATACATTTTAATGCTGTACAGAAACAGCATTACAAACGTTTTTAAACAAATCGACTTTGGATCTATGATCCAAATCTCGATTCACTCAACTCAAACAACCTTGGGCATCAAAACGAGCTAGAACTATAACCCAAATCCGCAGTCTGTCCACACCTGTACCCCATAGTAATGGTAAAGTAAACTACCATAACTTTAGATGCTTAAATCACAGTTTTGTAGTGAGCTCACGGGGGTCATTTATCAAACTGGTGTAAAGTAGAACTGTCTGTCTTAGTTGCTCATAGCAACCAATCAGATTCCTCCTTTCATTTTTGACAGCTCCTTTGGAAAATAGAAGGTGATAGAATGGATAGTGTCAAACTGTGCAGGGACACACACCCTAACTGGTAACTCCCATACTGATAACCTCCAGCAGGAATAAGAGAAGAATGGCACAACATAGATTCATAAGAAAACATGCTCCAGAATTATTATTATTATTAATTGGGGAATACAAGTAGCTACAGTACTTAAACATGTCAAGGGTGGTGCCAGGTCCTCTTTAAGGAGGTAAGAATCATACTCAGTTTGTTTTCCTGCAATATTCAACATGTGGGACTGGGCAACATAAGAAAAGCTCTCTACAAAGTTTCCCATATATGAACCGGGAAGGGCATGTACTGGAACAAATTATTTGCTTGAGCCACAACCATGTAGGAGGCGAAGCTGAAGGGCATACAAGGTTTAAATTAAGAGCAGTCACATGAAATTATACACCTCTCTCCAAAGTCTGACGTTACTATCTGAATACAACAACCAAGTTGCAGTAGCATTACCCAACTGGTTCTGCAGCATTTAGCTACATCTAGATAAAATTCTTGAGACATTACAGAGTAATCTGTGTGTTTATATGAGGAATAACAGTATTTGTGGCCATTATATTACTTTTATTTATCTTTGGCCCTCTCCAAGATTTATCTCTAATCTCAGTTTTCCCTGAGTTGTTGGGTGGTTAATAGTTGCTATGATGTCTCCTATACTCAACAGTAGATATATCCTATCTCTCAGTGGAACACCCTCAGACACAGCATCACATCAGCAGCATGGAGGACATTATCCTTTTGTACTGAGCAATGTAACTGTGAATCCAGGACTGGGGGGAAATGTAACACTAACTAGATGCAGCAGATATGTCTCTGTTTGTAACTCTGCCTCTGTCTCTCTCCAGCAGCTCCTCCCCCTTCCCTTTCCATAGATGTCTATGGGCTGCAGCTGTAATTAAATCTCTCAGTGAGCTGCTAACCTGTCTTTACTGAAGACAGACTTTACTAGTCAATTGAGGGTAATTGATCAGTTCAGGAAGCAGTAGAGAAGAAGTGATTTATAAGTGGGATAGATTACATTTTTTTCTAATTGTTATATAGGTATCTCAAAGTTATCTTCACTTGCATTACTGATTTATGGAAAAAGAAATTGAAATGACAGTAATTCTTTAAATATGACAATGTACTATATCCAAGGCAAAACAGACTAGTAAATAAAAAAAATATGGTAGGAAGGTATGATGGGCTGTGTTTTTATTAATTTTTTTATTATTATAATATACCTTTAAATTCTTGTTGTGCACTTTTTATATTTATGGACAATGAAAAGCTACATGAAATAACCACTACATCAACATAAAAAGCTTCTGAACACTACAGAATATACCACTATGCCTTGGCCGGGACCCTAAATTATTTGTTAAATAAGATATTACATTTGTTGCATAGTTAAAAATGTAAATATACTCATATAAATTAAACAATGAAGCAAAAAGTATTGTTTTTTGAAAGCTCAACAAATATATTTCAGTATGAATTCAGTTCTGGAAGTTTCCATGTTAAATAATTGTGTCTTACATAATTAAACCCAATTTACTGCTGTGCAGTTAGTAAATCTATTAGCACCTGACCTAGAAGAACAAAAGGTTAATGTAACAGGGAATAATGTCTATAAATCACATGGGAAGAATAAATACTTGTACTATTGTAAGCTTTAACCTGAGGTACCTACAATAATATTTATGCAACAATCCTAGAATGAATATGGTAATTGTAGCTGCCAACTGATTTAATAGGGCTTAGAGTAAGAAAGTAATGAATGCATTGGACAGAGTGCATGTATAAGTATAAGAAGAGATAAACTATGTGCACAGCCAAGAATATATGGAACATTTTAGAATGATTCTGCTGTAGTAGCATATACAATGCATTCAGAAAGTTTGCGGACCCTTTTAATTTTTTCACATTTTGTTATGTTGCGGCCTTGTGATAAAATTTAAATCATGTTTTTCCCCATCAATCTGCACTCTAGTACTCCATAATGAGAAAGTGAAAACATTTTGAATATACATAATTATACAGACACATTGCTATGACACTTTAAATTTAGCTCTAGGGGCCTCCCATTTCTTTTGATCATTTCCCAGTTCTCACAACTGACAATGCATATCAGTGTAAAAACCAAGCCATGAAGAGGAAAGAATTGCCTGTAAATTTCAGTTACAGGATTGTTTGGAGGTACAGATCTGAAGAAGGATAAAAAAAAAAAATCTGCCGCACTGAAAGTTCCTAAGAGCACATTGGCCTCCATAATTCTTAAATGGAAGACGTTTGAAATAACCAGGACTCTTCCTAGAGCTGGCCATACTACCAAAGTAAGTAATTGGAGGAACTTTGTAAGAAAGGTCGCCAATAATCCAATGGTCACTCTGGCTGAGCTCCAAAGATCCTGTGAGCAGATGGGGGAAACTTCCAGAAGGTCAACTATCAGGCCACCAATTTGGGCTTTATGGAGGAATAGCCAGAAAGAAGCCTATCCTCATTAAAAGCCACATGAAAGCTCACCTGGAGCTTGTACAAAAACACTTAAAGGACTCTCAGACAGTGAAAAACAAGATTTTCTCATCTAATGAAAACAAGGTTAAACTTTTTTGGCCTCAATTCTAAGATTCAGGTCTGGTGGAAACCAGACACTGCTCATCACCTGTATAATATCATCTATATGGTGAAGCATGGTGGTGGCAGCAACATGCTGTGGGGAGGGGGAGGTTTGGAGGCAGGGGCAAAGAGACTAGTTAGGATTAAGAAAAAGCTGTGCTCATAGTGGTCCAACTTCCAACAAGACAACGACCCTAAGTGCACAAGCAACACAATTCAGGAGTGGCTTAGAGACAACTCTGTGAATGTCCTTGAGAGCTCTGACTTAAGGCAAAACAAACATTTCTAGAGAGACCCAAAAATGGTTGTCCACCGACAGTTCCCTTTCTAACCTGACAGAAGAAAGGCACTGCAGAGAAAAATGGCCTAAAATCCCCAAATCCAGGTATACAAACTACATTGTGCCCAAAAAGACTGGAGGCTGAGTAAAAGGTCTGAATACTTATGTAAATGCAAGACTTTAGTTTTTACTTTTCAATAATTTAGCAATGATTTTAAGCATTCTGTTTTCACTTTATAATTATGGGGTATTGTGCAGAATGATGAGAGGGAATACCTTTATTTTATTTTTTATTATTATTATTATTTATATATTTTTATTTTTCGTTTGATTATTGGTAACAATGATGTACGAGTGTACAGATTCCCAACAATGAAAAGCACTGTGGACACCCCCGTGTCTATTTAGCAGTAAAATAGTAGATCGGTAAATAAAGTACATTCCAAAAATGAGTTTTTTTATTTTCACATAATGTTATGAAAAGGTTAGTTACCCTTTAAAGGATCTCAAGAGTGAAAAAGCCCCAAAACTGCTTTTCCCCAGAAAAAGGCACCTGGGTTATGTAGAGGCTAGGCACAATATTGCTCTGAAGTTGACCTCAGCTCAATCAAGAGTGAGTTGCAGATAATGTTCAAGCACTATTATCTTGATTGAGTGGACCATAGTATATAAAGAATATTCTATACACAGATAACTCATTTTTCGCACCAAGGTTTTAAAGGAAGAGAATAAGAATTTTTTTTATTTTTCATTAGACCTCAGATCGGAGCACCAAACAGACCCCAATGTAAAATAAAAAAATCAACTTACTTCTCCTGCTCTGGACGTTTTTCGCCGCTCCTAGGGTCCAGCTCTTTTTCTTTTTCCTGCCGCGTGCTGTGCTGTGACCCACCGTGTGCATCGTTATGTCACAGCACTGAAATCCTGACATCAGGAGCCTGGGGAGCACTGTATTCACCGCTTCCCAGTCCTCCTGCACTAATTAGTGCTTCCATAATAGGCACACTGACATTTTCCACTTTGGGGAGAAAAGGTGTCTCTCATAGGGTGAAAAATATGGTATATAGAAGCTACATTTAGCCTAGGGAGTCTGGGTGAGACCTTTCAACTCGCACCTTACACATTTACGAAAGCTAAGGACTGGAGCTATAGAGGAAATTGGCTTCCAGGTGGACAGTATCATCAAATAAACAGAGGCACATGAAAGGATATGTACACATGTGCAACCACATATTTATAATCCTAATAAATGCATTTAATATAAAAAATGAAATAAAGCTTAGAGATAACTTTAGTAAATATTTTCGACTGATTACATCTTCTATATAGTTGTACTGTATATCTCCTTGATAGCAACATACATTTAGTAGGTTATCAAGAAGTAGGGGAGAGATAGAACTGAATATAACAGTAGCAGACTACAGAGTGTTGGTTGTCTGTTACCATGGAGATGCATAGTTTTGCATAGAAGTGGTATGCCATGCTTAACCAAGACCATTTGCAAATGTGCCTTATTCTTCATTTTAGATGCACTGGGACAATAATAGAAGTGCTGGTTGCAAAGATGGACAACCTTTAAGATTTCAGAGATCCAGTAGAATATGAAAAATTGAACAAAATAAACATTTTGTACAATTGTAGATGGTAAATGACTGATGTAGCCATTGCCCTAGCTGTTTGATTTTACTTCCCCTTAAAGCTTGAGTGAAAAATGTAAATAATATACAGTGGAAAGTGATACTTGAGAACACACAACGGGTGGAGAACAAACACACGCAGAAAACTATTTATATGCTTTCATAGAATTTTCTGAAATGTACTGCCTGGAACAAAGTGTCTCGGAGTATTCCGAGAGATTATTATGCTATTCTGCACAGTATGCCTCTATGGTGTATTTTTTCTGTCTCCAGGCAAACGTGTAATAATTGAATTTATTCAGCAAATCAAACTTGTTATTCACTTTACACTTCCCCCTCCTTCCCTACCACTTTCCATAGAGGCATACAAACACACAAGCTGCTGCCATTCTCTCTCCAATTGCTTTTCTGTCATTGGTTTTCTTATAATTGTGGAGTCATCCTGTCTATGGGTTACATATTAAAGTAAACTTTATATCCATGTATCCAAATGAGCCAGACAGGCACCAGCATAATATTAACAACCAAACAATTCATAGCAGAGTAATATGAGCAATGAATTTTCACTAGTCAGCCACAGACAAAACATTAATTGTTAAAATGTTACATTTGGGAATGCTATATGTTGTGATTGGCTGCTGTAAGTAAGAACATTACTGACTGTACTGCCATCAAGAGGTTGTTTTTGGAATAGAAAGTCCAATTAGTAACATTTTTTATTTGGTAGTCGTGTACTTGTATAAGGGTTATGCCACCCTATATCTTTTTATTAGCTTTATTTGTCTTGCAAAAAAATGCATAAAAGTTGTGCATTTTACAAGCATTTTTGGGTATGGTGTTTTTTAGTCACACAATGTTTTTTTTCAAATTTTTTTTCCTATAGAAAAAACTTTTGGAAATCTTCTGAAAGAAACTACAGCAAGAGAATTCTGTAATTTAAAGAGACACGAAACCTCTTCTGATATGTCTGTTTTGGAAACTACTAGCACCCCCTTGTAGTACCAATTGTGTAGTATCTATTCTATGGTGTGCCATTCTTCTAGAAGATATGGATAAATTATTAGCAGTTTGCAATGAAGGTCTAGTTGGTTGTTTTCAGTGTGTCCCCGAACAGTATGACACTATTCAATCAGTGCTTTCAGAGTCAGGCAATTTTTGATCAAATTGTATACTCATTTCTCATGTATAGCATGCAGCATAGGGGGCAGTATACTATATCTTCTGCTGAGAAGTGATTTAAATTATGAGAAGCAGTTATTAGATCAATGCATAGCATGTGAATGTGGGATCCAGTTCTATTCTCTCTTTTGGATATTTGAGAGTCAGGCAATGCAGGAACACACCAGCCAACTGGTAACAACCATCTGGACCTTCATTACAAACTGATGGTAATACATTAATAACTTCCAGCAAGAATAATAAAGGAACGGCACAAGAATTCATAAGAATAAATGCTGCAGAATTGTTATTACAAATATATTTCCAGTAGTTTCTAGAACACACGTCTGGAAAGGTTACAGATCCTGTAAGATTAAAAAGGAAACCATCTTAAAACACCGCTACAAAAGAAATAGTGTTTGTAGGGAGTTTTAGCATTATAACACATATCTCTTTTTTCTAATCTGTTTTTATTTTCTGATTGCCGATTTATTTATTCTATTTCCGGAACATGAATATGGGGGCATCCATCTTACCTGCGCGGTTCTTAACAGCATTTAGAAAGCATGGACCATAGACACAATGGCCTGGTGCTGACCCTATTAACTTCAATGGGGGAGTTTTATAGGTATCCTGTGTGGCCTGTGCAGAGGTCATTGTACAAGGAAAGAATAGATAAGCTTTGATAATTACCTATTGTGAATGGTGGATTTTGTCTTATCTATACACAGAGGTGACAGCATTACAGGCAGGATTAGAATGACAGATAAGCAGGTACCTGCAGTAAAGTGATCTGTACAAAACAAGAAGTGGGGCCTATTATCAGTCTTAGTGGCCGGGGTGATAACTGTAGGATGTTTTTTGTTTAATTATAAATATTGACATGGAAAAGCGAAAATAACATCACCGAAAATTCTTAAAAAATATGTTAAACATAAAAATATGCTTTAAACAATAGGTCATTTTCTGATAACATTCCCTTTAAGGTTCTATAGTATATACCATTTAACTCCTACACAAATGCCACAGATATAAGATATACATTAATACAGGGAGTGCAGAATTATTAGGCAAATGAGTATTTTGACCACATCATCCTCTTTATGCATGTTGTCTTACTCCAAGCTGTATAGGCTCGAAAGCCTACTACCAATTAAGCATATTAGGTGATGTGCATCTCTGTAATGAGAAGGGGTGTGGTCTAATGACATCAACACCCTATATCAGGTGTGCATAATTATTAGGCAACTTCCTTTCCTTTGGCAAAATGGGTCAAAAGAAGGACTTGACAGGCTCAGAAAAGTCAAAAATAGTGAGATATCTTGCAGAGGGATGCAGCACTCTTAAAATTGCAAAGCTTCTGAAGCGTGATCATCGAACAATCAAGCGTTTCATTCAAAATAGTCAACAGGGTCGCAAGAAGCGTGTGGAAAAACCAAGGCGCAAAATAACTGCCCATGAACTGAGAAAAGTCAAGCGTGCAGCTGCCAAGATGCCACTTGCCACCAGTTTGGCCATATTTCAGAGCTGCAGCATCACTGGAGTGCCCAAAAGCACAAGGTGTGCAATACTCAGAGACATGGCCAAGGTAAGAAAGGCTGAAAGACGACCACCACTGAACAAGACACACAAGCTGAAACGTCAAGACTGGGCCAAGAAATATCTCAAGACTGATTTTTCTAAGGTTTTATGGACTGATGAAATGAGAGTGAGTCTTGATGGGCCAGATGGATGGGCCCGTGGCTGGATTGGTAAAGGGCAGAGAGCTCCAGTCCGACTCAGACGCCAGCAAGGTGGAGGTGGAGTACTGGTTTGGGCTGGTATCATCAAAGATGAGCTTGTGGGGCCTTTTCGGGTTGAGGATGGAGTCAAGCTCAACTCCCAGTCCTACTGCCAGTTTCTGGAAGACACCTTCTTCAAGCAGTGGTACAGGAAGAAGTCTGCATCCTTCAAGAAAAACATGATTTTCATGCAGGACAATGCTCCATCATACGCGTCCAAGTACTCCACAGTGTGGCTGGCAAGAAAGGGTATAAAAGAAGAAAATCTAATGACATGGCCTCCTTGTTCACCTGATCTGAACCCCATTGAGAACCTGTGGTCCATCATCAAATGTGAGATTTACAAGGAGGGAAAACAGTACACCTCTCTGAACAGTGTCTGGGAGGCTGTGGTTGCTGCTGCACGCAATGTTGATGGTGAACAGATCAAAACACTGACAGAATCCATGGATGGCAGGCTTTTGAGTGTCCTTGCAAAGAAAGGTGGCTATATTGGTCACTGATTTGTTTTTGTTTTGTTTTTGAATGTCAGAAATGTATATTTGTGAATGTTGAGATGTTATATTGGTTTCACTGGTAAAAATAAATAATTGAAATGGGTATATATTAGTTTTTTGTTAAGTTGCCTAATAATTATGCACAGTAATAGTCACCTGCACACACAGATATCCCCCTAAAATAGCTAAAACTAAAAACTACTTCCAAAAATATTCAGCTTTGATATTAATGAGTTTTTTGGGTTCATTGAGAACATGGTTGTTGTTCAATAATAAAATGAATCCTCAAAAATACAACTTGCCTAATAATTCTGCACTCCCTGTATGCACAAATAACCAAAGGCCTGGTTAGATATATGAGCATACTGCATAACACTGGCAACTTAGATAAGGAAACAGTATGACTATGAACACCACCCACTGAACAGTAACCTAGAACGGACAATGCAAATACTGGGCACCACAAGGTCTCTGGCACTGCATTAGGCGTACAATAATATCTACCAATTAAATCAATGATGTTAACAAATGTACAGCTAAAAACTCACAAGTAGATACTAGCTGATGTAAATAAAAAATAATACTCATTGGGGAACATTAACTAAAAGATTTAACCTATTGTGACACTGAAAAATGC
This sequence comes from Bufo gargarizans, assembly GCF_014858855.1. Lineage (NCBI taxonomy): Eukaryota > Metazoa > Chordata > Amphibia > Anura > Bufonidae > Bufo > Bufo gargarizans. The sequence goes on along the minus strand of NC_058082.1, from coordinate 219,900,594 downwards.
GCAAATTATGACGCTCACCATATTTGCGCACTAATTTGCTAATTGTTATGTTTCTTTACACTTTTCCACAGTGCTGAGAAAAGGGGGGGCTTATTTGGAGGAGTGCAGCTTTGCGCCACCCATTGGATTCCCTAGAACGTTCGCCAGAAAGTGGCTTAAGTTATAACTAAAGTCTGTGCCAGCCTGTAGCTGGCATAGACTTCAGTATCTGCCGCACAGCATCTGTCTCTTAGTAAATTAGGTGCATCTCACATCAGTGCAGGGAGATCAAGACTGGCGTGTGGGTACGACAGTTTTATAAATGTCTCATTGCCTTTTTCTTTCATTCTGAATATGGCACTATCTGGATGAGGACAACATAAATACCGTAACTCTAACCTCTGCAAAGCAAAATAAAAAAAGCATTGCTAACAGTGAAGATCAAAAAAAAAAATATATGTATTCATACTTCCACTTTATCACCACCCAAGCATACAGACCACAGAGAACACATTTAAGTACTCTGACCTCGGCTCCAAGGTGTCAGTTTCCAGACAGTTCTGCAAATTCCTGACCTCGGATGGCCACTCACCTACATTTAGCAGCACAATCTCTAACTACTGTGCAACAGACTTCTCCCATCAAGTCTATCATATTGGGAAAAATTTGTAGGGCAGGCAATCCAAGGAGGCTCCAGTTAGGGAAAAGGCCTACTCATCTAGAAGTGTTTTCCTTACTTTGCGTTGCATGCTATATATTGCAATTTTTTCATTATAATATTGAATGTTGATTTTCTCATATATATGGTTTTAGATGTATAGAATATGTATATAACCTGTTACACTGTTTTATGACTGTGCATCAATAGTTGCCAACTGATGCCTGAATGGGTCATATTAATCAGAATGCCTAAATCTGGCAAGCTATGGCAACCTAATGGCATCAAATTGCAGAAATAAGATTAATATCCAATAGAAAGGCAATGTTTTCTCAATGTATACAAGGAAAACCAATTAACATACTCTAGTATCTAGATACAACAGACAACATGGATAGCAATTAACAGAGTTATAAAAAAAATTAATTATGACTGACTTTCATTAAGGCACTAAGGCGCTATGGGAGAGATTTATCAAAACTGGTGTAAAGGAAAACTGGATTAGTTGCCCTTAGCAACCAGATTTGACCTCTCATTTTCCAAAGGAGCTCTGTAAAATTAAAGGTGGACTCTGATTGGGGTTGCTGTGAGGAATATGGATTATCATTTACTGGCAGCCCTGATTTTCATTTGATTCACCTTTTGCATGTACACAGTCAGTGTACATGCAAAATATGTCCTCACCCCTTATCCATCTGCTGTCAGATAGCAAGGGAGAAAAAACCCCAGGGGTCCAGACTTTAGGGAGGCCCCAGGTGGATAAAGTCACACCTCTTCCAGCTGACAGGCACCAGGAGGATGTAGCAGGAAAACTCCCGGCAGGAGGTCTCAGCCCTGGACCAGACCTATCACTTTCCCACAGACATGTTGGCACCGACATTTCATAAGGAATTATGAATCGTCCGTCCATCCCAGGCATAATTTGGTTATCCTTTTGCGATTCTGGGGCAAAGCCAAACATCCACGTGGTCCTGGCTCGATGCTAGGATGCTCTGGAGGGGAGATATACATAACTCCCCACGGAAACCACATAGCGGCACCATGTTTGGACTCTAGTTGTAGCCGGAACCCAGCCGGATCAATTGGGCCTGGAACCACCTCTCTGCGACATTCTGGTCTGAAGCTATGAGCCATAATCGGTTTTGTGGCTAATTTGATGCCAATCCCAGAACAGGAGGAGGGGATCCCTCCCGGAGGCTTTAGAAGGCTTGTGCTAGCAAGCTGGCGTGTATTTTTCTGAAAAGTGGTCACATCGTGCAAATGTGTTTGGAGAGACCTGGAAACCGCTGACATCATTACTCCCATGTGACTGCAGCCAAGGACTATTCCACCATCATAACCCCAAGGAACTTTCATCTACCCGGTAACTGACTTTTGCTCTGCTTAACCCTCCCTGTTGTACCTATATCACCTGTATCTGTAACCTCAGACCGCTATATATATTCCCTGTGTATATGGTGTCATCTAGTGTGCCCTTAAGGCGATTAAATATATAATTTAATCTTGTGCTATCTTGTATCTCGATCACGAATCCCCAAGTCTGTGTTTCGGCCTAGTTATAAGCTACCACGGGTTGGTTTCTCACCCTATATAATCCCGTTAGTGGACTGGGCTTCTATCAAACGAGAAGCTGGTGGCAGATTACCTGGGCAGAGGAGGCGCTGTTTCACGGAGGCAGTGAAAAGGCTCTCTCAGCTTGTTGCCTCTCTGTACCTGCATGGAAAAGAGGTGTCTGGGTAAACTGTACCAAGCTGACCTTACCTGCTCCTCTGGAGGGCGTAATGTCACGCTTTGGTTACAAGTGATCATACTGCTTCTTGTGAGATTGACATAGGTGATGTCAAGCAGGCACGAGGCGTGGTATTCCATACAGTTGCTATGGGCAACTAAGCCATTTTTCCTTTACACCAGTTTTGATAAATCGCTACCTATGTGCTATTTCATAATAACTAGCTAAGGGATTGATACATTGCAATTATTTGTTGAACTGTGTGATCCATTATTAGGTTGCACATTTGGTAAGCTAATGGTGCACATCAAAGAAGAGATGATTAAAGAGATATGTTATATTAGTGAAAAGTATTATCAGGACTTGTATTCTAGAATTCCCTTGTATTCTGTTAAAAGTGAACAGGCAGGAGGAGGGAATTCATTTTATCTATTACCAGAATATTTCTAAATTGTAGAATGAAGAAATTCAAGAAGATCATTGTCAGAGGTTTTCTAGGAGTAGAATGTTGATGACTTATCCTTAGGATAGGTCATCAATATCAGATTTTTTGGGGTCTTCCTCCCCGCAGCAGGTCAGCTGTTTGATGAGGCCGCAGCACTCCAACAACATGACAGAAAGTGGAGTTGGTGCATGAAGGGCTTAACATAAGTAAAACTAAAAGATGCTTATAACAACTGTCTTGATCGAGAACACACGCAACATGACAGGCCACAATTGGCACTCTGGCATTCATAGCACCCATGACCTTGGATGTGACTGTAATGGGTAACTCCACTTCCACCCTTGTTTCTACATTCACCTAATGCACTACATAGATTAACCAAGAGTGAAACGACCTCCAAACATGCCCACATATCCATATACAACGCTGCTACCATCCATCAGAATGGCCAACTGAACTTTCAGATTACAAATACACAGCACTCAAAGGAATGCAATGCATTCTAGAATATAATAGGCAAACCTCTAGCACCCTGGCCTTCACACTGGGAAAACGGCAGAAAGATGGCCAGACCTATATTAAGTGTATCTCCTGCAATCTGAACTGTGTGTGATTTACAGTATGTCCCTTAGCCAGCCACCCTTTTGCCTTCCTCTTAGTCATGTGACAGTAGACTGGCTAATTACATGCAAAAAGTGAAAAGTTGTATGGCATAATTCTAATTTGAAACAGAACTTCTTGTAGGTATCTCTGGATATTTTTACCAAACGTGAATATGGAATATTAATACTTTCGACCAATATACAATTCTGGTGGTTTCCAAAAGCCAAAAATTCTGGTGCTTGAGACCAAAAGAGCACCCAAGTTCCCAGGTCATAAGAATCTAAGTTATTTATTACAATACATGAGTTATGACAAGGCTGCTTTTGAAGTATACCTTCTGGTCTATGGATCCATACAGCAAGAAGTATAGTTTGGCCTTTTTCCTGCAGACAACTTTAGTTGCCACCCAGTCTACAACAGCCTGTGTATAATAAGCTCTCATCCGTCCTAGGAAAATTACATCAGAACCCATTAGTCATAACAACAATACTAGGTTTCTTTGGGTTGTGAAGTTGGTTACAAGCAGCTAAAGGCTTAAATGTAGATTCAATATATTTTTGTGATCTTTTTAATATTAAGTATTAAATATCATATAAATATTATGTTACTACTTATTCAAAATATGCTTTGAGTAAAGTAGGTATTTATTTGAAGGTGTGATATATAATGCCTACTATTACACATCACTACACATCATGCATGAGGAATGAATCTGTCAGCATTGTCAACCCTATTAAACATAGCATATTGCCTGGTAGGATGGATCTTACTGATTAAAACATTACCTTAGGTATCTTTATCAAAAAGTGTTTACGTAAGGATGATATTGGGGTGTCAGAAAATAGCAGATGCAGAAGCCACCTTGACGCTTGGTAGATTGGCCCAACACACGGTTGATAAAAAATTAACACAAAGAGCTTCTATTTTTTTTATTTATAGCAGGTATAATACCACTTTAATTTAGAATAATCCCCATTTCCCAGTTTTATTGTTTGTATGTGAGATGTTGTGCTGCCATACCTTTTTTGTTTGCTTTCTGCATGCTAGCTTTATGGATTTGCACCTGTGACTATGAATGTGCTTGTCTAAATTGTCTTGTAGTATACTGTAAACCACATATGGTTCAGATTTCCAGATTTACACCTAGTTGTAGAACTGAATACTTTTCTGCTGCTCTCCCAGTATGGATCCTTTACCCGATAGTACTGGTATGAGACTCATTATTCTGTCCCTTTAATTTGTGTACTGTTTGCTTGTCTGTTTGTCCCTTTTTGTAATCTTGTTGTAATCGTTTAGCACTGTTCTTTTTTATCTTAAAATGTAATGTCATTCCTTGCTGCTCTAAACATGCCCACACTCTATAAGTACCATTTTACTGTGTCACCATTGTAATCCAGTGTGCTAGAGATTTATCTGTCATATGCTAGAACGCCAGTTGTTCCTGTGAGTGCTGCTTGTTTGTAAGGCTAAGTTCACACTGCAGTTATTTGGCAAGTTATTTTCATCAGTTATTGTGAGTCAAAACCAGGTTTGGGTAAAAAAACACAGAACAGGTGCAGATCTTTCTATTATACCTTAGTTCTGAGTAGGCATTACTACTGGTTTTGCCTCACAATAACTGATAGAAATAACTAACCAAATAACTGAAGTGTGAACTTGGCTTAACAGGCACGTTCCATCAGCAATAATTGACGGACGGTGGCAGCATTGTTTGCAGATAAATGGACATGTTTGGGGGTTGCTTCACTCCTTGATAGTCTGATACTGTATGTTAGGTGTGGAGTGTGGAAGCGAGGATGGAAGCAGAGTTCCCCCTTACAGTCACACCCAAGGTCATGGGTGCAGTGAATACAAGAGTTCCCCCTTCAGCCTGTGATTTTGCCTATATATATGAATTTGCTTCTGTGCCATGCTTTGTAAAATATAATTTACGTTTATTTGGTACAAATGTGAGGTGTCCCCACAGTTGTATGGAAATGTGCACTTACTTACACAAGCTTTTATGCCCATATAACACTGCGCATAAACACATTGCAGTTTACGGTATACCAATGAAGGAATGGAAAAGATTCCCATCATCTATCTATGTGTTATGATAATTAGCACAGTATGTACATATGTGAAAAGTACAGTCGTGGCCAAAAGTTTTGAGAATGACACAAATATTAGTTTTCACAAGGTTGGCTGCTAAACTGCTTTTAGATCTTTGTTTCAGTTGTTTCTATGATGTAGTGAAATATAATTTTATTTCAAGACACGGAGGCTCATATTGCTTAACCCTTTCTTTACTGACACTCAACAGCAGCAAAGAATCCAATAACAAAATCAACCAATGGGCACACAGCCCTCCCCTTAGCCCCAGTATAAAGGGACCACCCCTTCAGTTCCTCTTCCTCTTTCTTTGCTGCTGCACTCAAGTTAAGTATTCCACCCTCCTGCTTGCAGGGGTTGGTGGTTGTTATATTTGCATAATATATTGTTTTTTCGTTGGTTTTTTCTCTCCCCATAGATTTAGGGGGTATTATAGTTTGGTATTTATTCTCTACTGGTCGCTTTGGCCGTTTCTGGCGGCCCTCACCTTTATCTTCCCCCCTTTTTGTTTCCACCATCCTTTTGGCTCTGCTTTGTTCCCCGTTGTTTGCCCGGTGCTGCTTGGGGCTGTTATCTGTGGACTGCGCTGTGACTCTTACCCTGAGGTCCCGCTCCTCTCCGCTCCTCCGTGCGTCCGAGATCTCGCGATTTTTCGCGGGATCTCGGGCGGCTTCGCTCCTGTTCCTGCCGCTGGCTCCCGCCGTCTCTGCTGGTGCGCCCGAGATCTCGCGATATTTCGGGCGCCATTTTATTTTCGCCTTACCGCTCCGTTCATTAGGGAGGCGATTCTCTCCAGCGGCAGCCACTCACTACGGATCGGCGGCTCCTACTGTAGGGTGACTAACCCTGCATAGTTAGTTCTGACTTAGGGACAGTACCGCAGCATAGGGGATTTTATATTACTGCCAGGTCGTCACTGTCATTTTATACCCACACAGTTATGTCCGCCCAGAAGGCCCCAGCTTCAGCCCAAGGGGCCCCTTCTCAGGGTGAGCTTCCCCTTTCCCCTCAGAATTTGGGGATTATGCCTTCTACCATAGGGGTTGCTCCTGTGCCATCGGACACTCAGGCCATGACCCTGCAAAGATCGATATCTGAGGCCATTATGTCTGCCATGGGTTCTATGTCGTCAGCCTTGACGCAATCTATATCCCAGGTACTCATTGCTAATACGTCACCTTCAGCTGTGACTCCTAGCCCTGCCCCCATGCCAGCCCCTAATGCCTCCAGAAACAATATGAATGATGGCCTTGTCCCATCCAATGACGGCGCGCCTCGGCCGCACAAAAGAGCCTGTCCGCGCCAGGCAGAAAGAGCACGGCACTGGAAGTCTGCCCGGTCCCAGCCAGAGCTAGAGTCCGATTGTAATGTGGAATCCGAGGAGGAGGCTTGGTTAGAATCTTATAATGATTCTGAGGATCTTGGCATTGATGGGTCGCCTGTCCAAGGCACCTCTGTTTCTTTTTCGTCCTTGCCCCAACGACCGGTGGAGGTCGACCCGACGGACCCTGGCCAGTCCGTTTCCCTTGTGGACCCGACGGGTGTCCCGCTCTTTGACCCGGACTCCCTTCATCACCCCAGGTCTGCGGAGTGGCTTCCGGCGCCCCACGTTGCCAGTTATCTGGAGTCCATGGTCCGCAAGCCGCTTAGCAAAGAGGCACGGAACAAACTCCGGGCTGAATGTCCTCGGCCGGCGATACCTAATAAGGTATGCGAAACCCCGGTCGTGGACCCGAAGATGGTCCAGTTCCTGTCTAAGACGGGATTTAGCCCCAAGAGAGGCCTAGACTCGGCTCTCAAAGCTTGTCAGGACAAGCTATTAGATATTATGGGGCCCCTGGCAAAGATCTTTGACTTGGCAGAATCAGCCTTGGCGGAAGGGCAACTGGTCGACCCGGAGGAACTCCGTGGTTGGGCCCAAAGAGCCATTTGCATGGCAGGAAATGCAAACACCTCCCTGAGTATAGAAAGGCGCAAGGCCATCCTCCTGAAAATCGAGCCTAAGCTGACCAATATGGCTCTGTCAGAATCAGGTAAAGAGGCCCAAGGTTTCCTCTTTGGGGATCCCTTCGTTAAGGAGCTAGGGAAGTTTGTAGGGACCTTTACCGCCCTTGATAAAGCCCAGACGTCAATGCGAAGGGTATTTAGCGGTAGGGTTTCCGCTAGGGCCGGCAGTACAAGGGGCCGTCTGTCCGGCCGCTCCTCGTTCCAGACCCGAGGCTCGGGTCGAGGCTCCTTCGCTTCCTACCGTCCGCCTGTCCATGACCAGAGACACCAGCCGTCCTTCTTCCCCTCCCGTGGTGCTCAGGGACGGGGACGATCTTACAGAGGAAATCCAAACCTCAGACGCCCATTTGGTAAGTCTACCTCCTGTTCTCCCTTTTTCGGAACGTTGTGTCGGGGGCAGACTCCAACATTTTATGCATGTTTGGGCATTCATTACCAGCGACCCGTGGGTACTGTCCACGGTTCAGGGCTTCCGCATAGAGCTTGTCGCCCCTCCCGTGGTCCCGCCCCCTCTTCCTTCCACGTTCCGGTCGCAGGTATCGCAGAACCTGGTGGACGTGGAGCTGGGGACCCTTTATCTCAAAGGGGCGGTGGAACCGGCCCCGCTCGATCGCGACGGGGTGATCAGCAGTATTTTCCTGGTGGAAAAGAAGGGAGGCCAGTTCCGTCCCGTCATCAATCTAAAGGCCCTAAATGCATTCGTCAGGTACAGACATTTCAAGATGGAGGGCATTCACCTCCTAAGGGACATGCTGCTTCCCGGAGACTGGATGGCCAAGTTGGACCTCCAGGATGCATACTTGACGGTTCCGATAGCGCTTCCCTCCAGGGACCTTCTTCGTTTCCACTGGCAGGGGTCGATATGGCGCTTCACGTGTCTCCCCTTCGGACTTTCGTCCGCCCCCTGGTGCTTCACCAAGCTGTTACGCCCGGTGGTGGCGTGGCTTCGTTCTCGGGGGGTGAGACTTATAATCTATCTGGACGATATCCTGATCATGGCCGTGGACCGGACCTCCCTCCTGTCCCACCTTCAGTTGGCGGTGCGCCTTCTCTCCTCCCTGGGTTTCATAATCAACCGGGAGAAGTCTTGTCTGATTCCTGCTCAAACCATGGAGTTTCTCGGTTTCCAAGTGGACTCCCTCTCTTTGACTCTGAGTCTTCCTCCTTTGAAAGTGCGGTCGATCCGCAAGGAGTTGCGTCGCACCCTCTCTCTTCCGCCGGTCTCACTGCGTCATTTGGCCACGGTGATAGGTCTCTTATCATCGTCCATTCAGGCTATCTTTCCGGCTCCCCTTCATTATCGGGCCCTCCAGCGTCTCAAGATCGCACACCTACAGGCTGGTGCGTCTTATGCGGATCTAATCGCTTTGGATCCGGAGACGAGGGACGAATTGGAGTGGTGGATTGCCAACCTCTCTGCCTGGAATGGCAGGGCTCTGTTTGGTCCCCACCCGGATGTGGTGATCGAATCGGACGCCAGCCTTCACGGTTGGGGCGCCCATTGCGAGGGGGTTTCCACGGGGGGCCCTTGGTCCACAGAGGAGTCTCACTTACACATCAATGCCCTGGAACTTCTGGCGGGTTCCTTTGCCATTCGCAGTTTCACCTGCGGGAGGGCCATGGCGTGTATTCGCCTTCGCATGGACAACATCTCAGCTGTCCGTTACATCAATTCCATGGGAGGTACCCGATCGTCGATGTTGACTCACCTGGCCAAGGACTTTTGGGATTATTGCCTGGACCGCAACGTCTCGGTGGTGGCGGAATACCTTCCGGGCTTACACAACACGCTGGCCGATTGGAACTCACGTTACATCTCGGACGCCAGCGACTGGAGGTTGGATGTGGAGGTCTTCTCTGCCATCGTATCTCGTTGGGGTCCGTTTTCGATCGACCTTTTCGCTTCGCGCTGGAACGCACAACTTCCCAGGTACTTCAGTTGGAGACCGGACCCGGCCGCGGAGGCAGTGGATGCCCTTCTTCAACAATGGTCAGAGGGGGTGATGTATGCCTTCCCGCCGTTCTCGCTGATCCCGCGGATTTTGGCCAAGATACGCCTGCATGCCTCGGAGCTGGTGTTGATACTTCCTTTTTGGGGCACTCAGTCGTGGTTCCCGCAACTCTTGGAGCTCCTGGTGGAGATCCCCCTGCTACTTCCTCTCCGGACGTCGCTGCTGCTGGATCCTCTGAACCATCCTCATCCTCTAGTACTGGACGGATCCCTTCGTCTTCTGGCATGCAGAGTGTCGGGTTGTCTTGGCAGACAGAGGGACTTTCGGAGACGGCTGTTTTCCTATTGGAAAGTGCGTGGGCCCCGGGTACCAGAAGAGCCTATAGGGCAGCTTGGCGATCTTGGGCTGGTTGGTGCCTCCTTCGGAACGTGGATCCCTCTACGGCTGCTGTAGGTGAGTTGGTTCAATTCCTCAGTTCCCTTTATGATGACGGAAAGGCCTATCGCACTATTAATGTGTTTCGGTCGGCCATTTCTGCCGGCCATAGGGGTTTCGATGGTTGTCCGGCCGGACGCCATCCGCTGGTGTGCCGGTTGCTCAAGGGCTCCCGGTTCGCGCGGCCCCCCAGGCCTCGTTTTTCTAGTTCTTGGGATGTTTCTTCCGTTCTCTCTTTTCTTGCCTCCTGGCACGCCAATGAGGACTTATCCCTGCGCCAACTTTCGGCCAAGTTGGTTACCCTCTTTTGCTTCATTTCTTGCAAGAGGGTTTCGGATGTCCGGGCCTTGGATCATGATGCCCGGTCTTTCTCTCCGGAGGGCGTGACGTTTAACATTTCTCGGCGTACCAAGACTCATATCAGGTCGGTTTCTTACCCTGCTTTTCCTTCGTCGGTGGCGCTTTGTCCGGTTACTTGTCTGAGGGAATACGAGGCTAGGACTCGGTCTTTGCGGTCCTCCTCTGCTTCTCAGTTGTTCATATCTTTCCGGAGACCCTTTGCTCCGGTGACCACTGTGACTCTCTCGCGTTGGGTGAAGTGGATATTGTCCCTGTCTGGCATTGACACTGCCATTTTTACGGCACATTCCGTTCGTGGTGCCTCAGCGACCTCCTTGACTCTCTCCGGGGCTCGTCTGGAAGATGTCATGAGGTTGGCGGATTGGTCCCGTGCCTCCACGTTTAGGGAGTTTTACTTTAGGCCGGATCCTCATCTTTTCGCACCAATTGTAGGAAGGCTTTAAACTAGCAATATGAGCCTCCGTGTCTTGAAATAAAATTGTATGATTTTCCTAAAATATGACGTAAAGTCATGATTTTATGAAAGACACGGAGGCGAGTATTGCCCCGCCCATTGTTATCCCTCCCTTGGGTTTGTGTGATTCGTTTGATACGTTTATGGGGTTCTGTTGTTGTTTACAGTTGCTATTTATGATTACCGAATGTTAATTTATTGCTGCTTTATGGCCGCGTCTGGTGTTTCGGTTATGTGTGTACGATATGCGCGTCTTCGACGCCCTTGCTGTCGTTATTATTATTATTATTTATTTCTTTAAGGTTGATTCGTCGCTGCTGCGGACCTGCTGTGGATATCTTCTGTGGTTTCGGTTGACGCCGTGCCTCCAAGTCGTTCGTTCGAGGATGTGGTGATCATTTCGTTGGAGTTTCTCCTGGTTCCGGTTGTTCCAGTTTTTTCCGTTGGTGGACTTATGGTGACAAAGAAAGAGGAAGAGGAACTGAAGGGGTGGTCCCTTTATACTGGGGCTAAGGGGAGGGCTGTGTGCCCATTGGTTGATTTTGTTATTGGATTCTTTGCTGCTGTTGAGTGTCAGTAAAGAAAGGGTTAAGCAATACTCGCCTCCGTGTCTTTCATAAAATCATGACTTTACGTCATATTTTAGGAAAATCATACAATTACACGCACTTCATACGTTTCAAAGGCTTTTATCGACAATTATATGACATTCATGCAAAGAGTCAGTATTTGCAGTGTTGGCCCTTCTTTTTCAGGACCTCTGCAATTCGACTGGGCATGCTCTCAATCAACTTCTGGGCCAATTCCTGACTGATAGCAACCCATTCTTTCATAATCACTTCTTGGAGTTTGTCAGAATTAGTGGGTTTTTGTTTGTCCACCCACCTCTTGAGGATTGACCACAAGTTCTCAATGGGATTAAGATCTGGGGAGTTTCCAGGCAATGGACCCAAAATGTCAACGTTTTGGTCCCAGAGACAATTAGTTATCACTTTTGCCTTATGGCACGGTGCTCCATCGTGCTGGAAAATGCATTTTTCTTCACCAAACTGTTGTTGGATTGTTGGAAGAAGTTGCTGTTGGAGGGTGTGTTGGTACCATTCTTTATTCATGGCTGTGTTTTTGGGCAAAATTGTGAGTGAGCCCACTCCCTTGGATGAGAAGCAACCCCACACATGAATGGTCTCAGGATGCTTTACTGTTGGCATGACAAAGGACTGATGGTAGCGCTCACCTTTTCTTCTCCGGACAAGCCTTTTTCCTGATGCCCCAAACAATCGGAAAGAGGCTTCATCGGAGAATATGACTTTTCCCCAGTCCTCAGCAGTCCATTCACCATATTTTCTGCAGAAGATCAATCTGTCCCAGATTTTTTTGGGGGGAGAAGTGGCTTCTTTGCTGCCCCTCTTGACACCAGGCCATCTTCCAAAAGCCTTCGCCTCACTGTGCGTGCAGATGCGCTCACACCTGCCTGCTGCCATTCCTGGGCAAGCTCTGCACTGGTGGCACTCCGATCCCGCAGATGAATCCTCTTTAGGAGACAATCCTGGTGCTTGCCGGACTTTCTTGGACACCCTGAAGCCTTCTTAACAAGAATTGAACCTCTTTCCTTGAAGTTCTTGATGATCCTATAAATTGTTGATTGAGGTGCAATCTTAGTAGCCACAATATCCTTGCCTGTGAAGCCATTTTTATGCAACGCAATGATTGCTGCACGCGTTTCTTTGCAGGTCACCATGGTTAACAATGGAAGAACAATGATTTCAAGCATCACCCTCCTTTTAACAGGTCAAGTCTGCCATTTTAACCCAATCAGCCTGACATAATGATCTCCAGCCTTGTGCTCATCAACATTCTCACCTGAGTTAACAAGACGATTACTGAAATGATCTCAGCAGGTCCTTTAATGACAGCAATGAAATGCAGAGGAACGTTTTTTGGGGATTAAGTTATGGCAAAGAAGGACTATGCAATTCATCTGATCACTCTTCATAACATTCTGGAGTATATGCAAATTGCTATTATAAAAACTTAAGCAGCAACTTTTCCCATTTCCAATATTTATGTAATTCTCAAAACTTTTGGCCACGACTGTACACTATGAGTAGCCAAACCTTCTCAGTATGCATGTTTTGGGGCCTTGTTAGGTGATCAACCAAGTGACTATTGACAGACATTGTACATATAGTACATGAAAGATACTGCCGCAATTTTCTTTTTCATATCCTCTTTTCAAATGTCGCATTGCCAACTTTTTGCTCACTGTACTTGCTACACAATATGACTTCTTTTGCATTTGTTGGTATCTTGTATTTAATAAAATACCAGTCCCAATGCTGATTACAATTATTCTTCACTACCTACAGTATACCGAATAAAGTATGAAGACCCCCTCATTGCTGAACTGGGATTTATTAGTCTATTTCAGCCTCTACTAATCATTAGAAAAAAAACTAGAATGAAGAACCTTGCTTCCATCCATTCTCTCAACCATGCTAGTTTATATGCTTCCTTCCATCATTGCTCTTTCCTACTTCCTTCATTCCCTTTCTGCATCTGGTACCAATGATTATTTTGTTTATATCGCCATCATTCATATTCTTTTATGTTTTTAAGTAATATATTCCACAATGTGAAAAGGGTGTGGGTGAGGAAAGAAGTAAGGGTTATTGTAAAATGGAATTAAGAACTGTTTTGTCACCCACTTTACACCAAATAATCCATTCATCATTTTTTGTTTTCATGCCATGGCTGACAGTGAGTAGCACAGAAAGTTGTAGCTTCTGCCAAAAAATATTTAAGTTTAAAAATACCCATTAGGGTAGAGCTCTATTCATTTTTTTAACATATAATTCTAATTTTATATGTAAGACATCAGCTAGTCTGGCATCAGTTAATACTTCATGTTGCCAGCAATCCAAAATAGGCTGTAATGCTGTATATGCACTAATATCTCTTTTATATAGTACTGTATATAGTGTATAGGGCTCACTTCTATCCCTGTAAGTAAAAAAAAAAAGGGGTATAATTAAATCTGACATTTTTGAAATATGGGAAGGATGGGTGGGGTCTGTGCATGTTATATGGGAATGTGTTGAATTTTAAATTGAATTGAATTTTTGGGAGGACATTTGTTGTTGTCTTGAAGAAACATTTGTCACATCAACATTAAGAAATCATCTTAGGCTACTTTCACACTAGCGGCAGCCTGTGGATCCGTGCTGCCGCTAGTGCACGCGTGCCGCTGGAGGTACAGTTGCAAGAAAAAGTATGTGAACCCTTTGGAATGATATGGATTTCTGCACAAACTGGTCATAAAATGTGATCTGATCTTCATCTAAGTCACAACAATAGACAATCACAGTCTGCTTAAACTAATAACACACAAATAATTAAATGTTACCATGTTTTTATTGAACACACAGTGCAGGTGGAAAAAGTGTGTGAACCCTTGGATTTAATAAGTGGTTGAACCTCCTTTGGCAGCAATAACTTCAACCAAACGTTTCCTGTAGTTGCAGATCAGACGTGCACAACGGTCCGGAGCAATTCTTGACCATTCCTCTTTACAGAACTGTTTCAGTTCAGCAATATTCTTGGGATGACTGGTGTGAATCGCTTTCTTGAGGTCATGCCACAGCATCTCAATCGGGTTGAGGTCAGGACTCTGACTGGGCCACTCCAGAAGGCGTATTTTCTTCTGTTTAAGCCATTCTGTTGTTGATTTACTTCTATGCTTTGGGTCGTTGTCCTGTTGCAACACCCATCTTCTGTTGAGCTTCAGCTGGTAAACAGATGGCCTTAAGTTCTCCTGAAAAATGTCTTGATAAACTTGGGAATTCATTTTTCCTTCAATGTTAACAATCCGTCCAGGCCCTGATGCAGCAAAGCAGCCCCAAACCATGATGCCCCCACCCCCATACTTCACAGTGGGGATGAGGTTTTGATGTTGGTGTGCTGTGCCTCTTTTCCTCCACACATAGTGTTGTGTGTTTCTTCCAACAACTCAACTTTTGGTTTCATCTGTCCATATAATATTTTGCCAGTACTGCTGTGGAACATCCAGGTGCTCTTGGGCAAACTGGAAACGTGCAGCACTGTTTTATTTGGACAGCAGTGGCTTCTTCTGTGGTATCCTCCCATGAAATCCATTCTTGTTTAGTGTTCTACGTATCGTAGATTTGCTAACAGGGATGTTAGCATATGCCAGAGACTTTTGTAAGTCTTTAGCTGACACTCTAGGATTCTTCTTCACCTCATTGAGCAGTCTGCGCTGTGTACTTGCAGTCATCTTTACAGGATGGCCACTTCTAGGGAGAGTAGCAGCAGTGCTGAACTTTCTTCATTTATAGACAATTTGGCTTACTGTGGACTGATGAACAGCAAGGCTTTTGGAGATACTTTTATAACCCTTCCCAGCTTTATGCAAGTCAACAATTCTAAATTGTAGCCTTGTAGGTCTTCTGAGAACTCTTTTGTGCAAGGCATCATTCACATAAGGCAATGCTTCTTGTGAAAAGCAAACCTAGAACTGGTGTGTGTTTTTTATAGGGCAGGGCAGCTGTAACCAACACCTCCACATTCATCTCATTGATTGGACTCCAGTTGGCTGAGACCTCACTCCAATTAGCTCTTGAAGATGTCATTAGTCTAGGGGTTCACATACTTTTTCCACCTGCACTGTGAATGTTTACATGGTGTGTTCAATAAAAACATGGTAACATTAAATTATTTGTGTGTTATTAGTTTAAGAAGACTGTGATTGTCTATTGTTGTGACTTAGATGAAGATCAGATCACATTTTATGACCAATTTGTGCAGAAATCCATATTATTCCAAAGGGTTCACATACTTTCTCTTGCAACTGTATGCTCCGGCCCCATTGACTATAATGGGGGCGGGGCGGATTTTTATTCCGGCCGCCTCTCAGCATGTTTGCCGTACTGCCGCCGGAACACCGCCCCGCCCCCATTATAGTCAATGGGATTGGAGCGGACCTCCGGCGGCATGTGTGCACTAGCGGCAGCACAGATCCGGAACTAGCCTTACTTCTATTTTGGGATTGGAAACTGAGGAACTATGTTCTAAAGAGGAAAAAAAGTAATTTCTAGAGCCCAGTATTTTGCTAGGAAAGAGATTCTCAGAAATTGGAAAGGTGAGATATCTCCAACTTTCGATAATTGGAAATTTAACCTGTATAGATATATAAAGCTTGAGAAGGCCACATCTCTGAAGGCTGCAGGTTTTAATAAAGGGAAATTGAGATGAAATTGAATAATTATTCAATTGAATTTCCTTGATGGATATATGACATGATTTTGGAATTATTTAAAATATTTTTTTTTCTTCTCTCTCTCACTCCCACTCCCTAAAGGGTGGGATTGATGTGTGGATTTTTGTAGGTAAATATAACTGTATTTGTATATGGATGATTGATTCAGTGGTATTTTTATATTCTGAAATAAAGGAAAAATATTAAAGAAATACCGTATTTTCAGACTATAAGACACGCGTCCTCCCCCCCCCCCCCCAAAAGTGTCAGTGTGTCCTCTAATCTGAATGCTAATGACCAATTCCATTATGGAAACAGTTATTAGCATGGGGGAGGCAGGGGAAGGTGAGGGCAGCACTGCGCTGGCTGTACTTACCTTTTCTGGTCTTTTTCCAGGTCCCGCTGTGGTGTCCTGACTGCTGTGGTGTCCTGACTACTGTAAGCATACACTATGACCTGACACTGTGTGCCGTCAAGTTACAGTATACAGATGGACCCGGAAGTGGCGATGGAGCAAGCAAGGTAAGTTTTATATGGTAAGTGTTGTATGGTAAGTGGCCTGACCAGGCTATAAAGTGTTTGGATATACAATTTCCCCCTAAGACATCCCTTTTATTTGAGATTAATTATTTACCTCTTGTCAGTAAAATTAAACAACATATACAATATTTCCCTCTTCATTTTCGTCTTCCTTTTCTTCTTCTTATGGGCAGAAAAAATTAGACATATAGGGGTCATTTATTAAGCTGAAATACACCTACATTAGGCTTATTTCAGGCGCAGATTGCAGTGCAACAGCCAGTTGCGCCCCAATCTGCAACTTCTCCCTGCTCATGCCAGGTCTTAATAAGTGCCCGTGGCGTGGGAGGGGTCTGGCCGGCAGGCCCGTATCATTTACCATTATCTACGCCTGTTTCAGGTGTAGAAAAAGGTCTAAATGTAAGACAGCTAGGAAGCTGTCTTACATTTAGAACTGCAGGAGGATCTTCCAAAGTTATGGAGAGGCCAGAGCCTCTTCATAACCTTGGCGGAACCACCGTCTGCTTAGGGGTTTATTAAGACCGGCGTCTAAAACACCGGTCTTAATAAAGGTGTCCCATTGTGCCTTAAATAAGTATTAACGTTTATTAACTTATTAACTTTTCCACATTATTTTCACGTTACACCCACAAACGTAAATGTATTTTATTGGGATTTTATGTGATAGACCAACACAAAGTAGCAAGTAATTGTGAAGTGTATATCATTTTCCTTTCTCTTCACACATACTTGCTAATTTGTGTTGGTTTATGGGTGTAACATAAAAAATGTGGAAAAGTTCATTGGGAATGAATAGTTTTTCAAGGCACTGTATATTATTCCTCAGCTACTTTACATAATCCAGACTGTACCCATTCATTCAGTCCCTCTTCTCTAAATTTCTTTGGAAATCACCTCCCAATAGATTTCTGTGCAATCTTTTAATACTTAAGCACTGTTCTGAGGCTTTGGCCTTAAAGATCTTGTATAATATCATGCTACCCAGTTCAGTTGCCTTAAGGATCTTCTGCATAATATCACGCTACTCAGAGTCGGTAGGTTAAGTTAGCTAGAGGTGAACGCTCCATGCACCATGTGGATGTGGAAGTTAGGTCATTAAATCCCACTCATAGTTACTTACTATGGGTTGCTCAGAAAAACAGACACCCACCTACAGTTAATAAATACACCAATTGTCTCTTATATTGGTACATCTCAATAAATGTGAATATCATGGAAAAGTTAATTCATTTCAGTAGTGATCTATTTCAAGTATTTATTTATTTAAAATTAGAATATTATAAAAAAAATATTTTAAATATATCAATATTGGCCTATTGAAAATTATATACAGTATATGCATTCAATATTTGGTCAGGGCTCATTTTGCATTAATTACTGCAGCAATGCAGCGTGGCATGAAGGCCATCAGCCTGTGGCAATGCTGAGGTGTTGTGGTTGCTTTGATAGCGGCCTTCAGCTCGTCTGCATTGTTGGGTTTGGTGTCTCTCATCTTACTCTTGACAATGTCCCATAGATTCTCTATGGGGTTTTTGGTCAGACAAGTTTGCTGGCCAATCAAGCACAGTGATACTGTGGTTATTAAACCAGGTATTTATATATTTAGCAGTGAATAGAGTGATCTATTTCGAGTGTGGGCAGGTGCCAAGTGCTGCTGAAAATGAAATCAGAATCTCCATAAAGCTTGTCAGCAGGAAGAAACATGAAGTGCTCTAAAATTTCCTGGTAGATGGCTGCGCTGACTTTGAGCTTGATATAAAACAGTGGACCAACACCAGCAGATGACATGTCAAACCATCACTGATTGTGCAAACTTCACACTGGATCTTAAGCAACTTTCTCCAGACTCAGAGACCTTGATTTCCAAATGAAATGCAAAATTGACTTTCATCTGAAAACAGGACTTTGGACCACTGAGCAGCAATCCAGTCCTTTCTTTCCTTAACCCAGGTAAGACGCTTCTGACATTGTCTCTGGGTCATGAGTGGCTTGACACGAGGAATGCAACAGTTATAGCCCATGTCCAGGATGCATCTGTGTGGTGGCTGCTGAAGCACTGACTCCAAACGCAGTTCACTTCTTATCAATCTCCCCCCAAATTCTTGAGTGGCCTTTTCTTGACAATCCTTTCAAGGCTGCAGTTATCCCTGTTGCTTGTGCACCTTTTTCAACCACACATTTTCCTTTTACTCAACCTTCAATTAATATGCTTGGCTACAGCACTCTGTGAGCAGCCAGCTTCTTTGGCCAAGACCTTTTGTGGCTTACACTCCTTGTGAAGGGTGGCAATGGCTGTCTTCTGGACAACTATCAAGTCGGTAGTCTTCCCTATGATTGTGTAGCCTACTGAACCAGACTGAGGGAGCATTTAAAGGCTTAGGAAACCTTTTCAGGTGTTTTGTGTTGATTAGCTGATTAGATTGTGAACTTTTTCACTACTCTAATTTTCTGAGATACTAAATTTGGGATTTTCTTTAGCTGTAAGTCATTATCATCAACATTACAAGAAATATACAGTTGAAATAGAGCATTGTGTATACAATGAATCTATATAATATGTGGGTTTTAACTCTTTGAATTGAATTACTGAAATAAATTAACGATGATTTTCTAATTTATTGAGATGAACCTGTAAGGCCTTCTCTCCACTTTCCATAAATTTATCACCCAGATTAATTTCTCATGACTGATGCCTTTTGGTCTATTTACCAAATCTATTAGGGATATTGAATTCTAATCGCGAACTTTAGTCTAATCTACAACGTGAAACCTTGCTGGAATCCGTTACCCATTACCCATTTTTTCATTAAATTATCTTAATATTTGAAAACTTCCTGTTTCCGGCCCTAATAGTCATGTGACCAGGAAACCACAGCCTACATTGAAACACCACAAGGAATTTATCAAACAAATGAGGTATACCTCCCTCTATATAACTGTGAGTTTTTATCATGATATGTTATGCTTGTCTTTATGCTCCTGATGAAGGGGACTTTTATGTAATCCCCAAAACTCGTCGAGCTCTTATTTAATCATAAAAAAGGCATCCTTTATGTGGAAGTCCTCAAGTTCATCTGTTCTGCAAGTACGGGGTGTATATTTATTTTACAGGCAATATCGGCAGGGGAAGTTAGGGAGACGGGTGTCTTGAGTTTATCCTGTACGCCCTCCTCCCCGGTGAAGTAAGTCCCTGGACTCACCTGGCTTTCTTTTATTTTATGCATTGATTTTATCATGTAATGTTTTTTTATATATTTATATTCACTATTATAGATGATTACTGCCTAGTTTCACTTTTTATTCCATATGGTTTGCCCATTATCTAGGGTGTAAATCTTCTCACTAGGCTCTCAGCCTATTCACGCCCTTAGCTTTTTGCACCAAAATCTTGTTGGATCCTCTTCCATCACCTATTACTTCCTTCTCTCCACAATCTGGTAACAGTTTTGGCGCCCCACCAACTTTGTTTCTCTTTTACTACCTTGAGAGAGGTAACTAAATGTCAGTTTTTCTAAACATGGCTCCAACATTATTCTTAAAAATTCTCATTAATTCTCGAGGTGAATTAGACCACAAGAAAACTTCTTCAAAACACTTGCTAAATGGCATAGCACCCCTAAATTTTTATACAGGATTTATTTTTTAGACAGTAGTTGCTGAAGATGTGGTTCAGGTGCAGGAAATTTCCTTCATTTTGGCGAGGAATGCTTTAAAATTCTTACATTTTGGAAATTTGTGGAATGAACAATCAGGAAAACAGGTTTCCCTAATCTCACACTTATTACCTGCATTGGTTTTACTTTGCATTTGTCTTATTTTGCATTAGTTGTACTTTGGGCTCTAAAAATGTAGACACTGAGACTCTCTAAAAATAATCTCAGTACCTTTTTGATAATGTTTGCTAAGCTTCTTACCCCCTAGCCTAGTCTTCAACTGATGCCCTCTCCTTTTTTAGATGTAAAAAAGTTAACCAAGTGCACAGACTGTACTGGATAGTTGGAAGAATAGGGTTGGTTAAATCCAGATCTTCCATGGTTACTATCTCACTTACCTGTTCTCCTACCTCTTATTTTCCATTGACTTTCTCTTTATTTTCTCAAAGTGCATTGCTGGCAGAATGGTGTCAGCTGATTTCTTCTCTCAAGACAATCAATATACTATTGTACTACAGTGTACTGCTGGGCATATATTTTATAACATATTCTTTGATCATTAAAAGTTTCACATTTAAAAAAGTTTACCTTACAATGTAATTTAAGCAGTATTTAACAGATTGTAGATTTGGCTAAGGGCTCATTCACAAGACCGTATCCATTTTTGCGGACCGCAAATTGCCGATCTGCAAAACTCAGATATCGGCTGTGTGCATTCCGTGTTTTGCAAATCTGACTGTCTTTCTCCATGATAAAAATGCTTATTCTTGTCTGCAAAAACCGACAAGAATAGGACATGTTCTATCTTTTTTGCGGGGCCATGGAATGGAAGTGCGGACGTGGACAGCACACAGTATCTGTTCATTTGTAGTTTTTCTTTATTCTGCACTTCCGTTCTTTCATTTATAGGGTCTCTTCACATCACCAAGTGTAGTCATAGGTCCCCATGCACCAAAATATCCATCCTTTTGGTGGATAAATAAATATGCTGGATGAATAAGAACTGTTGGCTGAATATGGAGCTTCACTGACCAAAGGTAGATGGTGCATATAAAAACTTCTGCTTTGAGCATCCATGGAACTTGTCCCACACCAACATGGTGCAACAGCTGGACACAGCGGTCAACAACAGTCACACCTGAATTTTAAGATTTTGGGTTCAGTTAGACTTTTTTCAGACTGCATGAGTTGTTTATTGCACACATTCACTGTGTATTCCCTTCTTTTACATTTAATTTATTGCTTTCATTGCACCTGAGAAATAAGGCTAACTACATCATTGTGTGAACAGTAGTCGGTCCCCTCCATTAACGACTTTCTTTGCCTCTATGTAGAGTTCTTTGACTTTAAACAAAAGGGAACAAAGCTCATTATTTCGTTTCTTATATGTGGACACAACAAGTTTGTTCTGGCTCTTAGAACCTGCACATTTCTACAATGCAGTGGTGGGAGATTAGTCACTGGCAGTTTGTCTACATGGATTATCCTTTCCTAATCTCAATGAAAAACATCCTGTTAACATTGTCATATTTGAAGAATTGTTCTGACAGAAGCAATAGCATTAAATGATTAGGCCAGCACCACTGGGTCAGGTGTATTGTCAGTGTTTGTAATAAAAAAATAAAAAGGGAAAGTATGCACGGAGCTTATGTTAAATGTATTATCTGTATTGGAGAAAGTTTTCTGTGTATTGCATCTATTTGCATGCAAGTTATATGGTCAGAAAAGTAAATCACCAAACTGGTCAATTACATTTTGTGTGCAGAAGGACAGCAGTTTATAGATCCTTGATGGATATGTGTAAAGACAATGGGGGACATTAATCAAAACTGTTGCAAAGAAAATCTGTGTTAGTTACCCATAGCAACCAATCAGATTCCACCTTTTAGTTTTCAAAGCTCCCTTTGAAAATTAAAGGATAATTTGGATTGGGGTGCTATGGGCTCATGGGTTCATATCAACATTATGAATTCCGTTATTGCTTTCCGTTATGTCGACAGGACTTTCTTTTCCATCCTGCATAACTGAAACCAGATGGATCTGTTATGCTTGCCCATAGACCTCTATTATGACGGATCAAAACAGAATGCCTCTAAAGGTTTCAGTTTTGAATTCCATCTTACAAATTCTCTTATTTTCCATTACAACCATGTTATAACAGAATTTATAACGTTGATGTGAACCTTCCCTAAGCCACTTTTACTTTGCAACAGTTGTGATAAATCTCCCCCAATGAATAGATTTACAGAGGCCATAGTAAAAAAGTAAACATATGGGGGGACATTTATTAATCAACCAAAAGTGACGTAAATAGGTCACAAATTTTGATGCACGACACTTGTGCGGTAAAATTAGCGACTTTTCTCCGCTCTGCGGGACAGTGGGTGAGCTAGTAGGCCCGGCTTGTTTATTCTTTGCCATGCGTTTTTTGGAAACTGTGGAAAATTGCAAGAGGGCTGTCATAGAGTTAAAGAGGACCTTTCATTGGTTTGTAGTAAGTGAGATAATTATCTGTACCTGTGGGGTACCCCCCTCTGTGCTGCCACTATGCCTGTTTTTTTTTAAATAGCGCTCCTGCGCCCCCTGCAAATTTCGTGCTCAGTATGTTAATACTGAGTATCGGAGCAATGGGGAGGAGACGCAGTCTTTCTCTGTGGGCGTCTCCTTCTCCCCTGGCCGTAGCACTGTCCAATCGCAGCACAGAGCGTCACAGCCAGGAAGAAAAAACCTCCCTGGCTGTGACGCTCTGTGCTGCGATTGGACAATCTCTGGATCTGAGCAACGTATAATGTGATGGAAAAATGAATCCAGCAAAGGAAGCAATATGAACAATCACAATACATTAGAAACTGCCTTGTATTAACTTTCTTCACATGATAAATGCCATTTGCTGAAGTGACACAACCCCTGTAAGACCGGCGTGAAAAACAAAGGTCTTAATAAATGTGTCCCATGGGTTTTATCTGATAAATATGAGTGCTTATTAAATAAAAACTGGCCTGGCGATCAGGTGTTTCCCACAAGTATCTTTTTAATATACATACTGTCCATATATTTATAACTTTACCCAATCCCTCCACCTCCATAATGGATGACAGTGCTAGCCTTTTCTAATGTCACTAATATACCAATTGAAATCTCATGCAGGTACTGATCATTCTTAGACAAATTCATGCACAGTATGCTTCCTGATGTGGGCAATGTCTTCACAGTACAAGCCACTCAAATGGCTTATGCAAATAGGCAAGTGTCCCTCAACTCCAGTCCTCAGGGCCCACCTGTCATGTTTCAGGATTTCCTTAGTATTGAAGACGTGATATAATTAGTATGAAATCTCAAATCATGACCGGCAGGTGGGTCCTGAGGACTGGAATTGAGGAACACTGACATAGACAAGTTGTTGCTCACAGAAGGGAGTAGAAACCCAAGATTTTCATTGACCTCAGAAAAATCTGGAGCTGGCTAACAGGTCAAAGGGAGTGGCATTGGGCATGGTTTATAAGCAAAACCTGGAGCAGTTTTTGGTATTGTGACTTCCCTCAAAGCATTTTCCACCTAATTTGCATAGTCATTTAAAGTTTATTTTATTGGTAATAAAAAATAATAACCCCAATGGTCAATACATTTCCAATCTAATAAAAACAGCCGTCATAGTGCCGATATGCTGCCACTCTGCACAAACCTTATTTGCAAATGCAAATGAGGGGGACATGGTGTCATGGCCCCCACTAATTGCATGGGCAAATTTTACATGTGTGGCATTTTCTTACCTGGTAACTTATGTGGTTGGTACAGGCTGACGTCTTCATTGAAGGAAAAGGCTCCGCTTGACTGGAGAATGGTCAACGGATGGTCTCGGGGGATACCTATAAAAGAAGAGACAAGTTAGTTGCTGCTCACTCATGTAAGTGGCAGTGAAGACTCCGGACCTGCACCTGAAAAGAAGAATGGAAGAATTACTGAAACAACTTATCACAAAAGCAAAGACTTACAGCGGTGAAGCGTGGCTCTGACGGTGTCTTTAGGAGGAATCCAGTGGCAGTGAAGAATTCCCCTCCCCTTTTATCATAATTTCACGGTGCCAAGTATGGGGTAATAGTCACTCTACGAGTGGACTAGGTGGTGTTATTTTTTTCGGTATTTATTTATTGATAGTTGGTATTATACATTAATGTGGTTTACTTTATTATAATTTAATAGGTAACATTAAGCACCGTGGCCAATCATATTCCACTAAATAAATAAAAATCTAATTATTAACTCTAAGCGTGGTTTAATAATTTACAATAGATTTCACTTAAGGGTAATTTGGGTCTATGACTCCATGCACTCCACTCTGTGCAGAAATGTAATACCACGTGCTCTACTTACCTATTACTTACCTGCTCCTGATGAAGTGCATATTTACCACTGCATGGAAATGAGTTGAGCGGGAGAGATACATATAGGGCTTGCTTATAGGGGTGGGAGTACAAGGAGAGGTGTGTAGAGATAACGCTGTGTGTTTCTAAACCGACTAAATCAAATTGAGTTAACATACAAATCCCAATAGTCCCTGCAGCCGGCTCTAATAGGCAGTTATTGGTAACATAACAACGTGCTTGCTCCACACATTAGTAGGCATTGACGTTTATGTTTTATAGTAACAATATAGCAACACTATGGCAATATGTGCTGCTACAGTGTTACCATGCTTGATAGGGTTTAGAGAGGCATTCTTTCTATGCTTGATTTATCGATTTCAAGATAGAAAGTACAAACAATAACCTTGAGTACCTCTCCCCCACTCTATGGGATTATACCCTAGCCTGATTTACTCGAGTTACGAGTGATAGTTTCTGATTCTTGTTTTAAATAAAAATAAAGATGTATTATTTTACAAACCGGATTCCCAAAAAGTTGGGACACTATACAAATCGTGAATAAAAACTGAATGCAATGATGTGGAGGTGCCAACTTCTAATATTTTATTCAGAATAGAACATAAATCACGGAACAAAAGTTTAAACTGAGAAAATGTACCATTTTAAGGGAAAAATATGTTGAATCAGAATTTCATGGTGTCAACAAATCCCCAAAAAGTTGGGACAAGGCCATTTTCACCACTGTGTGACATCTCCCCTTCTTCTTACAACACTCAACAGACGTCTGGGGACCGAGGAGACCAGTTTCCCAAGTTTAGAAATAGGAATGCTCTCCCATTCTTGTCTAATACAGGCCTCTAACTGTTCAATCGTCTTGGGCCTTCTTTGTTGCACCTTCCTCTTTATGATGCGCCAAATGTTCTCTATAGGTAAAAGATATGGACTGCAGACTGGCCATTTCAGTACCCGGATCCTTCTCCTACACAGCCATGATGTTATGATTGATGCAGAATGTGGTCTGGCATTATCTTGTTGAAAAATGCAGGGTCTTCCCTGAAAGAGATGACGTCTGGATGGGAGCATATGTTGTTCTAGAACCTGAATATATTTTTCTGCATTGATGGTGCCTTTCCAGACATGCAAGCTGCCCATGCCACACGCACTCATGCAACCCCATACCATCAGAGATGCAGGCTTCTGAACTGAGCGTTGATAACAACTTGGGTTGTCCTTGTCCTCTTTGTTCCGGATGACATGGCGTCCCAGATTTCCAAAAAGAACTTCGAATCGTGACTCGTCTGACCACAGAACAGTCTTCCATTTTGCCACACTCCATTTTAAATGATCCCTGGCCCAGTGAAAATGCCTGAGCTTGTGGATCTTGCTTAGAAATGGCATCTTCTTTGCACTGTAGAGTTTCAGCTGGCAACGGCGGATGGCACGGTGGATTGTGTTCACTGACAATGGTTTCTGGAAGTATTCCTGAGCCCATTCTGTGATTTCCTTTACAGTCGCATTCCTGTTTGTGGTGCAGTGTCGTTTAAGGGCCCGGAGATCACGGGCATCCAGTATGGTTTTACGGCCTTGACCCTTACGCACAGAGATTGTTCCAGATTCTCTGAATCTTCGGATGATGTTATGCACAGTTGATGATGATAGATGCAAAGTCTTTGCAATTTTTCGCTGGGTAACACCTTTCTGATATTGCTCCACTATCTTTCTGCACAACATTGTGGGAATTGGTGATCCTCTACCCATCTTGGCTTCTGAGAGACACTGCCACTCTGAGAAGCTCTTTTTATACCCAATCATGTTGCCAATTGACCTAATTAGTGTTAATTGGTCTTCCAGCTCTTCGTTATGCTCAAATTTACTTTTTCCAGCCTCTTATTGCTACTTGTCCCAACTTTTTGGGGATTTGTTGACACTGTGAAAATTTGAATCAACGTATTTTTCCTTTAAAATGATACATTTACTCAGATTAAAAGTTTGATCTGTCATCTACGTTCTATTACAAATAAAATATTGACATTTGCCATCTCCACATCATTGCATTCAGTTTTTATTCACAATTTGTTTAGTGTCCCAACTTTTTGGGAATCCGGTTAGTATTTTAACATTCCATTCAGGCAAGTTTCTCAACAAATTTCTAAGCCCACTACAAAGTGCTGGGTAGGCAAATTTCAACTGACAGACTCCCTTTAAGCAACACCTTTAACATTACGCTATGTATTGAACTCAATGCTAAACGTTTGTTCAAAAATAAAAAAATAAATCTCTGGTGTTTTTCACCATAGATGTTAGTTTTTTTTCTCCTTTCCTCTATTATAACTCCCAATCAATAGGTTATTAGCAGAACTGAAACCCATCCAGCAGATCTACTACGGAGGATAGATTGTCAATTGGTATTCGGTCCAATCTCAGGTCTATGAACAGCATTAGTTGAACTATCACTCCTGACACAGTTCTCACTGTTTTCAGGAGGAAAATTCTTAGGCTGATTTACAAGTTCTAAATATAAATGATATGGAGTTAAAAAAGGGTTTTCTGAGATTTTTATACTGATGACCTATCCTCTGAATATCAGTATCTGATCACTGGGGGTCCAACACCCGTCACACCCGTGGATTAGCTGTTTGAGAAGGCATCAGTGCTCCAGTGGCCTGGAGCTTATCAAGCACATTGTATGCCTTCTCAAGCAGCTGATCGGCGGGGGTCCCGAGTGTCGGACCTTCACTGATCAGATACTAATGACCTATCCTGAGGATAGTGTACAAATAATGTTGTAGAGCAGCACAAAACGGACCTCATCGACCAATTCCGGAATGCATCAGCCGCAACAAGACCTGAGGCTAGGGCATCATTATAAAAATCTCAGAAAACCCCCTTTAAACATATAAACATGGTATTTTAACTGAACTATGGATATAGGTTCATGATGTGATAAGAACTAACTTTTCCAGTAACCGGAGCTTTCCAACAGCCTTTAATAACATAATTTAAATGTGTTTTGCAGGACTTAACTATTGATGACCTATCCTTAAGATAATCAATATCAGATCTGCGTAGGTCTGACTCCCGACACTCCTACCACGAATGGGAGCAGAGCTGTAGTAACTCTGGTTTCGGCCTCACAGCCTTACAGTGGTCTTTCTGGGATTCGCCACTAATCTAATATTGATAATCAACATCAGATCAGCATGGGTCTATCTCCCAACATTCTAACCATGAATGGGAGCAGCACGGAAGTAACCAGTGAAGACAACTACACCAGAGCCAGTGCCGGATTGGCCATAGACATTACAGGGAAATCTCGGGGTGGGCCGATGCCCAAGTGGCGGCCTGAGCCCTCCTCATGGCCGGCCAGTGGAAGTTTTTGGAGATGTATTTTGCTGGCAGTATTTCGGTGATGGACTGTGGTATTTGGCTCTGTTGGGATGGTATAATGTGCCATAATGGGATTGCTGGCCCTGCTTTCCATCAGTTTGGACCCGACTACAAAACGGGGCCACTTTTAGTATTTTTTACAGGGTCACTTTAAGTTCGCAGTCCGCCACTGACCAGAGCACTGCCGTTCCAATGCCTAGTTACAGCTCCACAGCTGAACAGAAGTGGTTCTGGGATTTGGATCATCGCTAATCCAATATCAATTCTGTATTCCAGGCTTGAGTTTTTCCACAAATCATTATTTTTTTTGTCATATTCCATTTTTATCAAGTTTCTACAGACACACTGAATCTCCCCTTTCTATGTGTAATCAGTGTGAAGAAGTTTATTGATGTAATTTGGTTATTTTCAGATTATCACAAATATATCTTACAGTACAAGGGCTAGGTTCACCAGTTTTTGACGGTATGAAACATGCTTAGAAAAGATAGGCCTTGTTAGTCACTTGTACTGACTGTACCAATTACTCATTTTCTGATATGACTGAAGTTGTGATGTTGATGTTTATTAACATGTATTCTTGATAACATGCTCGCCAAGTGCGCCCTAACACATTATAACATGGCCTGGGGTATTAAAATGGAATCAAGATAGATTTGTTTTTGTAGCCAATCAGACCTGTACATACGTTGAAGCAAATAGTATTTTCTGCTTACTGACATCTCCTATTATGATGCATTTCATATTACAAAAAGGTAAGATGAGTACATACATTACCTATATACCATTATATTTAATTAAAGAGGGACCCCCCACCTTTCTAGACAAGTCTGCTTTGATATATAATTGCATTCCCCATGAAATAACAACTCTGAGTAACTGTTCATTGTGATGTTCCTCTCCTCCTACAAATTTATGAATACATTGACAATTGGGTGTTACCATTCCCCTTGTAAAAAGGGTGTGTCCCTACACAGTCAGAACTTTTCTATTCAGTGTCAGACTGTGTAGGGACATTCATACCACCTATAGATACCACCCAGCTGTCAATTTATTTTAGAATTTTGTAGGAGGAATACCATCAGAATGGCATTATGAAGAGTTATGTGTATGTAATAGGTTGGGCACTGCTAAAACCTTGTGGCTAAGAGGCATGCTATGTGGTTATATCTAGAGACAGATATATTACAGTATGGAAATAAAGTGTGTGTACCTGCACCTGTGGAACTGTATATTGGCTATAAGTCTACTATACCAGTGTGGGCACTGATTTCATTATTTACTAAAACGGATGGATCGGGAGAGTAAACATATGTAGAAACTGTTTTCAGGTCACCTATATCTGAGATTAAAGGTGTATGGGCCTTGATTGTGTTCAGTGTAATCCAATTATGGAAAAATAATCCAGTCCAGTATGCGTTAAAAAAATCTTTCCGAGCTATATTCAGGTATATGAACTGTTGGTAATTAAATTGGACTAATTCCTTCAAGTATGTATTAGCCTCTCATTACAAACATATGCTATAGCTAATGGCTTAATGCAGGTCCCCCCACCCTTAACCATTAAGATACCGGAGGTTTTTTCATTTTTGCATTTCCTTACACATAGCTGTATGAGGACTTATTTTTTGCGGGACAAGTTGTACTTTCTAATGCCACCATAAATTATGGCATAAAATGTAGTGGAAAGCAGTAAAAAAAATTCCAAATGGGGTGGAATTGGAAAAAAAGAAAAATCCTCCACCATTTTACGTTTTTTGTTCCCATGGAGTTTTGTTTGTGGCAAAATTGACCCATGCCCTTGATTCTCTGGGTCAGTACTATTACAATGATACCCCAATGTATAGCTTTTTTATGTCTAAACAGTGTAAAAATAAAATGAAACTTTGAAAAAAAAATTTACATCACCATGTTCTTACCCCCATAACTTTTTTTTAAATAGTTTTTATTGATACCATTTTGGAGTGCATGTGACTTTTGTTCACATTTTATTACAATTTTTTGGGTAAGAGAAGCAATAGTATGGGCGTTTTTGGTCGCAGTGATACCCATGATGTTTATATTTCTTGTTATTTAGAAAGGGGGGTGATTTAAACTTTTACATTTTCTACGTTTTTATATATTTTTAACTTTTTTTTATTTTTTGTAATGATTTTGAATCTCATATATGACCCTATAAAATCTGATTTAAAATTTTTCATTTTGAACAATCAGGGATTTTTAAAATGAGTTTATTACTGTATATTGCTCATTTCTTATGTTGGCCAGCCATCTGGTAGCCAAAATAGGAATTTTAGCATGAATGCTGTGAGCCTCATCAGCAAGGCTTAGCATTTTCAAAGCAACTACCGACATCCCTACTTGATCACGGCATCTAAAGGCTTTATTTACCGCGATCGGCATTATTGACGGTCATGGTAATTAGCTGCAGGTGTCTGCTGTTTGAAACAGCAGAGATCTGCTGGCTATGACTCCCGCTGCACATGCGAGCGGCTGCCATGTTTACATATTGCTCCAGTGCCATATATATCTCATTTGCCATATGTATCGGTATGAGTAAGGACAGTTCATAGGTCCAAAACTGAAAAGCATAATTTAGCTATCTGCAACTACATGTAAAAATTCACACCATAATGTAAAGGCTTTTGACATCCCAGTAATACATGCTGGATTTGGGTATCCATAATGTTGATGCCTTCTCTTGTGCTTTCCTCACTACATACAGTTTGCATGAGCTGTCCTCCTTTGAAATGTTCCCCCTACCTCCATGCATTTCTGCTCTATCCAATTCACCCTCCCTCCCCTGCTCCTATCTCTAACACTCAGAGAAGGAAGGGGGAGAACAGAGAGAGCTCTCAGAAACAGTAGTGCCCTTACAGGTTTGTGTCAGTTTAGGGGTGTACGGATCTCACAGGGCTCCATAGGAAAAACCACCCTGCCCCACTCAGTTTTCAAGTATGCATGTGTCTGCATGTAAATTTCTGATGAATTTACAATTTGTCTTATTATGCAGAATTTGTATTTTAAAAAATCGTAGTAATAAAAGTTGCCTTTTGCCTCACCTACTGTACTTTATCAGACTTCTATACCAGACAACTGGAATAAATACATTATTAAATTTCCTGCTTGCCTTCACATAATATATAACAAAACTAGAAAAGCTACCATTTCTGGGGAAATTGTGTGAAGTGTTCTTGCCTCCTCCAGTAGTCTACAACTGGAGTGGGCGTAGTAACTGGATGGAGTGGCTTGAGTAACTGTTGTGTGGTTGGAGTGGCTGGAGTAACTGTGGAAAGGTTGGACTGGGCAGAGTAACTTTATGGAGTAGGCAGAGTAACTGTGTGGAGTGTTTGGAGTGAGTAAAGATAGTAAACCATACACTAACCAATTGATTGATCAAATTTTAAAAGTGCACATGGCAAGCTTGATAGAGTGAGAAATACATTTCAACTTTTATTTATTCTCTATAGCACATTTAATTGCAATGTTAATGCCCAAAGTGCTTCACAGTTACATTAAAACATACATTTATAAAAACATTAGCAGCCGATTTGTATAGATGAGTTTGAAAATGAGGGAGTGGTGGCAGTTTGGAAATCATGTCCTGGTTTTTCAGCTCACACTCTAGCTTTTGTCACTCTGCTGGCTGCTCACACACCTGGGTTCCTATGGCAACTCACTCTACAGCAAGGGCAGAGAAGAGCAGTTGAAAACAAACTGCTCCTACTTGCTCACTTCACTGGCAGCTGCCATCTTCAAACGGTTGTAGTTTAAAAATGATAAATTCTACAGCGAAGAATTATATTGTGAGAATCACAAGACCCAGACCTACATTTCAATGCATAGTATGTCTCTGAAATTTCTAAAATGAAGGCACAGTTACAGTTTAGAAATTGCCCTTAAAATTTGAGGTGGCTAGAGTGGAGTTTCACTGAATGTCAATGGCGTGAGTGGCAAACAAATGGTCATATTGTGAAAACTATCAGGACTATGGCTTATGACATTAGTGGCAGCAGGGATAGCTGAACAATTTGATATAAGATTTGTGTAGGTGGGCTTGATAATGAGGGAGTGATAGCAGTTTAGAAATCATGTCCTGATTTTTCAGCTCACACTCTGGCTTTTGTCAGCTCCCAGTCAAGTTTTGAAACTTTTCGCCATTCATTCCTATGGGACCAATTTCGCCACAAAAATGCCGATATTTTGTGAACCTGTCACGAGGGTGTCAAGAACCATGCCTGACTCCGTTATACCCGGGGTCAGGAAGTCGCAGCGGTTGGCTGCGCGCTCTATGTAGTTAGATAGGGCTGTTTCCTTATGGTAGCTTTCTGGGTTTGCTTTGCAACCCTTTTTGGCTCACTCAGGGATCCGTAGCTCCTTCTCCTCAGCTGTTCCTTGTCCAGCACTCCCAACCTCCTTATATTCCCCTCTCACGCTTCTCTGGTTGCCAGATATAGAGCTTCCTGCCTGGACTTCTATACTGACCCACTGGAGCTGTGTTGCTGCGTTCTCTGGTTGTTGGTCCAGAACGGTTCCCTCCGGATCCCTGTTGGACCTTTGTGGTCTGCTGTGGTCGCCCACCTGGGTTTATGTGTTTGTCTGTATTGTCTGTCCTCTCCCTGGTGTTTCCCTCTTAGTGTCAGTGGTGCGGACTAGCGATCCCACCGGCCCGTTCACTATCTAGGGCTCATTCTAGGGAAAGCCAAGGTTTAGGCACGTGATCGCCGCACGGGTGAGGAACCCGTCTAGGGACGTCAGGGCAGTCAGGTGCCAGCCGCAAGGTGAGTCAGGGGTCACCACCTTTCCCTCTCCCTTGGGCAGGGCTTTCCCTTCCCCCCCCCCTGTGCGTGACGCCGGTCATTAAATTATATCTGGCCCTTATTTTGTGTAGGTAAAAAAAATATTTTTTTACCTACTTAGAATCCAGTATGGATCCAATTGCTGCTCTGTCCAAACAATTTCATGGCCTGTCTTTGGAGGTGGCAGGATTGAAGGCGTCGGTCCTCCAGCAACAGCAGCAATTACAACTGACCGCAAGCCCAGTGGTTGCTACTGGTAACCAGGTTGTTGCGGAACCCAAGGTCCATCTCCCTGACAGATTTTCTGGGGGAAGGGACAAGTTTTTGACATTCCGTGAGGCCTGTAAATTATATTTTAAACTGCGCCCTTACTCCTCTGGTAATGAAGAACAGCAGGTGGGGGTTGTTATTTCCCAGCTGCAGGGGGACCCGCAGTCCTGGGCGTTCTCTTTACCCACTGATTCCCAGGCTCTTCGGTCAGTGGATGAGTTTTTCGGGGCCTTGGGTCTCATATATGACGACCCTGACCGAGTCGCACTGGCTGAATCAAGATTACGGAGACTCCTACAAGGAGAGCGGCCGGTAGAGGAGTATTGCTCTGACTTCCGTAGGTGGGCTACGGATACCCAATGGAACGACTCGGCTCTCAGGAGTCAGTTCTGCTCTGGGTTATCCGAAAGGGTTAAGGATGCGCTTGCATTATATGAGACCCTCTTTTCCCTTGATGCGGTTATGTCCCTTTCTATCCGAATAGATAGACGCCTTAGGGACAGGTTGAAAAAACCGGAGCAATTGGTAACCCCTCCCAAGCAGCAGTTAGTCTGTACGGACTTAGACGAGCCTATGCAGCTAGGAGGAACTACTCGTCAGGTCCGTCCTCCTGAGGTTCGCCGTAGGCGTGGGGTGTGTTTTTTTTTGTGGGGAGAGGGGTCATTTCATTAATGTCTGTCCTTCTTTCCTCAGAAACAAAAGACTGTCGGAAAACTACTAACCCCAGGCTGTGTGGAGGATGTCAGCCGGGGAGTATATGTTTCCTCCATACGTACATCACAGTTTGTGTTGCCAGCGGTTATTGTTTTTGGTGTTAAGACGGAGACTATTTCTTCCTTTCTAGACAGTGGAGCAGGGGTAAGTTTTATAGATGCCCACTTTGCCCGCACTATGGGTTTGTCTCTCTGTACGCTACAGAGACCTATTCCCATATTCGCTATTGATTCTGCTCCTCTGTCTCAGAGAAACCTCACCCACATTGTTCATAATTTACACCTTCGGGTAGGGGACCACCATAACGAGATGCTTTCATGTTATGTTCTGGAGGGGCTTCCCACTCCGGTAGTGCTGGGCCTTCCCTGGTTGGTAGCGCACAATCCAGTGGTGGATTGGCAGGCCAGGGAGATATCGGAGTGGAGTGAGCATTGCAGAGAAAATTGCTTAAATAGCAATTGCTTAGTCGCCTCCATAACTACCCTACCTACATTTATTTCGGATTTTGAGGACGTTTTTTCTGAAAAGGGTTGTCAGAAGTTACCACCTCACCGTCCTTATGATTGCCCGGTTAACCTTATTCCCGGTGCAAAATTACCCAAGACCAGGTTATATAATCTTTCGGGTCCAGAGAGACAAGCCATGAAAGATTATATCTCCGAGAGCTTGGCTAAGGGAGACATCAGACCCACTTCTTCACCCGTGGCTGCAGGGTTTTTCTTTTTTTAAAAGAAAGATGGGGGTCTGCGTCCTTGCCTAGATTTTTGCGAATTAAATCGGATAACCATCCGAGACCCATATCCTCTTCCTCTCATTCCTGACCCATTTAACCAGAGTGCGGGTGCTAGGTGGTTCTCCAAACTTGATCTTAGGGGGGCCTACAATCTGATTCGTATCAAGGAGGGGGATGAGTGGAAGACAGCTTTTAACACCCCTGAGGGGCATTATGAAAATCTAGTTATGTCTTTCGGTCTGACCAATGCTCCTGCCGTCTTTCAACATTTCGTTAATGACATTTTTAGTCATCTAATCGGCAGGTTTGTGGTAATATACCTAGATGATATTTTAATTTATTCGTCTGATCTGAGAACACATGAGGTGCATGTCAGACAAGTACTGCAGGTCCTACGGACGAATAAATTATATGCTAAAATTGAAAAATGTGTCTTCGCCGTTCAGGAGATACAATTCCTAGGTTATTTTTTATCTGCTTCAGGTTTCCGTATGGATCCTAGGAAGGTTCAGGCAATTTTAGATTGGGATCTTCCTGAGAACCTCAAAGCACTGCAACGGTTCTTGGGCTTTGCGAATTTCTATAGGAAATTCATAAAAAATTATTCAGTTATTGTAAAACCCCTTACTGACATGACTAGGAAGGGGACTGATTTTTCTAAACGGTCTGACGCCGCTAAAGTTGCTTTTTCCTCTCTAAAAGAGAGGTTTACCTCGGCACCTGTACTAGTCCAACCTGATGTCTCTCAGCCTTTTATTGTTGAAGTCGATGCGTCTGAGGTGGGAGTAGGGGCGGTGCTGTCTCAGGGTCCGTCCCCTGGCAAATGGCGTCCTTGTGCTTTCTTTTCTAAAAAACTATCTGCAGCAGAAAAGAACTACGATATTGGCAATAGGGAACTATTAGCTATTAAACTAGCGTTTGAAGAATGGAGTCACTTTTTAGAGGGGGCAGTCCACCCCGTCACTGTGATTACGGACCACAAAAATCTTCTGTACCTCGAATCAGCTAAGCGTCTCACTCCTAGACAAGCTAGGTGGTCGCTATTTTTTACCAGGTTTAACTTTGTTATTACCTATCGTCCTGGGGCAAAAAATACCAAGGCTGATGCACTATCTCGTTGTTTCCCTGGAGGGGGTAATGTGAGTGATCTGGTACCCATTCTTCAAAGAGGAGTGGTTGTTTCTGCGGTACACTCTGCTCTGGAGGGGAAGGTGTTAGAGGCCCAGGGGGACGCCCCGGTCTCTTGCCCCTCAGAGAAATTGTTTGTACCGTTGAACCTGCGTTTCGAATTATTAAAGGAACATTATAATTCGGCACTTGCTGGGCACCCGGGTAGTAAAACAACCTTGAAGCTATTGTCTCGTTGTTTTTGGTGGCCAAGGTTGCGTCAGGATGTATTGGATTTTGTGTCTTCTTGTTCTACCTGTGCACGTGCAAAAGTTTTGCATACACGTCCTGCAGGGTCTCTATTACCACTCGTCATTCCCAATAGACCATGGACACATCTGTCAATGGATTTTATCACTGACTTACCTTTGTCTGCGGGTAAAACAGTTATTTTGGTAGTAGTGGACAGGTTTAGCAAAATGGTACACTTCATTGCGTTACCCGCACTACCTAATGCTAAGACTCTTGCTCAGGTATTCATCAGTGAAATCGTGAAGCTTCACGGGTCCCTTCCGATGTTGTTTCGGATCGGGGTACCTAGTTTATTTCTAAATTTTGGAAAGCTTTTTGTTCCCGTTT
Organism: Bufo gargarizans; assembly: GCF_014858855.1. NCBI lineage: Eukaryota > Metazoa > Chordata > Amphibia > Anura > Bufonidae > Bufo > Bufo gargarizans. Next base: position 219,864,403 of record NC_058082.1, on the reverse strand, counting down.
GGGGGTACACATGTCGTTTTCCTCAGCTTTCCATCCTCGAATGGACAGACTGAGCGTACCAACCAAAACCTTGAGACATATCTAAGATGTTTTGTGTCTGAAAACCAAGAGTTGTGGTCATCATATTTACCGTTAGCTGAGTTTGCCATAAATAATCGTCGTCAGGAATCCACTGGCAAGTCACCATTTCTTGGTGCATATGGTTTTCATCCCCAATTCTGTACTTTCAGAGAGGGGGGGTCTTCTGGGGTTCCCGAAGAGGAACGGTTTTCGTCATCTCTTTCATCGGTATGGCAGAAGGTGCAAACTAACTTGAAAAATATGGGAGGTAAATACAAATGCATGGCTGATAAGAGACAATCGCCAGGTCCGGAACTAGGAATGAATGACTATGTGTGGTTGTCTACTAGGAATATTAAATTAAAGGTTCCCTCTTGGAAACTGGGTCCTAGGTTCCTTGGCCCTTACAAAATTGTAGCCATCATCAACCCCATGGCTTTTCGCCTGGAGCTACCTCAGACTTTTAAAATCCATAACGTCTTTCATAAGTCGTTACTCAAAAAATATGTTCCACCTCTAGAACCGTCACCGCTGCCACCCCCTCCTGTTGTTGTGGATGGTAATTTAGAGTTTCAGATATCCAAAATTGTTAATTCTCGTCGGGTCCGCCGCTCTCTTCAATATCAGGTGCATTGGAGAGGTTACGGTCCCGAGGAAAGAATGTGGGTTCCTGCGTCTGAGGTAAACGCCGACAGGCTAGTTCGGGCTTTTCATGCCTCTTATCCTGAGAGACCTATGTAGTAAGATAGGGCTGTTTCCTTATGGTAGCTTTCTGGGTTTGCTTTGCAACCCTTTTTGGCTGACTCAGGGATCCGTAGCTCCTTCTCCTCAGCTGTTCCTTGTCCAGCACTCCCAACCTCCTTATATTCCCCTCTCACGCTTCTCTGGTTGCCAGATATAGAGCTTCCTGCCTGGACTTCTATACTGACCCACTGGAGCTGTGTTGCTGCGTTCTCTGGTTGTTGGTCCAGAACGTTTCCCTCCGGATCCCTGTTGGACCTTTGTGGTCTGCTGTGGTCGCCCACCTGGGCTTATGTGTTTGTCTGTATTGTCTGTCCTCTCCCTGGTGTTTCCCTCTTAGTGTCAGTGGTGCGGACTAGCGATCCCACCGGCCTGTTCACTATCTAGGGCTCATTCTAGAGAAAGCCAGGGTTTAGGCACGTGATCGCCGCACGGGTGAGGAACCTGTCTAGGGACGTCAGGGCAGTCAGGTGCCAGCTGCAAGGTGAGTCAGGGGTCACCACCTTTCCCTCTCCCTTGGGCAGGGCTTTCCCTTTTCCCTCCCTGTGCGTGACGCCGGTCATTACAGAACCATTTGGCGAAACATACCACAAAGTAATAGCACACCAATCTGGAACAATCCGCACATTTCGGTATATTACTGTCTATGTAGTGTAAAAACTGTGGGAGGAGTTAGGGTGGTAAATTTGGCTATAATAATAATATATATGTGAGATAACAGTAAGTGGTCTTGCCATGCAAGAACACTTAATTAGCTACTGCGGCGACCACTATGGGGAGCTCAGTACATGGGAATTTATGCAATTAACATTGACTGCTATGGAAGCCGTAAAAATCACTTTGAACTGAGCTCCTCTTAGTGGTGGTTACGTGAACATGCATGGTTTTATATGATAGAAACAAGTAGTTCATCACTGGACCCACCTTCTGCTGCGTCCCACGGCAGTTGCCTGATCTACCTCCATGGAAGATACACCACTGTATCAGATTCTGCAGCATCAGCAGCGAGGTGAAGGTCTAACACACACTCTGCAAAAGCAAAATGAGAATTTTTTTGTGTTTCGAAAGTCACTTAATTTTAAAGAGCAAATGAGCAATAACAATTACTGCAAATGTGTTAAAACCTTTTAATAATTGGATTGTAGGACAACTTCTTGTATGAACTTTATATGTAGGAAAAATTTTCATGATCGGACAGAAAGGGAACCAATACCATTCTTGGTACTGAATATACTGTATAGCCAGGAGTGCAACGTTAATGAGACAATGTGATACGGTGGCCTCAGGTGGCGCAGTGCTAGGACAGCAGGGGTGCAGATATATAGCCTTTAGCCCTGCACTACTGCACAGTGCTGCACACATCTGTGTTACAGTCTGTAAGTGTGTGTTTCTGTGTGAGTGTATATGTATATACCCAGTTAAAAGGAGAAGTGTTGTACAGTATGTGCAGCAAGCCCCTGTGGAGCCGGTGCAGAGGATGGGAGTGGTAGTGGCCTTGATGCGATGTGGTTGTGACATGGTGTCCTACCTCAGGCTATCCTCGCACCCTGGGGTCTGTTGCATTCAAAGTTATAAAACTGAAGAATGAGGCCAGAGTGGAATGTAACAAAGTCCTTTTTACTAAGTCCAATGTAGAATTTTAAATACATACAGCAGCAGCAAGCTTTTAGTGCAATTCTTCTCTGGCACCAACAGAGAAGGTATGATGGCAGGTTGGGTGGATGTAGTTCTCTACTTGGTTGTTATTGGCCTAATGATAGTCTAGTGATACGTGGCTCTGCTGTAGTCCCTCACCTCACCACAGTGTATTGATATATGATTCTTGAGAGGTGGTACTCTACAAGTTGCTTCCCAACACTCTGGCTGGAGAAAGATATCTGTATACTGGACCTCTATACAATACAAAAAGTGGGTACTCTAAGAGCTACTTCCAAACTCCCCTACTATCTGGACAGAACCTCACACGTTCCCTCTGCAATTTGCATTCTCCTAGACTGAACAACTATTCGGACCACCCTATTCTACCAGGAAGAGTGGAACAACCTCAGGATGATGATGGAGAGCAGCAGTATATTGTGATGCACTGAGATATTTGGTTCTGCTGAGGCAGTATTTTATGTTGCACTATGGTATTGCAGGCCCCGCCCACTTCTTTTGTCCCTACTTACTTGTTTTGGCCTTTCCTACATGTGCTCCCCGTTTTCTGTCAAGTTTGACCCACCTACGACATAGGGTCACTTTTAGGTTTTCTTCCAGGGCCACTTTAGGTTTCCAGTTTGTCCCTGGGTAGATGCAAAATACATAACATCACATAGTATTGAATATAAAATATGATAAAATGCAGCAACTAAGTATACAATATTAGTAGCCCCAGGTCTGGGTTACCACATATGTGTGTGTGTATGCATATGCAGATATTGAGAGTTACACCCAATATACAGGATATGACTAGCGGTGCTGTTAAGTGCCTATATAATATCTGTATCAGTATCTTAGTATCTGCTCTTCTTCTGTATATATGGACACTGCACAGTACCACTTCTCTTGTACTGTATACTTGATGTAATTCTCAGTATATGCTCTTATTCTGTATATATGGACAATGCACACAGGGCCACAGTGCCAATTAGGCGAGGTGAAGAGATGGTCTCAGGCGGCGCGGCTCTGGTGACAAGTGGGGCACGGCAGTGGCAGGGTGCAGGGAGATGAGCACTTCCATTGTGAAAGCGCTCATCTCCATAGTCATCTGTATCGCCGTCCCCAGGATAGTGATACAGATGGATGTGCTGTGGTGGGGCAAGGGAGGGAGAGGCGTCTCCCTTCCCTATTCCTCTGTTAGGCTGCAAGCACTAGGCCTGCAGCCTATCAGAGGCCGGTGCAGGGAGGGACATCAGGAGCCGTACAGCACGGGGACACAAGCCGGAAGAGGCCTGCATCGCATAGCTGCCAGAATGATGGAGGTAAGTATATGTGTATTTTTTTTATATAGTACAATACAGGAGAGGAGCGCTATGGAGGCACTGTGGGGGTACTTGTTACTAGCACATGATTGGGGGGACGCTTGTTACTGGCACATGATTGGGGGGCTCTGTGGGGGCACTTCTTACTGGCACATAATTGGGGAGCAGCTTATTGCCAGCACCCAAATAGCATACATTCTACTGCAAACATGGTGGAATTGCCCCTTTAAAAAAAAATGTCATTTTCTATTTACCATTTATAATTGGGCATTTCAGTACATTGTACCTGTGTTGGCGAACACTTAGTTTTATTACTTTAAGAAACTGGTATACTAAAAGTAATACAGCAATAACGCCATTATTATACCCTTGTTAGTGATTGTATTGCTTTATTTATTCAAGAAGCAATGCACTGCTATAACAAAAGCAATGTTGCAATAATGCAACTATTATACCCATGTTAGTGAACAAGAATTATTATAAGAAACTGTTCAATGTTATACCAAATCAATAGAGCAATAATGTCATTATTATAACCCAATGAATAAGGATAGAGGCAGCATGTCCTTTTGAACGTTTTTTGTTGACTCAAGCGGCTCCCAATAAAGGGATTTTTTATACCGGACATGCTGCCTCTATTCTTATTCATTGGACTGTATGTTTAGGAGCCCTGATGGATCTAGGACTCCATGTAGGCTGCTGCATTCCGGATGACCACAAGTTCTGGTGAGTGCGACTCCACAACATTTTGTTTGCATTATTATAGCCCTGTCAGTGAGTATGTGGTTTTATTACTTAAAGAAACTGTTCAGTGTTATACCAAAAGCAGTATGGCAATAATGCCATCATTACAATTGTGTTGAACTTGTGTGAACATGTTGTATATGACTTCAAGAAATCATTCAATGTTATAGCAAACATATTTTACTGCAAAACTGTATTGCATTGTAAAATATATGTACCAGTGTGCAGTGTGTTTATAGAAAGGGATGGACATTGTATTGCCTTTAACTGTATTAAAATTACAGAAAAAACACTTGTAATTTTGCTAGTACCGTTTAATACTCTGTGTACCAAACTCATGACATTTCAGTTAAAGGCGTCATAATAAAATAGCTGGTAAACAGAAGAGTACAAAACAAAAGACTTAACATGGGTGTTGCAGGAGAAGCTGGATATTACAGAGACATTGGAACAGTGGCTAGAACTGGGGCAGTTTGCTCTCTCTATACTGAGTTGCCCAGCCTCCAGTGTCATTTCAGAGAGGGTTTTCAGCATGGCAGATGGTATCATCATACCAAACGGACAAACTTGTCCTCCACCAGTGTACAAAACTTCCCTTTTGTCAAAATAAATCAGGCAAGGGTCCATGAGGATTTTCATACAACTCCAGCTTAGGCTAATGAATAGATCTGCCATTGCTGATGGCGGCTACTGATTGCCGGCCCCATCACTCCACTGCCTCTGTCTGCCTGCTTACCATCATGTTCTGTACTATATGGCTGCTACTGCCACCACTGCCACAGTTGCTACTCCCCACTGCTAATTCCCCTGCTGCAACTACTATTTCCCCTGCACATCTGCCACTACTACACACATCTGCTTGCTGCCTTGTCTGTTCCTTGCTATCACTATTACCCCTACACACCTTACCCTTTCTACATGCACACTGTACTGCTGCTGCTCCTCCTAAATAAAAGGGCATTTTTTTCCAGGCTCCTTCATCTTCATAACAAGCCACTATTCCTTCTGACTATTAACACAACTCTCTGAACATAGTCCTTCAGCCAGTTTTCAATGTAATTACAAATTATACTTTCTAAGCCTATAAACCTTATTTTACTTATTAAACATCTATGAGGGATAGTATTAACTATATTAAATTCCTTTGAAAAATCCCAAAACACTATAAGCACAGCCACCGCTCTGTCCAGGCTACTACTCACTTCCTCATAAAAACAAATCGGGTTAGTCTGACAACTTCTGTCCTTGGTAAGACTATCATTTATGATATTATGTGTGGTCATTTGCTCCTATACAGCATAAGAGCCCTTCAATTTTTTTTCCCACAATGAAAGTTAGGCTTACTGGAATATCATTTGTAAGAGTCAAGCTTGTCAGCTGCTATAGTTAGCAAAGGTAAAGTAAACAACTATTCTAAAAGTGTGACCTTTTCCCCTTTTCTTTCATCCTAAGAATTTTTACGTTGCCTCAGATCCTAAGGCAAAACAGGATATTATCTATGTCTGCAGAATGGTTGGAGATGTGATATGAGTCTTTTATGACATCTGCTACATAGAATCAAAGCAGAGGGTTCAGCGAACCACAAAGACTAAACAAATGCAAACACAGTCAAAATCAATGTTCACCGAGCAAAAATATCAGCAGAATGCACAAAGTAATCATACTATCAAATTACAGTTTTATTATATGGTCAATCTAAATAAAACATTCAGTACAAAAATAGATAAAAACATATGCACACTTGCAACAGTGGCGTCTAGTAACTGGGGACTATACTCGATTTTAAATAGTCAGCATCTAACAGTTGACAATAACATACAGCATGCTTGGCATGAATCACATCCTTAGGCACCAAGTAACAGTATAGCACTAAGGCAATATATACAGTGGATATAAAAAATCTACACACCCCTGTTAAAATGTCAGATTGTGCTGTAAAAAAAAAAGAGACAAAGATAAACCATTTCAGAACTTTTTCCACCTTTAATGTGACCTATAAACTGTACAAACAAACATCAATCTTTTAGGTGGAGGGAAGAAAACAAATAAAACTAAAATAATGTGGTTGCATAAGTGTGCACACCCTCTTATAACTGAGGATGTAGCTGTGTTCAGAATTAAGCAATCACATTCAAAATCATGTTAAATAGGAGTCAGCATACACCTGCCATCATTTAAAGTGCCTGTGATTAACCCTAAATAAAGTTCAGCTGCTCTTATTGGTCTTTCCTGAAATTTTCTTAGTCACATCCCACAGCAAAAGCCATGGTCCAGAAAGAGCTTCCAAAGCATCAGAGGGATCTCATTGTTAAAAGGTATCAGTCAGGAGAAGGGTACAAAATAATTTCCAAGGCATTAGATACACCATGGAACACAGTGAAGACAGTCATCATCAAGTGGAGAAAATATGGCACAACAGTGACATTACCAAGAACTGGACGTCCCTCCAAAATTGATGGAAAAACGAGAAGAAAACTAGTCTGGGAGGCTACCAAGAGGCCTACAGCAACAATAAAGGAGCTGCAGGAATATCTGGCAAGTACTAGCTGTGTGGTACATGTGACAACAATCTCCCATATTCTTCATATGTGTGGGCTATGGGGTAAAGTGGCAAGACGAAAGCCTTTTCTTACGAAGAAAAACATCCAAGCCAAGATACATTTTGAAAAACATATCTGAAATCTCCCAAAAGCATGTGGGAAAAGGTGTTATGGTCTGATGAAACCAAGATTGAACTTTTTGGCCATAATTCCAAAAGGTATGTTTGGCAAAAAAACAACACTGCACATCACCTAAAGAACACCATACCCACAGTGAAGCATGGTGGTGGCAGCATCATGCTTTGGGGCTGTTTTTCTTCAGTTTGAACTGGGGCCTTAGTTAACCTAGAGGGAATTACTAACAGTTCCAAATACCAGTCAATATTGGCACAAAACCTTCAAGCTTCTGCTAGAAAGCTGAACATGAAGAGGAACTTCATCTTTCAGCATGACAATGACCCAAAGCATACATCCAAATCAACAAAGGAATGGCTTCACCAGAAGAAGATTAAAGTCTCGGAATGGCGCAGCCAGAGCCCAGACCTGAATCTGATTGAAAATCTGTGGGGTAATGTGAAGAGGGCTGTGCACAGGAGATGCCCTCGCAATCTGACAGATTTTGAGTGTTTTTGCAAAGAAGAGTGGGCAAATCTTGCCAAGTCAAAATGTGCGCCATGCTGATAGACTCATACCCAAAAAGACTGAGTGCTGTAATAAAATCGCAAGGTGCTTCAACAAAATATTAGTTTAAGGGTGTGCACACTTATGCAACCATATTATTTTATTTTTATATTTTTTCTTCCCTCTACCTAAAAGATTTCAGTTTGTTTTTCAATTGAGTTGTACAGTTTATAGGTCACATTAAAGGTGGAAAAAGTTCTGAAATTATTTATCTTTGTCTCATTTTTTTACAGCACAGAAACTTGGCATTTTAGACTTTTTATATCCACTGTATGTATGTATATATATATATATATATATATATATAATATATATATATATATATATAAATATAAAACACAGCAGCACAGTCAGAGTTGGTGGACTGGGTGCAAATCCCCACAGAGGTCGGCTCTTCCTCGACGATATACAATAAATAAATAACGAGGCAGCACTTCCAGCTTTCAGTGAACGGGTGAAGACCAATGGACCGCAGCGTCATCCACCAACGCTGCGGTCCATTGGGACGTCACGTGGGAGCGCGGTGGCGTCGGGGGTGTGGCCAGAGATGTCTGGCCCGGCGCATGCGCACCGCCGACGAGGGGACGCCAACCTTGGCGGCGTGGTGATGTCCATATGTGGTGAGCTCTGTCCTGTTTTTAATATGTAATAAGGTACAGCTGTAAGGACAGCAGATGATTTTAACCCTACATGCACCTAGCACTTTTGTATAGTGTTCACTGTTGTAATGGACACGGATTCTTTTCATATATATTATAGATGCACATAAATATTTATGTACACTGCTTCTCTTTGATGTTATTATGAACACATTTGTACGCTCTAGCATGAGTATAGTTTTTAACATTTATTATACACTAATGTCATGTGACGATGTAGTCAGAGATCATGTGACCAGATTGAAAACATGTGTAACCACTGATTGTAATTCACTTGTATTGGAGTGTGGGTATATATACCCTGTCATTTGCACTGTTATGTAGCTTGATAAAGGCCTCATTGAGCAGGCCAAAACGTCGCTTGGATTAAAGTTTGGGGTCTTCACCCGTTCACTGAAAGCTGGAAGTGCTGCCTCGTTATTTATTTTTTATTATATATATATATATATATATATATATATAGGAGAAGTGAAAAATAGCCAGCAGCACTCCAAATCAATTCAAATGTTGAAGATTTATTGGACCCAAAATCAAGCGACATTTCAACAGCTTGTTGCTGTCTTTATCAAGCACAGTGCACATGTGTTACAGACACACTTTAAATAAGAGCATCAATCAAAAATAGATTAACATCAATTGAACATAATACAGTGAATGTACAGTGAACGAACAATACATGTGATCATGAGAAATACATATATCAGATTGGCCTCATTTGGCAAAAATAGTGCATCGGACTAAAACAACATTAATTCCACATATCGTGATTTATATGAAATATATCATAATGAGTGTCAGTGATTACCCTAATGAGGTGAATTAAAAAACTCACTGTCAGGTGGGCAGCTGCATGGTTGGCGTTGATCGTGCTCCTTGGCGTCCCCATACACAATTTGCGCATGCGCGAAAATACTATACGTAATTAGCGCATGCGCGAAAATATCAAATCTCGCGATATCTCCGTCCTCGACAGGCTGACTAACACCCACAGCTAAGATGGGCGAAACTGGATCAAATGCACTGTGCGCATGTCAGAACGGTACTGGGTGCCGCCCAACACATATCACATGATCAAAGTGATCTCAATAGGGCTGCTAGTCCATGGAACCCGATATTATTACAGAATTGGGTCATAGGGCAATGTCGCACGGCCACCCACATGTCAAAGCACGTATGATAGCCGGGCACAGTGTCCCATAGATCCAAAATCTAAGCTATGAAAAATGTTTTACTTTATATATATGAATGTCACATATTGGTTGACAATTCATAATAATAGGATATCGGCGTAAACAATGGGAGAACAAACCTACGTCGCAGGGGGATCCCCACGGAACGCCACTAATCTCTCATAAAGTAACGACATTGATACCTATAAATAAATATAAGCATTCAGATCAAGGGAAAAAGGGGGGATAACCATGATAATGCAGGTACCACGGTCAAATAGATCAAAAAAATTACTGTATGAACTGTATGAGTGGGCATCCAGCACAATGTACAACAAATTCCGCACAAGTGGTAAAGCAATGAACCAGACATATATTGATTGGATAAAGTGAATAGATATTGGGGAGCCAACCGGAACCAGGGTGAACGTCACATCATGCAGCGCCTCCACCAAGGCAGTGAGGTCAAAATGAATCTAAAAACGAAGAGAGAAAACTTTAGCGATTCTCATAAGAATAAATACTTGATTCAAGAAAATGATTCAAATGCAGATACACACATGTGCATTTGACCTACAGCAAGGGATACGGATCCAGCAGAGTAGAGAAGGCATAGGATATGGGCAGTGCCAGGGCCAAACTACACTAATCCACCCTAAAGTCAACGTTTAACCCATTAGGTTTTAACGTCTTTAGCGTATAAATCCAGTATAACTCGCGTTTTTTAAGGATAGCCTGTCTATCTCCACCACGCCTCCCCAATTCTACCTGTTCCAAAATTCAAAATCTCAAATCACTCTGTGTGTGCCCTGCCTCTTTGAAATGTTTGGACACCGGTAAATCCATCTTTTCTTTCCTGATGGAATAGCGATGCTGATTCAATCGTGTCTTTACATCCCACGTGGTCTCACCAACATACCACTTCCCGCACGGGCAGGTCAGTTGGTAGATCACGTAGGATGAGTCACAAGTCAAGAATTGAGTGATTTTCATCATCCCACCAGTGGCCGGATTTAGAAATGTATCTCCTTTGATCATAAGTTTGCAATTTATGCAATGATAGCAAGGGTAGCAGCCAGTACGAGTAGAACCACACATTGTCCTCACATTGATCCTGGCACTGCCCACATCCGCCCTCACCAATCTATCACCCACGTTCCGTCCTCTCCGATAGGAGAAAAGAGGGGGTGATTTAAATTGAGCAATTTGGGGAAAACTATTCCCTATCAACCTCCAATGTCTCCGAATGACACTCGCTATTTGCGGGCTGTCAGTCGAGAAATGGGAGATGAAGGGAATACGTGGACATTGGGCATCAGTCTGAACAATAGTATCAGTGGGTTGATTCCCCAATCTATCAATGGTATTTCTGATCAGCTTTTTCGGATATCCACGTATGGCAAATTTCTGACTCATTTCTTGAAATCTAGTGTGTCTCACTTGTCTATCCTTAACTATGCGTTGTACTCGCAGGAACTGGCTGTAGGGTAGAGATCGGATCATGGAACGAGGATGGTGGCTGTCATATCATAACATGGTGTTCTTGTCAGTGGGTTTAACAAATAAATCAGTACTCAAACCTCGTCCCATGATCCGGACCTCTGTATCCAGGAACTGTAGTTTATCCATGGACTGCACCATAGTGAATTTCATAGTGGGGTCGATTTCGTTGAGAAAAGCATGGAACGCAAGGAGGTCCAACGTGTCGCCCGTCCACACCAAGAAGATATCGTCGATATAGCGCCACCACCCCAGAACATGTCTGAAGTGGTGGCTGCCATAGATCGACGACTCCTCGAGGTGGGCCATGTAGATGTTTGCATAAGTGGGCGCCACGTTGGACCCCATCGCGGTTCCACGCAACTGAACAAAGAAATCGTCCTGAAAAAGAAAATAATTTTTCGTAAGAACAAATCTTAATGAAAGTAAAAAATCTTGGCAAATTTCGGAATAATCAGAACTTCTAAGACACGCCTTAACAGCCTGCAGGCCAAGCTCATGGTCAATCGACGTGTATAAACTACACACGTCGAATGACACAAGAGCCGAGCCTGCAGGGACCTCAAGTTCATTTATTTTAGACAAAAAATCACCCGTTTCCTGTTCGTCCTTGGCAGCACACACCAAAGGGTTAAGTCCCCTAGGTACAACCAGAATAGAGACCAATTAGCAAGCAATAGATTGATTAATTACATAGTACCTCCCAGTATAAAGCACCACAGAGCACACAGAGCCATGTATTTTATTTTCTCTAGGCACTTGAAGAGACCACAACTCCCACAGTTATCCCCTGCCAGGAGTGATACTTTTAGTCCCTCACCCTGAAGATGGACGCGAGAGTGTTTTCCCCAGTGCAGTCGGCAGCACCTCGCTCCATTCTCTGCTTGCCTCCCTCTGCATAGTGTGGGTTGAGGTTGAGGCAGCAGAGACGCGCGCTATAGGGGAGGCGCACGCGCGAGATGATACTGGGGAATCGCGGCGTCTCGCGCATGCGCACTCCGCTGGCGCGTCCCGGAAGTATTTAACTCCGTGGTACCGTTACTATGGGCGCTCGCCAGGACGCTACTCCCACTGCTTGCCGAGGTAAGTAAGGAGAACGTTGGGGATAACATGCTTGGCAAGATCTGGCATAAGTTGATACGGCTGTCCCTTCCTCTGTGCGCACTGTTCGGTGGTGTTGGGGTGAAGGAATGATTTTTACTGATACTCCTTATCTATTATTAGATGTCTGCCTCCCCAGAGGAATCTCTTAAGAGAAAAAGAAAATCCAGACACCGCTCCTGCAGGAATTGTGAACAACCTATGCCAGATGATGCTTTTTCTGATCTGTGTCAGGGCTGCACTTCTGTTCATTCTGAGTCTCCTCCCTCCCAGAATAATGACTTTCTGCACTGGTTTAAGGAGCAGCTATCGTCTGTTTTTAATGAAATCAGAACCTCCAATAAAAAAAACAAAAAATCGCAGGAAACCTCGGAACCTCAGTTTGCCTTATCCTCTGACAGTTCCTTGTCTGAGGGAGAGATAGACTCAGATTCGGAGGATATGGAGGACACTATGCTGTTCCATAAGGAGAACCTAGGGGATCTTATCAAAGCAGTCAAGCTTACTATTGAATCCAGTAGAGATATTTCTAATAAGTCAAAATGTGACAAGCTGTTTTACTTTCCTAAATCAGGATGCAAAGCCTTTCCAGGGCACCCGCTGCTCAATGAGTGGTTAAAGCAGGATTGGGATAAACCGGATAAGAAACCGGATCCCAGTTCCAGATTCAAACATACATATAAATTAGCGGACGACACATGTAAAGATTGGTTGTCAGTCCCTAAAGTAGACCTTCCGGTGGCCAGATTGTCAAGGAGGGCGCTTTTTCCATCTGAGGAGACTTCCTTGATCAAGGATCCAGTAGACAAGAAGGCGGAGTCTTTTTTGAAAAAAGCATATGCGTCCACTTCTTCTTCTTGTGTACCGGCCTTAGCCTCTGTGCCAGTGGCAAGATCTCTGCGGATCTGGCTGTCCCAATTATCTCATGACCTGGAAGATGGAGTCCCAAGGGAAGAGATTTTAAAAAATATCCCGGTTATGAAGCATGCTTCTGAATTCTTGTGTGATTCGCCATTGGATTCATTAAAATTTGCATCACGTTCTTTGGCTCTCACTAATGCCGCCAGAAGGGCCATATGGATTAAGCAGTGGTCAGGTGACCTCTTGTCAAAGTTCCACTTTTGTAATCTTCCATTCCAGCCCACGTCCTTGTTTGGCCCTCAGTTGGAAAAAATTCTGGAGTCATTAAATGACAGCAAAACTGCTAAATTCCCGGAAACAAGAAGGAAGCCTTCCAGATCTTTTCGTTTCCAGAGAAGAAGATCTCTTAGATTTCGGAACAAACAGCAGTTTGACAGACAAAGAAGATTCCGTAACAACAGACAGGAGAGACCTGACTTCAGGAAAAAAGATAAGAAGCCCGCAGAACAATGACGCCAGGCCTCAGCCCCGGGTAGGATCAAGATTAAAAGAATTCACCGCAGCATGGGAAAACACATCGAACGACGCCTGGGTCATTTCCACTATCCGGAGAGGTTATGTCCTGGAATTTTCAAAAATCCCTCCAGACCGGTTTCTTATAAACCAGACAAATCCAGTGATCCTTCAACTGTTAGAAGAATTCACAGAGAAGGCGGCATTGGAGCCAGTGCCTTATATAGAGGCGGGCAAAGGCGTCTATTCCAAGGTTTTCCCGGTACCCAAACCAGGGAACAAGTGGAGGCTAGTAGTGGATCTAACGTACCTAAACAAGTATATTGCCAAGAAGAGATTCAGAATGGAGTCAATCCGATCGGTGATATCGCTATTAGAGGAGAACAGCTACATGGCATCGGTAGATCTCCAAGATGCATATTTACACATTCCAATCCTTCCCAAGCATCGGAAGTATTTAAGAATAGCGATTCGAACTCAACACAGAACATCGCATCTTCAGTTCACCTGTTTACCCTTCGGGATATCATCAGCACCCAGGGTGTTCTCAAAAGTAGCAGTAATCCTGACGGAAGCATTGCACCTCAAAGGCATATGTTGCATACCGTATCTAGACGACTGGCTTCTGATAGCGAACTCTGCGGCTCAACTATCAACAGATTTGAAAGAGGCTCTACTACTGCTCCAGAATCATGGGTTTCTGGTAAATCACAAAAAATCTCAACTTATTCCTTCTCAGGAGATAAAGTTTCTGGGATTCATTCTGAATTCAAAGAAGATGAATGTCAGGTTATCCGCAGAAAGGATAATAGCTATCCAGAAACAGGCCTCACACCTGATCTCTGCCCCCAGAGTAACATTTCGGCAGGCCATGTCTTTACTGGGTCGGTTAACTTCCTCAGTGGATGCAGTTCCATGGGCAAGAGCTCACTTCAGAGAGCTACAACATGCCATCCTCACAGCATGGGACAAGAGTTATCACTCCCTGGACAGGAAGTTTGTGATACCAGTATCGACGCGTCATCATCTCAGGTGGTGGATGTCACCCAAACGCCTTCAACAAGACAAAAGTCTGCAATCTCAAAGCCAGATTCACCTCACTACGGATGCCTCCTCCTGGGGTTGGGGTGCCCATGTCGACAGTCTGTGGGTGCAGAGGAAGTGGAACACAGCAGATTCCAAAAGGTCCTCCAACTGGAGGGAGCTAAAGGCGGTACGCCTAGCCTTAATTCATTTCCAGGATCATCTGAAGAGCCGCAGTGTCCTAATCCGGTCAGACAACATCTCCACGGTGTACTACATAAACAAGCAGGGAGGGATGAGAAACAGCAGTCTCTCCAGGGAATGCAGTCTTCTGATGACTTGGGCCGAAGTATGGACCCGAGAGATAACAGCAGTCCACGTAAAGGGTGGATTGAATGTCATGGCCGACCTACTCAGTCGCAAGAAGATGCTCCCGGGAGAATGGAGTCTCAATCCGGCGGTGTTTGCAGAGATCGAGAATCGGTGGGGAGAACCTCGTATGGATGTAATGGCAACGGAACAGAACAGGAAGACCCAAATATTCTGTTCCATTTACCGCTCCACGCAAGCATTTGCGATCAACGGTTTATCAGTCAGTTGGAAAGAAGGTCTGATTTACGTCTTTCCACCAGTTCCAATGATCTCAAAGGTACTCAAGAAGATTCAGCAGGACCAAGCAGAAGCAATTGTGGTCCTACCTTATTGGCCACGAAGAACGTGGTTTTCCCTGGCTCTCCGTCTATCCAGAGGGAGGATTTGGAAGATTCCACCCAGACGGGATCTCCTCAGTCAGAACGGGTTTCTTCATCCGAACCCCAACAACCTCAAGTTATCGGTTTGGAGACTGAGCGGGATTCTTTAATTCACCTAGGTCTTCCCACGGAAGTGATCAATACTCTCCTAGCTGCTCGAAAACCAGCTACAGTTACGGTTTACAACCGAGTTTGGCGCATCTTTAAGACATGGTGCCAAAGCAACTCAGAAAACCCAGAATCCCTAAATGCGATCATTCACTTTCTTCATGAAGGCTTCAAAAAAGGTCTGAAAACGAATACATTGAAGGTTTACTTTACTGCAATAAATGCACAGCAACAAGGAAAGTTTTCAAATAATCCATTAATCCGCACTTTCTTCAAAGCCTTGAAGAATATTAATCCTTCCTTCCAGTCTCCAATTCCATCCTGGGATCTGTCTGTGGTATTGTCCGCTTTGTGTAAACCTCCATTCGAGCCGCTTGAAGAAGCTTCCATAAAACACTTGTCTGGGAAAGCCTTGTTCCTAGTAGCAATCACATCAGCAAGACGTATAAGTGATCTACAAGCCCTATCCTGTAGGGAACCATATTTCAGAGACCTAGGCCACTCCGTGGTTCTACGCACAATGCCAGGTTTCTTGCCCAAGGTTGCTTCAACTACCAACATTAACCAGGAAATATCGCTCCCAGTAATCCAGTCTAATGCTCAAGACCAGGATCAAACTCATCTCCTGGATGTCAGAAGAGTTCTTCTGTTCTACCTACAAGTCACTTCATCATTCAGAGAATGTGAAAGCCTCTTTTTGCAGCATCAGGGCCCTAATAAGGGTAAAAGGGCCAGTAAAGCAACTTTAGCGAGGTGGATCAAACAAACTATAGAGTTGGCCTACTCAATGGCTGAGTTACAGTGTCCATTGTTATTAAAGGCCCATTCAACAAGGTCTACAGCTTCGCCCTGGGCTGAACTGGCACAAGTCCCATTGGAACAAATCTGCAGAGCCGCAACATGGTCTACATCATCAACCTTCATTAAACACTACAGGCTAGACATTCAGGCAGCAGAAGAGGCTTCTTTTGGCAAACGAGTGCTACAGTTGGCGGCCAGTGCTCCCTCCCTTTGAGTACTGCTTAAAAATCCCTTTGGTGTGTGCTGCCAAGGACGAACAGGAAAGCGAAAATTTACTTACCGAAATTTTTGTTTCCTGGAGTCCGTAGGCAGCACAATATGCCCACCCTTAATAAATTATTGCTGCATACAATACATGGCTCTGTGTGCTCTGTGGTGCTTTATACTGGGAGGTACTATGTAATTAATCAATCTATTGCTTGCTAATTGGTCTCTATTCTGGTTGTACCTAGGGGACTTAACCCTTTGGTGTGTGCTGCCTACGGACTCCAGGAAACAAAAATTTCGGTAAGTAAATTTTCGCTATCTCTGATGAATGATCTGGTGGAGATGGCAAAACGGCGCAACATTTTATCAAGGAAAATCGCCACATTGTAAAAAAGGGACTCCCTCCCAGATAAAATTGGGCGGCCAGGTGGGGGCGAAACCCCCTTGTGTACTTTTGGCAGGGTGTATAACAGAGGCGTACAGGGCTTGTCCCGATACAAGTAGCTGAACAACTTGTCATCAATGATTTCCGCCTCACGGGCTTGATTTAAAATATCTCTTAGCTCCCTTAGCAAGCCAAATTTCGGATCCTGTGCGACCCGTTTATACACCTGTGGGTCGTTGAGTTGGCCATGGATCTCCCGGATGTACTCACTGGTGTCCATTACCACAACCCCACCACCCTTGTCCGCGGACTTGATGGTGAGGCTGTGGTCGGAGGCCAGAGAGCACATCGCAGTCATCTCATCAGAGGTGATATTAGCAAATCTGAGATCATTGTATTCAGAAACCCTTTTTTAATTCATTGAGGTCCCTGCGTATGGCTAGAAAAAAGGCATCAACAGCTGGATGATCAATCACAGGGTTAAAGTTACTTTTGACATATAAACCTGTATTATGCAAAGACAATTCTGTTGATCTATCGCCTTCACCTCTCACAGTTTGGTTTTGTGTGGCAAACCAAATCTTTAGTTTGATACTACGTAAAAATCTATGTAAGTCCAACTCAATGTTAAACCAAGACTGATAGTTGTGCATCATCTAGAACCGTAGAGGAGATATTTACCACTGTGTCCTCTTTTTGTTCACTATTTTCTGGTGCTGAGGTCTGAGGTTTTTGTTTCTGTCCTCGCCATCTCCGGTGGCGTTTGCCGCCCCTCCTGGTTCTATAGGATCCGTGCCCAGTCCTAAAAAAGATTTCGGACATGTTGCTTGCTGGTTGGCATCTACACGTTCCTGACTCTTATTTTGAGATTGGGATCGTGTGTGTCTTTTGTCAGAGGGATGAATCTGCCTCCTATCTCCTCCTCTAGAATTCTTAGGATCACGTTGCCATACATATATGAATCCACGTGTATAATCCTCCATGTCGCGTGACCATTTTTGGCGTTTTTTATCTTGCAGTTCAGCTCTTAGTTTCTCAAAATGTGGTGTGCAAGACGCAACATATGCATCAAATTCTGCAGCCGGCAATACATTTTTCAATGCCATTGTAGTTGTCTGTAGAGCATCCTGTAGAGACAAAATCTCTTTCTGGAGAAACTCAATATTGAGCAGTATCATATCAAATGCAAACTTATTGCAAATTTGTGAGAATCTCGCACAGAAATCAGCATTGTTTGGAAATAAATCCGGTCTCAACTGTGACCTCATCCCGCGTGGGATTCTGTGATTTTGATGATATTCACACAGAGTAAACATATGGAGCTCCAGGTTAATGAGACGTTTAGAGTCATACTCAAAACGCTTTTTAGTGTCCAGTATGGTGGGTGTGAGCAAAAAGGTTGTGTCTCTCTCTGTACCTTGCAGGATCCTCAGTTCGTCCTCCTTGCTGTAGGTGAAGACACCTGGGTAAAGGTTTTCAGACGGTGTAGCCATGTTAGGTGCAAAGCGACCTCAGGTGCAGTAGACAATTTGAGGAAAGTGAGGAGGCAGCACACTGTATAAGCAGGGGGTGCACGTCCGGCCAGTGTGGACCAGCACCTAGGTCCAATGTACTAGAAATGAAAAATAGCCAGCAGCACTCCAAATCAATTCAAATGTTGAAGATTTATTGGACCCAAAATCAAGCGACGTTTAAATAAGAGCATCAATCAAAAATAGATTAACATCAATTGAACATAATACAGTGAATGTACAGTGAACGAACAATACATGTGATCATGAGAAATACATATATCAGATTGGCCTCATTTGGCAAAAATAGTGCATCTGACTAAAACAACATTAATTCCACATATCGTGATTTATATGAAATATATCATAATGTGTGTCAGTGATTACCCTAATGAGGTGAATTAAAAAACTCACTGTCAGGTGGGCAGCTGCATGGTTGGCGTTGATCATGCTCCTTGGCGTCCCCATACACAATTTGCACATGCGCGAAAATACTATACGTAATTAGCGCATGCGCGAAAATATCAAATCTCGCGATATCTCCGTCCTCGAGAGGCTGACTAACACCCACAGCTAAGATGGGCGAAACTGGATCAAATGCACTGTGCGCATGTCAGAACGGTACTGGGTGCCGCCCAACACATATCACATGATCAAAGTGATCTCAATAGGGCTGCTAGTCCATGGAACCCGATATTATTACAGAATTGGGTCATAGGGCAATTTCGCACGGCCACCCATATGTCAAAGCACGTATGATAGCCGGGCACAGTGTCCCAAAGATCCAAAATCTAAGCTATGAAAAATGTTTTACTTTAGACATGTTCTAGGGTGGTGGCACTATATCGACGATATCTTCTTGGTGTGGACGGGCGACACGTTGGACCTCCTTGCGTTCCATGCTTTTCTCAACGAAATCGACCCCACTGTGAAATTCACTATGGTGCAGTCCATGGATAAACTACAGTTCCTGGATACAGAGGTCCGGATCATGGGACGAGGTTTGAGTACTGATTTATTTGTTAAACCCACTGACAAGAACACCCTGTTACGATATGACAGCCACCATCCTCGTTCCATGATCCGATCTCTACCCTACAGCCAGTTCCTGCGAGTACAACGCATAGTTAAGGATAGACAAGTGAGACACACTAGATTTCAAGAAATGAGTCAGAAATTTGCCATACGTGGATATCCGAAAAAGCTGATCAGAAATACCATTGATAGATTGGGGAATCAACCCACTGATACTATTGTTCAGACTGATGCCCAATGTCCACGTATTCCCTTCATCTCCCATTTCTCGACTGACAGCCCGCAAATAGCGAGTGTCATTCGGAGACATTGGAGGTTGATAGGGAATAGTTTTCCCCAAATTGCGGAATTTAAATCACCCCCTCTTTTCTCCTATCGGAGAGGACGGAACGTGGGTGATAGATTGGTGAAGGCGGATGTGGGCAGTGCCAGGATCAATGTGAGGACAATGTGTGGTTCTACTCGTACTGGCTGCTACCCTTGCTATCATTGCATAAATTGCAAACTTATGATCAAAGGAGATACATTTCTAAATCCGGCCACTGGTGGGATGATGAAAATCACTCAATTCTTGACTTGTGACTCATCCTACGTGATCTACCAACTGACCTGCCCGTGCGGGAAGTGGTATGTTGGTGAGACCACGTGGGATGTAAAGACACGATTGAATCAGCATCGCTATTCCATCAGGAAAGAAAAGATGGATTTACCGGTGTCCAAACATTTCAAAGAGGCAGGGCACACACAGAGTGATTTGAGATTTCGAATTTTGGAACAGGTAGAATTGGGGAGGCGTGGTGGAGATAGACAGGCTATCCTTAAAAAACGCGAGTTATACTGGATTTATACGCTAAAGACGTTAAAACCTAATGGGTTAAACGTTGACTTTAGGGTGGATTAGTGTAGTTTGGCCCTGGCACTGCCCATATCCTATGCCTTCTCTACTCTGCTGGATCCGTATCCCTTGCTGTAGGTCAAATGCACATGTGTGTATCTGCATTTGAATCATTTTCTTAAATCAAGTATTTATTCTTATGAGAATCGCTAAAGTTTTCTCTCTTCGTTTTTAGATTCATTTTGACCTCACTGCCTTGGTGGAGGCGCTGCATGATGTGACGTTCACCCTGGTTCCGGTTGGCTCCCCAATATCTATTCACTTTATCCAATCAATATATGTCTGGTTCATTGCTTTACCACTTGTGCGGAATTTGTTGTACATTGTGCTGGATGCCCACTCATACAGTTCATACAGTAATTTTTTTGATCTATTTGCACTATCATGGTTATCCCCCCTTTTTCCCTTGAATTGAATGCTTATATTTATTTATAGGTATCAATGTCGTTACTTTATGAGAGATTAGTGGCGTTCCGTGGGGATCCCCCTGCGACGTAGGTTTGTTCTCCCATTGTTTACGCCGATATCCTATTATTATGAATTGTCAACCAATATGTGACATTCATATATATAAAGTAAAACATTTTTCATAGCTTAGATTTTGGATCTATGGGACACTGTGCCCGGCTATCATACGTGCTTTGACATGTGGGTGGCCGTGCGACATTGCCCTATGACCCAATTCTGTAATAATATCGGGTTCCATGGACTAGCAGCCCTATTGAGATCACTTTGATCATGTGATATGTGTTGGGCGGCACCCAGTACCGTTCTGACATGCGCACAGTGCATTTGATCCAGTTTCGCCCATCTTAGCTGTGGGTGTTAGTCAGCCTGTCGAGGACGGAGATATCGCGAGATTTGATATTTTCGCGCATGCGCTAATTACGTATAGTATTTTCGCACATGCGCAAATTGTGTATGGGGACGCCAAGGAGCACGATCAACGCCAACCATGCAGCTGCCCACCTGACAGTGAGTTTTTTAATTCACCTCATTAGGGTAATCACTGACACTCATTATGATATATTTCATATAAATCACGATATGTGGAATTAATGTTGTTTTAGTCCGATGCACTATTTTTGCCAAATGAGGCCAATCTGATATATGTATTTCTCATGATCACATGTATTGTTCGTTCACTGTACATTCACTGTATTATGTTCAATTGATGTTAATCTATTTTTGATTGATGCTCTTATTTAAAGTGTGTCTGTAACACATGTGCACTGTGCTTGATAAAGACAGCAACAAGCTGTTGAAACGTCGCTTGATTTTGGGTCCAATAAATCTTCAACATTTGAATTGATTTGGAGTGCTGCTGGCTATTTTTCACTTCTAGTACATTGGACCTAGGTGCTGGTCCACACTGGCCGGACGTGCACCCCCTGCTTATACAGTGTGCTGCCTCCTCACTTTCCTCAAATTATATATCTTTGAATATAAGGCACAGGATCAAATTATATCAGGGATATACAAACCAAACAAGATGACCCGGAGCCCCAACAGTCATTTTGCTTATATGCTTCCTAAAGTAAAACATGAGTTGGTGTTCTTTGGTCGGTATAATTCTGTTTTCATTTGAACTTATGCCTGAAGTGTATATACTTTGTGCTATACTGTTGTTATGTTGTCCGAGAACATTGCCTGTCCGTGTACCAACCTCTGCCTGTTTTCTGGAATTGACTATTTGCTGTCTGACCTGACCTCTGACTGTTCCTCATTTTGACCCTGTGCTGCCCACCCTGACCTTTGGACTGTTTACTGGATTGCTCACACGCAGACTGCCCTGACATCAACTTGTTTATTGACTATGGTTTACCTGATCCTTTGATGCTCCTCACAGTGTTTCTTGACCTCCTTAGGTCAGCTGAACCAAGAGTTCTTCAAGGTATCAGCCTGGAAGTTACCCTGCAGCAGAGTCCAGATCCTTTTATATTGGTTAAATTGGCTCTCTGGGATTTTAATATCCTCAGGATAGGTCATCAATATGAAATTGGCTGGGGTTTCAACAAACACCACCCCCACCAATCAGCTGTTTATCGAAGCCACAGCACTCACTGGAGCTCTGGTGAGCGCAATGGCCTCCACACAGCTTACCAAGCACAGCGCCATCCATTGGATATTGGCTGTGCTTTATATGATAACTCAGCACCGTTCAGATGACAAGGCTGAGCTGCACCTAGGCCATGCGACTGATGAACTTGACATCACATGGCCTAGGAAGAGGCATAATCACTCACAGAGCATTGTGGCCTCTTTATACAGCTAATCGAAGGAGGCGCTGAGTGTTGGACCCCCACTTATATTGATGGCATATCCTGGGGCTAGGCCGTTTATATGAAAATGTTGCAGAGCTTTTTTAAAGGGTTTAGACCAGGGAGCCACTTAAAGAGGACCTTTTATGGGTCCAGACATTATAAACTAAGTATCATGATATGTAGGGCATAGTACAGGGATCTAACTGCACTTACAATTTTTTCTGGGCGCCGCTCCGTTTGCCTGCTTTGGCCACCGTAGTATTCTCCCGCCTGGTATGCTAATTTTAGCATCGGTACAGGGAGGAGGAGACTGCCCTGTTTCTCAATTGGCGTCTCCTCCTCCCTGGCTGTAGCGCTGTACAATCGCAGCTGAGCGTCACAGCCAGGGAGGTGAGTTTTTTTTCTCCCTGGCTGTGACGTTCTCTGCTGCGACTGGACAGTTCTACAGCCAGGGAGAAGGAGACGCCCATTGAGAAACAGGGCAGTGTCCTCCTCCCTGTACCAATGCTAAAATTAGCATACCAGGTGGGAGAATACAATGGGGGCCACAACGGGCAAACAGAGCGACAACCAGAAAAAATAGTAAGTTTGGTTAGATCCCAGCACTATGCCCTACACATCCTGATACTTAGTTTATAATGTCTGGGCCCATGAAAGGTCCTCTTTAAATAACACCCTTAGGAGTAGTCAAAGCTTTTCAGTGACACAGGTTATCCACATACGTTACACATACGATACCCAGCTGTTTTTTAAAACTATGCTTTCTCTGAAATTCTGCATTGATCCAGAGTAAAACATATTTCTCTGTCATAATGGATACTGACAGTTTTTTTTGTTTAGTTTTTTTTTTTGAGAAATGCTTCTGGGTGGTATACCATTTTAAGGGGTTTGCTCGGAATTCTGTAATACGCTTTCTGAAATTAGGTTTTCTAAAACATCTCCTAGACTCATGACGATTCTGACATATGCTAAATAACAGAATATTGAAGGATGGGGTTGCTCAAGTTCTCACCAAGGGACATACACGTTTTAGTTTTACTGTTTATATTACTAAATACAGATTTATTACTGAAATAGGTTTCTGACATAGTTTTGCCATATTTGGTACTAAAAAGGGAAAGTATGTGTAGGACGCCATGACCTGAGAAAACTCTGTCATGAGAGTGTCCCTTTTTTAGTATTATGAAAGTTTGAGGAATGTGGAAAAATAAAGTTTTACTTGAAGGTTCCCATGCCAATGCAATATGTTTGCCATCAGATTGCCCAGTTACCTGCTTTCAGTATTGCATTTCAGTCTCAAAGTATACATATAGCCCAAAATAAATGTGATTGTTCTCCCGAGTCCTATATGTAAAAACAATTTAGAAACCAAAAAGGTCCCCACCTCTGCAAATGTAATGAAAAGTGTTCAAATAGGTTTTTCAATATAACTGTCACCACCAGACATCTGAGAAGCACTGACAGATGTCTTTCAGAACCTCCTCCTTGAGCTTCCTTTTGTTTTGCTTTCATTTTCTCATCTCGTTAGCCTCTCTCAGCTGTCATGTAGTTGCACTGATTGCATCCCTTTAAATCCCTTCCCAGACTGCTTCACTTTGCGGTTTATATTCCTTCCTGGAGTGTGTGCATGCTGATCCTACTTCTGAGTCTTCTACAGATAAGTTTTGTTCATTCATTTGTGTTTTTCTGTTTGCTGGATCCCAGGTGACCCTGACTCCCTCCGTATCAAGTGTAGGGAGCCGGTGGTCCTGTCCCCTCACTATTTTATGGTGTTCAGGTGTTATACAGTCGAGGTACAAGGATATGCGATCATCTACCATTGGGATTTTTGCATAGGCTGAGCAGTCAGGGAGAGTGCCAGGTCTGATGCAGGGCTCTCCCTTTTGTTCCTTAGTTTTGGATCCAGTTAGTCGGATATTCATTTTGTGTCTTCTAGTTTCCTGTACACCTTCCGTGACATTATAAACCGCCAAAACCGTCTTAAGCATGAATCCGGTTTCAACCTTGATTGACCACATGCAGGGTCTTTCACTGGAGGTAGAAGATCTCCGGAAAACTGTCTCTCAGTTTGAGGTGACCGTTTCTGCTTACGTTCATGGAGTTTGTTCTGAGCCTAAAATCTCGCTTCCGGATACGTTCTCCGGGGGTAGTGAGAATTTTGTTCGTTTTAGAGAGGCTTGCAAACTCCATTTTCGCCTACTTCCCCATTCCTCTGGTGATGAGGAGCGGAGGGTGGGGATCATCATATCGCTGCTCAGGGATAACGCTCAGTCCTGGGCCTTTTCGCTGCCGGTGGGGGCACGGCCCCTCCGTTCAGTGGATGAATTATAGCCCTGGGTCAGATATATGATGATCTGGATCGTATTGCTTTGGCTGAGTCTAGACTACGTCTTTTATACCAGGGTAAACAGTCCACAGAGATATACTGTTCAGAATTTCGGAGATGGGCAGCTGATACTGGTTGGAATGATGCTGCACTCCGAAGTCAATTTTGCTATGGTCTTTCAGAGGGATTGAAAGATGCATTTGCCTTTCATGAGAGACCTACCTCCTTGGACTCTGCCATGTCTCGGGCCGTTTGTATTCACAGGTGTCTTAGAGAGAGAGGAGAGATCACTCCTCCCTGTCATACTCAGTCCCAGGACAGTGCGGCGGTCCCATTCAGTGCACAGGGGTCTCAGTCGTTCTCAATCCCTTCTTAGCAAGAGCCCATGCAGCTGGGTTTGATTACCTCTGACAATAGAAGATTCAGCCCTCATGGGAAGGTTTGTTTCTGTTGTGGGGGTATAAATCATTTGGCAAATGTTTGTCCCTCTAGGAGATTCAGGCAGTTTTTTTTAGAGTAATAAAGTAACAAAAAGAAAAAAATCCTCTAAAAATGTTCCATCTGTTACTATTGGCAAGGTTGATGCGGAAATTGAAGGTTTTCTGTTTGCTTGTAGTTCCCGTTTTGTCCTACCTGCCAGGGTGGCGCTAGAGAGCAAGAACATTTTTGGTGAGATTTTTGTAGATAGTGGAGCAGCTGTCAATCTCATTGATAGTCAATTTGCTATAACTCATGGTTTCCAGGTATGCACTTTGGGAAAGGTTATACCTGTTTTTGCTATTGATTCCATTCCACTTTTTCAGAAATCGTTAAAGGGCATAGTTCACAATATCCGTTTGATTGTGAGTGATGCTCATGTTGAGGATGTGTCATGTTTCGTCCTTAGCGGGTTGCCTACTCCTCTAGTGTTGGGGTTACCCTGGCTCACCAAACATAACCCCACCATTGATTGGCAAGCGAGGCAAATAAATGGTTGGAGTGACTTTTTCAGAGAGAATTGCCTCACGACATCTGTTTCTGAGGTTTCTACTAAGACTGTACCATCTTTTCTCTCTGAATTTTCGGATGTCTTCTCTGAGAGTGGTGTTCAGGACTTGCCCCCGCACAGGGAGTACGATTGCCCTATTAATCTCACCCCAGGCGCCAAGCTGCCTAAATCTCGTTTATACAATCTCTCCCAACCTGAAAGGGTCGCTATGCGTGCTTATATCTCTGAGAGTCTGAGAAAAGGACACATACGACCCTCGAAGTCACCTGTTGCCGCTGTTTTTTTCTTTGTTAAGAAAAAAGATAGTTCTTTAAGACCATGTCTGGATTTCAGGGAGCTGAACAGTATCACAATTCGTGACCCTTATCCGCTTCCTCTGATCCCGGACCTGTTTAACCAGATTGTTGGGGCTAAAGTTTTTTCCAAGTTGGATCTAAGAGGGGCATACAACCTGGTCAGGGTCAGAGAAGGAGACGAATGGAAGACAGCCTTCAATACCCCCGAGGGCCATTTTGAGAATTTGGATATGCCTTTTGGTTTGATGAATGCTCCAGCCGTCTTTTAGCATTTTGTGAACAGCATTTTTTATCATTTAATGGGGAAATTTGTACTAGTGTATCTAGATGACATTTTGATTTTTTCTCCTGATTTCAAAACTCATAAGGAACACTTACGTCAGGTCTTGCTCATCCTGCGAGAGAATAAATTGTACGCTAAACTGGAAAAATGTGTGTTTGCGGTTCCAGAAATTCAATTTCTGGGGTTTCTTCTCTCCGCTTCTGGTTTTCGCATGGACCCCGAGAAGGTCCGCGCTGTGCTTGAGTGGGAGCTTCCTGAGAATCAGAAGGCGCTGATGCGCTTTTTGGGCTTTGGCAATTATTACAGGAAGTTTATTTTGAATTATTCCTCTGTTGTTAAACCACTCACTGATATGACTAGAAAGGGGGTAGATTTTTCCTCCTGGTCGGTAGAGGTGCGTAAGGCCTTTTCTAATATCAAGGATAGTTTTGCTTCCGCTCCTATCTTGGTACAACCTGATATTTCTCTACCCTTCATAGTTGAGGTTTATGCTTCTGAGGTGGGCGTGGGTGCGGTCTTGTCTCAGGGTCCCTCTCCTGCCAAATGGCGACCGTGTGCCTTTTTCTCGAGGAAACTCTCCTCCGCAGAGAGAAATTACGATGTGGGAGATAGGGAGTTGTTGGCCATCAAGTTGGCTTTTGAGGAATGGCGCCATTGGCTAGAGGAAGCCAGACACCCTATTACCGTGTTTACTGACCATAAGAATCTGGCCTACTTGGAGTCAGCCAAGCGTCTGAACCCGAGACAGGCCAGATGGTCTTTGTTCTTTTCCAGGTATAATTTTGTTGTCATGTTCCGCCCTGGGGTTAAGAATGTGAAGGCGGATGCCCTGTCACGTTGTTTTCCGGGAGGTGGGAATTTTGAAGACCCAGGTCCCATTTTGGCTGAAGGGGTGGTGGTCTCTGCTATTTATGGTAAATTGGAGGCAGAGGTTCAGGTAGCCCAGTCAGAGGCTCCTGATCTTTGTCCTCCTGGGAGGTTGTTTGTGCCTCTCGCTTTAAGACACAAGATTTTTAAGGAACACCACGATACTGTCCTTGCTGGGCACCCGGGGGCAAGAGCCACAGTGGATCTCATCGCGGAGATTCTGGTGGCCGGCGCTTCGTAAGTCGGTTGAGGGTTTTGTGGCAGCCTGCGAGACCTGCGCTCGTGCCAAAGTCCCTCATTCACGGCCATCAGGTCCTCTCCTTCCGTTACCCATTCCTTCCCGTCCTTGGACACATCTGTCCATGGACTTCATTACGGACCTGCTTCGTTCCTCGTGGAAGACTGTGATTCTGGTGGTGGTGGACGTTTTAGCAAAATGGTGCATTTCATCCCTTTTCCTGGCTTGCCCAATGCTAGGACGCTAGCTGGCTTGCCCAATGCTAAGACGCTAGCGCAGGCATTTATTGATCACATTGTCAAATTGCATGGTATTCCTTCAGACATAGTCTCTGATAGGGGCACGCAGTTTGTTTCCAGATTCTGGAAGGCTTTCTGTTCTCGCTTGGGGGTTCGGTTATCATTCTCTTCTGCTTTCCACCCGCAGTCGAATGGCCAGACAAAGCGCGTCAATCAGAATCTGGAGACATATCTGCGCTGTTTTGTGGCGGGGAATCAGGAGGATTGGTGTTCTTTTTTTGTCCCTTGCTGAGTTTGCTTTAAATAACCGTCGCCAGGAGTCCTCTGATAAGTCACCATTTTTTGGTGCATATGGGTTTCATCCGCAGTTTGGGACATTCTCTGGAGAGGGGTCTTCTGGTTTACCTGATGAGGACAGAATCTCCTCGTCTTTGTCATCTATTTGGCAAAAGATTCAGGATAATCTAAAGAGCATGAGTGAGAGATATGTGGCGGATAAGAGACGTGTGCCTGGTCCGGACCTGAATGTTGGTGATCTGGTGTGGTTGTCTACTAAGAATATCAAATTGAAGGTTCCCTCCTGGAAGTTGGGTCCTAAGTTTATTGGGCCTTACAAAATCTTGTCCGTCATCAATCCTGTTGCCTACCGTCTTGATCTTCCTCAGACTTGGAAGATCCATAATGTTTTTCATAAGTCCTTATTAAAACCTTATGTCCAACCCATTGTACCCTCATCTTTGCCTCCTCCTCCGATTGTGGTTGATGGTAATCTTGAATTTCAGGTCTCTAGGATTGTGGATTCTCGTGTTGTCCGCGGTTCTCTCCAGTACCTCGTTCATTGCGAGAAGGTGGGCTCTGAGTGTCCGGAGTCCACTCGTAGAAGGAGGGGTACTGTCACCACCAGACATCTGAGAAGCTCTGACAGATGTCTTTCAGAACCTCCTCCTTGAGCTTCCTTTTGTTTTGCTTTCATTTTCTCATCTCGTTAGCCTCTCTCAGCTGTCATGTAGTTGCACTGATTGCATCCCTTTAAATCCCTTCCCAGACTGCTTCACTTTGCGGTTTATATTCCTTCCTGGAGTGTATGCATGCTGATCCCACTTCTGAGTCTTCTACAGATAAGTTTTGTTCATTCATTTGTGTTTTTCTGTTTGCTGGATCCCAGGTGACCCTGACTCCCTCCGTATCAAGTGTAGGGAGCCGGTGGTCCTGTCCCCTCACTATTATAGGGTGTTCAGGTGTTATACAGTCGAGGTACGAGGATATGCGATCATCTACCATTGGGATTTTTGCATAGGCTGAGCAGTCAGGGAGAGTGCCAGGTCTGATGCAGGGCTCTCCCTTTTGTTCCTTAGTTTTGGATCCAGTTAGTCGGATATTCATTTTGTGTCTTCTAGTTTTCTGTACACCTTCCGTGACAATAACTCTATAAAAACAAATGTATACCACCTTTTATCAAAAATGGATGACCATACATCAATGAATAAGACAATTCACAATATCACAATATAGCAACCTCTGGAGAAGGGGGGGGGAAATTAAATAATAGAGAATATAAATATAAAATATATCATAGAATAAGAGTAGAGGTTGTTGAGGTGATGAAGTTAAAAAGTAAGAATAATAACCTTTCATTTCCTACACTTGCCAAGTGTGCTGTAGGGACAACTAGATCACTTGTTATGGCATTGCCACAGAGGTTGACTATTTACAGGATTAAAGGGAATCTACCCCTTATCATAATCAAAACCATACCTTTGTTAGCAGAATCCTTATTGCTGAACTCCAAAAAACAAAGTTTGATTGGTATGCTAATGAGGCCTCAAAGTGCCCAGCAGGGTGTGAATAATAGTTTCAGGAGCCCAAGCCTGCCTATTTCTTAATATGTCAGCACTACATTGCATTGCTATGGGTTACATAAAGTAAAATTATGTTTCAGATTTTAACTACTCCACAAAGCTATCGGAATCTATATGGAAGCTGACACATTTTCTCCCCTTAAAGCTTCAGAAATCTGCTTTTTCATCTGTATACTCTGACCAGTATCACCCGCTCTAAAGACATTAGAATGATTCCCACAAATTCTTAAGTCTGTGTGACTGGGTTGCCTTGCGGCAGGCACTGTTACATGCATGAAATATTCTGTTAAGGGACGCCTTGGCAGAGTCTGTTATGGGAGCACTATTTTTGGTACCATTATAAGGGAATATGAAATGTTATGGGCAACTGTCACTATTATGAGCCACTTGAAACAGTGGGCACTCTTACGGGTATACTGTGCCATTTAAAACACTTGTTTAATAGCACTTTTAACTCCTCCACGCATTTGGATGTAACTGTACGTCCAAATCACAAGTAATTCACTGCATTTGGATGTACAGTCGTCCCCACTGCTTTATGGGGGCTGTGACACTACGGCAAGTGCTCTGATTCGCTAGTCTGTGCAGACTAACCAATTGGAGCGCTTCATTGAGAAAATGCCGGTTTCAGGCTGTGATCTCCACACTGGAGCTCACAGCCTAAAATCAGGAATGAATGTTACTGTGCCCCTGGGCTCCTGATAATCATTAGCCCCCCTACCCCCACCATTGCCATTTCACCCCTATATGCTGTCATTTTACCCCCTGCTCCTCTGTGTCGGAATTGATGGCAGCAGCTCAGGAACTGAGCCATTGCCAACTGCAGAGAGTGTCAGCTATAACCTACAGCTGACACTTTGCTGCTACGGCCAAAATCGGTGCTCAGCTGTTTAACCCCATAGATGCCGCAATCAGCAGCTGCCCATGGCATCCATGGGGTTGACAGGGAAGGAGCTCCCTCTCTCTTCCATCGGGCTGCCGCTGCTGCGATAATAAATAAATAAATAAAAATAAAATAAAAATTGTCTTTTCTCATATCCATTCATTTATAAGTTCCTTTATAAGGGGTTGGCCATTATTTACTGTCGACCAATGTATTTATTAGATAACTAGATGGCACGTATTAATATAGTTTCTGTTGAAGTTCTGTGCCATTTTCTATATTTTATATCTCTGGTTGTTGGCCAAGTCTGCTGTCCACAAAGAGGTCTGTCCATAAAATGGCTGCTGATGGAGAGTCATGTGACCAGGAAAATCTCCTCTATGCGATGTTTCCTCCATTCAAACACACCGCACCTGCCATCTGTACTTGTTCTGTTAGGGGTTTAGTGTAGGTGCAGTGTGTTAGAATGGAGGAGGCTAAGTGAAGTGTCTATTTACATGACCGTCCATCAGCGGCCATCTTATGGACAGGACCTCTATGCAGACAGTACAGAAGATTTGCATAACAAGGGGGGGATGGCTTATGAAATATAAAAAATAACACAGAATATCACAAAAAGGCTATTTTAGTAGTTGCCAACCTTTAACTATGCCCTGCAAAAGACTTTATGGCACTGAAATTAGTCCATTGTATGATGGTCTCTGCATGTTTGTATTATGTGTGCCCTGTATATTATTGTTATTTGGATGCCATATGGCAATCTTTCAGTATTTACATTTGTGTTATGGGATATATTCATTTGGCACATAAGTCACTTAATGTCTATGAGACAGTTGTTACCAAAGAAAATTTGGTCTGATATATAGTTGGTCGTAGATATACATGCCTTGTGAATCTCTGACACCTTTATGCTAACATTTTTACTTTGTCTTTGATATGAAAAAAAAATGAGTTGAACTTAAATGATTTCTGTATAGTGACAAAGAACACTTTATACTAGAACATTATGTTCAACACACTCCTGAAAGCCTGTTTTGTAATAGTGCAGTTAGCTGTTAAATATGATAGACTTATAGACAGACAAGGAAGGAAGAAAGGTAAAGAAAGGAAAGAGAGAGAGAGAAGAAAGATAGATATGAGACATGTTTGTTGCATTACGCCAACAAGCTATTTTTATGTAGACCAGATTACTATACATTACAGATGGTGAACTATGAATGTAAAACTCAGTTGTAAGAGTAGAGAGCCTTCAAGATTAAATTAACGTCACTAAGATCACTTCTCTTCTTTTACCAGTTTAGTTACATATTCTTGTCATTAGTACCGTATGTATTTTGAAGCTAGGTTCATAATTAATAGTTTGGTACAGTACTTATTGTGTTTTAGAATTTTCTAGCTATGGAAAATCCACAATAAAAGTGCAGTGCAAAAGAATTTGTATGGTTCAAGAAACCTTATTAGCATGTATATTTACCCACATTTAAAAAGTAAAAATCAGGACTTTTATGCCCCACTCCTTGGACCCCCTTGGCGACACCCCTAAAATGGCCTAAAGCACACAAAATGCACACATTTTTTGGAAAGGAATGTCCCAGCAAAAATCCTGACTGTTGCCAAGTTTGAACATACTGAAGACAAAACATATGTTGCAGAATTTCCAGATTTCACCCATTTCTATGCAATTGATAGAATCTGCTGCAATAACCACATGCATTAAAGGGGTTTTCTGAGAATTTAATACTACTCTGTATAGGTCATCAGTATCGGATTGGTGGGGGGCCCGACACCCAGGACCTCTGCCGATCAGCTATTTGAGTAGGCAGCAGTACTCGTAGTGGCACTGTGGCCTTCACTCAGCTTTCCCTAGGCCAAGTGACTATGCGCTCATCGGTTACATGGCCTACGAACAGCTCAGCCCCTTAGAAGTGAATGGAGCTGAGCTGCGATACCAAGCACAGCCACTGTACAATGTCCAGCACTGTGCTCGGTAAGCTGCGAGACGGCTGCAACGCTCACAGGAGCTCCAATGCCTTCTCAAATAGCTGATTGGTGGGGATCCCAGGTGTCGGACTCCCACCGATCAGATACTGATGATCTATCCAGAGGATAGGTCATCAGTATTAAAGTCAAAAAAAAAAAATGGAAATGCTCATTTTAGCACAGACTTGCAGCATCTCTGCAGCAGAAGGATACTTCCCATAGGGGAACGACAATGCACAATTATCCCCACCATGAACTACAATGTTTTTTTCTAATTGAATGTTTGCATTTTATACTGTTAGTAAGTCTTTCTATAAGGACAACATGACAGATATCTACATATCACACATTTACCTGTTTGGAGGTTTACTTGCCTGTATAAAACTCCCTACTTAGAGCTCATGCACACGACAGTATTTTTTTGCGGTCTGCAAAAAGGGGTTCCGTTGTTCCGTGATCCTTGTCCGTTTTTGTTTCCGTGTGTCTTCCTTTATTCTAGAGGATCTCCAGACATAAAGGAAAGTAAAAAAAAAAAATCGAAGTCAAGTTTGCCATGCAAATGATAGGAAAAAAATGGACGCGGACGCGGATGAAAATCTTGTGTGCCTCCGTGTTTTTTCACGGACCCATTGACTTGAATGGGTCTGCGAACCGTTGTCCATGAAAAAAATAGGTCAGGTCATATTTTTTTCACGGACTGGAAACACGGATCACGGACGCGGATGACAAACGGTGCATTAGCCGAGTTTTCCACGGACCCATTGAAAGTCAATGGGTCCGCAGAAAATCATGGAAAACGGAACAACGGACGCGGGACACAACAACGGTCGTGTGCATGAGGCCTTAAAAGTGTGAATTAATCTTTGCATAAAACATGTTAACAATGAAATTATGATTTTGCCAATCTCTATATATTCCTTGATTCATTGTTAAGAGTTCTACATGCCTCCAGCAGCCTGTTCTAGTAGGCGAGGCGGATTGATTGCATCCACTTGCAGAGCTGCCTAGAGGGGCAGGCCCTCATTACACAGGCCACCAGGAATTCTGCTCTACAATAGGTGGTAATGATGTGATCCTGTCTACAATATGCCATCATGACTAAGTAGCCTTACACCAATGTGTAGTATATGTTGGAATACAGAACAGCTGCAGTTCAGGGCTGAAGGAACTTTGTTAAGCTGACAGTAGATGGTTCTATGCTAAGCATCACTGTTTATTAAAGTGCAGTTATTCCAGTCTATGTCCTGTCTGGTGATGATGTACATAGATGTTAACTCTGGTAGTCTCCATCTTTGTGAGTTGTTGGTTGTTGTTTTGTTCCAAGTAAAGTAAACCATTTGCTTGTTCTCCCACAATGTCAGAGTGCTGTTCATAAAAGCTGCAAACACTGCAACAGTATATGCTAGGGCCAAATCCATGCCCACTCACCCCCCTAGGAAGTTCGGGGGGGAATCAGTCATGTTGACATTGTAATACAGGCAGCATGCAGCCATTTTAAAAAAATTCGAAAAAACCCTTTTAACCTCCTATGCCGTGCCATAAATCATAC
Organism: Bufo gargarizans; assembly: GCF_014858855.1. Lineage (NCBI taxonomy): Eukaryota > Metazoa > Chordata > Amphibia > Anura > Bufonidae > Bufo > Bufo gargarizans. The sequence goes on along the minus strand of NC_058082.1, from coordinate 219,830,385 downwards.
CATACGTTTTGAAAATCGCAAAGAGGGACATTATGTGTGGCGCGCATCGCAGCAATTTTGTTTCATACTAGGCCACGCCTCTAACTCCGCCCAAAGCATAATTACTGACTCCATTACAACTGCAGCAGCTGGGGATGGGTTAGGTCAGTATAGGTTCTTTTATTTTTTTGGCAGCAAGTGGAGCCCCTGGGACAATTATTTTCCTTGCACTTTAATTTCCATTTAAATATTAGAAAATAATTATCGGGTTATAGATATTTTAATGTCTAAATCAGCACCAAATAATGAAGTTATGGTGTAATATACAGGTAGAAACCATACAGACACTTTAGTAAGGGTCAATTTAGTAAGATTATTACTGCATCTGGTTTTGTTTGGTTGTGTCTCAATCGGCGGACAGAATAACGCTGCAAACAGCGGTTTTCTGTCCGTGATGTGGTGCGGAGCAAGACGGATCCGTCATGACACACAATGTAAGTCAATGGCGGCGGATCCGATTTCTCAGACACAAAAGAAAATGGATCGTCGCCTATTGACTTACAATGGTTTTAGAGACAAATCCGTCATGCCTATTCTAAAGATAATACAACCGGATCCGTTCAGACTGTTTTGGCTTTGATGCTTTAACGCTCTGTTTTGTACCCTCATCAGTTTGACTAATTGACCCTACAGGAATCCTGAGTGGGATTGCCCTTATTGCGGTGGCTATTCCACTGTAAGTAGAGCCCGTGTATTTATAGGGTTGTTGCAGGGCTAATTCACCAGTTTTTGCTGAACTGGGTATCTAGTGCCAAGTATGGCAGGGGATTTACAGATTGCTGGACATGATTATCTGTATCCCATCAGTTACGGTATGTCACATATATTCAATACACAGGTGTTCACAATTCATCCACTAAGTTTGCCTATTCAAAGCATGGAAATGTTAAGAATGAGCCTGCAGCTATTTATCTGTCTCCTCGCAGATATAATATGCAAAAAAAATAAAGACATAAACAAATATGTGAACCTGCCCCAAAGGTTATGCAAGACACATAGCTGGGAGTTATCTGCTTTGGCTGATCATTCAGGCATTAGTTCCTTTCACCGGAGGTAGAAAAGCAATACACAACAATCCGCATTCCTTGCCCATGCTAATGTATTACTGTTTAGTATATTTTATTCTGCCAGTGATTTACATCTACTACATTATTATTGCCAAAAATTGCTGGAAAACCATTATTGAAAGATATTTTAATAGCATTCTTATTTATCATCATAACTCTGGATAAGAATAATGTCGGATTTCTTAGATTTGCATTAGTACTTAGTACTAGCATTAGATTTGCATTGTACTGCTTTACAGCTCCCAAAAATTGACACAGTGCCAAATGTTTCATGTAGCACCAGAACTGTGCCCTTATCTGTACAGTGCAGAGATTCTATTATATTGTCCCTTCAGGATATTCACCTTTTAGTTCATTGGTAACCTGCTTACTGTATGTCAGTATTTCCATAGGGGTACATCATAAACCCTAGTGTCTGAGGGGCGTAAATACCCTTCATAAGAGCATAACTAGGCTCAAATGCTGATTGATGAGCTACACACACTGATCTGTATTTGGGCCAGTGGTCAGATTAGGAGTTGTAGTGCTGGTGGTGTACTTCCTGCAGGTTGTGGCAGACAGCACCCTTCACTCCATCATCCATGCAGCAGTGTGTTTCATCACCGAAGTGGCCAACTTGGTATTAATTGATCACTTTATGATAGTTCTAAATGAGCACTGTATGAGGGTATTAATTGAGTTCTGTATAGAAGTATTTGTGAGATACTGAGATGTCAGTAACAAATACAGTAAATCTGTGCAGGCTCGGATACTGCCCCTGGCCAATACACTGAATTGGTTCCTTATTGAGTTACTTATTTCTTTTCATATATTTTGGTTATTTGTCAATTTACTTCTTTGTTACTTCCACATCAAAAAGTGCAGTGGAATAAGATGCTATAGAAAGAATGATTACTATGTTGGACAGCTGGAAGTTTCCATTCCCCTCATCAAAGTGGTGTGTTAGTACATTCTATTCCGACAACTGTTCTTGAGTTCCATTGTATGCCGTGTGGACTGGTTGCCGAATACTGGTAGTGTGTATCAAGAGTCATGTGTTGGTGTGGCAGTGTACACCTGCCTCTGTTTCTTGCCTGCTGGCCGTGGAAGCTTGTGGTGTCCCCTTATTTTCATGTGGGCTGGTTGCCGTATATTGGTGGATATGTATTTGTCGGTGTGGCAGTGTAAATTTGCTTCTGTGTTGTACATACTGGCCGTGGATACTTTGTGGTGTGAACACGACCACTGGTATGTCTTCCGACTCTGTTCTGTTCAGTTTAGTTCTGTTCATGTTTTGTCATCCACTCTGGTGTTTCTGCTTTTGGTGTTCCAGAGACTTGTGTTTTAGTCTTAGTTCCTACTCAGACTGTGCCTATGATTTTGTGTGTTTCCTGATACTGTCAGTGTTCCTGAGTCCTGGGGTCAGCTGCCAAGTATACCGGAACCATCCCTAGAGATAGCAGTCTGGTCGCTAACCTGCAGCGAAGTCCAGATCCCTGTTTGGGGGTTAAAGGGTGAATACCATGGAGGCACCAGAATTACGCCCTTAGGGTTTGGTGCAGTGGTTCCACATGATCTGTAATCAGTGGATCAGGAACACACTATTTAACACTGCGTAATGTGTACTGACAGTGTTTTAGGCCTCATGCACACGACCGTATTTAGTTTCTGTGTCGGATCCGTTTTTTTGGCGGATAGGATGCGTACCTATTCATTTCAATTGGTCCGCAAAAAACGCGGACAGCACACCGTGTGCTGTCCACATCAGTATGTCCGTTCCGTTGCTCCGCAAAAAAAATAGTGCATGTCCTATTTTTTTCTAGTTTGCGGACAAGGATAGGCATTATTACAATGTATCCACAAAAAAAACGGATCTGCAAAAAAAAGTATGCCATACGGAACGTCATCCTTTTTTTGGCGGATCCGCAATTTGCGGACCGCAAAACATATACGGTCGTGTGCATGTAGCCTTATTGTGAAAAGACACATCAAGTTGATAAAGGCAATGGTAACAACCAGCTGTTACACAGCTTTCTAAAGATCCTGAAAAGCAAAGTGCCTAATATAGAAAGTGGGAATTATAACGGTATAATTAGTCACATTAGTCAGTAGCTTGCTGTACCGATGCTATATGTGCGTGTACGATGGTATACATTACAGACACTGGTTCTGTCCCTATATAAGGAATAAATAAGATTGCTTCTGCCCCAAAAATGCCTGGTACTATTGGCACTGGGAGTCAGCGAGGTACAGCTGGTTGGTGTTACTGTTTCTACTACCAGTACTGATACTACTAGTAGTATGGCTGGCACTGTATTTATACTATGCCCCTTCCTCCTAAATGTCTTTACTCACACACACTAGTATTGGAAGGGGGAGAAGTCATGTCTGCAGCCTAAGAGAAGAATGCTCTGATTTTGTAGTATATTTTTGTGGCTCCAGTAGTGACATTTGACAGGAGAGGAGAAAGAAAAATACAGAGATTATGTTACATTTTGTTGCTCTTTTTATCTGTTTGGATTTCAGTGTCCCTTTAATTGAGTTTTCTATTGTAAGTTGAGAATTCCATAAAGGTATTAACTGAACACTCCATGGTGGTACTAAGAGGGCTTTACCATTTCTTTCTTATAAGTGCCTATAGGAACATAGATTCACAATTTGATTAAGAGCAACCATTAAAATATTGTGCTCTGTATGGTGCTCCTCTTCCCCAGAATAGGATTTTGTACGGAGTATGTGCACAGCATAATCTCCTCTACCACTGTACCTGGATGTCTCTAATATCCACATGTATGACAGATCAGTCCACTATTAGACCTTGTTCACACAGTCAGTTTAGGTACTCTATTATTAGTCAAATCTAGCAATGGAGCAGAAAAGAAAAAATATATATACAGTACAGACCAAAAGTTTGGACACACCTTCTCATTCAAAGAGTTTTCTTTATTTTCATGACTATGAAAATTGTAGACTCACACTGAAGGCATCAAAACTATGAATTAACACATGTGGAATTATATACTTAACAAAAAAGTGTGAAACAACTGAAAATATGTCATATTCTAGGTTCTCCAAAGTAGCCACCTTTTGCTTTGATTACACTTTTGCTCACTTTTGGCACTCTTGATGAGCTTCAAGAGGTAGTCACCTGAAATGGTCTTCCAACAGTCTTGAAGGAGTTCCGAGAGATGCTTAGCACTTGTTGGCCCTTTTGCCTTCACTCTGCGGTCCAGCTCACCCCAAACCATCTCGATTGGGTTCAGGTCCGGTGAATGTGGAGGCCAGGTCATCTGGCGCAGCACCCCATCACTCTCCTTCATGGCCAAATAGCCCTTACACAGCCTGGAGGTGTGTTTGGGGTCATTGTCCTGTTGAAAAAAAAATGATGGTCCAACTTAACGCGAACCGGATGGAATAGCATGCCGCTGCAAGATGCTGTGGTAGCCATGCTGGTTCAGTATGCCTTCAATTTTGAATAAATCCCCAACAGTGTCACCAGCAAAGCATCCCCACACCATCACACCTCCTACTCCTTGCTTCAAGGTGGGAACCAGGCATGTAGAGTCCATCCGTTCACCTTTTCTGTGTTGCACAAAGACACGGTGGTTGGAAAAAAAGATCTCAAATTTGGACTCATCAGACCAAAGCACAGATTTCCACTGGTCTAATGTCCATTCCTTGTGTTCTTGGCCACTCGTTTTTCTTTACTTAGCTGCTTTTTTCTTGCCATAATACAAATTCTAACAGTCTATTCAGCAGGGCTATCAGCTGTGTATCCACCTGACTTCTCCACAACGCAACTGATGGTCCCTACCCCATTTATAAGGCAAGAAAACCGACTTATTAAACCTGACAGGGCACACCTGTGAAGTGAAAATAATTTCAGGTGACCACCTCTTGAAGCTCATCAAGAGAATGCCAAGAGTGTACAAAGCAGTAATCAAAGCAAAAGGTGGCTACTTTGAAGAACCTAGAATATGACATATTTTCAGTTGTTTCACATTTTTTGATAAGTATATAATTCCACATGTGTTAATTCATAGTTTTGATGCCTTCAGTGTGAATCTACAATATTCATAGTCATGAAAATAAACTAAACTCTTTGAATGAGAAGGTGTGTCCAAACTTTAGGTCTGTACTGTATCTCCAGCTCTAGTAAGTTGGACTCCATTTCAGAGAAATCCACATTTGAGGTAAATGTTTGCATTAGCTGTCAGAATATGACATTTTATGTGAAATTTCAATAAATTACATCATTAAAAACATATCCCAGATGTCACATAGAAAGATGCATAGAAAAGAGGAAGAAGAAAAAAAGGCAGAAGGGGAAAATGAGGGTGAGGTTTCAAATCAGTGTAAATTCAGCAACTGCAGCAGTGAAAAGAGGGGTCCCATGTTCCAAAAAATAGCTCTGGGAAATCATACTTTTTAGCATGATTTAGCATTTATCTTTGCATTTATTCAATGCAGAGATATTGTTTAAAAAAACAAAAGATAGCCCAGCTCACCTGCACACAAAATGGAGGCACAGACACTGCCAGGAACACTGCAGAAGTCCTATCAGGAAAAAAAATATGTTTAATCCAGCTTCCAGAATACAAACAGCCTTTATTGTTCCATTAGTATAAAATCTAAAATAGACACACATCTACTCGTTTCAGGTCTAACACAGACCCTTACTCACGACAGAATAGTGCATGGTACCACAGGTGCACTTATTAACCTGAAGGAGTGAGGCGGAAACACAGGGCACCTGTGGGATAGGGAAACATGCAGAGTTTGAAAAAACAAACAAAGAATACATCAAACAGCCAAACAAACAAACACAAAGATATCAAAAACTCAATAATGTAATATTAAATCTTGTCTTTTGTTTAATCTTGTTGGTATCTGTGTATTAAGCTGGAAAATCTAAAAAGACTCCCGATTTAGGAGTTTGCGTCCATGATCTCGGCCACGAAGTGGCAAAGAAACACGTTCTACCCCCTGTACATGGAAGTGATAGTATCATAAGACAAGCAGATAAAGGGGGTGCAGTTGCAGTCCTTGACAAATTTATTTATAAATCTCTGAATCTTCGTATGTTGCAGGATAGTTCAACTTATTGTGTCTTGGATCACAACCCCACCTACCAATTTCAGAAGGAGATGCTACACTTGGTTATAATGGAAAATAATGGAATGCCCAGATAGAATGCAAAACAGAAGCCTTTGAAAGGCATTCCGTTTGCTCTCTGTCCGAATAGAGGTCTATGGGAAAGCATAACGGATCCATCTGGGGCAAGTTATGCAAGACGGAAAACAAAGTCCTGTCTGCAGGACTTTGTTTTCCGTCTTGCATAATGGGACCCAGACAGATCCGTTTTGATTCCCATAGACTTCTATTAGGACGGAAAGCAAACGGAATGCCTTTAAAAGGCTTCTGCTTTGCATTCCGTCATAATACAAGTCTATGGCCAGAAGAACCGATCTGTCCTTCCGGCTTATGGATTCCATTATTTTCCGTTATAACCATGTTATAACAGAAAGCCATAACAGAATCCCTAATGCTAGTGTGAGCCCACCCTAAGTTGCATTACTGAAATAAATTAACTTTGCATGGTATTCTAGTTTTTCGAGTTTCACCTGTAGACATAACATGTCAGTAAATCTGTAATGTCGAAACGAAGGATCACCACCCGACTGAAGCTGCAGTCAAGAAGGTAAATACTGTAATTTGCAGAATTGATTCTGTTATTCCTACCAAACCACACATATGATACGATAGCAAATGCATTTTGTTTGGTTTTCACATTTGGTTTATTTTGTAACATTTACCTAAATAGATCAGGTTCAAAACAGCATAAAACGCACATCACAGCATTCTCTGGGGTCACCACAATTTGCATGTATTTAGTCATCTAGCAATAGAATTGGAATATTTTATGTGATGTCTCTTTTTTTTTAACAATTTGGGGTCAATACTCTTGATGTGAGGTCTATCCATTTTTTTTCTAACATCCCAATGAAATGCATATATAAGAGTTACATTTCACTATGGCCATGCTATTAGCTGCCTCAGGGAGATGTTTATGGCTTCAACAGATGTGGTTCAGTCCCACTGTAATAAATAGCCTCATACATATGGTGTATGTAGCCACTTTACTGCTGAAGATCCATCTTTCTGGAGTGTAATATGGAGCACTTTTTATTTTTCTAGGTTTCAGTCCTGATACCTTGGTGAATCTGAAAGGGGACTATCAATACAATTATGCCAGTCATGAGACTGATTTATCCAACCTTTTTCAGCACTTTTCCTCTTTTTAAACTGTGGCAGTGAAGAATACCAGGTGAGCTCTAGCATTGTTCAATACGTTATGCATTATTCCATGACAGTCATGGGTAAACAGGATAGAGAGCTGCCTAGGATTCAGCTGCGGCTCTTGCCTAGAGGATAGCTTTATGATGCTCCCCTTCCCCCCTTTCTACTTGATCTTGATCAACAGTTGCACTCACACAGCTAAAAAAAGAGGCTCATTTTTCTGTGGAAAATAATGGGTTGCCATCAATCGAAGGTAGCCATGTTCTCTGTATTGGTCACAGGGCTCAGAGGTTGATACTGATGCAATGTCAGTGCATCAGTATCAACCTCTGCAATGGCAATGATAGGGTTAGTGTGGCTGAAACACATTGGGCAAACATTATGGCTGGCACTCATGGGGTAAGCCATCTGGTACCACAGTGTCTAGCAGTCTTATGGGGGCGCATGCTAATATTCTTAATGGTGCACAGAAATGTTATACAGTATATGTACACTGCCTGGCACTGTTCTGGAGGGGGAGCAGCTGGGACTTATAGGACAACTGCGAGTAAGGCTACTTTCACACTTGCGGCAGTGTCATTCGGCAAGCAGTTTTGTCGTCGGAACTGCCTGACGGATCCGCCGATCTGGATGTGACTGAAAGCATTTGTGAGACGCATCCGGATGCGGATCCGTCTAACAAATGCATTGCAAGAACGGATCTGTCTCTCCACTTGTCATGCGGACAGACAGATCCGTCTTGTATCTTTTTTCACATTTTTACCGGTCAGGCAAGTATTCAGTTTTTTTCGCCAGAGATAAAACCGTAGCATGCTGCGGTTTTCTCTTTTGCCTGATCAGTCAAAATAACTGACCTGAAGACATCCTGATGCATCCTGAACGGATTACTCTCCATTTAAAATGCATGGGGATATGCCTGATCAGTTCTTTTGCGGTATAGAGCCCCTGTGACGGAACTCTATGCCGGAAAAGAAAAACGCAAGTGTGAAAGTACCCTGACATCCTTTGGAGGCATTGTGGCTTACACCTTTATGTATCTCTGCCTGATATTATGCTGGGGCAGAACAGGTGTTGTCTTCTTGTGGGACTCATGAGACTGGTCTCAAAAGTGACCAAGTTGCTCGGCAGAACGAATTCCAACCTGAGGACCAGGAAAGCTAAGCTGTATAATCAGTGATCAGATGGGAGAGGATTTTCTTTGTATTGTTAATGTGAATTTTGTCTGCACCAGAAGAAAATAAAGTTGGCTGTCTGAATATTTATTCTTGTAGTGTCTAGGGGTTCCTTTGATTTAGGGATCTGGTCCTGGGGTGTAGATTAATTTAAGCGTTTGGGGTGTAAATTTATACTGGTCTGGGGTCTGAATTTATTTGTGTAGCTGTAGAGGACTGGGAGGCAGAAGTATGGGGCAAAAGATGCCTAAACAGCAAACTCTGCAACTTATTACAGAAGTCTGGGCTTGACGGAGAATCAAGTAAATACTTCTATTCCTCATGAGATACAGTATCTCACCAAGTACTGAGTACACCCCTCACATTTTTGTAAATATTTTATTATATCTTTTCATGAAACAACACTGAAGATATGACACATTAAGGCCTAGTTCACACTTCAGTGTTTGGTCAGTGATTTCCATCAGTGATTTGTGAGCCAAAACCAGAAGTGGAGCCTCCATAGACATTAGGTAGAAGGGAAAGATCTGCTCCTGTTCTATGTTTAGAGCTGCACCTGGTTTTGGCTCACAAATCACTGATGGAAATCACTGACCAAACACTGAAGTGTGAACGAGGCCTAATACAACATAAAGTAGTCAGTGTACAGCTTGTATAACAGTGTAAATGTGGTGTGCCCTCAAAATAGCTCAACACACAGCCATTAATGTCTAAGGCTACTTTTACACTAGCGTTAATGTTTTCCGGTATTGAGATCCGTCATAGGGTGTCAATACCAGAAAAAAACACTTCAGTTTTGTCCCCATTCATTGTCAATGGAGACAAAACGTAACTGAACAGAACAGAATGCTCCAAAATGCATTCTGTTCCGTTTTCATACCGGAAAGAAAACCACAGCATGCTGCGGTTTGCTTTCCGTCCTGAGATGCGGAGCAAGACGCATCCGTTTTCTCTGACACAATCTGAAAAACAATAGAAAACGGATCCTTCTTGGCCATGTTAAAGATAATACAACCGGATCCGTTCATAATGGATGCAGACGGTTGTATTATCAGTAAGTCCTCATGCACACAACAGTTGTTTTTTGCGTCTGCAAATTGTGCATCTGCTAAAAAAAATTGATGCGGCATCCGTTTTTTTTTTTGGGAGGATCCGTTTTTTTCCACAGATCCCTTGTAATAAATGCCTATACTTGTCCACAAATGGGAAAAAGTAGGACATTGCACAATTTTTTTTGCTGAAGGGAAACACGGACAACGGACGCGGAACACAAACGGATGAACTATCGGAACGGGGGCCGAGAAAAACAACTGTCGCGTGCAAGAGGCCTAACAGAAGCGTTTCTGCTGAACCCTGCCGGATCCAGTAAAAACGCTAGTGTGAAAGTAGCCTAAACCGCTGTCAATAAAAGTGAGTACACTCCTAAGTAAAAATGGCCAAATTGTGTCCAAGTCTCAATATTTTGTGCGCCCACTATTATTTTCCATCAATGCCTTAACTCTCTTGGGCATGCAGTTAACTAGAGCTTCACAAGTTGCCACTGGAATCCTCTTCCACTCCTCATGATGACCTAATGGAGCTGGTCAATTGTAGTGATGAGCGGGAGGTGCCATATTCGATTTCGCGATATTTCGCGAATATTCGAATGAATATTCGTGTTATATTCGTCGAAATCGAATATTTGTAATTATTCCAATTATCGCGAATAATATACGAATATTTTTTTTTTTTTCGCGTATTGCGATTATTTATCTTGATAGTATAAGGCAACGTTCCTATGCTAATTGACTATGGCTAGGCTAATATGTGTATTTTACGAAATTTCGTGATTTGCTCTAACTTCGTCTCTTAGAATATTACGAATATTCTAAAAGACGAAGTTAGAGCAATATTACGAAATTTCGTAAAATACACATATAGATTGTAATTTAGCTAATATACTGCTATAATCCCTTTTTTTGCCTCTAATTTTTTTTTTGCCTCTTCTGAACTTAAGTTTTGTAAAATATGTACACTATTAAAAAATATTACTATAGCAGTATATTAGCTTAAATACAATCTATGTGTATTTTACGAAATTTCGTAATATTGCTCTAACTTCGTCTTTTAGAAATTTCGTAATATTGCTCTAACTTCGTCTTTTAGAATATTCGTAATATTCTAAAAGACGAAGTTAGAGCAATATTAAGAACATTTGCAAAAGCCGAAATTGCGATGCGAGTAATATAACACGAAATAATCGCATGAAGATTTCAACTTAGCACTGCTATATTCCATATTCTAGCCTAGTATGGAATACAGCAGTGCTAACTTAGCACAGCTATATTCCATATTAGGCTAGAATATGGAATATAGCAGTGCTAAATTGAAATCTTCATGCGATTATTTTGTGTTATATTACTCGCATCGCAACTTGCGAAATTTCGTAAAATACACATATAGATTAGATTGTAATTTAGCTAATATGGAATATAGCAGTAAGTTGAAAACACCACTGACTGGAGCAGCCAGGAAGCCAGGAATCCAAAGGACAGGTAAGAACAACTTTAGAGAAGTGGGAAAGAAAAAAAATATTATAATAAAAAAAAAAAATACGAATATTCGAATTCGCGAATATATAGAACGATATTCTAAATATTCGCGAAATCTCGAAATTGCGATATTCGAGAAAAAAATTCGTAATTCGAATATTCGCGCTCAACACTAGTCAATTGTAGAGACCTTGTGCTCCTCTACCTTCCATTTGAGGATGCTCCACAGATGCTCAATAGGGTTTATGTATGGAGACATGCTTGGGCAGTCCAGCACCTTTACCCTCAGCTTCTTTAGCAATGCAGTGGTCAACTTGGAGGTGTGTTTGGGGTCATTATGTTGGAATTTTACCCTGCAGTCCAGTTTCCAAAGGGAGGGGATCATGCTCTGCTTCAGTATGTCACAGTACATGTTGGCATTCATGGTTCCCTCAATAAATTGCAGCTCCCCACAGCCATCAGCAATTATGCAGCCCCAAACCATGATGCTTTCACCACCATGCTTGACTGTAGGCAAGACATACTTCTCTTTGTACTCCTCACCTGGTTGCCGCCACACACACTTGACACCATCTGAACCAAATAAGCGTATCTTGGTCTTATCAGACCACAGGACATGGTTCCAGTAATATATGTCCTTTTATCTGCTTGTCTTCAGCAAACTGTTTGTGGGCTTTCTTGTGCATCATCTTTACAATGGGCTTTCTTCTGGGACAACAGCCATGCAGACCAATGTGATGCAGTGTGTGACATATGGTCTGAGCACTGACAAGCTCACCACCCCATCTCTTTAAGCTCTGCAGCAAGGCTGGCAGCACTCATATTTTGAAAAGACAACCCTGGATATGACGCTGAGCATGTGCACTCAACTTCTTTGGTCGACCGTGGTGAGACCTGTTCTGAGTGGAACCTGTCTTGCTAAACCTCTGTATGGTCTTGGTGCTGCAGATCAGTTTCAGGGTGTTGGCAATGTTCTTAAAGACTAGGCCATCTTCATGTAGAGCAACAATTATTTTTTTTCAGAGCCTCAGAGAGTGATAACACCAAATTTAACACACCCATTCACACCTGAGACCTTGTAACACTAATGAGTCACATGAAACCAGGGAGGGGAAATGGCTAATTGATCACAATTTGGCAATTTTCTCTTAGGGGTGTACTCACTTTTGTTGCCAGCGGTTTAGACATTAATGGCTGTGTGTTGAGTTATTTTGAGGGCACACCAAATTTGCACTGTTATACAAGCTGTACACTGACTACTTTAAATACATTGTATTAAAGTGTCATATCTTTAGTGTTGTCCTATGAAAGCATATAATAAAATATTCACAAAAATGTGAGGGGTGTACTCACTTTTGTGAGATACTGTAATTCCAGAGCATCTTTTCTTAGTGTTGTGCTGTTCTGATAAGTTGTCCATTTATGCATACCAGCAGAACAACAGCTTGTAATTTAACCAGAATTAAACCTGCTAGCACTTAAAGATGTTGTTGACTATAGACATGTGATAGGACGGTGGTGGGGGCAAAAATGGCGAATAGCTAGTGAGTTGAAACTAGCTGCTATTATGTCTCCTGCATCCTCCATACATAGAGAAGAGAAGATCCTGCTCCTCTATCACTACCTTTCATATATAGAGCAGCAGCAGAAACATAGAAGATAATGAGCTGTGCAGATGTGAATCCAGTAGCTGTGAGCAGTGTCGGACTGGGGTACCTAGGGACCATCATTAAAATGTATTTTGTGGGCCCACCGTACGGATACATTCAAATATAATAAATAATTTAACATTTTGTTTATATGAACATAAGCTGGTTGAGGTGCTGTACATTGAATATATGTATGTGCCACTTGTGCAGGGGGTGGGAGAGTAGGGGCCCACCTTGCTCTGGTGCCCACCGGGGGATTCCCCTGTACCCCTGTGGGCCAGTCCGAGCCTGGCTGTGAGACAATAGTGACTGTGTGTATCTGCCTGCTTTTGTCTTTGTTTCTTCTTCCGCTCCCCTGTCAATTATACAGTATTCCATTGGCAGTATGTATGCTATCTGATCCAATAGTGAGCTGAAGGTCCATCTAGTCTTCTAAGGTGAATTTAACCAGTGAGTTCAGAGTGAGGGAACAGTTTAGACGGGAGTGTCTGATAATTTGGGAGAGAATCATACCCACATTTCTCTCACAAGCTATATGACAAGTTTCATATTTTCGCCTGTACTATTGATTTATGCAAACATTGCTGAAATTACAGTAATTATTTAAAGACTATGGATGGACACATTTTGGAGGCAATTTTTTATTATTCCATTTGACTTATTTTGGTTAAAACATTTTTTTTTATCAATTGGCCTTATTCAAATTTTTCAACAGTTTATCTTTTACAGCCTTCATTTCCATTGTATCCGCAGATTGTTACTTGTCCTCAGTGAATCTGTGCTGCTCGGATAGATTTCAGATGCACTGAAAGTAAAAGATATAGTGGAAAAGGTATTTTTAATCATTTTGTTTAGCTCAAAATAAGTAGAATGCAATAACAAAGACTAAGCGTCTGTGAATGGTGTCCATAGCCTTTAAGTAACTTTGTAAATACTTTGGGGACATTTATCATTTGAGATTGTTTTGATGCCACTTTTAAGTCTGGTTTTGGATTGCTCCAAATTTATGAAATGTTACACAGTTAATACACGAGGAGGCTACCCGGTATAGATTGTGACTCTTCTGCGACTGTTTTGCAGAACATAAATGTGCCATGATCCAGGTCTAATCTCACTTTTGTGCCTTAAACGTATACAATGTGCCACCCCCCAAGACCAATCATGTCCCAGATTTTAGGAATGCCGAGGGGTGATGTGGCCTTATTCGTTTTGTGTGAGTCACGGTGCTCCTATCTGGATACCGTCTGTCCCCAGGGTAAGGCTCTGTAGAAATAAAGGGGAGAGTGATGTTTGGTGAATTAACATCTGCGGCCCAGACTTGGTAACAGTAGCTTTACTTGAATAAATTTGCATCAAGACAATATTTGGTCTTTCTCTTGGCTCTGGCAGGTTTTGAGTTAAACTGGCAGGCAAGCTTAGATACCTTGCTTTATCTTTCTCTGCTGTGCTAGACTCTGGCTTTGGTCTGGTAGCTGGACTTTCTGACATTTCAGTGGGGTGCCTTTGGCTGTTTACCCCCTCGTAATACTCTGTCTCAGTCAGAGGGATCTATGAACTGCTTCCCTTGGGAGACTCCTGCTGCAGGGAGGGCTCCCCTCACTGCGACATGGCTCTTCTCTTTCCAGTTCCACTATCAACTCTAGACTCCCTATAATTTCCTGCATCCCCTCCCTGGGTAGGACCCAGGACTTGCCCACTTCTGTCCAAAAGGGGGGAGATTGGAATGGTAAGTTCCATTCTATCTCTGCCAGACACACTGCCACCTGCTGGTGAACCAGGCACAGTACATGAACATAACAGTTTCCTAGCAATATTATTAAGGCACAGGTTATGTAATGCAATACATAATTTACATACAATGTTATTAAGGCACCATATCAAAGGACCTGGAATTAAGTACACAGATAACATTATTCATTAGCCATTAGAGATAGTAGCAGGGTATAGGAATGGTAGTGCACGCTCTGGGGTACTACACATAGACCACTGAAAAGTGGCGTGTGCCCTAAATGTCACAGAAATGTTGCAATCAGCATTTCGTACATCATTTGTACACTGAAATCTGATGAATCTGGTTTGATAAATGTCCCCCTTTGTGTTACTGTTTTGAATGAGTTTAAGATATTTACATAGTTTAACCCTGTCACAAACAAGTGTCACTGTCATTTACACTCCTCTCTGGTAACAGGAGTCCAACAGAATTCAGAATTTAACTTGCTGCCTGAACAACATATACAAATATAAAACATTATGTAACTAAAAAGTGCTATAACAAATGTGAACAATTTACAAAATACTGAACTTTTTATGTAGAAATATAAAACTGTTTTCCTTTAAGCTAACGTGTAGATATAAACATAAAACTTTTAATTAGGAGTACGCTCTAAGGTGTGTCAGCGTCTGCATTCTCTGGTGCAGATGTCATGGAACAATAATTATAGGAAAATTTAGCACATGCACGTCTACCATACTTGTATCTTCAGTAAACACATAGTAAAATAGCAGAGCAAAGAGAACAACAATTAAATATTTGCAGCACTTAACAATGAGATGCTAAATACAGAAAAAGAGAAAGCAGACTGCCATGGCACATCTGTGAGATGCTAAATTTACCCACAGTACTCTGAACACAATTAGAAGCAAGTACAACCCTTTGTTCTCAAGAACAGAGAGGAAGAACATTGTAATCAGAAAAAAGTACCGATGTTCCTTCCAAGCTTCTACAGAAGTACAGTATGAAGTACATTTCATCGCATCACTATAATATAGCCTAAAGTCATGCTGCAGTTATGATATGATTTTTTTGCAAGATAAATTGTATTTTTTAAAAGCACAATTTAATTTACCATATCTTGTATAGGAAATTAGGAAACATTCTTTGTGGGGTGATATTGAATAAAACCTGCAAATCTGCCATGTTTTTTTGCGTTTGAGTCTATGTCTTTATGGCACTTGCTGTGCACTACAAATGGCATACAACCTTATTTTGCAGGTCAGTACGATAACAGCGATGCCATTTTTATTATGTTAAATATTACTATTTAAAAAGAAATAAATAAAAACCTTTGAAAAAAATGTTTTCTTTGTATCACCATATTCTGACACCCATAACATTTTTATATTTCCAACTACAAAGATGTGTAAGGGCTTGTTTATTTACAGGGGAAGCAATCATTTTTTGGGGTACCATTTAGGGTTACATATGACTCCATAATATTGGAAGTGATCGGTGCCAGCAGGCATCCACGAACTACATGTCACTGAAGACTTCTGCAGTGAATCCAAAATAGGAATCGCAGAGTCAAACAAGTTGGAGGGGACTGCCCTACGTCCATTTCGCAGTCGCGCTTTGTTAAGGGTCATGTTTTTGTGACTCCAATTTCTGAAAGACATTTTTTATTTTTTGGAGTGATTGTCTTAGGTAGGGTCTCATTTTTTGCTGGAAGAGATGATGGTTTGATTGGTACCATTTTGGGATATAGCCATCACACGCAGGCTACGTTTGTATTCAAGCATTAACTATATTCATTGGTGGTGCAGTGGCCACAGTCCTTCACTTCTACTCTTCTCTGTTCTCATTGGTGGCCAGCGGCAGCCGCACACAGTGGGGAGGGAGCTTAACCCTTCAAGCATCGGGCTTCTGCCAGGGCAGAGCAGCGGCCTGATGGTTAACCACTTCCAGACAGCGGACCCTAAGGACCGCAGCATGGAAGAGGTTAAACAGTTACGGAGAGCTCTGTGTGTGTGTGTGTGGAGCGCTGTGTCCTGATTGGATGCCCTGCTGCGCATGCCCAGTGCAAAACTGGTGACACACACACGGACACAACACACGCACACAGAGCTTTTATTATGTAGGATACATATATATATACCACTCTACGCCCCTACGCAGCCACCTAATGCTATTCCCACATAACCCAGTTTACCACTGTCAAGAAAGGCTTTCCAACTTAGTCTTCAAATCACACCTCACCACCTGTGCCCTTGACCCAATTCGATCTAACCTCATCCCTAACCTCACCACTGTAGTTATCCTTGCCCGAACCAACCTCTTCAACCTATCGCTAACCACTGGCATCTTCCCTTCCTCTTTTAAACATGCAACCATCACACCCATACTCAAGAAGCTTTACTTGGACACATCCTCTTTATCCAGCTATCACCCCATTTCACTGCTCTAATTTGCATCCAAACTCCTAGAACAACATGTCCATCTCAAATTGTCCTCTCACCTTTCATTCCACTAGCTTTTTGATCAGCTGCAATCCGGTTTCAGACCCAGTCACTGCACTAACACTGCCCTAACCAAAGTCACCAATGATCTGTTAGCTGCAAAAGCTACATGTCACTACTTTGTGCTCCTCCTTCTTGACCTTTCCTCTGCCTTTGACACTATTGACCACTCTTTTCTCCTACAAATCCTCTCTTGCCTCAACATCAAAGACCTAGCCCTCTCCTGGATCTCCTCATACCTCACCAACAGAACCTTCAGCGTTTCCCATTAATACACTAGCTCCTCGTCACGCCCCCTCTCTGTTGGTGTCCCTCAAGGCTCTGTCCTGGGTCCACTACTTTTCTCCATTTATACATTCGGCCTGAGACAGCTCATAGAGTCCCATGGCTTCCAATACCACCTGTATGCTGATGACACTCAAATCTACCTCTATGGCCCAGATGTCACTTCCCTGCTATACAGAATCCCAGCATGTTTGTTGGTAATATCTTCATTCTTTCTCCTCCCGCTTCCTAAAACTCAACATGGAGAAAAATGAATTCATTATTTTTACCCCTATGTCACTCAGCCCCTCTACCTGACCTGTCCATTACAGTTAATAGTTCAATACTTTCTCCCATGAAGCAGGCTCGCTGCCTGGAGGTAATATTGGATTCTGTCCTGTCCTTTAAACAACACATCCAAACCATCACCTCGCTAGGATATGCCCCCATTTTCTGATAGGTACGAGTCCCACCTCTGGTACCTGCACCTACATCAAGAAAGGATCCATGAAAATTGTGGAGGGCGCACTGGCTCGGCTATTTCCGTCGGCCCCATAGAAATGAATGTGAACGGTGGCCATGCAAGCATGGTGCGCTCCCATTCACTTCTGTTGGGAGAGCACTTGGCAGTGGCTGGACCCCAGAAAAGCCGGGGTCCTCCTGACACACCTTCCCCGCTCCATTCTCGGTTGTCGGTGCAAGTCCCATAGATGGGACTTGTACCTATAAGACAATGGGGACATATGCTAGTGATGTGCCCCTATTGTCTGAGATTGGCATACCCTTTTAAGAACATCTCTCGTATTTGCTAGTGTTGATTGAGTATGCTATGCTCAATCTCGATCCTCGGCACATGGCGGTATTCGGACGAATAACCGCAATTGCTTGAGCGCAATGCTTAAGTCTCCTCCCCGCACGTTTGTTGGCTGTTACACAGCCAATAAACATGCAGGTAAATGCTGCCCTTCACTATAAGGCCATAGCCATGTTGATTACTGGCATTGCAGTGATTGGCTGGCCGGAACATGATTGGCTGGCAATATCTATTTTTAGCGCATCCTGCGCTAAATAACGTGCAATAGTTAGGCCGCTGCAGACAGCAACATTATCTGTGCTACATATCTTGTGTAACGTGTGCGCATCCCAAAAATATCAGTGACATCCAGTGTACTTTTTCCATAGACGGTGTCTGCTGCAGACAGTGACATTACCTGGGGTACATCTCCTGTGTAACGTTTTCACATCCCAAATACCTGTGACATTCCCTGTAATTTTATATTAGCTGCTCATGACATCAGGGACATTATCTGCGGCATTTCTCCTGTGTAACGTTTTCACATACCTGTGACATTAACTGTAATTTTATATTAGCCACTGCTGACATCAGCGACATTATCTGCTGTATTTCTCCTCTGTAACGTTTCCACCTCCCAAATACTTGTGACTTTTAAATTTTTTGAGGAAATACACTTACAAATCCTACGCTACTGTATGCGTGACATACTTTCAAGCATATATAACATTTAATATGAAGAAGGCGAGTAGTAAGGGACAGGGAAGTGGACATGATGCTGAATGTGCACGCAGAGGCCATGCCGCTGGGCGCATTGAAACTGAGCCTGCTGCCAGAGAACCAGAAAAACAATCATCCATACCTAGCTTCATGTCCCAATTTGCATTGTGGCGCAGGACAAAGCTCTCAAAGTCATACCAGTGCAACTAGGTGGTCGGTTGGATTGCAGCAGCTAATGCTTCCAGTCGGTTAAGCATCACCCTGTCTCTCACCAAGTCCAATCACAGTAGCCAAGAGTCTGTTCAGCACAATTCTTACCCTTATCCTTCTTTCTCCCACCATGGAAAGTCTTACCAAACAAGTGATCCCACACTCGGATATTCCAAGGAGCTCTTTTCAGCGCCATTCGTTCATTTGGGCCTCTCAACAAGCCCGCTTGTGATCTGTTTCCAAAACTCTTGAGCATCCCCACAAGAAGATGATGGTGGGGAATGGCAATTAGTGTCTCAAGAGGTAGATGATGAGTATGAGACACATTTGTCAACAAGGTCAACAAGTCAGGAGGATGACCAGAGTGAGGAAGTGGAAGAGGAGGTGGTGAACAATGAAGTCACTGACCCAACCTGGGAAGGTGGCAAGCCGAGCAAGGACAGCAAGAGGGGGAGTCATCCGCAGCACCACAGCAGGCTGGAAGAGACAGTGGGGTGACAAAAAGGAGAAGGAAGCTACACCAAATTGGCCCGCAACTGTTCCCCGGAGCACACTCATGCGGAAATCTCCCTTGCCAAGTGGTAGGTGTTCCACAGTCACGGCTGAGGATGGGGAAAACCCTCAGCCGTGCGATGCCAGAAGATGGAGTCGCTGCAAGGCCAGGACAGAGATCAGGGAGCAGGTCACCTCCTATCATATCCCTAACTCTGATCCTGACTCCTAGCTGTATGAGCCGACCCTGATGGTAGGAGGGCTCATACTCCGGAACCTTGAAGTCCCTACTAGCCCTCAGGGTTGCCCTCAACTAGGAGCAGGGTAAGACGATCTGTTCCTCCAAGGCACGGAGGAACAGGAGTCTCACAGGCCAGGCTACAATAAAGGGGAAACATAAACAACTTATGGCAATGGCAGGTAAATGCAACAAGTATAGCACCTACCTTCCACAGACACAAAGCCTGAAACCCATGCATACGCGCTGCTGTCCAAAGAACACACACGGACACAGCACACACCACACAACACACAACACACAGAAACACAGGACCATAAGCTGCAATAAACAAGCATACTAAAAACACACCTTCATAACATCATGTGTGACATAATTTATGACCACAAGGGTGGCCCCCACTGGCAGATGGTGAATTACCAGGAGGATGTCTCCAGCAAAGCATGGCTGAAGAACCCCTCAGCTTCAGGTCTCCAAAGAGGCTTTATAGCCCAAAGTGGCCACACCCACACAGACACACACAGGAAAGGGAATTAACCCTTCCAACACCAACCAGGGAAGTGGGGAATACACACACAAACACACTGGAGCTGTTACCGCCGGCAACGACATGCGTGGCAACCATGTCCTGGGAGTCAGCCAAAAGGCCGAGACACTGCCGCTACATGTACAATATAGAACACGTTGCCACGGGCAGCCACCAGTGAAGGGAAGTGTCACAGTGCACACACCTAAACCTCGTGCACACCAAACACATAAAAGGCACACATACAAAGACAGGTAGCCAGGTGCAACCGCATACACAAACAGCAAGCTGCCACATAAAAATGTTGCCAGCGGCAACCACAGGTGAGGCAACATACTTCAGCCCTCACCTGTGATTGACAACACAACCAAGACCGCAGGCAACTGCATGCGGTTACAGGAGTCACGACCATGGCTATGGTCGTGACAGGCACTTTTTTGAGAAAAGTGCAGACGACAAACGAATTATAATTTGCAACCTGTGCCATACAAAAACCACCAGCATAATCCACCACATGGCATCAAAGCACCGTAATAGGTGGGCCGAACGCCTGGGTCCACAATCTGTGTCTGCGGGTCACACCACTGCCTCCTCTTCTCCTGTGTTACTTGCTGGCCAATCCCCTGTCGAAGGCGCAGACCCGGATGCCTCCTGTCCTGCACATACACCTTCGCAAGCACCATCAGCGACCACATCCACTTCCGTGTCCCAGCACAGCGTACAAATGTCCTTACCCCAGGCATTTGAATGCAAGCGCAAATACCCAGCCACCCACCCACAGGCCATAGCACTAAATATGTAACTGGCCCTGGAAATGTTGCCATTTAGGCTTGTGGAAACAGAGGCCTTCCGCAGCCTGATGTCGGCGGACATCCCTCGTTACGCAGTCCCCAGCCGCTAATATTTTTCACAGTGTGCCGTGCCCGCCTTACACCAGCATGTGTCCCATAACATCACCCGTGCCATGACCAACGCAGTTACTAGGAAGGTCCACTTAACCACTGACACATGGACAAGTGCTTTCGTCCACGAACGCTACATTTACCTAACGGCACAATGGGCGAACATTGTTGAGACCGGGAGAGAGTCGTACCCTGGGATGGCACAGGTTCTACCGATGCAAAGGATTCCTTCAGGGTTTCTGCCACCACCTACGTTAGTGGCTCCAACCTCCACTTCTCTCCCTCTGCCTCCTTCTCCACTTCCACCTCAGAATTATCCTCTTACAGCACCAATCAGCCATCAGGCGGTAACTCAGTCTAGCACTGCAGTGGGGAAGCGTCAACAGGCCATACTTAAGCTGATCTGCTTAGGTGACAAACAGCACACCGGCACAGAGCTGTGGCAGGGGATAAGAGACCAGACTGAGCTGTGGCTCTCGCCACTCAACCTAGAACCAGGCATGGTTGTAACTGATAATGGCCGTAACTTGGTGGCGGCTTTGGAGCTCGGCAAGTTCACACACATCCCATGCATAGCCCACATCTGCAACTTAGTGGTTCAGCGGTTTCTCAAAGCCTACCCCAATTTGCCTGAGCTACTGGTAAAGATGCGCTGCGTGTGTGCCCATTTACGCAAGTCATCGACAGCTTTTGCTGGTCTGTCAATGCTGCAGCAGCGTTTACAATTGCCAGCTCACCAACTGTTGTGCAACGTGAGCACGCGCTGGAAATCCATGTCCCACATGTTGGCCAGGCTTTGTGAGCAGCAGAGGGCAGTAGTGGAATACCATCTGCAACATGGTCGTCGCCTTTCCAGTATGCTTCCGCTCTTGACAAGCGAGGAGTGGCATGGATGTCTGACCTCTGTGAGGTTTTAAGAAACTTTGAGGAGTCAACACAGATGGTGAGCAGCAATAACGTTATCAGCGTCACCATCCCACTTCTGTGTCTACTCAAACGCTCGCTGCTCGCAATTAAGACCGACGCTTTGCATGTGGAAGAGGTGTAAATAGGAGAAGACATTACACAGGGTGATAGCCAGACCACCATCAGTTTGTCTTCTCAGTGTAAATTGGATGATAATGAGGAGAAGGAGCAGGAGACGGTTGCCTCCACTACAGAGGGTAATACCCATGGAAGTTTTATTCCATCTGTTCAGCAGGGATGAGCAGAAGAGGATGAAGAGATTGAGAGTAATTCTCCTGATGACGACAGCGAATTATTGCCTGTTGGCACACATGGCTGACTTTATGTTAGGCTGCCTTTCCCGTGACCCATGCGTTTTACGCATTTTGGACAACGATTACTGGTTTTTCATCCTTCTCGACCCCCGCTACAAAGATAACTTCTCATCTCTCATTCCTGTGGTGGAGAGGACGAGCAAAATGGTGCAATACCAGAAGGCCCTTGTGGAACAATTGCAAAAAAAAATTCCAGCTGACAACGCTGGCGGCAGAGTATGTAGTTCCTTGGGCAACCGAAGAGGGGGGATGAGGGGAACACACAGCAGTTCCAACAGAGGAAAGTCAACACTCTCCAAAGCCTGGGACAGTTTTATGACACCCCGCAGCACCCTCACCCTGATGCGCGGCCTAGTAACACAAGAAAGGAAAAATTTTGGAAGATGGTGAAGGAGTACAGAGCAGACCATGTCAGCATCTTTAATGATCCCTCTGTGCCTTACAACTACTGGGTGTCCAAGCTGTACACGTGGCACGAACTGGCGCTCTACGCCTTGGAGGTGCTGGCCTGCCCTGCAGCCAGCGTTTTGTCAAAGCGGGTATTTAGGGCTGCTGGGGGTATAATAATTGATAAGCGCATCCACCTGTCAACTGAAAATACTGGCAGGCTGACTCTTAGAAAAATGAACAAGGCCTGCATTGCCCCTAACTTCTCTACTCCACCATAGGAAAGCGGCTGAACATGAAGGCACTTTAAATGTGTTTTTTATAATGTACTGAATACACTGTATTCCCATGCACTCCTTCCACCACAAAAAAGGGTATATGGTTCAATCTTCCTTTTCTCATCCTCCTCCTCTTCCATCATATCAACATGCTTATTAGTCTGCCCTCGCTCCCAATGTTGTAGAGGGTCAGCTCAGTTGCAGGCCCTTGCATATAATGTTTTAGAGGGTCAGTTCACTAGTAGGCCCTCACCTACAATCTTCCAGGGGGGTCAGCTCAATTGCAGGCCCTCGCATATAATGTTTTAGAGAGTTAGCTCACCTGCAGGCCTTCGCATGTAATGTTTTTGAGGGCCAGTTCACCTGCAGGCCCTCAATTATATTGTTTTACAGGGTCAGCTCACCAGCAGGCCCTCACCTACAATCATTTAGAGGGTCAGCTCACCAGCAGGCCCTCGCATATAATGTTTTTGAGGGTCAGCTCACCAGCAGGCCCTCAACCATAATGTTTTACAGGGTCAGCTCACCAGCAGGCCCTCACCTACATTCTTTTAGAGGGTCAGTTCACCATCAGGCCCTCGCCCATAATTTTTTCAATGGTCAGCTCAGCAGCAGGAACTCGCCCATAATCTTTTCGATGCTTAGATCAGCAGCAGGCCCTTGCCCCTAACGTTTTACAGAGTTAGCTCTGCAGCAGACCCTCACCCCTAATGTTTTAGATGGTCATCTCAGCAGCAGGCCCTCGCTATTAATGTTATAGAGGGTCACCAGCAGGCCCTTGCTCCTAATGTTTATGAGGGTCACCAGCAGGCCATCAATCATAATTTTTCAAGGGTGTATGATGCCCTCCTTTATGTGTAATAAAGAGTGTATTGGAGTGTCGGTTCCTTGTAATTTTTGGAAGCCTTTTCACTGAATGCATAGGCTTTATGATTGTAGGAGTCCCACTATCTGAACAATTGTGCCACAATGTGAATGAGGCCCTCCATTATGTGATATACAGGTTGTATCAGAGTGCCTCTTCCTTGTAATTTTTGGCAGCACTTGCACTTTATATACAAGTAAATATACAGGAAAGACTGTTTCCTAACATTGTTTCCTCTAAAATCTTTTTTTTTTTTTTTTAATCTAAAACCGATTTTATCTTCGGTTTTGTGCATAATAGTGTCAGTCTATAAAAGTGGCGTACTACTCGGACAACATCGTTCCCAGCAGCGACCTGGGAGTCCAAGATGCATCCGGACATCCTCCCCATGCTGTTCCTGAACCATTTCGTCAGTCTTTCCATCAATTTCTGACCTTTTCCTATGAACCAGACACACTCCCCTCTTCAGAGCAAGGGGTACCTGGTTTAATGCTCGGGTTCTCCCATTGACTTCCATTGTGCTCAGGTGCTCGGTAGAGCACCCAAGCAAAACGAGGTGTTCGACCGGAGCACCCGAACACCCAAGCACTGTGGTGCTCGATCAACACTAGTATTTGCACATTCCTCACCCCTGAGTCAACTAAAACACTAGGGCATGCCCTCGTCATCTCCCGCCTGGACTACTGCAACATCCTCCTGTATGGCCTCCCATCCAGCAGTCTCACTCCACTCACTCCAATCTATTCTCAACTCTGCTGCCTGATTAATCCACCTCTCCTCTTGTTTCTCCTCTGCCTCCCCCCTCTGCTAATCGCTTCACTGTCTCCCCATTGCCCAGCGAATTCAGTTTAAAATACTTAGAACTACATAAAAGGTTGTCCACAACCTGACCCCTCCTTACATCTCTGATCTGCTTTCTTGATACATCCTCACATGTAATTTCAGATCCTCTGTTCTCCTATCATCTGTTCTTCACACAATCGACAACAAGATTTCTCACGTGCTTCTCCTCTATTCTGGAACTCACTACTAGGGATGAGTGAACTTGTGTTTTAAGTTCGGTGTTCGGGTTTTATTACAATTCCGTTTTGGATTCCATCATAATAGAAATCTATGGGCCACATAACGGATCACAGAGTGTGAGATTCAGGCACAAACTGACTGACTGAGGCTTTTCTCACCCCTAGTCAGTCACTAGAGATGGTGGACAAGACTCTTTATGATTAACTGACGGGGAGATGAGCACTCCCGGCCTTCCCCCAGCTCGCCTTCCCGTCTTGCATTTTTATTTTTTTCCCCTTTTGTCAGCAATGGGGCGGGGGGGTGGCATAGCTGAGACAGGGCGTGACCTATCAACCTATCAGGGGCATGGTCTACAAAGTCTGGCTTATGAGGGGAAAGCCAGTGGACACCCTACCCTGACTACTTCCTTCATGGTTCCGCAGACCACTAGATCAATGAAAGAGGTGTGCCTCTCTTCCTGCCTGACCCTTATCTGTATGATCAGTGCAGGCCAGATGGTGGGCAATCTTGAAGATGAACACAGCCCTCTCCATGCTGAAAAATCTTAAGTTACAATGAAAGGAGATGAAAACACTGAACAAAAGAAGCTAAATAACCTTTGAAGATGTCATGAATGGGAGGGGCCAGAACCAGGATGACAATACTGTGGTGTAAGTGTAGAGAAATGTAATCTTTTAGTAAAGATAATAATTTGTTTGTGTGATAGAGATTTATAGAGAAAGAGAGAAAGCTGTATGTAGCAAAGTAGTGTTTGTTAGGCGTATATAGCAGTGCTGCGTGCATATATGTCAGCTGTGTAGCAAAACTGTGTTTGTCATGGGGTGTATGCAGCTATGCTGTGTATGTATGTCAGCTGTGTAGCGTAGCTGTGTTTTTCAGGTGTGTATGCAGCAGTATTAGGAAGATGATATGCAAGTTACTGACCTTGACCCCTCCACTTCATTTAACCAAAAAGGAATGTTTTAATAAGTATGAAATATTTTCTTCGAAATTTCTATTGTCTAAACCTGGGGTGCAGCTTATAGTCCAGTAAATAAGGTATGAATTTGGGCCAATAGAGGGAGACATTGCTCACCAGCTTCTGTGCACAGAACAGGAATGTACAGTCTGATATGGGTGCTAGCACGCAGAAGAGGGTCTATGCTTAGCGGCTCCTGTGTCAAGCAGTTCTTGCTGCCCAAGCACAGAGGTGGGAGTGTTGGATTCCACCAGTGTCTACGAAAGGGGCCTATGGGGTAGCAGGGTAACATCAACTTTGACCCATGACACATCCATCAGGTGGGATAGGACAGCCAATTGAGACATTTCAGCACATGGACACACCCCCACCCTATAACAGAACACGATCTGGCAGACATTTTACATTCTGTGTTTTGCCAGTGTAGGGAGAGGTTGCTTTGTGGAGCAGGGACAGACTGTTAGGGACACCAAACGCTAGCTAATAGGGCCATAAAAGTCCTTTTAAGGACTGGTATAGGTGTGCTATTGATAGGTGTGATATACTGAGGGGTGTGATATACTTATAATTTCTAACATTGAAAGTATATTATAGTGCATTTGTATTGTGCAGCAGTAGTGTGCGGTTCTGCTGCGATACTGCAGCTATATAGAGGGACAAATGCTATTGGAATAAATAATTGCAACGGGTGTGATATACCTGTTACCCCCAAAAAACAGTTTGAGGGGTGTGATATACCTATAATATACTTTCTAACATAGAAAGTATATTATAGTGCATTTGTATTGTGCAGCAGTTATGTGCGGTTCTGCTGCGATACCGCAGGTATATATTGGGACAAGCGTTATTGGAACAACTATTTGCAACGGGTGTGATATACCTGTTGCCCCAATAAAACTGATTGAGGGGTGTGATATACCTGCTTCCACAAAATACTGATTAAGGGGTTTGATATACCTGCTTCCACAAAATGCTGATTGAGGGGTGCGATATACCTGCTTCCACTAAATATTGATTCAGGGGTTCTATATACCTGTTTCCACAAAATACTAATTGAGGGGTGTGATATACCTGCTTCGCCCAAATATTGATTGAGGCCTGCGATACACCGGCTTACACAAAACACTGATTGAGGGGTTCTATATACCTGCTTCCAACAAATATTGATTGAGGGGTTCTATATACCTACTTCCACAAAATACTGATTGAGGGGTGCGATATACCTGCTTCCACAAAATACTGTTTGAGGGGTGTGATATACCTGGTTCCACAAAATACAGATTGAGGGGTGCAATATACCTTCTTCCACCAAATATTGATTCAGGTGTTCTATACACCTGTTTCCACAAAATACTGATTGAGGGGTGCGATATACCTCCTTCTCCAAAATACTGATTAAGGGGTTCTATATGCCTGCTTCCACAAAATACTGATTGAGGAGTGCGATATTTCTGCTTCCACAAAATATTGATTGAGGGGTTTGACATACCTGCTTCCACAAAATACAGATTGAGGGGTGCGATATACTGTACCTGCTTTCACCAAATATTGATTCAAGTGTTGACATTCCTGTTTCAACAACATACTGATAGAGAGGTGCGAAATACCTGCTTCCACAAAAAAATGAGATTTAGGGGTGCGATATACCGGCTTCCACAAAATACTGATTAAGGGGTTTAATATACCTGCTTCCACAAAATACGAATTGAGGGGTGCGATATACCTTCTTCCACCAAATATTGATTCAGGTGTTCTATATACCTGCTTCCACAAAATACGAATTGAGGGGTGGGATTTACCTGCTTCCACCAAATATTGATTGAGGGGTGCGAAATACCTGCTTCTACAAAATACTGATTGAGGGGTGTGATATACCAGTTTCCACCAAATACTGATTGAGGCCTGCGATATACCTGCTTCCACAAATACTGCTCCTCTCTAGGGACTTTGGCACAGGGTAATTTTGAAAATGACGGGCAGAGGAAGAGGCAGGTCGTTCCGAAGGTGGTGTGGTAGGGGTCGGGCAGGTATACCAGACCAGAGCCTAAGTGTGAAGTTAGAGGAGGTGCATGCGATTTAGTTGGTTGAGTGGCTCACTCAGCCTTCCGCTTCTGCACCCTCTTCATCCTCTGTAGGGAGCATGTAACCCGTGGCACCTGTGTGGATTTGGTGTTACCACCACGGATTGCATGCAGGCCTGCCTCTTCTTCCACTCCTCCTACTCCATCCTCCATTTCCTCCTCAGCTGACTCCTCTTTTTCCACTGCTACCGCCTTTTCCGCTGCACCCCCCCCCCCCCCCCCCATGCACCCCAGAACCTATTCGACGTCCCAGGTGAGATGTTACCATGCTGTGCTGCGGCTGTTGTGCCTGGAATCCAAGAGCCAGACTGCTCCTTCACTCCTTTCAGCTCTGCAGTCACAGGCCGATCAGTGGCTAACCCCGCTCAATTTGACAGTTGGTAAAGTGGTGTGCGACAACAGTGCCAATCTGATGAGTGCACTGAAACTGGGCAAAATGACACACATGCCGTGCATGGCACACGTCCTGAACTTATTCATGCAGTGATTCGTTGCCAAATACCCCGGGGTCCAGGATGTATTGCGTCAGGCCAGGAAAATCTCTAGCCATTTTAGGCTACTTTCACACCTGCGTTTAGGTGCAGATCCGTCTGGTATCTGCACAGACGGATCCGCACCTATAATGCAAACGCTGGTATCCATTCAGAACGGATCCGTTTGCATTACTCTGTAAAAAAAAAAAATCTAAGTCTAAGTCAAACGGATCCGTCCTGACTTACATTGAAAGTCAATGGGGGACAGATCCGTTTACAATTGCACCATACTGTGTCAGTGAAAACTGATCCGTCCCCATTGACTTACATTGTAAGTCAGGACGGATCCGTTCGGCTCCGCATCGCCAGGCGGACACTAAAACGCTGCAAACAGCGTTTTGATGTCCGCCTCCAGAGCGGAATGGAGGTGGAACAGAGCCAAACTGATGCATTCTGAACGGATCCTTATCCATTCAGAATGCATTGGGGCTAAACTGATCCGTTTTGGGCCGCTTGTGATAGCCTTGAAACGGATCTCACAAACGGACCCAGAAACGCCAGTGTGAAAGTAGCCTTAGACAGCCATGGCTCGCCTTGCTGACGTTTAGCAGCAACACCACCTGCCCGTCAGACGTCTGATTTGTGACAGGCCAACGCGCTGGAAATCCACCTTGTATATGCTTGATAGGCTGCTCCAGCAGCAACATACCGTTAACGACTACCTGTACAAACTCTTCAGCAGGACTGGTTCTGGGGAGTTTGGTTTCTTTTCACCGCTCCATTGGTTGCTCATGCGTGATGCATGCAGACTTCTGCGGCCATTTGATGAGATTTTTAAACTGGTTAGAAGCAACCAGGGCACCATCAGTGACATTGTACCTTACACCTTTTTTCTGGAGCGTGCATTGTGTTGTGACCTTTATCAAGCCATTGAGGAGTAGGAGCTGAAAGATGAGGAAGTTGCAATGCTGAATGAATTCCCAGGGGGGCTACTCTCTCTGAGACAAGTCAGCAGGAGTCTGAAGAGGAGTCAGAGGAGGATGGTGGCTGGAGGGAGGAGGACGAGGAGGAGGACATGCTCCTGGGCGATAAACAGGAGCCAGGGCGCTCCACCGCTTCCAATTTAGTTCAAATGGGGGCCTTCATGCTCCAGTGTTTGAAGAGGGACCCCCATATAAAAAGCATAAAGGGCAAGGACCAGTACTGGGTGGCAACGTACTTAAATCCCCGGTACAAACACAAAATGGCGGACATGTTACCAGCATCACAGAGGGCTGGCAGAATGCACCATTTCCAGACCTTGCTGCGAGAGATGCTGCATACTGCTGTTGCAGGCTCTGGCAAAGGAATTTTCACCCACAGCAAAACAGGTGCTGGTACTAATCCTACCGCGCCTGCAAGAAGAGGGCGGTTTGAAGATGTGTTGGTCACTTCGGATATGACATTATTCTTGCAAACAACTCATTGAGAGCTGCCCTCCGGATCCAGCCACAGGGAACGCCTCAACCGACAGGTATCCGACTACATCGGAGAAGCAAGGAACCCCTGGACTACTGGGTGTGCCATGAAACTCTTGGCTTGCCCCTCTTCGAGTGTCCTGTCCGAAAGGACATTCAACGCAGCAGGGGTAATCGTGACCGATAAGCGCACTCGCCTAGCTCACGACAGTGTGGACTACCTCACATTTCTAAAAATGAATGAGGCATGGATCTCGAAGGAATTCAACACCTGTGACGACCATGTGTAATTTAATTTCCTCATGCCAGCCTACACATATCCGCCACCACCCAGAACAAAAAATGTTCCTTGTCTTATGTATATACAGCGGCATAAAAGGCCTTTTCTGTCAGGTGAATGCCTAATTTTTGGGGCCTCTACTCCAGTGGCCTACAGTAAAATGTTTATCCAGTGACCGCCTAATGTACCTCCAGACACATAATCACAAGTTCTTTTCTGTCAGGTGAATGCCTAATGTTTGGGGCTTGTACTCCACTGGCCTGCAGTAAAATTGTTATTCACTAACCGCCTAATATACCTCCAGCCACATAATCGTATGTTCTTTTCTGTCCGGTGAATGCCTAATGTTTGGGGCCTGTACTCCACTGGCCTGCAGTAAAAAAAAAATTGCCACTGACCGCCTAATGTACCCCCAGCCACATAATCACTTGTTCTTTTCTGTCTGGTGAATGCCTAATGTTTGGGGCCTGTACTCCACTCGCCTACAGTAAAATTGTTGTCCACTTACCGCTTAATATACCTACACCCACATAATCACTTGTTCTTTTCTGTCAGGTGAATGCCTAATTTTTAGGGTCTGTACTCCCGTGGCCTAAAATAAATTTTTTCTAGGTTCCAGCAGGGCACATTTTTGAGAGTTTCCCTTTAAGACACATAAAAATGGCCCCTGATTAAAATACATATTTTTTGTGGGAATTTTTGCCATTGATCCCCCTCTGGTATGTCACTGTCCATGTTGTGGAACTATTTGTGCACTTCTAGTAAGTATTTGATGGCTGCAAATATGACCTGAAAGCTTTTCAGGTTTGCCTGCCATTAAAGTGAATGGGGCCCACCGTGAACGAGCGGTTCGCGAACATTTGATCATGGAAGCGCATCCACGAAAAATCCCAGTCAATGTTCGTCCATCACTAATCACAAATTATGAGTTTAAATACATACAGAATAGGGGTTGTAGCAATTCTTCCACCAATCAGTCATTTGTATATAAATAGTGTAATCTCATAAACAAATTATAGGCTTCTGCATAATGTGGATTACAAATTCCTCCATAGATAGAACAGTTTCTTACATGTTCCCTCTGGAACATTCATGAATGTGTGAGATGCAAGATGGCCACTGCAGTATGTCTCTTCAGTGTCTCAGCTAATGCACTGTGCATGTCTTTGTAGCACGAACATTACGTCTGTCCAAACAGACTGCGCGTGTCACGTTGTGTGCTTTTCACACAACTTTATCAACAAGCACAATAAACATACACAAACTTATCTGTTCTCGCTCTACTCCTGTGTGTAATGGCCGGCAACGCCCATCCAGTAGTAGGCATTATATTTCTATGATACCCACCACTCGTATTGCGGCACTACAGAAAGACACCAACCATCGGTAGGGTTCCATTTGTGTGCTCCAGTTTCACATACACAACTTTGGGAGACATCACATCTTTTTTCATACCACCCGTATATCCTGTCCCTATATAACAATTCTTTCAGCTGTAGAGACATACGTCCAATCTTGCCGATCCGCAGCTCACCTTAACCAAAGAAGGAACACAAAGAAAACAATGTGTTAGTTATATATTCACAGTGCTTCTCCCCATATCACCTAAAAGTGATTAAGATCATAAGAATAATCCTCTCATAAAAACATGGGAATCCCTTAGCCCCTAAAGGTGACTTACATTAAATTCTATATTTAACCCTCTTGGCTGTAATGATTGCAGTGTATGAATCCATTTCAACTTCTTCTTACACAATAGGCCTTCCCTGTCACCATTTCCGCGAAGAGGGGGTACAATTTATAGTCAATAACCCTAAATCTCAATTGGTTAACAGAATGTCCCTTTTCTTTAAAGTGGTTGGGAATTGGTAACTTCATAACCTCTTTCCATGATTGTACATTCTTGTTTATTACTCCTCTCTCTGATCTCCCACATAAATCAGGCTACAGCGGCACTGTATTTTGTACACCACATAATCCGATCTACATGTGTATCTCTCTTTGAGCCTATAAATCACTCCACTATTAGGATGGGTACATGTATCATCTTTTAACATATTACCACACTCGCAACATCCCAAGTATGGAAAATGTCCTTTTTTTAGGTTTCGTGAAAAATGTCTGACCATCTTTTTTCATTGATCTAATATCAGATTTTATTAATCTATCCTTCAGCTTCCTATTCCGTCAATATGACATCAATGGGTTATGCTTGAACTTTATCACATCCGGACAACCCTTCTCAAGCATCAACCAATCCTGCCTCAAAAGTTGTACTCTTTTGGGGCTTAAATCTCCAAATGCAGAGACAAAGGGTATATGTAACCCTTTATCTTTCCTTTTCCTCATACTTGTCTCAATTTGTGATTTAGTAATAGTGAAGGTTAAACACAATGGTTTAGATATTCATAGAACTCGTCCAGGGTTTTCTCATCACCCTTCCATATCACAAAGATATGGTCGATATAGCGCCATCAACTCAGGGTGTGCTCTCCAAATTTAGACCTGTACATATGCCGATCCTTGTACTGTGCCTCAAAGATATTGGCATAATTTGGGGCCACTTTCGATCCCATCGCCGTGCCCCTCTTCTGCCAATAGAGGTCACCCCCAAAGAGGAAATAATTACTCCCGAGCACAACATCCAACAGTCCAAGGATCAGCCGTGCTCAGGGTGGAGCACATCCCGAGTCGTCCAGGACCGCGTCAACGGCATCCAAACCTGCTTCATGTTTAATGGACCAATACAGTGATGTAACATTAAATGTTACCAAATAGTATCCACTCATAAATACATCTTTTAACTTTGTCAAAAAATCTGAGGAATCTTTAACATAAGAGGGTGCAGCTACGGAAAACATTGAAGTTCCTTATCCCAAAAAATAGCTATTGGACTAAAAATTGAACCCCTACCAGACACAATAGGTCTGCCAGTAGAATTCTTCAAATCCTTATGTATCTTCAGGGGGAATATATAATACTGGTGTAATTGGATTTTCAACAATAATTCCCCTTTCACAGGCATTATTCAACTTTTCTTCTATTTCTGTCTAAATTTCAAATTTAGGATCCTTGCTCAATTTGGTATATACCTCTCCATCATCTCATTGTCTCTGTACCTCCATTTTGTACTTCGATGTATCCATCACCACAACTGCACCACCCTTGTCCGCTTATTTAATGATAATTTGCTTATTCTCCATCTATCGTTTTTAGTGCATCTCTCTAATTTTGGGAGATTATGTGTGAAACCAACTGTAGATGACATATCAGTCCTCAGTTCAGCCACTCTGCGGGTCACCATCTCTATGTATGACTCCACAAAGTAGTTCTCCTCGGGAGGAGCAAATTGCTCTTCAATCTCAAACCATAATTCCTCAAACACATCATATTTACATCACCTTTAGACGCTGCTGCACATCCTGATTTATTTGCAAAAAAAAGCACAAATGTTGCAAATCTAGTTCCAATTGAAATCAGTCCATAGTGTCTGTTGGGCAAAATGAAAGTCCCTTATTCAACACCTTGATCTCTATTTCTGATAACTCCACTGACGATATATTCACTACCAAACATAAGTCTGAGGGTTATTTATTGTTATTGGTCATAACTTCTACATATGGTACTTCGGGAAGTATTTGCCTCTTCTTCTGGGAACATTGATGTTTCCTTCCGCCCCTTCTGTTCTTCCTCCTTGAGCCAAATCGTGGCCCCCTAAAAAATCTGAACGAATTGATTCACCTGTGAAATATGAATCACATGTAGAAAAACCAAACTGAGCATGGCCAAATCTCCTCCCTCTAGTCTTCTTCTAACATGAGGACCACCTCCTTGTGATCTCTGCCAGTTGTATACTTTGCTAGTTTTATAATTTTCTAAATATCAATGCCATTTGTCCCTCTTTAACTTTTCTGTTTCCATCCAGTGTCTCTGTACCCACTGGAGCATCTTTTCTTTATAAGTTGTAAAGTCCGCAGATGTCATCAGACCCTTGATGTCTTCTTCCAATGTCTGTATAGCTGCTTGTGTCATCTGGAGCTCCTTTTGGAGAAATTCCAGGAATCCCTGTATATCTTCCTCAGTATATAAGTAGGTGTTGATCGGTAATGTACTTGCCACTCCTGTTGTAGGCCCAGGGAAATATTCTCCTCCATCTCCTCCATATTCGGATTCCATCTGTGCACGTCCTCCAAGCCAATAATTGGTAACTTCTGAAACACTTTAAAGAAAAGGGACTTTCTGTTAACCAATTGAGATTTAGGGTTATTGACTCTGTACCCCCTCTTCGCAGAGGTGGTAACAGGGAAGTCCTATTGCATAAGAAGGAGTTGAAATGGATTCATACACTGCAATCATTACATCCAAGAGGGTTAAATCTAGAGTTCAGTGTAAGTCACCTTTAGGAGCTAAGGGATCCCTTTTTCTTTGAATATATGTTTTTTGGGGGGATAATTTTTATGATCTTAATCACTTTTAGGTCATATGTGGAAAAGAACTGTGAATATATAACTAACACATTGTTTTCTTTGTGTTCCTTCTCTGGTTAAGGTGAGATGCGGATTGGCAAGATTGGACGTATGTCTCTACAGCTGAAAGAATTGTTATATAGGGACAGGATATACGGGTGGTATGATAAAAGATGTGACGTCTCCCAAAGATGTGAATAAGGAATTGGAGCACACAGATGGAACCCTACCAATGGTGGGTGTCTTTTTGTAGTGCCGCAATTATGAGTGGTGGGTATCATAGAAATATTTCTGGCCATTATACACAGGAGGAGAGCGAATACAGATAAGTTAGTGTATGTATATTGTCCTTGTTGATAAAGTTGTGTGGATAGACGTAATGTACATGATACAAAGACATGCACAGTGGATTAGCTGGGACACTAAAGAGACATACAGCAGTGGCCATCTTGCAGCTCACACGTTTATGAATATTCCAGAGGGAACATGTAAGAAACTGTTTTATCTATGGAGGAATTTGTAATCCACATTATGCAGAAGCCTATAATTGTTTTTTGAGATTACACTATTTATATGTGTAAGGAAACCAAGTATATTTAAACCACATTCGGTAGTTTCCTCCCGAACCGCCAGAGCCTGTTGATGGATTGGGTCCCAATACACTGAGCATCCATCTAATGTCCTTCTGCATCGCGGTTACTTTCTCATGCTCCATTTCTGTATTGCTGGTTCCATCGCTCTGCATTAATTCTTCAATTAACGTGTCTTTTGTCTTGTTGTTTGCCACTATGCCTCGAGCTTTTAGTAAATCCTTTAGCGTGATCCTCTTAAGTAGTTGGTATTGCTGAGCCATTCATTCCCTTGCTTGGTTCAGGACGTCCATTCGGGATTCGAATCCCTCTGCTTGCCACCAGTTGTAAGGAAACCAAGTATATTTAAACCACATTCGGTAGTCTCCTCCCGAACCGCCAGGGCCTGGTGAATATAGCACTCCGTTCGGCAGTTGAAGTACACGAATTCCATACGAAATGCCAATAACTTTTTAAGATGATTCCCTTAATAAAGCATGCGAATCCCCAAACATCAGCCGAAGTCCAGAAGAAGGGTACAAATAGAACACGCTTTAATTAACACACACAGGCTTTTAGGCAAGTCCCCATGCAAGGGGACATCCCACAGGGAGGGACACAGTATAGCCAGTCAAGTACAATGGAAACATAAAACCCTTCCAGCATAAACATGCAATGCCCTCCCCTAGTCCTGGAGATAATCAAGCCTGATAAAGTAACAACTTGATTATCTCTAGGCAGAAAAGTCACAGTTTTCCCCAATATCTGGAAAACCCCTTTATACATGAGGTATCCCCACAAACATTAAAATTTCACTCTGATCGGTTTAGGGGTTCTCAAAGAAACATGGAAGTCTTCTGTGACCGGTTCACCCTGGGTGGGCTGCCCAAAATAGTTCCATAAGTTTGGGTGTCTTTGCCGGTCACTTTAGAACAAGGGAAAAACAAATAAAGTACTGAATAGCGCTCTTCTAGAAAATTCGGTACATATAGATCCAGCGTTCGGTAGTTACACCTACCGAATGGCATAGGAAGAAATATTGAAAGAAAAGGGGGATTGTTACAACCCCTTATTCTATTTATTTAAACTCACAATGCTATGACTTGAGAAAGGCTTGGTAGCTTGCTCGTGATTGTGCAAGCTTCTATAAAGTGGGACTTTGGTGCTGTCTTCAAACATACTTTTCTGGCATGTTCTATTCCAGTCACTGTCCTGGGACGGGCTATCTACTAGTACTATATAACCGTAATGATGTGCATTATTATGTTTTGATTGTATGTAAACACAATGTGGGAGATTTATCATGATCGGCATAGGTTCCAGAAATTACTACCAAGACCAGTTAACTTCTGAATATTATTTATTAAGGAAATTATATATCAGTATATATGTGGAGGTAAAGGCCATGATGTTAATTCTTTAATTAACTAATAAACCGTTTAAATAGAGATAATAATAAACAACACGTCCACTCATTAATGAGCGACTTCACCAAATGAATCTAATATGGTGACAATATAGGGGAGGGGAGGCGGGAACTGTTTGTTGTCTAGTGCCGTGAATGTGCACTGACCGTTATCTCCTGCTTTTACAGGTACCTGGAACGTCCGTTGAAGAGAAGGACAAATCACCATTCTCCAAGGGCACCTGCAACTTTCCCAGACATCATTCACCGATGACTTCACCAATCAAATCCTGTTGCCAGGTAACAAATCAATAACTTTATAATACACCACATACACCTATTCAATGAACGGAAACATGCCATCATGTGTTCCCCTTCTTGTATACACATTTCCGGGCCCATACAAACTGGTGTAAAGTAAGCAACTAAGTGTTGTAATCTGGAATAGACATTCCTAGGAAACCCTTGCTGTGTGTGGTAGAGCATTATCTTACTGAAAAATGTCAGTTGAAAGCTCTGATATGAGAGACAACACATGTCGCCGAGCTGTTGTTGTCCTTGGTATCATTACCAGGGATATCCATCTCTTGTACACGTATGTGATGGATACCCAGATCATCACACCAGAAGTTGGGGCAGTGTGTTACTCAACAGCAAGGCAGAATTGAAGTGCTCATCACCAGGTTTCTGTACTCGAACACAATCATAGTTAAGTCCCAAACAGAAACTACATTCTCCACTAAAGACAATACGGTTCCAGTCTGTAGCAGTCCAGGTTTCTTGTTCACAACACTGCTATGAAGGTGACGGGGGCTGGCTGTCAAAGGCAGGACATGTAATGGGTGTCATGACTCCAAATTTCCTTCTGCTTACGCCTGGAAATGGTGCTGGCCGAGACAGCAGTGTGTAATAAAGGTTCCAATGTGTCTGGATGATGGACAACAAAACTGGCAGTCAGTCTGAGCATTCTGGAGCCATGTGTGCATGCCCTCATGTAACCACTGCTCCCAACACCTCCTAGCAAATATGCATAAAAACTGTGTCCATTGACGTACCTACCATGGGAACCGGAGGGAAGAGGTGTGCAGTGTCGACAATCCTCTGTTACCAACATATATCTAGGGTTTTTTCTAGCAGCTACCACTAGGGGGAGCTCAGTGTACAGATTTTTCCAGCTTCCATTTAGTTCAAGGGTAAACATATACATTTCTATGCACTTAGTTTCCTCTAGTGGTGGCTGCAGGCAGACAGTTCCGTTATGTACTGAAGAAAATCTGAGAATTTAGAGCTGTATGAGGGTGATTTATCAATGTATTTATGCAAGTTGTCTGGTGTAAATCTAATGTCTAATATAGTGTTCAGAATGATTCAAAGCATCTGTTCCAATTTCCAGGCACACAAGTTGGGTAAGGGTCCATTCACACATCCATAGTTTTGGGTTCACATCCGTTCCGTAGTTTTGCGGAATGGGTGCGGACCCATTCATTTCAATGGAGCTGCAAAAGATGCAGACAGCCCACTGTGTTCTGTCCGCATCGATAGTTCTGTTTCGCGGCCCCTCCCAAAAAATAGAGCATGTCCTATTCTTGCTCGCAATCACAGACAATAATAGGCATTTCTATCACAGGGCCGGCCATATGCAGTCTGCAAAATGCTGGACTCACACAGCTGGTATTCATGTTTTTCGGATACTCAATTTGCAGACCGCAAAAGACTTATCGATGTCTGAATGGACCCTTCAGCGGGTGAGGCAGAGCAGGCCTTTTTTATTTAAAACTTCCTTCCACTTCATATACAAAAATCATAATTTGTCATGCAAGTTATTGAGTGGGGGCATGCTACGGTTTTCTATGGAGCTGTATGGGATCTGTGTATGCCCATGACTGTGTACATATTTATATTTTACGTATATATTTGGTACCATGCCGATGGTTCTACCATTTCATGCCATGACTTGATGGAGCCTTCATAGCACAGCCAGTAAACCTATCATAAGGTTGAACTATCAGAATGAGAATATAGAAGCTTAATTCAAATAGGATCCTAAATGGAAATAGATCAGTGGATCAAGAACTGTAACCAAGCACCTCTTAGCAGCTCTATGGAGTACAGGCTATTTTATACCAGTGACAATTGGATTTCTATTTTTTTTATAATGTCTCTATATATACGTTGTGCTTTGTTTGGCACAAGAGCATAACATTTATATTAAGGGTGTATAAGAGTCTGCAACACAACATTTCAAAATTCATCAAAATAATTTGATTTCTTACCCACAGAAAAAGAAAGCAGAGCATTAGCACCACCTACCGGATAACTACAACAGTTTACAAAAAGGTTGTCTTGCCTTCTTTTGTTTGCTACTTTAAACTAATGGAAATAGCTTATACTATTCATCATACGTATTCTGTTGGCCTTGGCAAGCATGAATGTGAATGTTGGCCATATTTATCTATTCTTGAATGCCTTGCTATCACTAGATTGGACGCTGCATTGCTCTGCCTATCATTATGTATAAGTATGTTTTATGTTCTTATGCTACATACTGTGGAATACATACATCACCATGTAGCTATAGCAAAATTAGGGAGTCGGGAGAAAACTGACACACAAATCACATGGACATACTGTAGATCCAGTTAGCGTTACCATACACAGTACCGGAAACTTTGTGCTAGGCAATATATGAAAGTCGGAGGCAGAAACATACCACATTGATAGAGTATATGAAGTATCTGAAATAATTAACAACATCTACTTCAATGTCTGCCTTAAAGTTATTTGAAATGGAAGTTACAATTTAACCTGAGGTATGCCATTCAGGGTTGCCAACAGTCCAGAAATTTCTGGACAGTCCGTAAAAATAGGTTACTTTTTTTCCTGTGTCTTTAAAAAAAAAAATATGGACGTGTCTGTGATTTTTTTTTCTGAGCTGCAGGTACTTAACTAGATTATTTTGGTGGTAATTATCATCATTTTGCAGCTCAAAGTAAATGCTGGTAATGAGTTCTTATCAGTATAATGAGCTATAGACATGCATTACTTATAATCTTTATCATTCATTATGGTTTTCCAATTTGTCCATATAATATGTTGGTTGTCTGTGATTTTAGGATAAATTGTCCAGAAAAAAAGAAAAATCCTGATTGGCAACCCTGATGCCGTTACTTTAACTTATTCCCTTTAAACTGTGCTACATATTGTCTGATCACATGGATATGTCATTTCTGGTTCAGGTTTATAACTCTGCATGTTTCTAATTGAGATTACATAGCTTTTTATGAGAATTAAGTAACATTGCATTAAATTTGTCTTACAGACTAAGAACACAAACTGCGCATTGCATTTTCGGAGAACAGCTGTACATTTAACGTAGTCAGTCAGTAAAAAAATACACAAGGGTTTATTAAAGACTGAATGTTTTATGTTATGCACATCAAGAACACATAAGGCGCCTTAACAACTGTAAAGGGTGTTTTGGAATTTCCCTGTAAAATACTCACTAAACATATATTACATTGGTGAGGAGTCCATAGTCCATAGTAAAAAATGACCATTTATGAGGGTGAACCTCATGTGTACCTAGGTTCAGTATCGCTGGGCCCATAAAGGAATAACATATACATATGATGAAATTTAGTTAATTCTGCAGATATTTTTTAAGTAGGGTTTGTGTTAAAGCGGACAGTGGACAGTGATATCACTGTATGTACTTACTGACAAAATTAGTTTAGCGCAACCTGAAAATGAGATTAAGGCCTCATCTACATTTGAACACTCAGAACTAAATATGGCACCCTACACTCCAATAGGCATTTACTGCACCTTAATACACCTTAAAATCCGTGGCCTGCTTCATCAGTCACACAATTATGGAGCTAATCTCTTCTAGAAGCATTTCTAGAGAATTATTATGTAACGCAGCACTGAATAGAGCACCATACAGTGATATACAGCATAAACTGGCTCTATGGTACACAGCTACAGAGACTGTGTGTGCTTCCATGGTGCCTACATGCACACAGCTCTTCTGAGGACTCTATGCCTAAAATGCATAAAATTACTTTAACAATTGGGAAAATCCAACAATGTTGGTTCATTTGTCAGTGTTTTGGGGGCATGGTGTCTTTTGCATGCAACCTTAATATTTGATTCTAAATCAAAGGGGATAATTTACTAAAGACTGACGTTTCACAGAGAGAGGTCCCCTTGCCGTAGTTATTTTGAAAATATATTCTTTTTGTCTGGTGAATAATGCATTAGTTTATGTATTTTGGGGTGTCAGAGTAACATGCAGCCAAATTATTAAGAGGTGCATTTGTGTTAATAATTTTTAGATCCAAAAAGAAAGTAGTATCCTTCTAATGTGAGTCCTCCTGTATGTAATAAATTATAATTTCTTAGAATGACACATGCCAGGTTTTCCAAAATGTATTACCACACTCAAATTTAGTCCTCACATGCACACAAGTTGTATGTGGCTGCAATAATCAACTCATAGACTTCTAATGGGACCTACTGTACCTATGTGATTTCATAATGAGACATAAATACAGGAAATAACTAATGGGGTGCGCTAACAGATGCCTAATAATGGAGTGGCTCTCCCCCCAAGCATGCTATGCAGATGTGTCTTTCCTTACCTTTAAGCTTCCCCAACATATCAGAAAATGTATAGTGCAAAAAGACTGCTTTTTAGGAAAGAAAAAATTTGATTTTACAATACTCTGTTCACTCCCAGTCAGATGACTGTCATGCAAACGTCAGCATTTACGTGCGTGTATATGGTATGTCACCACTTCTGGTCCAGTGGGAACTAGAAGTGGAGGGTACAGGGGCCAGGGTGCTTAACTTTGTGACAAGGTGTTTTTTTTTTTTCTCGTTTTTTTTAACATTGTCCAGCCCTTTGTTTCCTGTGTAGGAGTGTAGGACAACCCAATAACTTTCTTATTCTCCATGCGCTGACTTCAAAGCACCAAATCAAGAATGCATCAGGTTCTGTTTATTGTCCATCCAGAGTTCTTATATTAGTGCAGTTGAAAGCAAAACTCATCTACTAATATTTACTGTAACGGAAAGGGGGTGCAGAAAAAGACACCATGGCTCAAGAACTGCAACAATGACGTTTTTCACATTTACTGTATGTAAACTGTATATTTAGCTGTTGTTGAATGAACAAAATGTGGATGTATTTTCAGATTTATATCATGTCTCACTATACTGCATAAAACATGGTAAGCACTTCCATACAGTTTGTTAACATTCAGAAACTCTTTATTTTTACTTGGGTGTAACCAAACGGCTGTAGCATTAGTGAATACTGATCATTTCTTGTACATGGAAACTGCCCTTCAAGTGGAATTAGTGACATTAAACTACATTGGATATTATATTTACCCACTTCATTTAGAACATGTTATTGGTTTTCTTACACAGCTTTTTCCCATTAATCAAACTTGTCAGACCAATATCCGTTTCTTCTGTCAGAAAATGTCCTGCTTGAATTACAGCATAACTCTAATTGTAGAGTATAAACAATGAGGTTTAGGATTATTATGAGTAATAGGAATGTTTTATTAGGCTAGGATGAGAAAAAAATAAGAACAAATGTCCCTTTAAAAATGTTTCATTCCCCAAAAAAAACTATATGGACAAAAGTATTGGGATACACATTTTGATCAATCATTCAATCTCATTGCCACATTTGTATAAAAATCCAGCACATAGCTATGCAGTCTGCCTTTACAGAGGCTTACAAAAACTTGTGAAAGAATAGGTCACTCTAAAGAGCTCACTTAATTCAAGCATGGTACTGTAATAGGATGTCACCACTGCAACAAGTTAGTTTGTGAAGTTTCTTTTCTTCTAGGTATTCTACAATCAACTGTGAATGGTACTACTGCAAAGTGGAAACATTTAGAACCACAGAAACTCAGTCACAAAGTGCCAGACCATGTAAAGTTACAGGGCAGGGTGGCCGAGTTGTGAGGCACATAATGCATAAAAGTCGCCAAAGCTTTCCTGACTCAAAGCTGCCCTGGCATTAACATAAGCACAGATCTGTGTGCCGTGAGCTTCATGGCATAGGTTTCCATGGCTGAGCAGCTGTGTGCAAGCCTTACGTTACCAAACACAATGAGAACAATTGGTTGCAATGACGCAAATGACTATGGATTCTGGAGCAGTGGAAACATGCTCTGTGGAGTGATGAAACATGCTTCTATATCTGGCAGTTTGATAGATAAGTCAGGGTTCGGAGAACGCCAGAAGAATGGTATCTGTCTGACTGGACTATGACCCTTAGTTCCAGTGAACCTTAATGTTTCAGCATTCCAAGACATTTTGGACAAGTGCATGTTTCCAACTTGGTGAGATCAATTTGGGGAAGGCCCTTTTCTGTTCTACCATGACTGTGTCCCAGTGCACAAAGCAGGGTTCATAAAAGCATGGTTGGATGAGTATGGTATAGAACAGGAATGCTCAACCTGTGGCCCTCCAGCTGTTGCAAAACTACAACTCCCAGCATGTCCGGATCAGCCTACAGGAAGGCAAGATAGGAGTTGTAGTTTTACAACAGCTGGTGGACCGCAGGTTGAGCATCCCTAGTATAGAAGAAATTAACTGGCCCACCTAGGGCCTTGACCTCAACTCCACCAAACACCTTTGAACTTTGAAAGGAGATTGTGAGCCATGCCTTCTCATTCAACATCAGTGTCTGACCTCATATATGTTTTTCTGGATGAATGGGCAAAAATCCCACAGACATAAACCAAAATCTTGTTGAAGGATTTCCGAGAAGAGTGGAGAGTAATTACATATTAGAATAGGATGTCATAAAGATTTCCTGTTCGTGTAATGTGTAGGTGTCCCAATACTTTTGTCCATATAGTGTGCCTTTGAATAGTGACCCCATACCAAACATGCATGGAATCTACATATATAAGCCCAGTTACTGTTAGCCTCTCCATCATCAAAATAAACACCCAAATGCAAACATATTTCATGGTATTGTTATTCCTACAAATCCAAGTGGTAGAATCAATTTGTAAACACACATAATACATCAGGAAGCCGGTTTCATAAGTGTTACATTATACATTATATATATATATTTATAAAAAAAAATGTACATATCAATTAACAAAATTAGTATATACTATTTTGCTAATATAAATTACTAAACTATAAATTTAGTGCTGGAAATTGTATTTTATTATATGTAATTATTTTAT
Organism: Bufo gargarizans; assembly: GCF_014858855.1. Taxonomy (NCBI): domain Eukaryota; kingdom Metazoa; phylum Chordata; class Amphibia; order Anura; family Bufonidae; genus Bufo; species Bufo gargarizans. Next base: position 219,786,516 of record NC_058082.1, on the reverse strand, counting down.
TGAGCATCTGTTCTGCTGTGTAAAAGAATGATAATGTTTTAATATTCCAGACACTATACTGAATGATATGGTGAAACAAAAATGCAACATTGATACCACTGTATTTCAGACACTTAGCTCCATGTATGCCATCAAGCTCAAGTCTTTCTCAACCTTCCTTAGAAAAAAATGTCTTGTGTTCTTTTTAGCGGCTGTACAATAACTAATGCAACTTGGGACATCAGAGAATTTTGCATTCATTTACATAATATCCAAAAGGTCAGAAAACAGATCTTATGTTGTGTTACAACATGCCTAAGATTTTCTTTGTACAGAAAATGAAAATGTATATACTTATCAAAAACATACAAGGATTTTAACAAATATTTATATTTCTTAAACAAAACCTAAAATATAGTACAAAAATAAGAGGAGTCAACAGCATAAGGCACTGTATATCTCCTAGCACCTTATGAATTAAGGAATCAGCTTCTGTTGCTGGAAAGTATCAGTGCGTTATAAACATTATGTAATTTCAAAGTGCCATCTTGTATGTAATAAAAGGACCTAGTCTTGGCTATCTTTCCTTTCGATTGGACAAGAACCATTTAGAACAAAGTTAGTTATGTAAATTCCTATAACGCACTTTACTCTTTTTCTTGTACAATAGTGAGGTACATTATATAGTATTTGGCTTCTTGTATAACAAAAATAGCACCATTGGTGTAAAACTTTGGTCTTTTAAGTCTGTCTCATGCATACTTGACAGCGGCTGACATGTGTACGGAGATCTCCAGCTTTGAGAGTTGATGGAGTAGGCTTCCTATGGAAATAAAAATTAATAACAAATTAGTCTGTGTAAATTAATGATAGCAGATTAACCACATGTAAAGTGATGTTGTAATATACTTAATCAATGATCAGCTGCAGGGCAAGGCTCTTATATACAGTATATAAATTCTGATATTAGAGTTTTTGGGAATTCAATGAAAGATCAACTGTTGCAAGTAATGAACTGCATTTGCGAAGTGAAAATAAGGTAACACAACCTCAACAGGGAATCAAATAAAATATTACATTAATCTACAAATTCTGATGCTGCCTTATTATTTGCTGAATTTGTCACAGTGAAAAAAAATGAAACAATGAAATGGTGGACACTTCCAGCAGAAAGGGGTATTTTTAACTCAATATTCATCGAAAATTATGTTTAAGAATCTTTGGTGGTTTTTCTTTTTCATTTCAGAAGTACTAAACCATTGAAAATGAAATACAAAATATTGTCCTTCCTTAGCAGTCAGCACATATAGATAAAACCCGAGCACTAGCTCAGCTATTTTATGCCTTGCGGTCTCTTAGCGGTAAATAGAGACGTGGCAACACTTGCATGGCTTGCTCCGCATTCATTTCTATGGAACTTCTGAAAATAGCCAAATGCACTTTGGGGCCCCATTCTGGAAATAGGAGTGGATTCCAGAGGGTCCACCACTAGCTGACATTTATAGTATATCTAGCGATATGTTATAAATATGGAGAACACTGTAAGGCCAATGAAAATTAACCGAGAGAGGTTTAGCATGTTGCTTTTGTGCTGCTTTTTAAAAATGCATTAAAAAACATGCTTTTTATGGATGCCAAAAGCAAACAGATGATACAAGTGCTTTCTACATCCATATGTCCATTCCACAAAAAAATGGAACATGTCCTATACTTGACCACAAAATGCGGACCTTTGAAGTCAATGGGTCTGAAACAAATGTGGTAAAATATAAAAACGTGGTTATCCTTTCCAAATATAATGTATGTGCTATTTGGAATGAGGAATACCAGGAGGATTGGTATGGAAGGTGAATGGTTACAAGAATAATTTAACCACTTCCCATCTGGGCCATTTGCCCCCTTCCTGACCAGGCCTAATTTTGCAAAACTGACATATCTCACTTCATGTGGTAATAACTTTGGAACGCCTTTATTTATCCAAGTCATTCAGAGATTGTTTTCTCGTGACACATTGTACTTCATGACAGTCATAAATTTGAGTCAAAATATTTCACCTTTATTTATGAAAACATCCCAAATTTACCCAAAAATTTGAAAAATTCGCAATTTTCTAAATTTCAATTTCTCTGCTTTTAAAACAGAAAGTGATACCTCATAATATATTTATTACTTAACATTCCCCATATGTCTACTTTATGTTGGCATCATTTTGGAAATGTCATTTTATTTTTTTAGGACGTTAGAAGGCTTAGAAGTTTAGAAGAAATTCTTCAAATTTTTAAGAAAATTACCAAAACCCACTTTATAAGGACCAGTTCAGGTCTGAAGTCACTTTGTGGGGCCTACATAGTGGATACCCCCATAAATGACCCCATTGTAGAAACTACACCCCTCAAGTTACTCAAAACTGATTTTACAAACTTTGTTAACCCTTTATGCGTTCCACAAGAATTAAAGGAAAATGGAGATCAAATTTTTAAATTTCACTTTTTGGGCAGATTTTCCATTTTAATCCAATTTTTTCTTTAACACATCGATGGTTAACAGCCAAACAAAACTGAATATTTATTACCCAGATTCTGCGGTTTACAGAAACACCCCACATGTGGTCATAAACTGCTGTATGGGCACACGGCAGGGCGCAGAAGAAAAGGAACTCCACATGGTTTTTAGATGCCATGTCCCATTTAAAGCCCCCTGATGCACCCTTACAGTAGAAACTCCCAAGAAGTGACCCCATTTTGGAAATTAGGGGATAAGGTGCCAGTTTTATTAGTACTATTTTTGGGTACATATGATTGTTTTGATCATTCATTATAACACTTTATGGGGCAAGGTGACCAAAAAATTGGTTGTTTTAGCACAGTTTCTATTTATTTATTTTTACAGCGTTCACCTGAGGGGTTCAGTCAAGTGACATTTTTATAGAGCAGATTGTTACGGACGTGGCGATACCTAATATGTATACTTTTTCTCATTTATTAAAGTTTTACACAATAATAGCATTTTTGAAACAAAAAAATTATGTTTTAATGTGTCCATGTTCTGATAGCTATAGTTTTTTTATTTTTTGAGAGATTTTCTTATGTAGGGGCTCATTTTTTGCGGGATGAGGTGACTGTCTTATTGGTACCATTTTGTGGGACATACGCGTTTTTGATCACTTGGTGTTGCAGCTTTTGTGATGCAAGGTGACAAAAATTGCTTGTTTTGACACAGTTTTTTTTTTTTTTTTACGGTGTTCATCTGAGGGGTTAGCTCATGTGATATTTTTATAGAGCTGGTTTTTACGGACGCGGCAATACCTAATATGTATACTTTTTTTTATTTGTTCCACTTTAACACAATAATAGCATTTTTGAAACCAAAAAATGATGTTTTATTGTCTCCATGTTCTAAGAGCTATAGTTTTTTTTATTTTTTGAGAGATTTTCTTATGTAGGGGCTCATTTTTTGCGGGATGAGGTGACGGTTTTATTGGTACCATTTTGTGGGACATACGCATTTTTGATCACTTGGTGTTGCATATTTTGTGATGCAAGGTGACAAAAATTGCTTGTTTTGACACTGTTTTTTTTTTTTTTTTTTTACAGTGTTCACCCGAGGGGTTAGCTCATGTGATATTTTTATAGAGCTGGTTTTTACAGACGTGGCAATACCAAATATGTCTATTTTATTTTATTTTTTTCTATTTTTAATTTTTTTTTTTTATTCCTTACTTGGGGACCTTTTTATTTTTACATGTGAAACTTTTTTTTATTTTATTTTTTTCAACCCTTTATTTTTTTTTATATTTTTTTTTATATTTTTTTTTACACTTTTCGTCCCCCATAAGGTCATACAAGACCTCTGGGGGACATTTGCTTCACTTTTTCTTTTTTTTTCCACTATTGATTTCTCCTGTAACTGGGGCTGACATAGTAGCCCCAGTTACAGAAGAAATGCACCCCCCAGAGAGGCTGTACAGCGTGATTCTGCGCTGTACAGCCTCAATGCAGGGCTGATCGAGGTCTGTGAGAGACCTCACACAGCTCCTGCAGCTCCGGTCCCGGCGGTCACATGACCGCCGGGCCGGAACAGGAAGCGCACAGCGCTTCCTGCTCTGCAGACACAGCGCTCGGTGAGCGCTGTGTCTGCAGCGATCTAGAAGGCAGGGACACCTGGGCACTGTCCCTGCCTTCTCTCTGGGTTGCCCTGCTGTCACTGACAGCGGGCAACCCGATCAGCAGCTGCACGATTAGCGTGCAGCTGCTGTTTCTGAAAGGACGTTCAGAAACGTCCGTTCAGAAATAGAGGTCCACCCATAGGACGTTTATATCCTATGGGCGGACGTAAAGCGGTTAAGAAAATCTTACAGTCTATTGTTCCATATGTGAATATGGATGTCCTTAAAGTATCATTACTGAAGGGCAGAGCCATCCTTCTCAGGCTTCACTTGTGTCTTCTCATCTCGTCCTTGTTAGTCCAGCTGCAACCCCCAACAGAGGGTGAGAGTAGGGAGACCCCCTTCTTCCCTTGTCTGTCTCTGTCAGTCATATTTACCATAGATCTAGGCATATCTTACACATGTATGTGCTTTACATTGTCATATATATGGAAATCTTCAAATATAGACCTTGACGTATCCATACAGATCTTCCATCATCCTTGTGTATTAATATAGATGATGTCAGTGTGTAGTGTACTAAATATTTTATATTAAATACCAATTAATACTATATCACATAATGTTTAACAAATGCGGATGCAATATAGACAGTATCCATATTTTGCGGATCCGCAATTTACAGACTGCAAAACACATATGGTTGTGTACATGAGGCCTTAAAGACACATAATCCCCATAGAAATGCCTGCAAACTTTTGCACATTTTATGTTTCTTTTCAATATAATAAATTTAGCATGTAAATTGTAATAGTGGAGTAACATTTCCAGAAATATTGAAGTTTGTTCCTTGTAGACAAGAAAAATCAAAAGAACATGCACAACATGCCCAAATACAGTTGCAAGAAAAAGTATGTGAACCGTTTGGAATGATATGGATTTCTGCACAAATTGGTCATAAAATGTGATCTGATATTCATCTAAGCCCTATAAAAAACGCACACCAGTTCTCAGTTTGCTTTTCACAAGAAGCCTTATGTGAATGATGCCTCGCACAAAAGAGCTCTCAGAAGACATACGATTAAGAATTGTTGACTTGCACAAAGCTGGAAAGGGTTATAAAAGTATCTCCAAAAGCCTTGCTGTTCATCAGTCCACGGTAAGACAAATTGTCTATAAATGGAGAAAGTTCAGCACTGCTGCTACTCTCCCTAGGAGTGGCAGTCCTGTAAAGATGACTGCAAGAGCACAGTGCAGACTGCTCAATGAAGTGAAGAAGAATCCTAGAGTGTCAGCTAAAGACTTACAAAAGTCTCTGGCACATGCTAATATCCCTGTTAGCTAATCTGCGATACGTAAAACACTAAACAAGAATGGATTTCATGGGAGGATTCCACAGAGGAAGCCACTGCTGTCCAAAAAAACATTGCTGCAGGTTTACAGTTTGCACAAGAGCACCTGGATGTTCCACAGCAGTACTGGCAAAATATTCTGTGGACAGATGAAACCAAAGTTGAGTTGTTTGGAAGAAACACACAACACTATGTGTGGAGAAAAAGAGGCACAGCACACCAACATCAAAACCTCATCCCAACTGTGAAGTAGGGTGGTGGGGGCATCATGGTTTGGGGCTGCTTTGCTGCATCAGGGCCTGGACGGATATGCTAACTGAACTTAGGGCCATCTGTCCACCAGCTGAAGCTCAACAGAAGATGGGTGTTGCAACAGGACAACGTCCCAAAGCATAAAAGTAAATCAACAACAGAAGGGCTTAAACAGAAGAAAATACGCATTCTGGAGTGTCCCAGTCAGAGTCCTGACCTCAACCTGATTGAGATGCTGTGGCATGACCTCAGGAAAGCAATTCACACCAGACATCCCAAGAATATTGCTGAAACAGTTCTGTAAAGAGGAATGGTCAAGAATTACTCCTGACCGTTGTGCACGTCTGATCTGCAACTACAGAAAACGTTTGGTTCAAGTTTTTACTGCCAAAGGAGGTTCAACCAGTTATTAAATCCAAGAGTTCACATACTTTTTCCACCTGCACTGTGAATGTTTACATGGTGTGCTCAATAAAAACATGGTAACATTTAATTATTTGTGTGTTATTAGGTTAAGCAGACTGTGATTGTCTATTGTTGTGACTTAGATGAAGATCAGATCACAATTTATGACCAATTTGTGCAGAAATCCATATAATTCCAAAGGGTTCACATACTTTTTCTTGCCACTGTATATCTACATGTAATTATTTATGATTGATTCAACAGTTAAAAATACTAACAGGCCTACAGAATACCATCACCAGATTAGGCACAAACATTAGAAAAATGACAAAATCAGACCCAGAGAATGAAACTTCATCCCAGATTCCAAAAATCTTTTCACTAGACAAGCCATTTACTGTACAAAGATGCATTAAAAAAAGAATAGCTGGAAACGTTCTCTGTTGGAAACCATATATAAGTGTATCATTTGACGTATTTAGTACCAGAGATTCATATTTTGTCCATACATTTGAACAACTTTTTCTGAAATAAGCGAAAATATACCAAAGATTCAATGCTAAATTGTCAACTCACTTGAACATTTCACTCCTCTCTATTGTAGCAAGCCAAAAGCTGTAAGTATTGGCATAGTAGTTGCAGGTCCCTCGTCCATGGCACTCAATGAAAGGCACACTGCGGAATTCTTCTAAACAAGACCCTGGTGATGCTAATGCTTGGCCTGAGCCTTCTGCACCAGCACTGGTTTGCTAGAATTATAAAGAAGATTTAAATTAGAAAATGTAACTCAAATTTAGCATGAAATCTACCTCTATGAGAACATGGCAGGAACCCCCCCCCCCCCCCCCACACACACACACACACACCAAAAGCACTCACCATTACAAATGAATATCCGATCCACAACGAAATCCATCCATTTGGACAAGAGGGTATCTGAATTGTTTGACTATGAACTGCCATTATCATAGCAGGGGCCTCACAAACACTGCACCTATTAAAAATAATCAATCGTTGTATACTATCAGTAAAGTATGAAAAGATAAACTCGTAGCCAATTACTGTAATGCAAGAAAATATGGTAGAACAGGGCTACTTTTTTATCAAGACAAAAAAAACATTAATAAAGCTGCTTCTCTTCTATTACAAAGCTATTTGGCTGTCTGCAGCCACCGCTATGGAAGGCTCAGTGAATAGGAGTTATTACAGCTACCATGGAACCTGTAATAATCTCTTTGAATTGCTCTCCCCCTAGTGGTGACTGCGTGAAAGTACAGTGTTTTCATGCAGGGAAGAGAATAACAAGTTCCGTGCTGCACCCCCCTCTCCCCATAGCAGTTGCATGGTCCGCCTCTATTGCAGGTATGCCACTGGTAGGACTATTATTCTTCTAGTGTCACAAACTAAAGGGGTCTGCTGCAGCCATTCAAGCTGGCCATATACTGTATGTATATTCAGTGACACCAAGCATGGGATGACTGATTTTTCTGGAGATGTTTTAGAAAATTGATTGTGGGCTAAATATCATTTGTCTGAAAGTTGGATAAAAATTTCAGCTAATTATGGTCATCATTGAGCCAAAACTATTAATCATTGATAAACTTCACCCAGCTAACATTCGTTATGGTTGAAATTGTCAATTTTCATCAACTTTACCGTGAATGGGCGCCTTTAGTAGGAACAAGCAAAACCAAATATTAAATCAATTTAACCTCAACAGCCACTTTACAATTGGAAAAACTCTCCTGAAAAGTCACTTTTTTTTATTGTAGATTTTAAATTACATCTGAAGTTAATATAAAGTAGTTGGCGCACAACTTAGGTGACTAAAGTGCATTTTAAACCCTTAATGAATTAAAGGGGTTGTCCCATCTAGCAATTTCATACTCACCTGCTGCGAGCTGCGCTGTTCACTTACTGGTTTCCGGCTTGTGAGGCTGGGCTGGCTTAGTGAGCTTTATTGAAGGCTTGTCCTGGCCAGGCCACAAATTGCTGTCTTGAACGTGCACGCTGCTGCGCATGCGCCATGGTGACTTCTTCCTGGCCAGTATAGTGTAAAGCCGCAAACTAGTACAGAGCTTCTCTGCATACAGAGCATGCACGTCTCTGTACTATACTCGGCCAGGAAGAAGTCACCATTGCGCGTGCGCAGCAGTGTGCGCGTTCATGGCTCTGTACTATACTAGCCAGGAAGAAGTCACCATGGGGCATGCGCGGCGGCGTGCATGTTCAAGACAGTGATATGAGAGTTCAAGACAGCGATGTGCAGCCTGGCCGGTGGAAGGAAATGTGTTCCACGCAGGCGCGGCACACTGATGCGGCACACAAATGGTGGCCGTATCAAGTGGATACCAGAAGACAACAGTGGGGTAGGATTGAAAGATTTTTTCCAAGATAGGTAGGGATTTGCTAAAGGAACATAATTACAAAAATGCTCACAGGCACTTCTAAAACAAATTAAAATATGATCAATGAGATGGGAATACCCAACTCATTTTAGCCTTAATGACCAGTATCGTTTTTCCCTCTCTGTGTTCAAGCAGTTACTTGTAGCAGTAACTTTTTTATTCAATTTAGCTATATGAGACATTGAATTTTGTGGGATAAATTGCAGTTTTGTTTAGGAACCATTTTGGGGTACATATTTTATTTTAGTGGGTAAGAAAAAAAATCTGCTATTTTAACATTATTTTGGGTGGTTTATTTTTACAGTGTTCACATTCCAGTATAATTAACCCCTTTCTGGGGTCTTTAAAGATGGCCCATGCACTGGAGCGGAGCAAGCGCCATAGCTACTGAGTGCCTGCTGTTGACAATCTATGCTTTAAAACTAGACCAGGATTGAAGCATTAAGTGCTATAGGTAGGACACCTGGAGCTAATGTCTGGAATCAGTGATGCAAATCTCAGACACAACCCCTCAGATCCTATCAATTGTGACCAAGGCATCTGAGGCGACTCTATCCAGGAACGCTGTGTTTCTGAGGCCTAAAAGTTGCCCACATGGAGATCAGGAGCTGTTTATTCTTTTCAATAGTTTGGGTCTCCCTGAAGGAACCAAGGTTAATACAGGTTCATATCATAGAAACAATGAAAATCTTCCATATATTGCAATGGTAGTTCATTGTAGTGTAAGGGAGAAGCAATCTGAAGAGCGCATATTGAAGACCCTTAAGGGGACTTAAAAAGGTAAAAAAAAAAAAGTTGGAAAAAGCTTTTTTAATTTAAAAAATATAAAAATTCTAATCAATCTTCTTTCCTCATAATAAAAAATAAATAAACAGCATAGCCACTGCCGTGTCCCAAAATGGTCATACTATTAAATGATAAATGTATTTATCCCATATATGGTGAATGCCATAACGGATGATCTCAGATCTGTGTGATCTCAGCCAGCCTGAAGGGAGAGGGACAGTGGGGGAGTGACAGGCTCAGGGATATCCTATATCTAGCTTCTACAGGGCCCAAGATATGAAACGTTAAAACAGCCCTCCCCCTGCTGCCTAAGGTTTTCTAAAAGCCTGAGCACAGCTCAGGCAAAATTGCTAAAGGGTTAAGGAATAATCATAAGCAGCACTGGGCTATTTCTGGTAGATCCTATAAAGATGAGTTGCAGTGCTCATGGTCAACCTGTTTCTCCATTCATTTCAGAAGGTTCTGAAAGCCACCCCCCTTCCCCTTCACATGACCTGTTGAGGTCCCAACAGTAGGAACCCCACCAATATCATAGTTATCCCCTATCCTGTGGGCAGTGGATAACTTGGCATTACCAGAATACCTCTTTAAAGGTTTGTTTGGTTTGGACAATGCCTTACCATATAACTGTACTCCAAACTCTACAAGAGGGAGCCTCATTCAGGTCCCCTACCCCCATGATCAACTGGGGAAAATGCTGGACCATTTTTTTTATGTCTCCCTATGTTACTGTTCATAAATCTCACAGAATTCTGTAAACTATCTATTCTAGAGGATCTAACCAGTCAGGAAAAAGCTGCCAGATGTGTGCCCTGTTTGGACTCGAGATTATTGGATGACCAATAAACTATAAGACAGCAAACCGAAAAGACTGAATAAACTCTAGAAAAGAAGGTAAATGCACATATCTACATAGAAATCTGACAAAATCTAAACAAAGGGCAGCCTTTTCATTTTGAATCCAGTGTAATCATTGCATGGTATAATCATTTTTATAAAAAGTACTTCAAATATTACATTGATCAGTTTGATTACCTGCTGATAAAAGGCTGGATATTCTCCCCAGTTACAGGAGCCATGCTCATTGGCATTGGTTCAGGAGTGGACAACCAGTAAGAATAATCATTCCTTGATGCAAAGTTGCATACATTATTTATATTGCAGAATAGAAAAGGCATTGTGCTGAATTTACGAAGACAGCTTCCTGCAGCACCTGGAATTCATACAATGTAATTACAGATACTAAAAGTTTGGCATTCAGTAAAATTTAATATCAGAATGATGAAAATTGGACAACAATAACTGACATTTTATGGAATTAAACACATTGAGCATAAATCTCTTACCAAGATCTTGTCCATGGGCCCTTTCATTCCCTTGTACATAGAGCAGAGAGTAGCCATCATAGACTGGAACTGTCCCAAATGGGCACTGGGGAACTTCAATTGTTTGGCTGTGTCTTGTTATAAGGAAGCCATGAGCCATGGAAGCTTGACCAGGTAAGCCCATTGGGCCAGGCAAGCCATCTTGACCGGGTGGACCTTGATAGCCTCTTGGACCTAGAAGTTTAAAGACACGAATGAAAACATATATAATTAGAGATGAGCGAATTTCATATTTTGAAATTCGTTCACACTTTGTTTACTGGTAAAAGGTGAATTGCATTATGAATTCCGTTACCACAGACTATAATGCAATTCTATGATGGAATGCATAACGGAATGTCGTTCCGCTTCTGTAATGCAGGGGAGTCCTCATCTCTATATATAATGTCTTTTGGATTATGTTATCATACTGAAATACAAATATTTGTTGTGCCATGCTTTCCTTAGAAAATATTAAATGTAAAATAACGTACCAGTTGGGCCAATGGGACCCAATTCTCCTTTCTGCCCTGGGATACCATTTATTCCTGCCACCCCACTTGGTCCAGGCAAGCCAACTGCACCAACTGGGCCTATAGAAAAGTAGGTGAAGTGTTTATATTCAGAACGTAGTATTCTATTTATACAGATGATTAAGTCAACACACTTACCTTGCTCTCCTTTAGGACCTGGGAAACCAGGAAAACCTTTTGGACCAGAGGGACCTGGTAGTCCAGGAGGGCCAGTGTCTCCTTTGAATATCTGAAATTGACCTGCAGGCCCTGGAAGGCCTTGTGATCCTAAGGAGAAGAAATAACCATGTATTATATTACAATGTTACTGTATACTATATTGTTAACTTGCAGCTAGAGATGGGCAAACTTTTTTAAATTCATTTTATGTCCAAACGAAAAGATTTGATTTGTGTCTAAATTGATTCTACCAGATTCAGTGCTCCAATTGCCTTGAAAATTGATACACAACACTGTGAACTCTCCTGGGATATTTTTTCTATCTTGTCTTCTTATCTTTTTCTATTTCTTCTAATTTTGTGTTCTTTCTATTCCCCCCTACCCATTTAAGCTTATTAAAGTAATGAGCACAATAGCAAATAATGTCAGAATGACACATACAGTATATAGCTATGGGTAATGGTATGGTTGACCTTGTTAACAGACTGTTTAACAACACACTGAGTTGTTGCATTTATTATGCTTTTTAAAGTAAAATAAAATATCCCTTGTTGGGGCAGATGGAGTTTAAACGCACACAATGTTATTGGAAAAAACTGTGTGTCATTCTCATTAAGCATTCCAACAATTATGCCTGCCTCTGTTTATACACAGACAAGTGTTAGTGTGTCAAAATTCTCCCTTTTAATTGGGAACAGTAGCAGTATAGCAAAGATGTGGAAAGGGTAGGGTAATAGTGGCAGCAAAAGTAGTGACAGCAATAACAGCACAGCATAGAACAGACAAGGTAGTAGATCTGTGTGTAGCTGTATATGTGTGACAGCAATAGCAGTGGCAGCAGTAGCACCATAGCATGAAACAAACAAGGCAGTAAGTATGTGTGCGGCTGTTTACGAGTAGTAGTAGTAGCGGTGACGGTGTAGGGTTAATAGTAGCAGCAATAGAAAGAATAGCTGTTGTGGCAGTGACAACAGCAGCAGCCAAATCAGCCATACACTACTGTACATGAGGGTAGGCAGGCAGACAGGGGCATGGTGGGGCCTATGATAAATAGCCACCATCAGCAATGGTACAGTCTACTCCTCGGCTCCAGCCAGAGGGGTGTGAAAATCCTCACTGATCCATGCCTGATTAATTTTGACAAAAGTGATGTTTTGTACGGGGTAGAATTTTGTCCACTTGGTTGTAATGAGTCCACCACCTGTCATGCTGAAAACCCTCTCTGAGTTGACACTAGAATTTGGACAAAACAGTACAGTGGGAGCAAACTGGGCCAGTTCCGATCACTGTTCCAATCTAGCTACCTAAATGTCCATGGGGTCAGTAAACACAGTATGTGCCAGAGAAAAGCCATGTAGGACTGAAGAAGGTTGTTCAGGCGATTCATCCCTGTTAGCTGATTTGCATCAGCCTGGTGTGGCACTTAAAAAAATAACATTTCATTACGTTCATGAGACTGGACTGGCTTCTGTGAGTTCCTCTACCTATGGTGGCAGAGATGGCATAAAGTGTGTGACTCAGCAGGGGGTTCAGAGGGGCCTCCTGGTCAGACACGCGGGCAGTAGTTGTCTGATTGCCGAAAGCTACCGCAAGCTGCATACAGTGTATCAGTGAATAATGTATACAGTGTGGCCTTCCTTTCATCAACAGGAAAACATTATCCATTTTTGCTTTGATAGGTAGTATCAAAAAGCATGGCTATCTAGTAATCATCAGACTGCGTGATGCTAAGGATATGTCTGTCAGTACATAAGAAATCAAGCGTAGAGCTTGCCATGGACCCAGTCGGTTTTCATGGCCAGTGTCAACGTCTACCACCTATAGTGGTAGCTCCTCATCCTTATCTTCCTCCTGCACTTCCTCTTCCATTTGACTTTGTCTGTGTGGGTCCCCAACAACTACAATGCATCCAGCAAAATGAAGAAGTTGTTCTACGCTATTTCTGCTCCCCCACCTTTTTGCATCAATGTGAGCATCTACTCAAATAAGAGTAGAGATAAATATCAGGGGGATGACATTGTTGATGCCACAGTTGTCCCTACTTACAAATCTGATAGCCCTTTCAAGGGCTTAAGTGTGTCACACACACCTCTGATGAGTTGCCACTGCCTGACCTCAAAATGACACATGCGCCCTGCTGGGGTGGTCTGGTGCAAGAGTAAATCCTTTACTGTTTTATGCTGCTCATACAGACTCCCCAACATATGCAAGGTGGTATTCCAGTGAGTAGGAACGTTGCAGATTAAGCAGTGCGATGGAAGACCGTTCTGTCCCTGTAAATCTAGGAGGGAGTTCCTTGCCACATAAACATGGCTGAAATCACTTTACAATGTACACATATGGTAGTAGAGAAGGGGAGTGGAAGTGCTGCTCTGCCCTTCTTTTGGGGATGGGAGGATGTCCATTAAGGATGTACAGGGGGTTAATAAGTGTGGGAACTAGAAAGAATGTGAAGTGCCAATAGGACCTGGCCTCATTGCTGTGGTGCTGCGATGCCATTGTTACGAAAAACATTGACCCAGTAGGCTGTGAAAGACATTTACTGTCCTTTCCCATAACAGCTGATTCAGGTGGCATGCGCATTGCTGCACAGTAAGAGTTGCAAGGCACGGCCCACATTCTCTGCCACATGACAGGGCAGAGATAGCTTTCTTTAAGAAATAATGGTGAATAGGCCATCGAGGCTGATCACACGCTATCAGTTCCCTAAAGGCAGCAAAATCTACTAGATGGTACAGGACAGATTGCAACACCAGTAACTTGGCCAGGGCGGAGTTAAGCTTGCCCATCAGCAGATTGCTGGGCATGTAGTGTTGTTTCCTGGCCACAGATTTAATCATCGGTGGCTGAAGATGGAGTGGAGGAGCAAAAGTCGTCTTAGTAGAAGAAGCAGTAACTGATGTTGCCAATGGCAAGGACACTTTACTGCATTGGAAGCCACCTAGCTGCCTCAAAGGAGACCAGGAGAAAGAGAACACTCTTCTTCCGATACCTGGAGGCCAGTTCTATTTTCCCAAAAGATTTAGTGATGCCTCCTCATATGCTTCAATAGATTTATGGTGCCTACTATTCTGTTTGAATGCCCCTGGCTTACTTTCAGCCTGTAAATTTAGCAAACAGCAATACTTTTGTTTTCTGGCACTGTGTGAATATCTCCCATCTGGGAGTTTTTCTCCAAAGAGCAAATGGCAGCCCAGCTTGGCTTACGTCCGCCATGTTTTAAGCCTGCAACAACAGTATCAGCGGCATGACCAGTCCCCGAGCTGACCATAATAGAAGATCTGGACTTTTGGCAGTTTTTTGGGGATTCTGGACATATGTAGCATCTGCTTTTTTTTTTTGCTTCCATTGCTGCCTTCCTCCTCCTCCTCTGGTCTCACATCCTCCTTAGCACACTGATCTGGCTCCCAGTTCTTGTCCAACACAGAATCTTCGCCAGAGTTCTCACCCTCCTCACCACTTTTATCTGACTGTGGTAAGTCATCAAGGACTCCTTGGTATTCCTCCAGATTCCCTGCTCTGTATATTCCCTGAGTGTCACTGTTGCAAGGGCCACCAAGTGGCACTACTAATACCACCACCAGCACCACCATAATCATCCCTAGGTAAGTGTTGGGCTTACCGCGACTTATGCGTTGACAGCATAGGCTGCAAATGGCAACACTATTGTTAGCAGCTGACAAGTAAAAAAAAAAGCCCACACTGTGGAGCCATGTGCCGGCGTCCTGGTAGCGCAAGATCTGACCGTGCATGGTGGATGGCTTGCTCCAGATACATTTGCAGACTGCTTCTCCTCCCTATCTGCTCCTCCATCTCTCCCTCTGAACTCCCCTCCTCTTCTTGTCTCTTGAGGGCACCCATGTGACGTCCATCGACACGTCATCATCGTCACCTTCACCACCACTGACATTAGAGATCTTGGAATAGGCAGAAACAGCAGGGACCACTCTCCTTGGTCTGATCTGGGTACTGTCGTCAGACCACTCGGTGGCGCACGTTGCTACCTTCTCTTCCTTTTCAATGGCAAGAATGGCTGCGCATCGGAAAGGTCTGGGAATGGATGGGAAAATAATTCCTCTGTGGAAGGGCTATGGTGGTGGTGGAGGTGGTGTTATTGGAGGTGTATACAGCAGAGAGTGAGGAGGGTGCAGAAACAGAAGGCTGAGTGAGCCACTGAACCAACTCTGGTGTGTCCTTTGACGTAATCGCATGCACCTTCACCAACTTCCAATTTAGGCTCCCTGCGGAACAACCTGCCTCTTTCTCTGCCTGTCATTTTCAAAATGACCCTGTGACAAAGTCCCTAGAGAAGAGCAGTATTTGTGGAAGCAGGTATATCCCAGGACTCAATCAGTATTTGGTGGAAGCAGGTGTATTGCAGGTCTCAATCAATATTTGGTGGAAGCAGGTATATCAATCCCTTTAATCAGTATTTTGTGGAAGCAGGTGTATCGCAGGCCTCAATCAATATTTGGTGGAAGCAGGTATACCAATCCCCTTAATCAGTATTTTGTGGAAGCAGGTGTATTGCAGGTCTCAATCAATATTTAGCGGAACCAGGTATATAGAATCCCTTAATCAATATTTAGCGGAAGCAGGTATATTGCACCCCTCAATCAATATTTTGTGGAAGCAGGTATATCAAATCCCATAATCAGTATTTTGTGGAAGAAGGTATATCAAGCCCATTAATCAGTAATTTGTGAAAGCAGGTGTATCGTAGGCCTCAATCAATATTTGGTGGAAGCAGGTATATCAATCCCTTAATTAATATTTGGTGGAAGCAGGTATATCGCACCCTTCAATCAGTATTTTGCGGAAGCAGGTATATCGCACCCATCAATCAATATTTTGTGGAAGCAGGTGTATCGCAGGCCTCAAGCAGTATTTGGTGGAAGCAGGCATATCGCAACCCTCAATCAGTATTTTGTGGAAAAAGGTAAATAGAACCCCTTAATCAATATTTGGTGGAAGCAGGTGTATCACACCCCTCAATCTCTATTTTGTGGAAGCAGGTGTATCGCACCCCTGGGGGGCAACAGGTATATCACACCCATTGCAAATAGTTTCAATTGCGCTTGTCCCTCTATATAACTGTGCTATGGCAGCAGAACCGCACACAACTGCTGCACAATACAAATGCACTATAATATACTTTCGATGTTAGAAAGTATATTACAAGTATATCATACCCTTCTGTATATCACACCTATCGATAGCACAGCAATACCAGTCCTTAAAAGGACTTTTGTGGCCCTATTAGCTAGCGTTTGGTGTCCCTAGCAGTCTGTCCCTGCTCCACAAAGCAACCTCTCCCTACACTGGCAAAACACAGAATGTAAAATGGCTGCCAGATCGGGTTCTGTTATAGGGTGGGGGTGTGTCCATGTGCTGAAACGTCTCAATTGGCTGGAGGAATGCTGTGACCTCTGGCTCCAAGGCGCAGAGGAGCAGTGAGCGATCCGGTCCACAATCTCACCCTTCTTGTCCTCAATAATAATGTGGTGCGTATTAGAAGGGAGAATCGAGGGAGAACTGTTGTCTAATACTACTACAACTACTTTTGACCAGCTGCTGTTACATTCTGACGAAGCATGGCTCTTTCGTTTTCCCCTATTCCATTTACTATATATTTTATTATGAGGCCTATAAAAATGTAGTCATAGGTAGTACACACATTATTAAACAGTAGCAAAATTGCAAGTGTCTTGCGTATAGTAATGCGGTTATTGCAGTAAAATGTGTTTGCTGTAACTGCACTGTACCTTGAAGTAATGATACAAAACATTAACTAAAATGAGTATACTATTGCAGTTAATGCAATAAAATATACTGATGCAGATATTGCAGTAAAATATGTCTGCTGTAGCTGCATGGTATATTGAAATAACACAACGCCAACACATTTAACAGGTATGGTGTGCTAAGTATACAACACTGAAATGAACAGAAATGCCAAATTGTAAACAATAGTTAAACTGAAAAAACTGAGTTTTAAGGAAAAAAAAAATGGTCAGTGTTTGCAGCAGACCCTATGTTATTGATACTGCAGATGCTGATGATAAGCCTATGAACCTTAGAAACTTGACATTTTTACAAGAAAAGGCTGGCTGGCTGTCCATGTACAGAAAAAATAAAGGGTATTGCAGGATTATGTAATGCAGAACTTGCCAGAAGCTGTATCAAACTATGAAACACACAATTCTGGATGACCAGTCACTCACTCCCTATGCTCTCCCTGATAAAACCTTACATCTACCTAATTATTTCACTATACTCTCCCTATCTGTCACAACCAGACAGCTGAGAAGCTCTGACAGAAGCCTTTCAGAACCTCCTCCTTGAGTTTTCTTTGTTGTGGTCTTCAGTTCCTCATCTCGTTAGCCTCTCTCAGCTGTCATGTAGTTGGACTGATTGCTTCCCTTTAAATTCCTCCCCATGATGCATTACTTGGCGGCTTATACTTCTTCCTGGAGTGTGTGTGCATGCTGATCCTGTTTCCCAGTCTTCTACAAAGTTAAGTGCTGTACATTTATCTGTTATTTTCTGTTTGCTGGATCCCAGGTGACACTGACTCCCTCCGTGTCTGGTGTAGGGAGCCGGTGGTCGTGTCCCCTCACTATTGTAGGGTGTTCAGGGGTTATATAGTTGAGGTACGTGGATATGCAACAATCCACCTTTGGGATCTTTGCATAGGCTGAGCAGCCAGGGAAAGTGCTAGGTCTTGTGCAGGGGTCTCCCTTTTGGTTCCTTAGCTTTGGATCCAGTGAGTCATATATGCATGGTGCTTTGTCTTGTTTCCTGTACACCGTCCGTGACATTATAAGCCGCCAAAACCGTCTCAAGCATGGATCCGGTTTCACTTTTGACTAAACGCTTCCAGGGTCTTTCATTGGAGGTAGCTGATCTCCGTAAGACTTTTTCTCAGCTTCAAGTGACCGGTTCAGCTTGCGTTCATGGAGTTTGTTCTGAGCCTAAGATCTCGCTCCCGGATACGTTCTCCGGGGGTAGTGAGAATTTTGTGCGTTTTAGAGAGGCTTGCAAACTCCATTTTCGCCTTCTTCCCCATTCCTCTGGTGATGAGGAACGGAGGGTGGGGATCATTATATCGCTGCTCAGGGGTAACGCTCAGTCTTGGGCCTTTTCGGTGCCGGAGGGGGCACGGCCTCTCCGTTCAGTGGATGAATTCTTTTTAGCCCTGGGTCAGATATATGATGATCCGGATCGTATTGCTCTGGCTGAGTCTAGACTACGTCTATTATGCCAGGGTAAACAATCCGCAGAGATATACTGCTCAGAATTCGGAGATGGGCAGCTGATACTGGTTGGAATGATGCTGCACTCCGAAGTCAATTTTGCCATGGTCTTTCAGAGGGATTGAAAGATGCATTTGCCTTTCATGAGAGGCCTATTTCTTTGAACTCTGCTATGTCTCAGGCCCTTCGTATTGACAGGCGTCTTAGAGAGAGAGGAGAGATGTCTCCTTCTTGTCATACTCAGTCCCAGGACAGTGCAGCGGTCTCATTCTGTGCGCAGGGGTCTCGGTCGCTGTCAGCCCCTTCTGAGCAGGAGCCCATGCAGCTGGGGTTGATTGCTTCTGACAATAGAAGATTCAGCTCGCATGGGAGGGTTTGTTTTTGTTGTGGAGGTATAAATCATTTGGCAAATGTTTGTCCCTCTAGGAGATTCAGGCAGTTTTCTGGGAGTAATAAAGAAACAAACAGGAAAAAAATCTTTTAAAAATGTTTAGTCTGTTACTATTGGCAGGGTTGAGGCGGAAATTGAAGGTTTTCCGTTTGCTTGTAGTTCCCGTTTTGTCCTGCCTGCTAGGGTGGCGCTAGAGAGCAAGAGCATTTTTTGTGAGATTTTTGTGGATAGTGGAGCAGCTCTCAATCTCATTGATAATCAATTTGCAAAAACTCATGGTTTCCAGGTGTGCACTTTGGGAAAGGATATTCCTGTTTTTGCTATTGATTCCGCTCCACTTTCTCAGAAATCATTAAAGGGCATAGTTCACAATATCCGTTTAATTGTGAGTGATGCTCATGTTGAGGATGTGTCATGTTTCGTCCTTAGCGGTTTGCCTACTCCTCTAGTGTTGGGGCTACCCTGGCTCACTAAACATAACCCCACCATTGATTGGCAAGCGAGGCAAATAAATGGTTGGAGTGACTTTTGCAGAGAGAATTGCCTCACGACATCTGTTTCTGAGGTTGCTACTAAGACTGTACCATCTTTTCTCTCTGAATTTTCGGATGTCTTCTCTGAGAGTTGAGTTCAGGATTTGCCCCCGCACAGGGAGTACGATTGCCCAATTAATCTCATCCCAGGCGCCAAACTGCCTAAATCTCGTTTATACAATCTTTCCCAACCTGAGAGGATCGCTATGCGTGCTTATATCTCTGAGAGTCTGAGAAAAGGACACATACGACCCTCGAAGTCACCTGTTGCCGCTATTTTTTTCTTTGTTAAGAAAAAAGATGGTTCTTAAAGACCTTGTCTGGATTTCAGGGAGCTGAACAATATCACAATTCGTGACCCTTATCCGCTTCCTCTGATCCTGGACCTGTTTAACCAGGTTGTTGGGGCTAAAGTCTTTTCCAAATTAGATCTAAGAGGGGCATACAACCTGGTCAGGGTCAGAGAAGGAGACGAATGGAAGACGGCCTTCAATACCCCTGAGGGCCATTTTGAGAATTTGGTTATGCCTTTCGGTTTGATGAATGCCCCAGCCGTTTTTCAGCATTTCGTGAACAGCATTTTTTATCATTTGATGGGAAAATTTGTATTAGTGTATTTGGATGACATTTTGATTTTTTTCTCCTGATTTCAGAACTCATAGGAACATTTACATCAGGTCTTGCTCATTCTGCGGGAGAATAAATTATATGCGAAACTGGAAAAATGTGTGTTTGCGGTTCCAGAAATTCAATTTCTGGGGTTTCTTCTCTCCGCTTCTGGTTTTCGCATGGACCCCGAGAAGGTCCGCGCTGTGCTTGAGTAGGAGCTTCCTGAGAATCAGAAGGCGCTGATGCGTTTTTTGGGCTTTGCCAATTATTACAGGAAGTTTATTTTGAATTATTCCTCTATTGTTAAACCACACACTGATATGACCAGAAAGGGGGTAGATTTTTCTTCTTGGTCAGTAGAGGCGCGTAAGGCTTTTTCTAATATCAAGGAGAGTTTTGCTTCCGCTCCCATCTTGGTGCAACCTGATATTTCTTTACCCTTCATAGTTGAGGTTGATGCTTCTGAGGTGGGTGTGGGGGCGGTCTTGTCTCAGAGTTCCTCTCCTGCCAAGTGGCGACCGTGTGCCTTTTTCTCGAAAAAACTCTCCTCCGCAGAGAGAAATTACGATGTGGGAGATAGGGAATTGTTGGCCATCAAGTTGGCTTTTGAGGAATGGCGCCATTGGCTAGAGGGAGCCAGACACCCTATTACCGTATTTACTGACCATAAAATTCTGGCCTACTTGGAGTCAGCAAAGCGTCTGAACCCGAGACAGGCCAGATGGTCTTTGTTCTTTTCTAGGTTTAATTTTGTTGTCACGTTCCGCCCTGGAGATAAGAATGTGAAGGCAGATGCCCTGTCACGTTGTTTTCCGGGAGGCGGGAATTTTGAAGACCCGGGTCCCATTTTGGCTGAAGGTGTGGTGGTCTCTGCTCTTTTTTCTGAATTGGAGGCAGAGGTGCAGGCAGCCCAGTCAGAGGCTCCCGATCTTTGTCTTCCTGGGAGGTTGTTTGTGCCTCTCGCTTTAAGACACAAGATTTTTAAGGAACACCACGATACGGTCCTTGCTGGGCACCCGGGGGCAAGAGCCACACTGGATCTCATCGCTCTGAGATTCTGGTGGCCTGCGCTTCGTAAGTCGGTTGAGGGTTTTGTGGCAGCCTGCGAGACTTGCGCTCGTTCCAAAGTCCCTCATTCACGGCCATCAGGTCCTCTCCTTCCCTTACCCATTCCTTCCCGTCCTTGGACACATCTGTCCATGGACTTCATAACGGACCTGCCTCGTTCCTCGGGGAAGACTGTGATTCTGGTGGTGGTGGACCGTTTTAGCAAAATGGTGCATTTCATCCCTTTTCCTGGTTTGCCCAATGCTAAGACGCTGGCGCAGGCATTTATTGATCACATTGTCAAATTGCACGGTATTCCTTCAGACATAGTCTCTGATAGGGGCACGCAGTTTGTTTCCAGATTCTGGAAGGCTTTCTGTTCTCGCTTGGGGGTTCGGTTGTCATTCTCTTCTGCTTTCCACCCGCATTCGAATGGCCAGACAGAGCGCGTCAATCAGAATCTGGAGACATATCTGCGCTGTTTTGTGGCGGAGAATCAAGAGGATTGGTGTTCTTTTTTGTCCCTTGCTGAGTTTGCTTTAAATAACCGTCGTCAGGCGTCCTCTGATAAGTCACCATTTTTTGGTGCATATGGGTTTCATCCGCAGTTTGGGACTTTCTCGGGAGAGGGGTCTTCTGGTTTACCTGATGAGGAGAGATTCTCCTCGTCTTTGTCATCTATTTGGCAAAAGATTCAGGATAATCTAAAGAGCATGAGTGAGAGATATAAGCGTGTGGCAGATAAGAGACGTGTGCTTGGTCCGGACCTGAATGTTGGTGATCTGGTGTGGTTGTCTACCAAGAATATCAAATTGAAGGTTCCCTCCTGGAAGTTGGGTCCTAGGTTTATTGGGCCTTACAAAATCCTGTCTGTCATCAATCCTGTTGCCTACCGTCTTGATCTTCCTCAGACTTGGAAGATCCATAATGTTTTTCATAAGTCCTTATTGAAACCTTATGTTCAACCCATTGTACCCTCGCCTTTGCCTCCTCCTCCGATTATGGTTGATGGGAATCTTGAATTTCAGGTCTCTAGGATTGTGGATTCTCGTCTTGTCCGCGGTTCTCTTCAGTTTAGAAGTGTCTGCCATTACCACTGAGGAAGGGACCGGAACAGTCCCGAAACGCGTCTGGGCGATATTTCATTATAACCTCCAGAAAGAATTTTCGCATGGCCATGCGCTAAGAGACATTTGAAAATTACATTTGCTGGGATAACTACACTGCTGTATAACGTCTGAGCGGACAGAGAGATCGGACGGGAGTCTCACTCATAATACCGCGAGATTAGACGTCACTGCCTTACAAGCAGCACTTACGAGGGCGCGGACGTCAGCGCATCTCGTACAGCGGAGTCCCGGCATTTGCAAACAAACATCAAGTGGACGACTTCATACGTGCACAGCAGTAATATACTGTCATAGGAGGTAAGACTCCACACCCAGGAAAGTTTATCTTTTGCAACAAAGATAGGCATACTATTGCCACTATTGAAAGCGATACAGCTATTTAGCTGAGACATTTCAACGGCTCATTTGGCCATTTTCGGTTGCGGTCATCCATTATTATGGGAGGAACTCTTTCGGCCTGCATAGCCTATTAGGTGTCTTATCACCTCATCACATTATATGTCATTTATTATATGTCATTAATATTGTTGATCACATTATTGCACTGTTAATTTCCAGCACTGTTTATTTTCACTGGATCTATATTCTTATATTCAATTCACAGTTTAGTATTATGTTTAATCTTATTTAAGACACCGCTATTGTATGACTGAGATATGCCCCTTCGTCTAGGTGGAATGCGTTACTAAACTGGTCGACCAACTATTTTTCTACTGTAATATTTTATTTGTATTTTATCATTATTTTTATTGTATTGTTGTTCATTGATTTTATCATTAAATCTGAGTGTTTTTGCCACAGAGTGAGTGCTCGCTCTTCTATTCTATCAGTTTTTCTTACATTGAGGTGAGGCGTGCTCAATTTTAGCTTGCAGCACCGCATCATCCACTAACAGCAGTGAGCCGCGACATTCTGTTAATTTTTCTATGCAGACAATGTTATCCTCTTTCTGGATAAGGGCTGGAAAGCCGTCCCCTATGTTATGCAGGTGATAGAGTAGTTTAGTCTACTTTCTGGCTACTTAATCAACTGGGCTAAGTCCTCACCCCCTCCTGCTAAATCGAAATGCCCCCGAAGCGGGTTCCCGGGTCCGGTTGTTGTCTTTGGATGACTCTCTGGACTATCTGGGGATAAAGATAGGTGCCCCTATAGGTAGATTTCACGAGTTAAATCTTTCCCCGGTAATATATAAAGTAAAGGTAAAAATCAGAGCCTGGCAAAAATTATTAATATCGCAGTCCGATCGACATTAGTTAAAATGATTATACTGCCTCTGGTTTTGTATCCGATCTGTGCCTCCCCCATCTGGATAGAAGATGCCTTCTTTTACAGACTGGAAGCTTTAATAAAAGATCTAATTTGGGGGAGGAAGAGGGTCCGTAAAAGGAGAGGTATTTGTGGCTGGCCGAGTCAGAGGGGGGATTGTCACTTCCTTTCTTTCAAGGGTATTTTTTTTCTGTGCAGCTACAAAGATGCTGTAATTTTAGAGAGAATGCACTTGGGCAATATTTAACTAGGGTAACTGGTAGGTCACTTGATAATATCTTTATGCACTTTAGAAACAGCACAATTTGGAGAGTTGGACACTAGTTGTTTAATCCCGAGAACTCTGCAGAGGGTCTGGGATATATTAAAAACGACCCTGCAGGTGTCACATGTGCTTCATTTTACCCCGTTGTGGGAGAATCAGAACTTACCAGAATTTTTGAAAATAACCGATCACATCCATTGGAGTCGTAGGGATATCACTAGAGTGGCACATTTGTTTGTTGCAGATCGTTTTAAAGTCTTAGGGGACTTTAATTTCACAAATATTTCATTTTTAGACCAATTTATGTATGCACGTTTAAAGCATGCATACGAAGCTACACTTAATAAAACATATATGATTGCTCAACAACACTTATTTTTTGATTATTGTTTTTTTCATTTAGGGAAAAAGATTAAAATGGGCTCCTTGATAGCAAAGGTTCTGATAGTTAAGAGATGGGGTTCCCCCATATCCCCCACATTTGAGGAGTGGAGACGGATTATGTCCAAATTAAAGCTGTATGAGGAGATTGAGAGGCGGAGAAGGCATGGTATCTGATATCCTTCTATCTGTAGTAGCGAGGTGGATTGATTACCTCGCTCTGTTGGGCGTTGTACGTGGATGGGTACGAGGGAGGAGTATGGGGTTCGGGCTATCAGCGACAGCAGCCAAGGGTGGGGGGGTATATTTGGGATTAAAGGTTTTTAGTTTGAGTTTACAGAGCTGGACGTAAAAGAATGATGTTAAAATGATAGTAATATCTTTTTTTACATGTGTATAGTCCCATTTTATGTGTGCTTTTTTCTGGCTCTGTTTAAATGTTTTGTTATTATTATTGAAGAAAATACATTTTTTATTGGATAAAAAAAAAAGGATTAATTTCACACATATACATACCTTTTGGACCAGATTCTCCTCTGTCTCCCCCTTGTCCTTTCTCTCCCATGGGACCTTCTGTACCTTTCAATCCTGAAACAGAAAAAAAAAGTTTATCCATCCTTTTCAATTATATATGTTGTTTCCCACCTAGATGGCTGAAAAATCCTCCTCTGTGGTCTACCCTTAAAAGGGTTTTCCAAGATTTTATAGCTGATGACCTATTCTTTTTTGTTTAGTTTTTGTTTAATTATAGATATTGACATGGAAAATTCAATATGTTAATCATAAACACACAGCAATAAGTAATTTTCTGATAACACAGTCTTACTGGGCCCTTGTGCAGCTGCACAGGTTGCATATATGGTATGTCCACCACTGGACTACCCACCATCACCCAAAGCAGTCCACAACCGGCCCCCATACAGCTCTGCCCTAATCTCACCCTTGTATCCCCACATACAAGACCTTCCTATCTGTTCACATCTTGTCTGTTCCTTACATAATCATCTCCAACATTTCTCTCTTGCACCTTGCAAATCTTCAAAAGCCACATGAAAGCCCAGCATTAAAAAAAAACTTCCAACCTGCAACAACCCTGTCTCCACTACAAAAGTACTTTCATTAATTTTCCATTGTTCCTTTGTACTGTAAATTGCGAACCCTCGTAAAAAAGAGTAACCTAAAGTTCCTGGATCCCAATTTTTTTTTTTTGCCTCAGTACATTTACGATGAGAAATACATCACTTTTGCAATGGGCTATAATTAAAAATTCCAAAAAATGTTATACAGTTCCTACAGTATGTGTCTCCATGGTAACAGACTGCTGTGTTTTACCAACCTAGGACTGTAGAAAGCATTGTATCAAGAGGTCATGTGCTTTATTGTAAATAGGTTTTGTGGGAAATATTTAAAATGGACACCAGCAAGCTGTCCTAGAATATGAGCCGGAATAGTTGCCTCCACTTGCAGAGCTGCCTAGTAGGGTGAGGGGGTGGGCCTCACTACACAATGCCCTGATCTACAATAGATGGTAAAACTCAGGAAAACTCACCAAAATGTAGTATACACAAGTGCCAGAGTGTAGTGTATAGTAAGGATTCACTCCCTTACCCCCCCCCCCCCCCCCCAGGCAAGTGGAAGCAACCAGTCCTGCTCATATTCTAGGACAGGTTGCTAGCAGCCATTTTAGATCATTCTCGGAGAAGACCTTCAAAGTGGCAGTTACTGTGAGGGAAGAGGAAAGAATAAACATACTTGCATAATACTGATGGACACTTTTAGCCTAAAGGCCCCTTTACACAAAGTGATAGAGCAGGCAATTCCCAACAGTTGCCTGCCCATCAGTGGAGGAGAAAGCTGCATTTACATACAGAAATCCCCCTCCATCACCCATCACCCATCCCCATACAGTTTCATTGTTTCTGGGCACCAGATCACTGTTTAGATAGCACGATCTGCTGCCTAGAAATGATGATTTAGTTACCCGCATGAAGGATTGTTTCACTCACTCATCGGGTGATCTGCGGAACCTTTAAACGGGCAGATTATTGGGAACGAGCATTCATATGAATGTTCATTTCTGATAAACTGCGTAACAATTGGGCAGTGTAAAGCCACCTTAAACAATATGCAACACAGAGAACAAACAATTATTGTGTGTTCTAATGCTGCAAATATATTTCTTCCTAAAGGTCCTTAACTTCTTGCTAACCTACCAAAGAAGGGCACAAATGGAAGGGAATATGACTGCAGTATTAGACTACACAGGGCTTTCTTCTTATCTGTTAGCATGGAGCTGCATTGTCTGACTATGAACCGTAGAAACAAAATGCTAGGACAGGGATCAGCAACCTACGGCACTCCAGCTGCTGTGAAACTACAACTCCTAGCATGCAAATATGTTTGACTGTTCTTATAACTCCTATTAAAGTTAATGAAGCATTAGTGCTGGACGTTGCTGATCCCTGTGGTAGGAAGTTTCTAATTAAGGCCATTTCCAAAGTTGCTTCATTTTTCATTTTAGTTCTGCTGAGGTGATAAAAATAAAAATAAATCATTGGTTGCAAAGGAAGGCATAGCTTTATAGCCCCTCCATTTTTCAAATGGGAGTTAATTGGGCTATAAAAAAAATAATAACAATTTCTTGATCTACAATATGTATATTGATACAGATCTAGCAGGTATACAAGTAATCCCTGGCGCGTTAACACACAAGCTTATCACTCTGGCTTTATTTAACAATGTGCAAAGCTTCTGAAGCTTAAAGGGGTTATCCAAGACGTATAATGCCCCCCAAAATGCCCAGGCACCCCATACAGGTTATACTTACCCCGCTTCTCTCATGATGCCCGCACGGCCGCCGCTGCATCTCTCCCCATTGTGCAGATCAAAACATCTGGCGACAGGGGTGGGGAGGAATGTTTCAGCCAATAGCAAGCCGTGACAGAAACAAGCTTCCATAGCATCGCAGGTGACGCTAGGGAAGCTCGTTCCCATCGCGGCCTGCTATTGCTGCTTTCCCCCGTCACCAGAAAACTTGATGCTCGTGATGGGGAGTTGGGTAAGTATAACCTGTATGAGGTGCCTGGCCATTTTGGGGAACACAACCCCTTTAAAACTGATATTGAGTTACAATGTTGGGATAACGCGTTAACCCACTGATGTTGGCGATTGCTACAGCTGTACATTTTACTTAGTTTACCTGGAAATCCTGACACTCCTGGAGGACCTCTTTCCCCTTTGTGTCCTGTTTGACCTGGAAACCCTGCATCTCCCTACAAACACAAGAAAGTAATGGGGTAACTTCTACATACAGTGAATATGAAAAAGTTTGAAGGGTTTTGCTGTCTGGACATTTATAACATACAGGTATCCATGGAATAGGCGTGGGTGCCAGAGATGGGAACCAACACCTATTAGACTTGTATGGCATATCCTTTGGATTTATTATAAATGTTCAGAAGGAAAGTTAGAAAAGTTTAGAAAACCGTATTTAAAGTGTGTTAATTACTTACAGGAAGACCCTGAAATCCAGGGTCACCTTTCACTCCCTGAAAACCAGGAGCTCCAGGCCAGCCTCTGTCACCTCTCTCTCCTTTGGCTCCATCTTGTCCTGGGAAACCAGGGCTACCCGCAGGTCCAGGGTCACCTGAGACAACATGACATGTAACTAACAAATTGCTTCATTTTTTTCACAGTTAAACTTACTATGCTTAAAGCAAGACAGGTTTGTGATGCTTTCTAGCATCAGTTGCCACTGCCAGTTAGTAACTCTGCTGGATTGGCATGCTGTTGTGACATACTAGGAGGTTCACTCACTAAAGAGCGTGTAACCCTTCTGTTCTGAGGCATTAAACAGGCTAAGATGACCACCATTTCCCAATGCTTTGGTATAAATGAGAAAATATACCTGGCAAAAAAGTTCTGCTTAGGGCCACAGACTAACAGGAAAGAATTGTTTCCCGCTCAAAGTTTTCTTAAAGCATGCTACATATATATACAGTGTGAATTTACATTAGCAATACTATAACATTTAATAATTAAAATTACAAAGATGACTACTTTTGCTGATTAAATAATAAACGGATGAAATTGTAGATACTTTAATAAAAAAAAAAAAAACTGTTTATGCCTTACCAGGAAATCCTTGGGGACCAGGCTGCCCCCTGTCACCTTTTGGTCCTTCCATTGCAATTCCAGGAAGTCCAGGAGTACCAGGTGGCCCTTGTATGCCTTGGTTTCCAGGAATTCCTTGATCTCCTTTAATGCCAGGGAAGCCAGGGACTCCAGGTGAGCCTGATAATCCAGCATCACCTTTACCACCTATAAATTAAAAATAATAGTGAAGCATATTACAGAGAAACATTATTCAATAATCCTTTTTTTAACATTTTTGAAACTTGCAAAACAGTTAGACCCATGTCCATTAAATTGTAGCATACAGATCTACACACATATGGGGATATCTCTTAGGACCAGTGTTTTGCAGTGTGCTTACTCTAGCCCCCACTGATGTCAAATCAACCACAATTATTAAGAGGTGCACATCTCTTAATAATCTCTTAATGACCATGCACCATGAACTGAAATCTATACCATCAATGGAGCTGGTGTAGATTTCAGGTATAAACTACATCAGTTTCCTGGTATAGGCTATAACAACTATGTTTTGCTCCACACTGGAAACTGCCTGCCCAAATCCATCCACTTATTTAAAAAGTGCCAAGCAGGGCAACTTTCTTTCCCCAGTTTACGGGTTTAACCCTTTGAGGACCGACCAAGGGACATATTTGTCCCATGTTTTTAATTGCTTGTTTTATCTGATTAAGAACTTAAAATACTGTATTTTTTGTTTGAGTCAAAATATTAGTTCTTATCAACAAATGGATCTAGATTTATTTATTGTTCAAATACATTCTTAAAGGTAAAAAAATATAATAATTTTTATATTGATGATGGTAATCTTATGGTCCTCAAAGGGATAAAGGGGTTGATTAATGTTCCCCTATAGTTCTTACCTTTCTCACCACGTTCACCAGGATATCCAGGAATAGCTCTCCCAGGTAAACCTTAAAATAGATAAATATGGTACACTAAAGCATATCCAACCAGACATCATTTAGGCTGAATTAACCAGGAATAAATATTTTTGATAAGCAGACAATAATTAACAAAATAATAAAAATAATTGTTTCACTAACACATCAGGACAATATTATATTCTTATGAAACTGTCAGCACACAAACTTCATAAAAAATCGACTAACACAGGGTGAAGGCACTTCATATTTCAGCAAAATTTGAAGGGATTATTCTGACTTTATTTTAATGGTCGTGCAGCATTTTTACTGCGTCTGCAGCTTACTAGTCCCTCATCAAAAGAAGAACAGCCATGTTGTATTTAAACTGCCTGATGCTTTGTTCCCTCAGGAAATAAATGGTGCCAGATGTATCTGATTAATACTTACTTGAAAATTGAAGTGCACATGCAGAAAGTGAGTTTTCAGATTTATTGCTCCAGTGTTTACACATAATTTTCCATTGCCCCAGCAGTGTGAAATTATACGTTATTTTTCAGATGAATAAAGTGACGATCTTCTACATACAACAATGCAGATGAGACCTGACAAAGATTATCTCGACCCAAATGTCGTCAATTTATTCATTTGAGAAATAACGTATAATTTCACACTGCTGCGGCAATGGAAAATTATGTGTAAAGACTGGAGAAACCAATAAATCTGAAAACTTGTTTTATGCCTGTAAACTGAACTTATTTTCGACTATTGATTGGGTTGAAGAACCCTTCTAGTTGCAGCCTCCAATGTACATACACTCTGATTTCCTACTGAAATCAATACAAAATACATAGATACATATTCATATAGGAAGTCAGAAAACATCATCAATATGTCATGCTTATGTCACTTCTGCTTTTGACTAAAACCAAGCTTAATTGCCAAACTCAGCTTCTAAATTTCCAATAAATCTGTCACCATAATAATTTGTTTTAAGCATTAGTATATGAGTTGGCTACACTATTGTAAAAATTTTTATTAAACAGCCAAGTAATCGAAAGTCAATATTACTAATCATAGGAAAATAACAAAATAAAAGTAGCCAAATAAGTATTGAAATGTAAGAATTTTAAAATATAATTCAATTTCACTTACCTGTTTCACCCTTCTCACCAGGTGTTCCCGGGACCCCATCATAGCCAGGTTCTCCCTTTTCTCCAATTGAGCCAGGGGGGCCCTGAATTCCATGTTCACCTAAACATTTGCCAAAAACACATTTTGAGGGTCTTCTTTTCTTGACTGTGAACTACAGTACATTAACTATACCATAACATTAGTTTGATTGTCCTATTTGGTTTGTTAAAACAAAGGCTCCCTTGTGCGTTTTTCACTTTTGCACCTCAAAGCCTGGACATACATTTAACATAAAAAGGTTTGCTTACATTAACTATTCTCCTAAACAGAACCTAGCATGTGCATGTTTTAATGTCCTTGAATACGCCACATACAGGAAATATGATTAACATCAAATAAGTTGTATCTGAATTAATAAAAAATTGACTCATGTGATTGATTGAAGCCAGCTTTAAATCGAGTTGCCATCTGCTGGTACTCTGTTAACTATTATCGTATCATCGTATCGTATATTATCGTATTATCATATCGTATCGATGGGATCCTCTGGTGCTCTACTGGGGCCAGTCCAGCCCTGCAGGAAACAAAACTGTGGGCTAGCTTGTTGGTAACATTTAAAAAGTAAAAGTTTTTCTTAAGTGCATATACTAATGAGAAGATAGGCATTGTTTGAGTGTTTAATATTGATGACCGGTTAGGACAGGTTATCAATATCAGATGGGCAGGGGTTGAACTCCCGGCACCCCACTTGATCAGCTGCTTAAGGAGTCTGCAGCGCTGCGGGCCTCCTTGAAGCTTAGAAAGCACATTGGATAGTGGGTGTGCTTGGTATTGCAGCTGAAGCCTACTGACTTGAATGGGAATCAGCTGGGCCTAGGTCATGTGACTGATGAAAGTGATGCCATGGGCCTAGTGAGAGTAAGCGCAGCAGTCTCTTCAACAGCTTATCTGTGTGTTTGCCAGGAGTTCAACCCCACTGATTAGATATTGACCACGTATCCTGAGGATAGGTTGTCAACAACCCGAATTCAGTAAAAGGATTTTTACAGTAGAAATTAATTTCTGAAGTTATTACCCAAAGTCTCGGGCTGCACCTCAATGGGGAAGGGGCAGCTGTGTTGGGGAAGAAGATGGCTAGAAGGTTGGAGGAGTGTTTAAACTAGGGACTGGGGGGGAGGGTAATTATGTTATAGAATGGGAAGATAGTGCAGATAGAGACCGGGGGCAAGGTAGTGAGACTGGGGGAGGAACGGAAGGAGGGACTAGAACAGTTCAGAAGGAAAGGTGTAGAGTAAAAAATATACATAAACCTCTCAAATGTATGTATACTAATGCCAGAAGCCTGACTAATAAAACTGGTGAACTGGAATTAGTGATGTGTGAGGAGGACTATGACATAGTGGGAATAACTGAGACATGGCTGGATGATAGCTATGACTGGACAGTTAATGTACAGGGTTACAGCCTGTTTAGAAAGGATCGCCAAAACCGGAGAGGGGGAGGGGTCTGCCTTTATGTAAAGTCCTGTCTAAAGCCCACACTCCGGGAAGATATAAGTGAGGGACATGAACATGTGGAGTCACTGTGGGTAGAAATACATGGCGCTAAAAACAATAATAAATTACTAATAGGAGTTTACTATAAACCACCTAATATACCAGAGTCCACAGAAAATCTACTACTAAACGAGATAGACGAGGCGGCAAATCATAATGAGGTGGTTATTATGGGGGACTTCAACTACCCAGATATAGACTGGGAAACTGAAACTTGTATATCTCATAAAGAAAATAGGTTCTTGGCAATAACCAAAGACAATTTCCTCTCCCAACTGGTTCAGGACCCGACTAGAGGGACGGCCATTCTGGACTTAGTATTAACCAATAGGCCTGACAGAACAACAGACGTGCAGGTTGGGGGACACCTGGGAAATAGTGACCACAAAGTAATAACCTTCCAATTATCATTCAAAAGAGCGTTTCTACAGGGAGGAACAAAAATACCAAACTTCAAAAAAGCTAAATTTAGCCAACTAAGAGAGGCCATAGGCCTAACTAAATGGGATAAAGTCCTCACAAATAAAAATACAGCCACAAAATGGGATATCTTTAAAAGCATCCTAAAATCTCATTGTGAGAGGTACATACCGTATGGGAATAAAAGGTTAAGGAACAAAAAGAAACCAATGTGGATAAACAGAACTGTAAAGAAAGCAATAAATGACAAAAAGAAAGCATATAAAACACTAAAACAGGAAGGTAGCACGGAAGCACTGAAAAACTATAAGGAAAAAAATAGAACATGTAAAAAACAAATAAAAGCGGCCAAACTAGAGACCGAGAGATTAATTGCCAAAGAGAGTAAAACTAATCCTAAAATGTTCTTCAATTATATAAATGTTAAAAAGTATAAATCTGAAGGTGTCGGCACGTTAAAGAGTAATGAGGGGAGAGTCGCAGAGAGCGACGAGGAGAAAGCAAAGCTGTTAAATATTTTTTTCTCCAATGTATTCACTGAGGAAAATAAACTGTCAGATGACATGCAGAATGCAAAAATAAATTCCCCATTAAAAGTGTCCTGCCTGACCCAGGAAGAAGTGCAACAGCGACTTAAAAAGATTAAAATAGACAAATCGCCAGGACCGGATGGCATACACCCCCGTATCCTAAGGGAATTAAGTAATGTCATAGCCAGACCCTTATTTCTAATATTTGCAGATTCTATATTGACAGGGAATGTCCCACAGGATTGGCGCATGGCAAATGTGGTGCCAATATTCAAAAAGGGTCCAAAAACAGAGCCTGGAAACTATAGGCCGGTAAGTTTAACATCTGTTGTGGGTAAACTGTTTGAAGGTTTTCTGAGAGATGCTATGTTAGAGCATCTTAACGGAAATAAGCAAATAACGCCATATCAGCATGGCTTCGTGAGGGATCGCTCATGTCAAACAAATTTAATCAGTTTCTATGAGGAGGTAAGTTCTAGACTTGACAGCGGCGAATCAATGGATGTCGTGTATCTGGACTTCTCGAAAGCATTTGACACAGTACCACATAAAAGGTTAGTATATAAAATGAGAATGCTCGGACTGGGAGAAAATGTCTGTAAGTGGGTAAGTAACTGGCTCAATGATAGAAAACAGAGGGTGGTTATTAATGGTAAATACTCAGATTGGGTCACTGTCACTAGTGGAGTACCTCAGGGGTCAGTATTGGGCCCTATTCTCTTCAATATATTTATTAATGATCTTGTAGAAGGCTTGCATAGCAAAATATCAATTTTCGCAGATGACACTAAACTGTGTAAAGTAATTAACACTGATGAGGACAGTATACTACTACAGAGCGATCTGGATAGATTGGAGGCTTGGGCAGATAAGTGGCAGATGAGGTTTAACACTGACAAATGTAAAGTTATGCACATGGGAAGGAATAATGCAAGTCACCCGTACTTATTAAATGGTAAAACACTCGGTAACACTGACATGGAAAAAGATCTAGGAATTTTAATAAACAGCAAACTAAGCTGCAAAAAACAGTGTCAGGCAGCTGCTGCCAAGGCCAATAAGATAATGGGCTGCATCAAAAGGGGCATAGATGCCCGTGATGAGAACATAGTCCTACCACTTTACAAATCATTAGTCAGACCACACATGGAGTACTGTGTACAGTTCTGGGCTCCAGTGAACAAAGCAGACATAGCAGAGCTGGAGAGGGTCCAGAGGAGGGCAACTAAAGTAATAACTGGAATGGGGCAACTACAGTACCCTGAAAGATTATCAAAATTAGGGTTATTCACTTTAGAAAAAAGACGACTGAGAGGAGATCTAATTAATATGTATAAATATATCAGGGGTCAGTACAGAGATCTACCCCATCATCTATTTATTCCCAGGACGGTGACTGTGAGGAGGGGATATCCTCTGTGTCTGGAGGAAAGAAGGTTTGTACACAAACATAGAAGAGGATTCTTTACGGTAAGAGCAGTGAGACTATGGAACTCTCTGCCTGAGGAGGTGGTGATGGTGAGTACAATAAAGGAATTCAAGAGGGGCCTGGATGTATTTCTGGAGCGTAATAATATTACAGGCTATAGCTACTAGAGAGAGATCGTTGATCCAGGGATTTATTCTGATTGCCTGATTGGAGTCGGGAAGGAATTTTTATTCCCCTAAAGTGAGGAAAATTGGCTTCTACCTCACAGGGTTTTTTTGCCTTCCTCTGGATCAACTTGCAGGATGACAGGCCGAACTGGATGGACAAATGTCTTTTTTCGGCCTTATGTACTATGAGATTTCGCAAAGTAATAACTTCTGCTCATCTGAGCCAATACATTCTAATACTGTACTGTCGATTCGCTCATCCTCAGTTGTCAATATTAAACACCCAGATAACCCCTTTAAGTACTGCTGCCAAATGAAAACTTTTTATGCCAGGTTTATATATATCCGTCCATCCTTTGTAGTTTCTGGTGCCAGAATTGATCCCATCCAATGCGTTTGTTTTGTCACCTGATGTTTCTTAGTGCAGGACAGAAAATAATAGGGGATAAGTGCCCTTAATGGAAAATCAGCTTCAAAACAACTTAAATTGTTTTATTAACTTATACTTCTCACCTGGTTGTCCTTTTGATCCAGGAACACCATCCCGCCCAGGGAAGCCCTTTGTTCCTTTTTCTCCAGGTATACCCGGGCTACCTATTAGCATATGTAACCAAATATGTTAAAGTTGTACTTTTCCTCTTGTTCTGAAAATATTTACGTAAAATAATGGTATTTCTTATCACCTGGGAACCCAGCAAGGCCTGGTAATCCTTTTTCTCCTTGTAACCCAGGCATTCCAGGGACACCAATGTCACCTTTGTCTCCCGTTTCGCCTGGTAATCCTTGAAGACCATCAGTTCCAGCATCACCCTACATTCAAAAGTATTTTACAAAAAATATAGATAGTATAAATATTCATTTTCACCCATTATTTTTATCCTTGAGGACCCTGCTATTTTCCATTTTTGTTTTTCACACCCTGGGTTCCCAGAGCCATAACTTTTTACTTTTCCGTTCACATAGCCATATGTGGGCTTGTTTTCTGCGGGATAAATTGTACCTTTTAATGGCATCGTTTACTATTGCATACAATGTAGAAGGAAGCTGATAAATAATTCCAAATGGGTTAAAATGGTGGAAAAAATGCAATTCTGCCACCATTGTGTTCCCCGTGCAGTAAAACTGACCTGTTACCTTCATTCTACAAGTTAGTACGAGTTTTCCTTGTGCGAAAAAAAGTGCAATCTTTTATTTTTTCATCACCATATTCTGACTCCCATAACCTGTTTATAGTTATGTTTACAGAGTGGTGTGTGGGCTAATTTTTGGCAGAACAATCTGTAGGTTTTATTGATACCATTTGAAGTGTACACCTTTTTGATAACTTTTTATTAATAAAATTCTGGAAGTGAAATAAAAATTGTGAATTGGCCATTTTCACCATAACGGATAAATATTTTTATATTTTAATAGTACCAGCATTTTTGAACGTGGCGATGGCCATGATGTAAAATTTTTCATTCTAGAGAAAGAGGGGTTATTTGAATTGTTATATATATATATATATATATATATATATATAGATGAATAGAACACTCAATTATAAGATTGCATTTTGTATGCTGTAATGAATATCTATGCATTACAGAATACAGGATTCAGTTTATTCCAATGCTGTGCTGTCACCTGCAGGCCTGTATTGGAATATACTAGTAATCAGCTTGGGCTTGGAAGCCTTGAACTAGCTTAGGCCTATTACTAGCATTGGGCTTGAAGGCGTGCGGCTCCCGATTTTAGCGTTCCCAGACGCCATGGTCAAGTTTGGCCATTACATCTGGGAGGTTAAATGTCTGCGATCAGCATAACTGCGGGCGGTTATGACACCCGCAGTGCTCGTGAGCAGATGTCATATTTGAAGTTTGGACTTCCACAGTACATGTAAGATAGAGTAACAGAAATGGTTAAACAAGGGGTTAAAGGGGTGTTTATTACAACCATGTTTGAAACATGTTTTAGAATATGGTGGCACAAAGCAAACTATATAAATTTGGTATTTTTATCATTCCTCATACCTTAATTTTTCATTTTTGTCAATACAAGATATGATTAATTAAATGGTTCCACTTGTTCATCAAAAAATAAGCCCTCACACAGCTATGTAAATGGAAAAGTAAAACAAAAGTATGGCTCATAGAAAAATGAAAATGGAATAAAAGGCCAATATATACGCTACAGAAATCAAACATTGTATAAAATGCCTAGTATGAAACACCTAATATGTCACACATTTCCTGTGCTTTCTTTATAATGCCATAAGGGAAACTGACAATGTATAAAATACTATTGTCGAACAAACCAGTAAAGTATAAAATACAGGGAGTATATATTTTTATTCCAGAGGTCATCACACAGCGGCAGCACCCAAAAAAAATTAACCAGCGCCATTAAATCCACCCCCATACAAATACTGTACAGTGCCATAACACAAGTGAGAACACTACTGCTCTCTTTCTCTTGTTTTTTCAGTAAGAAAGTTATGTTCTTATTGAGGACATTTGCATTTGTTCCATGTAAGAATAAGTCAAGCTATGAAGTGTTCTTGTGTAAGAAAGACAAGTGCAATTGCAGATAACATTCTAGCCTTCCTAGTTGCAACTTATTTTTCAGTAAGAAAGTTCTGTTCTTCCACTGTTTTATAATAAGTGTAGTTTAGCCTAGATTCACACGACCGTATGTGTTTTGCTATCCGCATATTTGCGGATCCGCTAAAAAAAGGATGATGTCGGTATGGCATCTGTTTTTTTGCGGATCCATTGTAACAATGCCTATCCTTGTCCACAAAACGGACAAGAATAGGACATGCTCTATCTTTTTCGCCAGGCTACGGAACGGACATACGGATGCGGACACGGAAACATTATTTGGCATTTCATTAGTTGTAATTCAAAATGCCATTCTAGCCTTCCTTGGTCTCTTTCTCTAGTAAAGTTCCATTCTGCTATCTTATAACAAGTGTAGTTTATTGAGGACATTTGCATTTCTTCCATGCTAGAACCATTGCCAAACTATTACGTGCTCTTGTGTGCGAAAGACAATTAAGTACCATCCAAAATGCCATTCTAGAATTCCTAGTTGCAACAAGTGAGGACAATACCGGTCTCTTTCTCTTGTTTTTAAGGCTACTTTCACACTCACGTTTTGGGCGGATCCATCATGGATCTGCAAAAACGGATCAGTTACAATATTAAAACCGCATGCATCCGTCATGAATGGATCCGTTTGTATTATCTGTAATATAGCCAAAACAGATCCGTCATGAACTCTATTGAAAGTTAATGGGAGACGGATCCGTTTCCTATTGTGCCAGATTAGCTCAGTTTCGTCAAGCAGACCACCTCCAGAGCGGAATGGTGACTGAACGGAGGCAAACTGATGCATTCTGAGTGGATCCTTATGCATTCAGAATGCATTAGGGCAAAACTGATCCGTTTTGGACCGCTTGTGAGAGCCCATGACAGATCTGACAAACGGAGAGCCAAAACGCGAGTGTGAAAGTAGCCTAAGTAAGAAAGTTCTGTTATTCTGCTTATTGCAAATGAGGAGTCGGACAATACTGGTCTCTTTCACTTATTTTCCGGTAAGAAAGTTCTGTTTTTCTGCTATTTTCTAACAACAAATCTAATTGCATTACATTTATTTTGTATTTCCAGCTTTCATGTTTCTTAACATTTAATACTTAA
The DNA here is from genome assembly GCF_014858855.1 of Bufo gargarizans. Classification (NCBI taxonomy): domain Eukaryota; kingdom Metazoa; phylum Chordata; class Amphibia; order Anura; family Bufonidae; genus Bufo; species Bufo gargarizans. Next base: position 219,748,364 of record NC_058082.1, on the reverse strand, counting down.
CATTTCATACTTTGCCTAAACAGTTCTTGTCATTCTATATATGGACTAGTCATTATATACAATACCTAGGCAAAATATATAAAAGACTGAAACAACACAGACATTTTATTCTTTGCCAGAGACGTAACTTGAACTGACTGGCCCCCACAGCAAATTTTGTAACAAGGCCCCCCCCCCCAGCAACTTTTTTGCAACCCCCAACTCAATTGCAACCCCCACTCCTGTGGCTAGTAAAGATTGAGCTCTGTGACAAGGCCCGGCATCCGCTCTGTCCGTTTCCTACAGTGTTACTGTATATATTGTCATTGAATAATACTTTTGGGAGGGTCCTGACAATAAAATCTTTTAGTCCTCTTCCTGAGGGGGCCCTTTGTGAGTTTGGGCCCCAAAGCACCCGATTATGCTGCTTCCGGATGCAACGGTGAGCAGGTAAACAATGAAGAGAAGGAAGCAATGGTACAGCGCACTCCTTTTCTTCATACAGCTGATCGGCAGGGGGTGCCGGGTGTCGGACCACCACCGATCTGATATTGATGACCTATCCTGAGGACAGGCCATAAATAAAAAGTAACTTGGACAACCCTTCAATTATTATTTTTTGTATAATAAAAAGTATATTGCTAACAATTAGTTATAGTTTTGCTAATTTAAGTAGGTTATTATTTTGAATACTCATTGTTATATCCAATAATCACCTTGGGTAAAGGATCATTTCCCTGCTTCAACCATTAGGGCTACTCTTTGGTTATAAGGAGATATCCCATGACAAGAACCCCTGTTCATATGACAACATGAGGGTAGAGCAGTCAAGCTGAGGTAAATAACTGTTCTGTACCTTCACGCAACTCAGTCATTCTATGTGCTTGCTTTACTCTCACATTAAACTAACAAATATTCCAAAAAAGGGTCTTTACGTTACTGAAATGTTTTTCCACAGAATACTAATGACTGTGTTCCAAAAAATATTTACTGTATTGCTTTTGAGCATTATAAGTGTAAATTTGATTTTAGTCATATATCTTGGTAGTGGATGCCTTCATCAAGCTAAACAACCTAGTTCTGCTAATTATTGATTTCGACAGACCCTCTTCCATGCTAAATTTCAATAGAAATAAATAAATTCAATACATTATAAGATTTCTTAATATTAACAAATTGTACCAGCATTGTGCCAGCATGCACCACATTCATCAACAAAGCGCATGCTCCATTGATGAATACTTTATTATCTTAAATCAATACTCAAGTAAGTGTGACTGTAATGCCCCACCCACTGCTTAACACAAACCAAAAAGTGACATAAATTCATTGAAACCTACCCCACAGGTCTTGCACAAGAAAACAGAAGTTTCCATTTCTGTCACTAAATGAGAAATCTAATTTACATAAATGAGAATGTTTATAATTACCTTTATGCCTGGAGGTCCTGGTATCCCAATGCCCGGAACACCTTCTTCACCTTTAAATCCTTTTTCGCCTTTGATTCCAGTAACGCCAGGAAGACCAGGATTTCCCTGTATACCATGTTCACCCTTTGGTCCACTGGGCCCTAAATTTAAAATGTGTGTTTCCACAAAAAAATGAAGTCAGAAAACCCAAAAAATCCATCAAAGCTAATGTCCAAAGGTACAAATGGATGCAAATTTTAAAGGGAGTCTGTCGCTTGCAACCTCCCTATCCAACTTCAGTACCTTGAAAGAGCATTCATACCCCTTCAACTTTTCCACATTTTTTATGTTACACTCACAAACTTAAATGTATTTTATTGGGATTTTATGTGATAGACCAATACAAAGTAGCAAGTATGTGTGAGGTGAAAAGAAAATGATACATGGTTTTCCAAATTTTTTATAAATACAAATCTGAAAAGTGTGGCTTGCATTTATATCAAGTCCAAGTGTGACCAACTGCCTTCAGAAGTCACCTCATTAGTAAATAGAGTCCACCTGTGTGTAATTTATTCTCAATATAACAACAGATGTTCTATATAGGCCTCAGAGGTTTGTTAGTGAATATTAGTGATCAAACAGCATCATGAAAACCAAGGAACACACCAGACAGATCATGGATAAAGTTATAGAGAAGTGTAAGGCAAGGCTGGGTTACAAAGAAATATCCCAAGCTCTAAACATCTCACGGAGCACTGTTCAATCTATCATCAAAAAATGAAAGGAGTATGGCACAACTGCAAACCTACCAAGACATGGCTGTCCACCTAAACTGATAGCCAAAGCAAGGAGAGCAGTAATTAGAGAAGCAGCCAAGAGGCCCATGGTCACTCTGGAAGAGCTACAGAGATCGGTCCACCGGAAAACTATTAGTTGTCTGGCCTTTATGGAAGAGTAGCTATAAAGCAACCCATAAGAAGGCCTATTTTCAGTTTGCCACAAGCTATGTAGGGGACACAGCAAACATGTGAAACAAGATGCTCTGGTCAGATAAGACCACAGTCGAAAACGCTATGTGTGGTGGAAAATTAACAATGCACATCACCCTGAACATACCATCCCCACAGTGAAACATGATGGGGGTAGCATCATGCTGTCGGAATGCTTTTCTTCAGCAGGGACAGGGAAACTGGTCAGAGTTGATGGGAAGATGAATGAAGCTAAATACAGGGCAATCCTTAAGGAAAGACGTGAAACTGGGGAAGAGATTCACTTTCCAGTAACACAATGACCCTAAGCATACAGCCAGAGCTACAATGGTATGGTACAAAGCATATTCATGTGTTAGAATGGCCCAGTCAATGTCCAGACCTAAATCCCATTAAGAATCTGTGGTAAGACTTGTAAATTGTTGCTCACAGATGCTTTCTATCCAATGTGGCTGAGCTTGAGCTATATTGCAAAGAAGAACGGGCAAAAATGTCAGCCTCTAGATGGTAGAGACATATCCCAAAAGACTTGCAGCTGTAACCACAAAGTATTGACTCAGGGGGGCTGAATACCTTCCATATTTTTACATACTAAAAATTTTGAAAACCATGTATCATTTTCTTTTCATTTCACACAAACTTGCTAATTTGTGTTGGTCTATCATATAAAATTCCAATAAAATACATTTAAGTTTGTGGGTGTAACGTGCAAAAATGTAGAAAAGTTCAAGGGGTATGAATACATTTTCAAGGCATATATTCAAGAACATCAGTCTTGCTCTTGTAGCACCCAAGCTCTGCTCCTTTCTGTAGCCAGACCCTTCATCGTTGCTTTACACTGCCTGGCCCTGTCAATCAAAGCAGCAAGGGAGGGACTGGCAACAGAAAGGAATGGAGCTTGGGTGCAAGGAGAGCAATGGTGATGCACCAAACGCCTATCTACATGTTAGGAAAAGGTATCATGACTTAGAAATGGAGCCTCAGATCAACAAAAGAAAACACCACTTTAATTGAGTGACCTGCCTCTATGTGTCTATGCACATAGTTGGATAGGGAGATTGCTGGTGACAGAATCCCTTTAACAAAAATTATAAATATTCTAAAAGTTTACCTGGCACACCCATTTCTCCCATGGACCCTTTTTGTCCCGGAAACCCTGGACCTCCTGGTAATCCTTGAATACCTTTATCTCCTTTTGATCCTGCAATTATGTAAGAATATTCCATTAATCTAGGCTGAGGTTTTGAAGACAATAGCTTTTTCAAAAATCCTGTCAGTACCAAGAAAACATGTAATAACACTGTCACCTGGCTTTCCCGGCATTCCCTGCTCCCCATCTTTTCCAGGCATTCCAGTGGATCCCAAATCACCATGTGTTCCTTTTTCTCCTTGAATTCCAGTTTGTCCTGAAAATGATTTTTTTGTGTTGTTAAAAAGCATAATTTCTATCAAATCTCTTTTTATATATTCAGAGCACATACATGACAGTACCTCTCGCGCCCTGTTCTCCTTTTTCACCCTTCATGTGTTCCATGGGCGGAAGTGTTCCTGGGTCTCCTTGCAAACCTCTTTCACCCTTATCACCTTTTGAACCTTCAGTTCCTGACTGGCCACGGAACCCAGGAGGACCAGGGTCACCTACAATTAGTCGATATAATAATTTAATAATAAAAACAGCTTAAAAAAATTGGGGGATCGCAGTATCAAAACTGAGGCAGCTACCACCCTCAAAAGCACAATACAAAATACAGATTTACACCAGCACATTTATTTGACTTTATTGGCAGGTATGGTACTAGCTCACTTTTAAAAAGCCTCTAACCTTCTGGTGCCATAATGGACTTGAAAGACTAATGTAAGCAAGGCTCTCTCACTTCTCTGCATCCTCACTCAACAAACCAAGTTCTCCCTCATTCATTAATGCAAGGGTGCTTTCACACATAGTGGACAAATCTGCCAGAAAATACACAATTCCCCATGTTTAACCTATGGGGTTGAAAAGTGTTAATCCCTGCCATGTGTTCTGCTGCAGTATAAAATACCACAGCATATTTTCTGGCTGATTTTTCCACCACGTATAAAGGCGCCCTGAGGGTATGTTCACACAGCAAAATCAGGGGCAGAAAAATCTGTAGCAGAAGACTATCTTCACACAGCAGAGGGAAAACAGGCCTTTACAGCTGCTAAATCCACAACCAAAACTCACCAACAGTTTCCCCATTGACTTTAATGTTATAAAATCCACCTTGTGCACACAGTATAACATAGTAGAGGATTTTTCAGTAGCTGTTTTGAAAAACACTTGAGAAGTGACATGTTACTTCTTAGCAGCAGAGTTGATTGTGGATTTCATAGATGTCAATGGGGAAGCAGAGAAACTTCAACCAAATAGTCTTCTAATATGGTAATCAAGATACTAATACTAAAAACTCCTCTAAAACCTCTACAAAAAAGAGAAATCTGCCACAAAAATGACCTGTTTTCAACTAGTAAACAGCTACTAATCTGCTACTGATCTCTCTGCTGCGGATTTTGTCGTGAGAACATAGCCGAATACTAGTAAGGGCTCATGCAGTATTTTGCGTTCAGTATACTGGACGTTTTTTTAGTTCAGTATGCGGAACATATACTGAGCCATTCATTTCAATGGTTCAGCAAAAAATACTGAAGTGTCTCAGTGTGCATTCCGTTTCAGTATTTCAGTATTTCCGTGCTGTGAAAAGATAGAACATGTCCTATTCTTGTCCGCAAATCACGGTGCTTGGCTCCATTCAAGTCAATGGGTCCGCAAAAAAAACAGAACACATACGGAAATGCATCTGTATGTCTTCCGTATCCGTTCTGTTTTTGCTGAACCATCTATTGAAAATGTTATACCCAGCCCAATTTTTTCTATGTAATTACTGAATACTGTATATGGCATACGGAAAAACGGAACGGAAAAATGGAAAGGAAACGGAAACACAACGGAAACAAAAAACGGAACAACTGATCTGTAAAAAATGGACCGCAAAACACTGAAAAAGCAATACTGTCGTGTGCATGAGCCCTAACTGAAAACATGTAGTTTTTGGTGGCAGATTTTCAAGTTGATGGCGGCTTTAGAGGACTATGACAGGTGTTTTAGAAGAGTATTTGGTTGAGCATTTAGAAGAGTTTGGGTCCACATCTGATCCGCATTCTTTGCTGTCCACATCTACATGTCTGTTCCGGGCTGTCTGTAGAACATGTCCTATTATGGACAAGCATGGGACTGTTCTATTAGGGGCTGCAAAACAGCTAATGGTCGTGGGATATCATTCAGAAGCATTTTTGATGGACGAAACACTGCTAAAAACATTCTAAAACTGCTAGCTTTTTTTCCACGTACCCACTGATACAAAATCCACTAACAAAATGCACCTCTAAGAAGTTACATGCCACTTCAGAAGCGGATCACAATTTAGTGGTGAAAAAAAAATACCACTATGTGCACAGGTTGGCGTTTTTTCCTTTAAAGTCAATTAAAAGCTATCATTAGTGTTTTGGTGGCGGATTTTATTTGTGTGTACATACCCTAACTCACCCAGAAACTCACTCACATGGCCCGGCAAATAAATATGCCGTCTCTCACATGCAACTTAGCGCACAAAAATCGTGTACATGCCAGACATCAGTGAGGAAACTGAGAACTTTGAAGGACCACCATTGTGGTGGAAAAAATGGCAAATTATAGTACACACCATATCTGTGCCATTATTTCTGGCTTTTCTCTTTTCTTGCCACTTTTCAAAAGTGGCACGGAAAGTGGATGGGAAGTAGTAGAGGGGTGTCGCTGCCCGCAGCCCAATAGACTTACTATCATAAACGCCAAAAACTGTCATAAATGATCGTTCAAACCTACGGCCGTTTATAGCTGGCATAGACTTGAATTTCTGGTGCATGGACTGCCTGATGATGCATGCCTAAAATGCACCAAATTTATTAAGAGGCTTGTGCCTTTTAATAAATTTGGTACATTCTGCACCAGCTGACATTGTACTATCACTGGTGCTTGTTATGCCATTCTTAGTATATCTGGCCCACTGAGGAAGGTTTACTAAGACTGAAATTTCTTAAGCCAGTCTTAGTAAACAGTGCACTGGAGTAAGACTAGGGATACACAGTGACACTGGTCAAGCGACCTGTCGCAGCATGCATCGCTGAGCAGCTGTGATCCCAGCAAGTGGCAAGAAATCAAATATGGCTGGATTTCTTGCCACTGCCGTGGCCATCCCATTAGTTTCTATGAGATTAACGCTGCTCACCGATTCTGGCCCCGACAGGTGTCGCTGTGTAGCCGTAGCCCAAGAGGCACCAAAATTTGGCACCTCTTTTCACTTTCTGTGCACCAGACACTGTGGCGAGCTGGTGTAGATTTCAGGTATAATTTATGCCACAGGTGACCACACTCTCTAAGCCACATCCCTTTTCTTGCCACTTTCAAAAACTTGCAAGGAGCTGAAAGAGTCGCAAATGTGTGTGCCATAATTTGCAACTTTTTTAACACCACTTTTGTGGCATAAAACTAAGTCATAATATATCTCTCCCCACAGTTTCTGTGAAATTGTCTAGGTAAGAAAAGCACTTAGGACAAAGGACCGGCTTGACACATTATTCAAATACATAAAAACACACTGGGGGAATTTATCACAATGGTAATATTTTAATTCATTTTTTCTTAAATCTGTATTGGAATATTTTGTGTAAAATTTATCAACATTGCAAGTCTGGTGCATCTTTAAACATGACACTATTGTCTAGATATGTTACTCCAGTTTTCTATGCCACCCCCAATGGAGTAGGATTGTGCCTTTTTTTGCAACTTCTTAAATCTAGACTAAAACAAATTAGCATAGCTAACAACACCTATGTTCCTATGCCCTTTTGGCCGCTTTCAGACGAGCGTATTTGCAATGCATATATAGTCCAGATTTAACGTTTCAGAATCCGCTGATAATGTTAATGAATGGAGCTATTCACACGGAGCCATTCATTTCCGTCAGTATTTGAACTCTGCTGCGTGTCCGAGTTTTGTGCAGATTTGATTCCAAATACACACATTAGTCTGTGCAGTGCATAAATAATGAAGTAAGAAAGAAACACCCATGTAAACCCTGATAAAATACTGAAGCAATCCTGATGACAATACTGATGGTATATTCTCAGGATCCTGAACCAGAATACTGACGGATTTAAATAGGCTCGTCTGAAAGCGACCTTTGGAGTGGTGTAAAAATGCAAAATGACACAAAATGTTTCATATGTTTTTGCTTTTTATTTTACCATTCTGAATTAGGCTACTTTCACTCTGTGTTTTGGGGACAAAACTGAACAAAATGGAATAGTGTGCACCAAAATGCATTCCGTTCCGGTTTGTTGCGTTCTCATGCCGGACACAAAACCGCAATAAGCAGCGTTTTTGTATGTGGCATGGGAAACGTAAGAAGTTGGATTCAGCACCAAACACCATGTAAGCCAATGGTGCCGGATTCGTTTTTTTGCAGTTTCTTCATATTCGATATGATACAACTGGATTCGGATGCAGACTGTTGTACTATTTTAGGCTAGTTTCACACTAGCGTTCGGCTGTCCGCTCGTAAGCTCCGTTTGAAGGGGCTCACGAGCGGACCCGAACGCTTCCGTCCAGCCCTGATGCAGTCTGAATGGATGCGGATCCGCTCAGACTGCATCAGTCTGGCGCGTTCAGCCTCCGCTCCGCTCAGCAGGCGGACACCTGAACGCCTGGCCGTGCGGAGGCGTGCGGATCCGTCCAGACTTACAATGTAAGTCAATGGGGACGGATCCGTTTGAAGATGCCACAATATGGCTCAATCTTCAAGCGGATCCGTCCCCCATTGACTTTCAATGTAAAAGTCTGGACGGATCCGCTCAGGCTAATTTCACACTTAGCTTTTTTTTGCAAATATTATGCAGACGGATCCGTTCTGAACGGAGCTTCCGTCTGCATTAATATGAACGGATCCGATCGAACGCTAGTGTGAAAGTAGCCATAATGGGAGCGTTTTTTAGATCCCATGCCGGATCTCAAAACCGGCCAGCAAAAGCGCATATGTGAAAGTAGCATTTTTCAGTTAGTTTAACCCCTTGAGTAGAGATGAGCAAATCGAATTTCATCGTACTTTGTGTCAGCAAATCAAATTAACCTAAAATAGTGTAAAAAACTAAAATTCTAACTTACCTCCTCCATTTGCTCGCGACGGGCCGCCAGCCTCCATCTTGATTGAAGATCACGGCCAAAATCCCGTGTGTGGTGACGTATGACGTATTTAGTAAAATTCAGCGAATCAGCCGAATCGAACTTTTCAATTATTTACTCATCTCTACCCTTGAGACCCAAAGGATTTTTCGGTTTTATTTTTTGTTCACATAGCCACATGAAGGTTTGTATTTTGCTGGAAAAGTTTTACTTTTTTAATGACACCATTTAAAACTACATACAATGTAGTGGGAAGCTTGAAAAAAAATCCAAATGGGGTGGAATTGGGAACAAAAAAACACAATTCCATCACAGTTTTACATGTTTTGTTTTTACAGCATTGTGTAGTAAAACTGACCTGTTACAGTGATACCACATTTGCATTTTTTTTTTGCGTTTCAATAGTTTAACAGAGCAGTGTTTTATTACGTTTTCTGGGGGAGGTGAAGCAATGAAAAATGGCGAATCGGACATTTTGTTGTTTTTTTCAAAACGCCGTTCACCATATGGGATGAATATTTTTTATATTTTATTAGTACAAGCATTTTGGGACACAGCTATGACTATGATGTTTTTTCTTGTTTATTTACATTTTTTGGGAAAGGGGGTGATTTAAATATTTATATTATTTTTAAAATAGTTTTTAGTGGTTTTTTTTGCACTTTTTAAAAGTTCCTCTAGAGAAATTGCACATGTGATCATCAAATCGCTTCTGTCATAGACAACAATGCATTAGCATTGCAATCGATAGGAATTTCATTATCTTCCTATGGAGTCATACCACTAGTAGGGTCTCCATAGGAATATAGCTGTAACAGCCTTATATCATTTAGGAGGACTGGGATACCACAGGGAATGAACAACTTCCCCAATCACCACTTAAGGAGAACCATTCCAGGCACAGAAGCACAGCGCTTCCGGGTTTTCAGACTTTATATGCTGTGGTCACATCTGGCCATGGTATCTGAGGGGTAAAAAGTTTGCGATTGGTGTTATCTCCTCTAGTGATCAGTGTCATCTCAGACCCCACTGTTAAAAACCTTTGATATGTCGTTATGATATAAAAACACTTTTTAAAAGTTCAGTGCCACTTTAATAGCTACTGATTTATGTAAGGCTGGGTTCACATAACTGTTTCGCTTTACGTCTTTCTGATCCGTCTTTTTTTTCATCTTAAATAACAGATTTCAGACAGAAATGGCTAAAACGAAAGGAAAACGTGCATAACGGATGCCTACATACAGGAAATGAATCGGTGATATGAACCCGGCCTAACTAAAATTTGGTTTACCCTTTTCTCCTGGTAGGCCTGGATTTCCTGGTGAACCGGGTTGGCCTTGAATTCCTGGAACTCCCATAAAACCCATATCTCCTTTTTGTCCTAACAAAAAGAGAGAAAAAAAAAAACATTTTAATGTTTCTTATATTATATAGCCTAAATAAATTTGCAACTCATGTAATGTCTCCATATAAACTTTGTATATTTTACCTTGAAGACCTGGAGATCCATCTTTTCCTGGTAGACCTTGAATCCCGGATTCCCCAGGCATACCCATAATGCCAGGCATGCCTGATGTGCCTTTGTCTCCCTTTGGTCCTGGCATGTCAGCACCAGGAAAACCTGGATAGCCTTGGCTTCCCTTTGCTCCTATTGGGCCTGCAGATTATGTCAAGGTCAATAAATAAATATTAAACAAATGAAACAACAAGAAATGGGTTTTAAATTTATACAAAATAAAATTAGTATATCTCTTGATATTACTAATATGAATTGCTGTAGTATGCTATATTAGAGTTGCATATGCCTTTTATTACAAGCTGCCATAATAAACAAATATAATAGCTCCTTAGCCATGTAAAGTTAAAAAAATACTATGCAAACTGACAGAAAGATGTATATGATGAAACTTAATATACCTTTGCTTCAAAAATTCAGTTCCTTTATAAATTCCGATAATTACCATTTATAAACTAGCTGTATAAATAAAGTCTGGTTACAGTTTCAGAATTGGGATCTTTGGGCCAACTAGAATAAATTATTCTTGAGGTCCAACCGCCACATCAATCAAAGAAATAGACCCTAGTTGCAAGTGAGTGCCTCCAAAGGCAACTCCAATTGGGCCCACTATGGTATCAGAGCCTGGGCCTACTGGAGGATCCTCTGGTACTCTGGTGGACCAATCCAAAGCTGATTATAAAAGGTATTAGAACTGAGAGGCTACAGTGCATTATGGTAGTGTAAAAGGGGTCTGAAACTCAATCCCAAGAACAGGACCCAATTGCACCTTGCTGTGAGTAGAGAGCAGGCCACATACAGTGGTGCTTGAAAGTTTGTTAACTCTTCAGAATTTCTACATTTCTGCATAAATGTGACCAAAAACTGCATCAGGTGTTGACACTAAAAGTCTGCACTAAAAGTAGATAAAGATAACCAAATCAGACAGGTGAGTCAAAGCAATTAGGCTTTGTGATTTATTTATTAAGAAACCCCACACGGATCTAGTAAAGTCTAATCTTCACAACATGTTTGTAGATGTGTATCATGGCATGGACAAGGGAGATTTCTGAAGACCTTAGAAGCAGGGTTGTTGATGCTCATCAAGCTGGAAAAGGTTACAAAACCATCTATAAACAGTTTTGACTCCACCAATCCACAATTAGAGAGATTGTGTACAAATGGAGGAAATTCAAGACCATTATCACTTTCCCCAACACTGGTCAACCAAAAAAGATCACATCAAGGGCCAGGGGTTTGATAGTCCAAGAGGTCATAATGGAACCCAAGTTAACCTCTAAGCAACTAAAAGCCTTTCTCACATTAGCTAATGTTAAAGGGGATGTCCAAGTTACTTTTATTGATGACCTATCCTCAGTTTCAGCAGGAGTCTGACTCACAGAACCCCCGCCATTCAGCCTTTCGAAGATAAGGTGCAAGCTGGGCCATCAACATTTTTTCAACAAAAGAATTGTAGTTAATCCTTTTGGTTGGTAATTATTGTTATATTATCAACATCCCCATTTACAATTCATTTAGTGTGTAATTACTACAATCACTTTTGGATCTGATAAACAGTCATAGTATTTAACTTGCAATCTGTCCCCATCAGATGAATATTTATAAAATGGTATAGTCACCTGGAACTCCTGGAGATCCTGGAAGTCCTTGAGGCCCGGGTTCCCCTTGTGGGCCGAATCCTGGTACACCAGGGTTACCTCTCAAGCCAGGTGCTCCAGCTGGTCCAGTGTCACCTATGTAGAAGACATACCATAAAGTCACTTTAGTGAACCTGTCACATTAGAAATGCAATCCTGTGTAGCCCAATCTGAAGGCTCAGAATGAGCAGATATTCAATAAAATACAAGCTATACTGCATCTTTCCAACAAACCTATATATCTGTTTAATCCTGGACTGGACGTTCAATGTGACAGGCTTGTTTTACTTGAACATTTTAAACAGCAGTACCTTCCATAAAATGTTTACAATTTTATGCCAAGTCAAAAAGGGAGCATCACAGAAAAAAGGCAAAAAAAAGGGTGCAAAATATCCTTGAGAATGGTTCCATGGAGGGACTAAAAATAGCTGTCTATTGGGTGAATAAATCACTTTTTTGGAATAATTTTTTAATGCTGCTTCTTTATTTGGATATGTTAAAACTTTAGTTACTTAATGACTCAATTACCTACATCATAGACCTTACCTTTAGCCCCAGAATGCCCTGGAACTCCTGGAAAGCCTTGTTCTCCAGGGACTCCTGTTGTCCCTGTGTTTCCTTTTTCTCCAATGGCTCCAGGAGGACCTGGATGTCCAATCAATCCTTTTGGGCCTGGAAGGCCCAGACCTGGCTCACCCTAGAGAGTTAAAGAGTAGAATAAACATAAAATAAAACATGATTTGGGGTTCTGCTAATGTACCCAAGAACATGAATATCTCAAAATTTCAAAAGCCAACCTGCATTGAGAATTAAGGAAAGATGGAATATAAAAGATGTCTACATTTGTCAATAAATATCATAAATTCACCAGCTCTTAAGGGAATACTTAAACATACATATAATGTGAAATCTTTTTTTAGATAACCACCTAAACTTGCTTGACCCAACCTGTGCTGCTAACTACCGACCTGTTCCTAACCGCCCCTTCCTGGAACATCTTGTCTACTCTCACTTAAGAAGCTATCTTTCTGCAAACTCTCTTCATGACCCCTTACAATCTCACTTTCACCGTCTCCACTCAGCAGAAAATACCCTTACTAAAGTGTCTAACGACCTCCTGACAGCAAAAAGGAATGGCAACTATTCTCTACTGATTATTTTGGATTTCTCTGCAGCGTTTGATACAGTAGACCACAAACTCTTTCTCACCATGCTCCACTCAATTGGCCTTAAGGACACTGCTCTCTCTTGGTTCTCTTCCCATCTCTCTGGTCGCTCCTTTTGTGTATCATTAGCTGGCTCTACTTCTTCTCCTCTTCTTCAAGATGTTAAGGTTCATCACAGTTCAGTTCTAGGTTCTCTGCTCCTATCTCTATACACAGCCCCCATCAGACTATCAGTCAGGGGCGGGCTGGGCCGGGGGGCAGGGAGGCAATTGCCCCCCAGACCGCCCTAAAAAAACGGCTGCTAGGCCGTCTTTAACAAATAATATATTTTTTTTTTAATTCCTCAGGGCCGCACCGCCGATCACCACAGGCAGGAGTGAGTACAAAACACAGAATACATGCAAATATTCCATTAACGTGTCATCTCTGTTTTGGATCCACTCCTGTTTTTTTGGGGCTTTAGCAATACTGATGGATTACTGACCAAATGCTGACCGAGTGAAGGAGGATGCTCCACAGACAGTGACGTCAACACAAACTTAGTGCTGACACTCTCTCCACTGTGTCGGGGGGGGGGGGGGCTCTACTTGTATAAGTGTTTAATTAATTGAACAGATTCTGTAGACATCTATGTGGAATCAGCTGACGACAGTGTAAAAGGAGTGCGCTTCTTCTTGACGCTAACATTGACCTGTAAGGCTGAGTTCACATTTGAGTTATTTGGTCAGTTTTGGCCAAGTAACTGCCCAATGAAGTGTGTAGTAATTCTAAGAGCGACACCAGTAATCTACATGTTATACTGACTCACAGTATTGTTACCACAGCAGACTCCCTATGCATGTTACTTTAAGGCACAGTGTTCTACACCACTATAAAGGCTCTCTGCAGCCAGGAAATAGTTGTTTTTGTAACGCGATTCACCATGAAAAAATTTGGATCGAACTCAATTTTTTCAGAAAGTTTAGCAAACCTGCTGAACCAAATTTTTGTGAAATTCGCTCATCTCTAATGACAATTTAGCCTGGCTACTAAAATGACAACGGGAAGAAGGAGGTTGGTTGTTGCATGCAGTTTTGTCTCAGGCAGATATGTAAATTGTTAAAGGTGTGATCTGATTAGACACTGGGTCTTGCCACAAGAGGGTGTAAAAGTGGTTCCCCAGCTGCAGTATGAAAAGCCTCTCAGAGGCCACATTTGGGAAGCCTACTCTTGAGGAGAGCTCTCTAACTGCTAGACATGCCTCTACAATGCAATCAACAATATTTTGAGATGTGAGACTTTGAGAGGAGGTGCATCATTGGACTTAGAGAAGCAACACATTCATTTTGATGAACTGCCCACCATCTAGGCGGTCGTGATCTAGCTGTTATGAGGTGTTGGGAGCAGTGGTTATGTGAGGCTATGCACACATAGCAAACAGACCACAAAAGTGGAACCTTCTTTAAACACCTCTCTGCTTAGACCATTTCCAGGTGCCTCGCAGAAGGAAATTTGTCATTGCGCCCATTGCATCTCCTGCAATTAACAGCCAGCCACCTTCACCTTCGTTTACATTGGTGTCGTGAACAAGAAACCTAGAGTGCAATGGACTGGAACCATATCGCCTTTACCAACAAATTTGGGTTCTGTTTGGGATCTGAGGACAGTCGGTTTTAAGTCTGGAGACATTGTGGTGATCTTTTCAATCCTGCCTTTGCTGTGCAGCAACACACTGCTCGAACTGTTGGCGTGATGATCTGGGGAGCCATCACATACAACAGTCAGTCTCCCCAAGTAGTGATATGAGGGACACTAACAGCTCAGGAATATGTACAGGACATCCTGCATCCACATGTGTTGCCCATCATGACAAAGCTTCCAGCACAGCCAAAATATCTGTGAGCAAATGTGCCACAGGAAACCTGTATGCCAGCATGCCTGACTGTATCTTACCATGTATCCAAGCTAGAGTCAGCCCAACAAAGTACTAGAGTCTTCTTTCAATTGTACAGCTTTCCCCACAAAATATATACTTTATTAACCCATTAACCCCTTCAAGACCAAGCCAGTTTTTACCATAAGGACCAGGCCACATTTTGCAAATCTGACATGTTTCATGTTTGCAAATCTGACATGAGTCCTCCTCCTGAGGAAGCGAACAACACACGAAATGCGCATCGAGGAGCGCCATTGCCCTGGAGTCAGTCCCAGCTTTGTTGGTATGTAGCCTCATTACTTTGTGCACCGCCTGGTAGTTAGACATGTTTGTTCTGGACCTAGGTAGCATTGCCGTTCAGTATTTTGGGGTACGTGCATAGTTCTAATATATCTCATGTTCTTTGCTGCATCACATCCATTTGGATATATATTTTACATTCTTTGTATTGCTCAATTGAGGTATTATCATCACGATTCATGTGACTGGGCTGATAGTAGGGTAATGTAGGACTGTGGTTGTCCCTGCCCATTTACCTATATGTATTATGCATCATGTACATTTTTAATGATACATTAATAAAATTGATTTGCATCTTTCTACATTGGTTTGTCGTGCACTCCTTATTTGTTGTGTCATATTGCACTTCATGTTAGTGGTAAATTTCAGTCAATATGTTTTACCTTTTGGCATCATTTTGTAATTGTCATTTTATTTTTTAGGACTTTAAAAGTCTTTGAATTTTAGAAGCAATTTTTAAATTTTTAAAGAAAATTTCCAAAGCTACTAATTCAGTTATGAAGTCACTTTGTGGGACTTACATAATAGAAACCACCCATAAATTACCACATTTTAAAACCTACTCCCCTCAAATTATTTAAAACTAATTTTACAAACTTTGTTAACCCTTTAGGTGTTCCATAAGAATTAAAGGAAAATGGAGGTGAAACTTCAAAATTTCACTTTTTTAGCAGATTTTCCATTCTTTATCCGTGAGATGAGGCGACAGTTTGACTGGTACTATTTTGGAGTACATATGTCTTTTTTATCACTTGGTATTACAGTTTTTGTGATGTAAGGCGACAAAAAATTGCATTTTTGGCACCTGAGGGGTTACATCATGTGATATTTTTATAGAGCAGGTCATTACAGACGAAGCGATAGCTAATATGTTTGTTTTTTATTTTTATTTTATACACGATTTTATGGTGAAGGGCCTTTTTTTTCTTTACTTGAAACTTACAGTACATTTTTTACTATTAAAAAACACTTCTCTTTTACTTTTTATATTTGTCTTCTTCAACTAACTTCAACTTTTCAGGGTTTTATCCCTGTTTCAATACAGTACAATACATTCTGCAGTGTACTGCATTGAACTGTCAGCATCTTACACACTAAGACGCTGACAATTGGCTAGGAGACCTAGCCTGAGGGCTGGATCTCCTGAGCTTCCATAGCTGGCCATAGGAACCATCAGGCCCCCTGTCACCGCAGCAAAGGGGGCCGCTTAAGTCAGAGGGAGCCCTCTCCCTCTGTAAACCCTGCATGTGCCAAAGCCAGCGCTTGACCGTGGCATTTGAAGGGTTAATCTGCCATCATCAGCAGATACAGCAATGCCGGCGGATGCAGCAGGGTCCCAGCTGTCAGTAACAGCCTGGCCTATGCTGCTGATTGGGCAGATGCAGCTCCTGCACCCGCCAAAGCACATCACGTGCATGCATGAGACAGCATTCCCTCAAGTACATGTACGTGATAATGCGCAAAGGGGTTAATATTGTAAACATATATCATCATTGCAGTCACGCATATAAAGTTTCATTTGATTCCAACAACTCCTTGGTGCGTTAGTTTTTTGTTAATGAGTGTATATCAGGTAACAGCTCTGATAAATGGTATTTTTGGAACACATTTTTCATTAATTTTTGGTGGAAAAAAATGGAACGTGGGCAGAGTCCAATACAATGTACATTACAGGTCAGGTAGACAACTTTGATGAATGGATTTTTTTGGGGAAGACAAAGCCATTTAAAAAAAAAAAAAAAAACTTAAATAATGAACTTTTAAAAATTTTTGGGCAAAGACAATTTTCAGACTTTTTTTAGTAAAAAAAAAAACTGCCTACACTGTGTAGAAAAAAGACCATATGGGAAATACCCACTCAAAGTCCTCACTAGAAATGATCACATTATTTCTGCCACCATCACTCCCACCATCTGAGCTTGGTCAGGTCTGACATAGCTTTTGAGCCTGCATCAATAGAGTATACTACTATGATAGATGATAACTGTGATGCAGACCAATATATCAGCTTACATACACTAGTCTGTGCTAAATAGAATTGTTGTAATAAAATTTTCAACAGTTGGGCAATTTAAAATTGTATGTGGCCAAAATATAAGCAGTGATCCTGGTTTTGGAAGGTAAAAATTGTACAATGTATGCGAAACAACAGTTTGCTACGCCTGTAGCAAAATATATGCTGCAAAATATGCTTATTGCACACTTATAAACTGGAGAAGCATTGAAACCGTTTTTTTGGGGGGAAAAAGCAGGCTCCTACAAATAAAAAAAAGTACTATTTCTTTAAAATCTCATGTATTGTGCAGTATAACACACTCTGCATATGGACAGTTCTAGCCCAGGCTATAGCAGAGACATAATACAACACGCTAAACCGCCCTATCCTGTCCCTAATGATAAAACATGACTTTCTACTTTGTAATTCAATCTACCTAACTAAATATATCTTCCCTATTCCTAACACTGTCCCTGTAAGACTCTAGAATGGCTGTTGTGTGTGTCTATTTGCTGTGCTTGTCACAGACACCTCCTACCCCATCAGTGGTGGAGCTCAGAATATAGTGCCAGATTGACCAACCAACATCCTGCCTCCAAACTGGCTGTCATTCAAAGTGTGGGTAAGTTCTGATTCCCTCATTAGTGTACTGAATTTGAAATCTATAATGGCAGGTGCCATTTTGCATGATTTGTCTGAATTGAATCATCAAAACTTCAGGATCCTGTGGAAGTAGATTTGTGAACGAATCTCATTAATGAATTTATTTATACTGATTTTTTATTTCATTGATTCGCTCACTTCTAGTTACGATAATAGAGTATGTTATAATTTGCAACCTGTTGCTCTTCAGAGCAGTATAAGGCTGAATTCACATGTCCGTGGAACACGACGTGTGAATTCAGATCATAGATCATACGAGTGCATTACTGTACTGCGGCGGGGGCACAAAGTGCGCGGCGTCATAGCAACCAATGACGCAGTGCGCTCAGGCACTAAGCAGGATGCCAGTCCGGTATCTCACGGACCGTGTTCCACAGATGTGTGAATTCAGCCTAACAGAGTTCCACAGCACCTGGCTAATGAACACTGCAGTATACTATACCATATGGTATTGTCTTACTTTACAGTTTTTGAATATTGTGAACAGTATTGCACCCTGATTTGGGATAAAAATCTACTTCCCACCTTCTTCTTGCCAATTTTTTAGCAGAATTGTATTCATATTGTGAATTATTTCAGTGTATCTGTATATTGTTACTCACTTTTGCCCCTGGTGTGCCTGGTTCACCGCGTAAACCCTCCCGGCCTGCCTGACCAGGGATACCATCCACTCCTCGTGCACCCTCTATACCTTGATGACCTGGAAAATGAATATCATGCACCCAAATCTTAGTACTGTTATCATATATACACATTGGGGAATACTTACAGTATTACTGCTGTTCTAAACTCAGACTGCCTAAAACTAGACCAGGCAGGCATAAGATGTGGCAAATGTATCATAGTGGATCATACTGTATAATACATTTGGGCCATCTTGCTAGACATACAGTAATAGACTTTTCTCTTGATTATGTTACCTTTTGGTTGGCCCACTTTACAGTTTGAGCTGCATCAGCATCAGTTATCTGTGGCCCACAAGCATTCTCTTGTATATAAGATGTGCTGTTGCGCAGCTTCAGTAGTGTGCTGTTAACTAATGAGTGCTTCCATTGTGGAAGCGCTTATTAGTACAGAAAGCGGTGAGTATGTCACCACTGGGCTGATATTATTCACCGCTTCCTAGTCCTCTTCATCCGGCACCAGCACTGTACTAGGTCCTGACAGCGTCCAGCTTCAACGTCAAGACACATTTGGGGTCTGTATAAATATGGGGTCTGATTAAGGGTCTGTATAGATTGGGGGTCTGATCGGGGGGCTGATTTGAGGTCTGTATAAATCTAGGGTCTGATCTGGGATCTGTGTAAATTTGGGGTCTGATCTGGAGTCTGTGTAAATTTGGGGTCTGATCTGGGCGCCGTATCAATTTGGAGTCTGTATAAATTTTAGGTCTGACCTGAGGTCTGTATAAATTAGGAGTCTGATTTGGGGTCTGATCTGAGGTCTGTTAAAAAAAATGTGGGGTCTGATCTAGGATCTGTGTAAATTTGGGGTCTGATTTGAGTTCGGTATGAATTTGGGAGCTTATGTGTAGTCTGCATTAATTTTGTCTAGTGTGGAGGTCTGTATTCATTTTGGGGGTTTGTCTGCAGGTTTGTATGAATTTTGGGGTCTATATTAATTTTAGGGTCTGGTCTGGAAGTCTGTATTAATTCTGGTGTCTGGTCTGGGAGTCTGTATTCTTTTTGGGGTTTCATCTGGAGTCTGCATTAAGAAGGAGTTGTCCAGCCATGTAACATTTATTTTTGAAAACTGATTAGGATGCTACAAATAAGTAGTGATACCTCTCTCATCCCACTGTTCTTACCACTAGTGGAGCTTTGGGCACCATTCCCAGGTGTGGCCGACTGGGGTGAAGCTCAAAGGCAATAAGTGTGACACAAATATGTGCTGAACATGTTATATATGTGGATATTACACGCCAGTAACACAGAAGAGCGGGGATCCTGTGTGGGCTGTGAGTACTGCACTTCACCTCTGTGTATTTACCTATATTGTATTGTATTTGAAATTATTGCTGCCCGGCAACTTGAAAAAAAACATTTTTTGCCCATATCAGGGTTTGTTTGAAAATCCTGCTTTACAGATTTTTTTTGCAGCAAATCATGAACACTTGTTCAAACCCTGTGGATTCTATCAGGATTGAGGCATGGATTCTGCCAGAAATGCATGTAAATAGATTATATGGTAGCTCCACTGAATTACAATTCAGTAAAGATTTCCTTCCTAATTATGAATTAGAATTCAGCATCATGTCTTTAGTTCAAATGATGGACTTGTGGGGTAATTTATCAAACAGGTGTAAAGTAGAAGTGGCTTAGTTGCCCATAGCAACCAATGAGATTGCACCTTTCATTTTTGACAGCTTCTTTGGAAAATTAAAGGTGGAATCTGATTGGTTGCTATGGGCAACTAAGCCAGTTCCACCAGTTTGATTATTGACCACATTGATTTTTATATTAGAATTATTTTAAATTAGAATTATGATGCGTTTTGCAAATTGGGATTTTAGTTCTGCCCTCTGTATTTTGATCCATGTAAAAAGAGTGTAAAAGCCTAAATAATATAATCCTCAATGTTTATAATTCTAGAGATAATTAAAAAATAAATAGAGAACTGATGGAAGTGCAAATGCTGAAGCTGCGATATCCTAAGAATGATAAACAGCAGTTCATTATAAAAAAAAATATGCCAAGGAGAGGAGCAAGCATAGCTGGGCACAATAAGAAAGCAAGATGGTTTTATGGTTTATGAGTGAACAAACCTTTTTCACCAGGAGGCCCAGGAAGTCCTTTTCCTTCAACACCAGGCTCGCCCTTTTCTCCAGGAATTCCAGGTCTTCCTGAAAATCCAGGAGCACCCTTGTCACCTGAAAATAACAAAAGTTTGGTTTACTTTGCATACCTCTTAAAATTCCTACATGGTTGAGTCAGTTTATTATGACCATTTCCTACTTTCTACATTAGCAGTGCATAGCTCAAGAAGTCAGATGTCATGAGCTGGCTTGGTGAGTATATAATGTGTACGATAGGCTGTGTGCACACATAGCTCTCATTGCTGTCTTGGGTAAATGGGGCAATTTACCAGAGTTGCAGCAAGGGATCATTATTGGCTTATTGGCCAGTAATTCTAAAACTGCGCTTGTGAACGGTTTGCATGCTGCTCTGGTGAAAGTGTAACGTGAGTGGACAAATGATGCCATAAGCAACATAGAAACTATGGAGCTCCAGATGCCATTGATGTGAGAAGTGAATGTTGGCTACGAAGGTGAGCAAGGGCGAATCAGCACACTACAGTGGAGCAGGGGCTACCACATGTATGTCTAAAACAACAGTTCAGTGAAACCTATTGCATATGGAACTTCGAAGCAGAGGGATGGTCACTGCACCTCTGCTAAAGAAGTTGCATTGGCAGAAAATTCTTCAATTTTCACTGCAGTATCAGAATTGGACCTCTGCTGATACCAAAGGGTTGTCTTCTCTGGTGAGTCATGTTTTCTGCTTCATTAGACAGATGTAGGTTGAAGTGTCAGGTGAGAAACATCAAAGAACAAACACCCTGCAACACAAGCTGGTGATGGCAGCAATATGGGGCGGATGAGATATTCCAGCAAGACTATGCAACATGTCAAATGGTTTGAAATGTCCAGCGTTCGTTGGAAGAGCATGACCTAGACTACCTTGGTCCCCTAATTCCCCCTAATTCCCCAGACTTGAACCCAATTGAGCATCTATGGGACCATCTCAAGTGTCGTGTTTGCTCTATGAATTCAGCTCAAGCAGTTATGGGATGCACTGCAGTCAGCATGGCTCCAGATGCCTGTGACAACCTACCAGGACCTTACCGAGTCACTCCCAGCCTGTCTAGCTGGTGTCCATGCTGCACACAGTAGTTACTCTGGACATTAGCTGGTGGCCATAATAATGTGTCTCAACTGTGTAGAAAGCATTACATCTAAACAATAACAGAATACACTGACTTAACCACTAGTGTTACTTTAGAGTAAAAACAGAAATAGACTATTATTGTAACATTTGTTCCATTAAGATATAGTTATGACTGGATAAGAATTAGACTAGATCCAAATAAAAGATTAAACAGTCATCCCAATGTGGACGTATAGAATACATCATTAAAGGAAGCCTTTATATCGTTCCACATGTATCCGAGAATGGGGGGGAGACATATCAATATATACCCAAAATTTTTGGAGTGGGTCTCTCCCAGTGTGGGGCAGATTTATAAACAGGATGCAGTTCCTTGGGGAAAATACAACAAATAAATGTATGCATTTACATAAAAAAAACTGGCCTAAATATATTGAAAAATAATCCCCATGATCTTTAATTCCAAAATACAAGTAATGGAGCCATTGCCATTTTAAAATGGGCACTGCCTCACAAGAGATCCACCAAAAGGTCAAGTTGGCAACCCATCAATAGCTATCAACATGTAAATCACCAAGGGTATTGCAGGCTAAGTGATACTTCGGCTTTATCTGAAAATTTAAATCTGAGGAAGATGAAAACTGTAACGGAGCTCAGGAGGCATCAGTTTCGTGCTCCACCAGTCACCATGTACACCACAGTCTACTTTAGACAACAATGAGACAACTGGTCCCCAGTACAGGAAGATGTAAATGTGCTTGCGTGCACTGTCCTGCAGACTGCTCTTCCATCCTGTAGTCTGCAAATGTTGTGTACTATGTGGCAACAGGGTTGGGCATGTTATAATTTTTTCTGGTATACAGGGATAGGCGTTCTACTTGGCACTATTACTTTTCGGTAGACTGTGGGGAACACATGGGGTACTATTAGTGTTGGGGCACTATGGGAGACCTCTGCTTTGGCACAAATAGTTCACTGTTAATACTATTACTGAGAGGGGAACTCTAGTTGGTTCAATTATTTTAGGAGACACTATTTTGGCATTTACTGTTGGGCTATGGTTCTAGGCACTACAAAGGAACTCTGGCACTCTGACTATAGTTATGCCACTATTTTCTCTGCAGTACTGCATATTAAGAGCACTAGACAGCACAGTAGACACAATTTTAGAAGTAGCAGCAGGAGGACACTGTTAGGCCTCTTTCACACGAGCGAGTTTTCCGTCAGAGTGCAATGTGTAAAGCAAACGCATAGCATCTGGACTGAATCCTGACCCATTCATTTCAATGGGACTGTGCACATTTTTTCACACATCATTTCTGCGTTCAGGAAAAATCACAGCATGTTCTATATTCTGCATTTTTCAGGCAGCTCTGGTTCCACAGAAGTAAATGGGGCTTCAGTGAAAAACGGATTCTGTCCAGAAACAATCCAGATGCAATGCATTTTTCACTGATGGTTGCTAGAAGTAGATTGTTAGGCCTCTTTCAGACGGGAAAATGTGCGGGTGCGTTGCGGGAACACCCGCGATTTTTCAGCGCAAGTGCAAAACATTGTAATGTGTTTTGCACTCGCGTGAAAAAAATTGCGCGTGTTTGGTACAGAATGCATAGTAAAATAGCGCTGGAGGGGTTAAAAAAATAAATAAATAAATTTAACTCACCTTAGTCCACTTGCTCGCATAGCTTCTCCTTCTGTCTTCATCTTAGCTTTTTGTAGCAACAGGACCTATCGTGACGTCACTCCGGTCATCACATGATCCATCACCATGGTAAAAGATCATGTGATGGATGATGTGGTGACTGTGACGTCAACAAAGGTCCTTGTTGCTACACAAAGCTAAGATCAAGACAGAAGGAGATGCCGGCTGCGCGATCAAGTGGATTAAGGTGAGTTAAATTTTTATTTTTATTTTTTTAACCCCTCCAGCGCTATTTTACTATGCATTCTGTATTCAGAATGTTATTATTTTCCCTTATAACCATGTTATAAGGGAAAATAATAATGATCGGGTCTCCATCCCGATCATCTCCTAGCAACCGTGCGTGAAAATCGCACCGCATCCGCACTTGCTTGCGGATGCTTTCGATTTTCACGCAACCCCATTCACTTCTATGGGGCCTGGTTACGTGAAAAAAGCACAAAGATGCGCATGCTGCGATTTTCACCGCTCATGTGAACAGCCCCATAGAAATTAATGGGTCAGGATTCAGTGCGGGTGCAATGCGTTCACTTCACGCATTGCACCTGTGCGGAATACTCGCTCGTGTGAAAGGGGCCTTAATCTTAATTTTTTTTCACGTGCGTTAAAAACACATCAAAAACTGATTGCACCCGCACTGAAAAAAATGAAACACTGAATGCCATCGCAGACAAAACTGACAGAACCTGCGTGCAAATCCATCAGTTTTTTCTGAACAGACCCTGACCCTGGGTTCACACCTGAGCGTTCTGAAAGGAGCGCTCTGTAGGTGCGATTGTACCGGCGTTTACAATCGCGCATACAGAGACAAGCGAACGCCCATTGTCGCGCGTTCCCCAAAGTCTATGTACGGGAACGCGCGACAAAACGCCCCAAAGAAGCTCAAGAACTTTTTGGAGCGTCGGGCGTTTTACAGCGCGATCGTACGCGCTGTAAAACGCCCAGGTGAGAACCATTCCCATAGGGAAGCATTGGTTTCTCCTTGTTGGGCGTTTTACATCGCGTAGGAACGCGCTGTAAAACGCTCAGGTGTGAACCCAGGGTGAGAGAATCCACAACGAACGCTCGTGCGAAAGAGGCCTTAGGGCAGAGAGATTTGTATAGCGTTGTGTTAGGCCTCTTTCACACAAGCGATATGGGTTGTGTCAGGATCTGTTCAGGGAAAAACTGATGGTTTTGCATGCAAGTTCAATCAGTTTCGTCTGCAACCGTGTTCAGTATGTGTGTTTTTTAAATCTTGATTGTATCCAGATTGCATGCGTTTTTCACGCATGCAAAACCATCAGTTTTTGGCCTCATGCACATGACCGTTTTTGTGGCTTGGATGCGGACCCATTCACTTCATGCCGGCTTCGCGATCAAGTGGACTAAGGTGAGTTAAATTTTTTTTAAAAAATTTTTAACCCCTCTAACGCTGTTTTACTATGCATTCTGTATTCAGAATGCTATTATTTTCCCTTATAACCATGTTATAAGGGAAAATAATAATGATCGGGAAAATAATACAATCTTCAGAGCATCAATCCCAAGCCCGAACTTCTGTGAAGAAGTTCGGATTTGGGTACCAAACATGCGCGATTTTTCTCACGTGAGTGCAACGCATGACAATGTTTTGCACTCGCGCGGGAAAATCGCGCATTTTCCCGCAACGCACCCGGCTCTTATCCGGGCAAAAAAACTGACGCCCTTGTGAAAGAGGCCTTAGGAAAAATCGCAGCATGTTCTATATTGTGCATTTTTCAAGCAGCTCTGGCTCCAAAGAAGTGAATGATGCCTTCCGTTTTTCTCTGATGGTTGCTAGCAGACGCAGATTGTTATTCTTCAGGTTTTTTTTTCATGCGCATGAAAAACACATTAAAAACTGATTGCACCGTAGAGGATTAAACTGAAACACTGAACGCAATCGCAATCAGAATTGACTAAGGCCCCTTTCACACGGGCATTGCGGATTGGGGCCGGATGCGTTCAGGGTGCGTTCAGTTAAACTCGCACTATTTTGCAAGCAAGTTCAGTCAGTTTTGTCTGCGATTGCGTTCAGTTGTTCAGTTTTTTACGCGCGGGTGCAATGCGTTTTGATGCGTTTTTCACGCGCGTGATAAAAAACTGAATGTTTACAAACAACATCTCTTAGCAACCATCAGTGAAAAACGCATTGCACCCGGACTTGCTTGCGGATGCAATGCGTTTTTCACGCAGCCCCATTCACTTCTATGGGGCCAGGGCTGCGTGAAAAACGCAGAATATAGAACATGCTGTGATTTTCACGCAACGCAGAACTGATGCGTGAAAAACAATGCTCATGTGCACAGACCCATTGAAATGAATGGGTCAGGATTCAGTGCGGGTGCTATGCGTTCATGTGACGCATTGCACCCGCGCGGAAAACTCGCTCGTGTGAAAGGGGCCTAAACTTGCATGCAAAACCAGCATTTTTTTCCTGAACAGACCCTGAGAGAATCCATAAGGCTGAGTTCACACGGGCGAGATTTCCGCGCGGGTGCAATGCAGTAGGTGAACGCATTGCACCTGCACTGAATCCTGACCCATTCATTTCAATGGGGCTGTGCACATGAGCATTTTTTTTCATGCATCACTTCTGCAATGCTTTAAAATCGCAGCATGTTCTATATTCTGCGTTTTTAACGCAGCCCTGGCTCCATAGAAGTGAATGGGGCTGCGTTAATAACGCATTGCATCTGCAAGCAAGTGCGGATGCAATGCGTTTTTCACTGATGGTTGCTAGGAGATGTTGTTTGTAAACATTCAGTTTTTTATCACGCGCGTGAAAAATGCATCAAAACGCATTGCATCCGCGCGGAAAAAACTGAACAACTAAACGCAATTGCAGCCAAAACTGACTGAACTTGCTTGCAAAATGGTGCGAGTTTAACTGAACGCACCCTGAACGCATCCTGACCAAATCTGTCACGCTCGTGTGAACTCAGCCTTAGGCCCCTTTCACACGAGCGAGTTTTCCGCGCGGGTGCAATGAGTGACTGAATCCTGACCCATTCATTTCAATGGGTCTGTGTACATGAGCGTTTTTTTTTCACGCATCAGTTCTGCATTAGGCTGGTTTCACACGAGCGTGACGGATTAGGTCCAGATGCGTTCAGGGGGCGTTCAGTGAAACTCGCACTATTTTGCAAGCAAGTTCAGTCAGTTTTGTCTGCAGTTGCGTTTAGTTGTTCAGTTTTTTCCGCGCGGGTGCAATGCGTTTTGATGCGTTTTTCACACGCGTGATAAAAAACTGAATGTTTACAAACAACATCTCTTAGCAACCATCAGTGAAAAACGCATCGCACCCGCACTTGCTTGCGGATGCAATGCGTTTTTCACCCAGCCCCATTCACATCTATGGGGCCAGGGCTGCGTGAAAAACGCAGAATATAGAACAAGCTGCGATTTTCACGCAACGCAGAACTGATGCGTGAAAAACAACGCTCATATACACAGACCTGTTGAAATTAATGGGTCAGGATTCAGTGCGGGTGCTATGCGTTCACGTCACGCACTGCACCCGCGCGGAAAATTCCTTCGTGTGAAAGGGACCTAAGTGAAAAACGCAGCATGTTCCATATTCTGCGTTTTTCACGCAGGGCTGGCCCCACAGAAGAGAATGGGGCTTCAGTGAAAAACGCATTGCATCCGTAAGCAAGTGCGGCTGCAATGCGTTTTTCACTGATGGTTGCTAAGAGATGTTGTTTGTAAACCTTCCGTTTTTTATCACGCGTGTGAAAAACGCATCAAAATGCATTGCACCCGCGCAGAAAAAACTGAACAACTGAACGCAATCGCAGACAAAACTGACTAAACTTGCTTGCAAAAAGGTGCGAGTTTCACTGAACGCACCCTGAATGCATCCAGAGCCAATCTGTCGCGCTCATGTGAAAGAGGCCTTAGGAAGGTGGAGAGAATGGTGGAAAAGTGAGGAACATAAGCTGTTTTGGCAGCAAATTGTTCCTAGACAAATAGTGGCTGGAAGAAACATTGAGGTTGATCTGAACTGAATGGAGAAGATGAGGAGAGAGGACTCCAGTAACAGAAGACATCGCCGGTCAGTCACTGGATATAATTGTTGTGTATTATGCCTATGACTGTATATCATCAGTGCTGTACAAATAATTATGTTCAGTTATGCACTCAATACTTGGTCGGGAATCCTTTTGCAGAAATGACTGCTTCAATGCGGCGTGGCATGGAGGCAATCAGCCTGTGGCACTGCTGAGGTGTTATGGAGGCCCAGGATGCTTCGATAGCGGCCTTAAGCTCATCCAGAGTGTTGGGTCTTGCGTCTCTCAACTTTCTCTTCCCAATATCCCACAGATTCTCTATGGGGTTCAGGTCAGGAGAGTTGGCAGGCCAATTGAGCACAGCAATACCATGGTCAGTAAACCATTTACCAGTGGTTCAGGTCGTGCTGAAAAATGAAATCTTCATCTCCATAAAGCTTTTCAGCAGATGAAAGCATGAAGTGCTCCAAAATCTCCTGATAGCTAGCTGCATTGACCCTGCCCTTGATAAAACACAGTGGACCAACACCAGCAGCTGACATGGCACCCCAGACCATCACTGACAGTGGGTACTTGACACTGGACTTCAGGCATTTTGGCATTTCCCTCTTCCCAGTCTTCCTCCAGACTCTGGCACCTTGATTTCCGAATGACATGCAAAATTTGCTTTCATCCGAAAAAAGTACTTTGGACCACTGAGCAACAGTCCAGTGCTGCTTCTCTGTAGCCCAGGTCAGGCGCTTCTGCCGCTGTTTCTGGTTCAAAAGTGGCTTGACCTGGGGAATGCGGCACCTGTAGCCCATTTCCTGCACACGCCTGTACACGGTGGATCTGGATGTTTCTACTCCAGACTCAGTCCACTGCTTCCGCAGGTCCCACCCAAGGTCTGGAATCGGTCCTTCTCCACAATCTTCCTCAGGGTCCGGTCACCTCTTCTCGTTGTGCAGCGTTTTCTGCCACACTTTTTCCTTCCCACAGACTTCCCACTGAGGTGCCTTGATACAGCACTCTGGGAACAGCCTATTCGTTCAGAAATTTCTTTCTGTGTCTTACCCTCTTGCTTGAGGGTGTCAATGATGGCCTTCTGGACAGCAGTCAGGTCGGCAGTCTTACCCATGATTGCGGTTTTGAGTAATGAACCAGGCTGGGAGTTTTTAAAAGCCTCAGGAATATTTTGCAGGTGTTTAGAGTTAATTAGTTGATTCAGATGATTAGGTTAATAGCTCGTTTAGAGAACCTTTTCATGATATGCTAATTTTTTTAGATAGGAATTTTGGGTTTTCATGAGCTGTATGCCAAAATCATCAATATTAAAACAATAAAAGGCTTGAACTACTTCAGTTGGTGTGTAATGAATCTAAAATATATGAAAGTCTAATGTTTATCAGTACATTACAGAAAATAATGAACTTTATCACAATATGCTAATTTTTTTAGAAGGACCTGTATATATTTGCATCGTCACATTCTGACCCCCATAACTTTTTTACAGTTATATCTATGGAGCTAATTTTTTGTGGGGAGATCTGCAGTTTTTATTGATATCATTTTGGAGTGTGTATAAGTTTTCGATCATTTTTTTATTTTTTTATTTTGGAAGTAATAAAAAAACCACTGTATCAGCCATTTCGATTTTTTTCTGTACAGCATTCATTGTATGGGATAAATATTTTAATATAGTACAGTTATTTTGGGATGTAGATGTGCCTATGATAATTATTTTTTATTGATTGTGATCATCTGATCACTTTTCCCATAGAGTGCAATAATTTAATGTTGCAGGCTATAGAAGATTCACTATCTTTCTATGGAGCCCTGTCACAGACAGAGAAACATTATTAAATCTGGGTCATTGTCTTTTAAGATCCTAGCAGCGTCCATAAAAACTTACACACTATTTCCACAATGGTAATGTTCCAACTTGGTACATAGTATATCTTAAGACTCTCCCAAGTCACAGGATTAGATTTCGACCTCTCTAAGGTTGCATACC
This sequence comes from Bufo gargarizans, assembly GCF_014858855.1. Taxonomy (NCBI): domain Eukaryota; kingdom Metazoa; phylum Chordata; class Amphibia; order Anura; family Bufonidae; genus Bufo; species Bufo gargarizans. The sequence continues at coordinate 219,718,961 of NC_058082.1, read as the reverse complement.
CTTAGCCTAGGGTAACAATATATTGTCAGCATGCAGGATCTATGCTGGTGGTATCTTCATTTGAGTTTTAGTAGGTAATAATGGAGAAGATGAGGAGAGAGGACTCCAGTAACAGAAGACATCGCCGGTCAGTCACTGGATATAATTGTTGTGTATTATGCCTATGACTGTATATCATCAGTGCTGTACAAATAATTATGTTCAGTTATGCACTCAATACTTGGTCGGGAATCCTTTTGCAGAAATGACTGCTTCAATGCGGCGTGGCATGGAGGCAATCAGCCTGTGGCACTGCTGAGGTGTTATGGAGGCCCAGGATGCTTCGATAGCGGCCTTAAGCTCATCCAGAGTGTTGGGTCTTGCGTCTCTCAACTTTCTCTTCCCAATATCCCACAGATTCTCTATGGGGTTCAGGTCAGGAGAGTTGGCAGGCCAATTGAGCACAGCAATACCATGGTCAGTAAACCATTTACCAGTGGTTCAGGTCGTGCTGAAAAATGAAATCTTCATCTCCATAAAGCTTTTCAGCAGATGAAAGCATGAAGTGCTCCAAAATCTCCTGATAGCTAGCTGCATTGACCCTGCCCTTGATAAAACACAGTGGACCAACACCAGCAGCTGACATGGCACCCCAGACCATCACTGACAGTGGGTACTTGACACTGGACTTCAGGCATTTTGGCATTTCCCTCTTCCCAGTCTTCCTCCAGACTCTGGCACCTTGATTTCCGAATGACATGCAAAATTTGCTTTCATCCGAAAAAAGTACTTTGGACCACTGAGCAACAGTCCAGTGCTGCTTCTCTGTAGCCCAGGTCAGGCGCTTCTGCCGCTGTTTCTGGTTCAAAAGTGGCTTGACCTGGGGAATGCGGCACCTGTAGCCCATTTCCTGCACACGCCTGTACACGGTGGATCTGGATGTTTCTACTCCAGACTCAGTCCACTGCTTCCGCAGGTCCCACCCAAGGTCTGGAATCGGTCCTTCTCCACAATCTTCCTCAGGGTCCGGTCACCTCTTCTCGTTGTGCAGCGTTTTCTGCCACACTTTTTCCTTCCCACAGACTTCCCACTGAGGTGCCTTGATACAGCACTCTGGGAACAGCCTATTCGTTCAGAAATTTCTTTCTGTGTCTTACCCTCTTGCTTGAGGGTGTCAATGATGGCCTTCTGGACAGCAGTCAGGTCGGCAGTCTTACCCATGATTGCGGTTTTGAGTAATGAACCAGGCTGGGAGTTTTTAAAAGCCTCAGGAATATTTTGCAGGTGTTTAGAGTTAATTAGTTGATTCAGATGATTAGGTTAATAGCTCGTTTAGAGAACCTTTTCATGATATGCTAATTTTTTTAGATAGGAATTTTGGGTTTTCATGAGCTGTATGCCAAAATCATCAATATTAAAACAATAAAAGGCTTGAACTACTTCAGTTGGTGTGTAATGAATCTAAAATATATGAAAGTCTAATGTTTATCAGTACATTACAGAAAATAATGAACTTTATCACAATATGCTAATTTTTTTAGAAGGACCTGTATATATTTGCATCGTCACATTCTGACCCCCATAACTTTTTTACAGTTATATCTATGGAGCTAATTTTTTGTGGGGAGATCTGCAGTTTTTATTGATATCATTTTGGAGTGTGTATAAGTTTTCGATCATTTTTTTATTTTTTTATTTTGGAAGTAATAAAAAAACCACTGTATCAGCCATTTCGATTTTTTTCTGTACAGCATTCATTGTATGGGATAAATATTTTAATATTTTAATAGTACAGTTATTTTGGGATGTAGATGTGCCTATGATAATTATTTTTTATTGATTGTGATCATCTGATCACTTTTCCCATAGAGTGCAATAATTTAATGTTGCAGGCTATAGAAGATTCACTATCTTTCTATGGAGCCCTGTCACAGACAGAGAAACATTATTAAATCTGGGTCATTGTCTTTTAAGATCCTAGCAGCGTCCATAAAAACTTACACACTATTTCCACAATGGTAATGTTCCAACTTGGTACATAGTATATCTTAAGACTCTCCCAAGTCACAGGATTAGATTTCGACCTCTCTAAGGTTGCATACCCTTAGCCTAGGGTAACAATATATTGTCAGCATGCAGGATCTATGCTGGTGGTATCTTCATTTGAGTTTTAGTAGGTAATAATGGGAATGGGAAATTAGAGTGAAAGTTGTTAAACAGGGCATGATAAAACTTTTGGAATAAATGGACACTGACTGGTTACTTGCATTGCATCAAATGTAAAATTATTGTAAATTGCAACTAAACAAAATAAGACCTCACTATACCTTGTTCTCCAGGCAATCCAGGAAAACCTGCACTTCCTATTGGTCCTGGTGGTCCAGCTACAACAGTTAGTTTTCCAGGTTCCCCCTTACTTCCTAAAGAGATTTAAAAAAAACAACAACATTATATGCAACAAATAAAATTGAACAGATTTCAGCGAAGTTAGCACTAGTATTCCACATGAAATAATAAATTATTGCACTTACCTGGGTTGCCAGGTGATCCTGAAAATCCTGGTCCTCCAGGTTCTCCTCTTTCTCCAGGTTGCCCTGGTGGACCTGATGCTGGATGACCTTGCAAACCTTTCTGTCCAGGTATCCCAGGGGATCCACTGTCTCCAGGTGGTCCACGCTCACCTTTGGCACCAACTGCTGCCTTAATTAGCGTAAGTAGACAAGCAAATGTATATATGTTGGCCATTTCTACCTCTATGTAATAAATTATACTTAAAATGTTGAATATGTTTGGTTTTTTTTCGCTTGATAAACACAACGGGTACATTTAGGATAGTATTACCTTTGAATAAAATTATTAAATTCTATTTCAACTGTCTACATATGAATCAATCAGATATAAAATGTGTAACTTTTTTATTTAAAAATTAAATATTACTCATCTCACAATGACTACAAATCAGATAATCTATATGTGATTACAGAATTAGTACATGCCATGCAGCAATATCAGATCGGTGGAGGTGTGTCTCAGCACCCCCTGATCAGCTGTTTGAAGGCCAGGGCAAGAGCTGGGTTCAATGTTGACCTGCACGTTTTCTACATTGTAGTGGCAGTGCAGTGTAATTACAACTTTTTCTCCAATTCACTTGATGTAGATAGAGTCCTGGTAAACACTGAAGAGAACACATCTCTCACACTAATGCTGGAGCCCCTTCAAAGATCTGATCAAAGGTGGTGCAGAAAGTTGGACCTTTGCCAATCTGAAACTGAAGACCTATCCTCAGGAAAAATCATCAATTTCGAGCCCAATCTACTCAGCTTTTTTCCGCCATCATAACCCTTTCCTAATAAATCAGCAAAGCCAGGTGAGATGATTCTAAAGGACCCTGGCTGTGTCAATGAAGAAGGAAAGGAAGGGGCAGACAGAAGAAACAGGAGAAGCAAGAGTGCACAGACTTGTCCAGGACACCCTTAATCTACTTAAGTGCATATCTGTATATGTATTGAAAGTACTTTTTCTCCAGAATGATGCAATGGATCACTAAGTGAAAGGTGTCATTGCGTTAAACTGAGCTAGCCCTACAAGGCATCCTGGTGACAGACTACTATTGATCTTGGTTAATATTTGTTGGCACAGGTGATGTTCATGTCACCATTTCTTTCACATTAATTTGTTTCTAATATAAATATAAAAGAAATGACTGGGCACACCTAAGATATTTGTAGCTAATATTTATTGAAATAATTAGAATAGTTTATCTAAAATATGGATATATAATACCGAAGTATAATTTAAATCACTGCCGCACTGTTTGGCAACACTCAAAATAAGATAAATTCTGCGTATTTGTGGAATTTATCTTATTTTGAGTGTTGCCAAACAGTGCGGCAGTGATTTAAATTATACTTCGGTATTATATATCCCTATTTTAGATAAACTATTCTAATTATTTCAATAAATATTAGCTACAAATATCTTAGGTGTGCCCAGTCATTTCTTTTATATTTCTGTTCTTCTCAGCAGCGGGGTGACGTTGCAAGACTGAGAGCACCCTGTTTGGTGCATCAACCACCCTGTGCATCTAACTAATATACTATTATTGTTTCTAATATAAGACTGAAGTGGGAATGACTAATATTGAATAGTCCAGGTTTCTGTTTATCCGGTTTATCAGTTTCTGTTATGTACAGTATATTGAAAGAATATAGTTGATTTCTTCTGTTATTTAAGAAACACAGAGCAGCACATTATTGTAAATTGGAAGCACCATTTTACAGCCTTTCCTATTTCCTGTTCTAATGCTGCTAAATAGGATAACGGTGCCCTATGTGTTTAGGTATATCATATTTATTATATACTTACTAATATATCTTGGTTGGATATTTGGAATAAGAAAATGGAGAAGGAATAAAATTAGCCGTAAAGAGAATGTGTAATCAGAAAGTGATATTATTTTTTCATTTATATGCGAATATTCATATAAGGCTGAGGCTACACAATGATGTTGGCCACACCATCAGTTGTGAAACCAAAAACTGCTCCGTAGCAGTGCAACTACTGACCTGAATAGGGTCACAGTTCAATTTGAAATTTGTTGTGACCATGACCCCAGAAATGAAAAAAAAAAAAAAATCTAGCATTGCAAGTGGCGCAGCACACCATTCAGTGCACTGTTACATAGCAAACTTTGGTTCTGCAACATGTTGTGACCTAGATAGTTGTTTAGCCCCAGGCTAAAGAAAACCCTGAAATATTCCAGTTTTAACACTGACCACTACAGCAGTAACAATCTGCTGATGGTACCTTGGTGCAGCTCTATTGGAAGTTTCACTGTATAAAATGGGGCAGGATGAGCAGACTCATCTCTCTATCATTACTAGTGGCCATTACTGACAGCACTATTATACTGTTGGAGGTATAGATATGGCAGGATAGATTAGCAGGTAGTACACACTACATTAATGTCAGCCAAATCTGACAATTTCAGTGCCCCGAATTTCCCCCAGTGGCAGATTTGGGAGAATGAAGAATTGGGCTGCTGTTTTTTAACTTGCCGGATCCTTTTGTTCTCAGGGAAGCTACGCTCCCACCAGTGTTTTCTGGCAGTAGCTTAGGTACCTCCTCCCATTAAGAACACATGCACCCTTGTCCAAGTTGGTAGGAATATCTGTCAGCCAAACAGGAGTAAAGTGTATGGTCCATTTAAAACTAATACACGGATAACCCTCTGTGTGCTGCTTCCCTCTTTGTTTCTCTGAGCTGGGCTGTACTCCACTTTCTGGAGACGGTATAATCTATGACCATTCTCTGTCAATTGACTATCACTTATTTTGGTTGTCATAAAGTGCACTCACTCTGCTGTAGTGTTTACAGGAAAGTAGTTTGTAGCTCTAATATAGCCAATTGCAGAAAAGTTTTTATAAATATATGTGATAATAATGAGTTATTCATACCGAAACTCCTTTGGGACCCGGCTGTCCTGGCTGACCATCTCTTCCAGGTCTTCCCTCTCTTCCAGTTGTACCTTGCAGTCCAGGGAAACCAGGGTCTCCTTTATCCCCTTTCAATTGTGGTTCAAAATAAACTTCACCAGGTGATCCTTTTGCTCCAGGTCTCCCCATAAGGCCAGGAACACCGTGTGGTCCCTGAAATAAAATAATTATGTCATCATAATAAACATCTCTCTAGTCATCTCACCTTACACAGCTAAAATCTACCCAGATGATAATTGTAGAATTGAGATGTATAAGTTCTTTTTTTACAATTATTTTAGGGCATGCTAACTATCATTTTCCGCTACCATTTAAGATTTTGGCCATATACAGGTCACTGTCATAATTAGCATTGAGCAAAGCGAGCTTCAGATGCTTCATCCGAAGATTGCTTCGCTCAACACTAGTCATAATTTTTCTGATTCATACTACAATGTAATGTTTCATGTTTTCTTCTTCTACAGGTAGAAAACTACATATCACTAGTATATTCATTACTTACAGGTGCTCCGGGTGGCCCATCATAGCCTGGTTCTCCCCTGTCTCCCTTGTTTCCTGCTAGTCCAGGAACACCTTTAGAAAAATAATTTTAAAAAAATGTACTTAAAAAAGCTTATAGACAGGGTATTATTTAACCTCTTAACAACCAACCACAGTTTTTGAAGGCAGGTGGCCCAGCAATTTATTTATATTTCAATTTTCAAATTTAAAGAATTAATAACTGTAATTTGAGAAAAATATATATTTTTAATTTTTTTCTACTGTTTTCAACAAATGAAAGTAAAAAATGAAAAATCTCAAAAAACATATTAGTAAACTGCCCTATGTGTCCTGAAAAGATCACAACAATATTTTTGTAACCAAACAAAAAAAATCGGTTCAATTAAACTGACAAATGCGCCAAATTGCAAATTGGTCTGGTCATTAAAGTATAGCTGTTGTTTCATATGTTTATGAAGTACAAGCCATATATTTGAGCATTATATGACTTGTATCTGACATTTTTTAGCATTGTTCCCATCTGTAACTCTCCGTTGTCCCTAAGCTGGTGCTTGAGTACAAATAGGCACAGGATATTCTGCTCCCTTACTTTCTCACACTGACTCAGAATCACCTAGATGCATCATATAGGACATTATAGCGATGTACGGATCAGTATCGATGTGAATAAAGCACTTGGGGTTAGATAAAACACAGCTGTGGATTCAAGCCTATGTCTCTGTAATCTGATCCTTCAGTAATCAGGCAGCCCATCATGGTCTCACAAAATAGAATTATCACAGAATTCAGAGAAGCATTTAAATTTATGAAAGAGGTATAGGAAGAAAACAGGTGATAACTGGAGAACAAGGCACTTTTATTCTGATAAGATATTTTATAAAGTTTATTTTATTCGCCTGTACTTTTAATAATGCAAAGTTGTGTAATATGACCGTGACCTTTTAAGGTGTTCGAGGGTCGTTTAGGGGTTAAGCAAGTTTGCATTTGTTTTAACGGATTTGGTGCTCATTAGTATAACGTTTTAAAAATATATGCAGTTTTTGTTTTCATTTTATTGTGTTGAATGTAATGTTTGTAAAACTATGCCTTTGTCTCTAACTAAGGTATTTTTTTGTTTGCATCATCTGCATAATATTAACCTACATAACTTGCTTTGTGTGTAAGGTATCTACCCTATTAATATTATAGTTGTCTGGCTCTTAAAAAAAAAAAAAAAAAAGAAACACTCACTTCAATCTCACACAGATCCAGTGCAGATTCTCCAATGGTCCACCACAGACCTTTGCTTATAAGTTGCCAGTGATCCAGCACGTAATGGCTGCAGCCAATCAGTGGCTTCAGCGTTCAGGTGCCATACAACTGGCACTACAGCTCTGTGTTTTTTTTCTTTACTATCGTTATGAATATATACATAATATAAGAATTAATTATTAATGGATTACTGAATCTAAGGCTATGGCTACATCAACACATCTTTGTGAGGTACACAGGGGCTATGACCACACTGAATTTCACCTTTATAATTACAAAATGGCACCAAATACCAAAAATTTGTGAGACAATAGTAGATAGATACTTAAATAAGATAGAATAATGAGTTGTCAATGTTCAAATGCATCAAAATCATACCTGGTGTCCCAGGAGGACCTTGAGGCCCTGGTGGCCCGGGTAGTGCTGATGGGACAGTGTCACATGTAGGGCAGGCATCTCCTTTGTCACCTGTAAACAAAATGAATTTTTTTTTATTGTCTTTACACTACCTTTATTATTCTTGTAAAATGTTTTTCTACTAACACTACATGTTTCATACTGTGCTACTGTTTGTGCTGCCACTCCTACACAACCGCACATCTCCTGCCTTGTCCATTGCATACTTATTGCCCCTGGGATAATTTTTTTGACAGCTTTTGTAAAAAGCAAAAGGTTCTTCACTTTCCAGGATGAAATGTATTTCCTTTAAAATAACACCAAATTTGTTGTTACTCCACAAACAGGGATAATTTATGAATGGTTTGTTTAAAAACTGCTATTGCTTCTTCAGATACCCCCTTGTGTGTAAAGAAAAAAAAATTGCACCTGTTTTAATTTTAAAAAAGCATTAAAAATTCAACAATGAAAAGTGTTTTAAATTAAACAGGCTGCTTGTTACGGCAAACTCTCATTTCTCATAGTCATATATATGTCACTGACACTTCCTACTGCTGTATTAGCATTAAAGAGCTTGAAATGTTTGGGTACAGTCCTATGAGAACTCAGAGTATCAAATACAGCTTCTTATGGCAATCTAAGCAAATTTAATTCAGGTCTAATTGTAACAAAAATTAATCTGCCAATTAATTTGCGTAAATTTGTCCCAAAACAAATTTCAAGATTTTCACTCTTCTCTAATTGTTTGCGTTTAACATTTAAGATGCACTCCATTAGTTTTTTGTTTTTGTTTTTATTTTACATACATTTCTAGCTCACCACCAACATTCTAGCAGTGTATTTTGTTACACCCTAGCTTAGTTCCATCCATACATTTTGAGCCTTTTCATTAAAGGGACCTGGTCATGTCACCTCAAGTCTGACCAGCAGCCCAGAGCTTGCTCTAATGTGTAAATAGGAACTCAGCCTCTTCCTTGTGGTTGACTTCCTGTGAACAAAGGAAGTCCATGTTTTTCTGTATATCTCTGTACTCTGTTGAAGATATGTCTATCCTATCGAAAGGACCAGGTGTGCAGATATATAGTAGGTGAGTGTATACAGTGATGATCTGGAATTATATAAACCTGCTGACTCACACTGCCTATGACATCTGTGTGTGCTGACTCTCCAGTGTAATTTTATGGGATGCAGCTTCACACTGGTCTCCCTGCCTCCTACAAATAATAGCTGACAGGTGAAATCAAAAGATGACAGGGCAGAAGGAAGACAGGCTCAAGCTACATCACATTCAAGAACGTGGAGATCCTTCAGTGTAAGGGACAGCAGCTCTCTCACTGATCTGTCATGGCTGCCCTTAGACCTAGCAGTGCAGTGTGATGATACTCCTCCCTCTCTACATGCTACAGGCATGATGGAAAATGTAGGATTCCTTAGTAAACCCATACCTGAAGGGAAGAATGACTCAAGATCGCAGACAAGCCACAGATTACACATCAAATAAAACATGCATACACAAGAGCCTATATTGTATTCTTTAATAATGACGTATCCTGCATATATATTGGGAGAGAAATCCCTGAGTGCTTCTTTAATTTCTAGGTTTAGTGTTTCAAGGTTTTGAGGTTCTTCGGGAGCTGCTATAGACCTTCATCATGAAAGGATGGGGAGTGTTTTATTTCAATCAAATAATAAGTGGTTAAGAGCAAAATGCCTTTTCATCTTTAAAATGATGTTATGTAGCAGTTAAGGTTTGCATTAATAGGAAATTTTATGAGGAATAATATGTGGTTGGGACATATACAATGCACTCCTGGACACTATGGGGGGATATATCATTCTTGTACATCGGTTTTCTGGTATGCAAAGATGTTTTGCACCAAAATTTTAGACTTTCTGCTCTTTTCTGCCACCCTCACCACTTTTACCAAAAGTTGGAGGGGAATGTGCAGGAGGGGGTGGGTCCCTGATAGGTAAAAAAAAAATGGTAGTCTTAATAAATTCCAACCAGAAATGAAAATAAAGTGATTCATTCTAGTACATCTTCAGGAGTACTTATCTATGGCAACAAGGAAGGTGACATTGATTTCAGGTGAAACATGCACCATTTTCTTGCGCCCATATTGGTAAATGTTTCAGGCACACCTCCCCCTAGTCACACCCCACCCACTTTTAGTAAAACTGGCGACAGATGTATAAAAGTCTAAAAAGTCTATATATTGGTGAATAATGTCACTTGTGCTTACATTTGTACCTTTTGAATACATTATCCCCTTTGGGTATTAAAAAATGTACATCACAATCTTGAAATCAATTAACCTCCATAGTCTCTCAGAAATACTCCAGAAATCAATTAATTATGATTTAGGACAATTTCTCTTTCCAGTTTTGTCCCTAAAGACAATTATTACAATGTTAGAGCTTTCATCCTAGGTAATAAAGTTATCTCACAAGGGAACAAAGGATCAGGAAGAAGTGCAACAGCGACTTAAAAAGATTAAAATAGACAAATCACCAGGACCGGATGGCATACACCCCCGTATCCTAAGGGAATTAAGTAATGTCATAGCCAGACCCTTATTTCTGATATTTGCAGATTCTATATTGTCAGGGAGTGTCCCACAGGATTGGCGCATGGCAAATGTGGTGCCAATATTCAAAAAGGGTCCAAAAACAGAGCCTGGAAACTATAGGCTGGTAAGTTTAACATCTGTTGTGGGTAAACTGTTTGAAGGTTTTCTGAGAGATGCTATGTTAGAGCATCTTAACGGAAATAAGCAAATAACGCCATATAAGCATGGCTTTGTGAGGGATCGGTCATGTCAAACAAATGTAATCAGTTTCTATGAGGAGGTAAGTTCTAGACTTGACAGCGGCGAATCAATGGATGTCGTGTATCTGGACTTCTCCAAAGCATTTGACACTGTACCACATAAAGGGTTAGTATATAAAATGAGAATGCTCGGATTGGGAGAAAACGTCTGTATGTGGGTAAGTAACTGGCTCAGTGATAGAAAACAGAGGGTGGTTATTAACGGTACACACTCAGATTGGGTCACTGTCACTAGTGGAGTACCTCAGGGGTCAGTATTGGGCCCTATTCTCTTCAATATATTTATTAATGATCTTGTAGAAGGCTTGCATAGTAAAATATCAATTTTTGCAGATGACACTAAACTGTGTAAAGTAATTAACACTGAAGAGGACAGTATACTACTACAGAGGGATCTGGATAGAATGGAGGCTTGGGCAGATAAGTGGCAGATGGGGTTTAACACTGATAAATGTAAAGTTATGCACATGGGAAGGAATAATGCAAGTCACCCGTACTTATTAAATGGTAAAACACTCGGTAACACTGACATGGAAAAGGATCTAGGAATTTTAATAAACAGCAAACTAAGCTGCAAAAAACAGTGTCAGGCAGCTGCTGCCAAGGCCAATAAGATAATGGTTTGCATCAAAAGGGGCATAGATGCCCGTGATGAGAACATAGTCCTACCACTTTACAAATCGTTAGTCAGACCACACATGGAGTACTGTGTACAGTTCTGGGCTCCAGTGAACAAAGCAGACATAGCAGAGCTGGAGAGGGTCCAGAGGAGGGCAACTAAAGTAATAACTGGAATGGGGCAACTACAGTACCCTGAAAGATTATCAAAATTAGGGTTATTCACTTTAGAAAAAAGATGACTGAGAGGAGATCTAATTAATATGTATAAATATATCAGGGGTCAGTACAGAGATCTATCCCATCATCTATTTATCCCCAGGACTGTGACTGTGACGAGGGGACATCCTCTGCGTCTGGAGGAAAGAAGGTTTGTACACAAACATAGAAGAGGATTCTTTACGGTAAGAGCAGTGAGACTATGGAACTCTCTGCCTGAGGAGGTGGTGATGGTGAGTACAATAAAGGAATTCAAGAGGGGCCTAGATGTATTTCTGGAGCGTAATAATATTACAGGCTATAGCTACTAGAGAGGGGTCGTTGATCCAGGGATTTATTCTGATTGCCTGATTGGAGTCGGGAAGGAATTTTTATTCCCCTAAAGTGAGGAAAATTGGCTTCTACCTCACAGGTTTTTTTTGCCTTCCTCTGGATCAACTTGCAGGATGACAGGCCGAACTGGATGGACAAATGTCTTTTTTCGGCCTTATGTACTATGTTACTATGTTACTATATTTAAATCCATGCATGTTGCCAACTAAAGGCCTCCATTCACATTAGGTTGTCAGCCACCCCCATGGAATTGTCCAGGTTCAGCCAACTTTGATCTAATGTGAATGGCCAGCTTTAGTCCGTATGACATACAAGCCTAACTGTAGCTGGATGCCTATAGTAACTGAATAGTGATTAAGAATATCCAGTTTATATATTATTTGCCCATGTTAATGTAACCGACTCCATCTCGTATTTAGAGTCAATTCACACGTCCGCAATTCTGCTCCATATTTTGCGGAATGGAATTGCTGACCCATTCCTTTTTATGGGGCCGCACGATGTGCTGCCCAGATCCGGAAATGCGGACGCGCACTTCTGGGTCCGTATTTCCGTTCCCGAAAAAAATATAACATGTCCTATTCTTGTCCGAAATTGAGGACAAGATTAGGCATATTTTATTATAGTGCCGGTGATGTGCAGTCCGCAAAATGCGAAACGCACATTACCGGTGTCTGTATTTTGTGGATCCGCAAATCTGCAAAACACGCACGTATGTGTGAATGGACCCTTAAACAAACTTTTTCAAACTGCTTAAGGACATTCCAGTATAAGGTGTGGGAGGGGGTGGTGGGCTACAAGACTTGTTTAGGTTGCACACATTGCACCACAACCTGCTCTGTCCTGACATGAGGCTATCATGCACTATTATCTGTAATCTGATTGGTCAGTGTCCTATACCATAAACCTTTGATTGGCTTTGTGTTTGTGTCTTTGTGTATAAATAAACACTAAGGAAGAGTAAACCCGGACTCTATTGTACACCAACTCTGTGTGTGCTTAATGTCCCCCAGCCAGTGAATCACGTGAACCTCGACAAATTCATTTGTAGTAGAGGAAGCTACTCTAACACCCGTTTAGATATATAGTGAAAATCATACCTTTTTGACCTCTTTCCCCAGGGAAGCCTTGTTGACCTGGATCTCCATTGGCCCCAGATTCACCAGACTGTCCTGGAATGCATTCCTGTGTGGGGTCTGTTGTAATAATAATAAAATAATAATGTAAAATTATTATTACAGATTTAAAAATAGATGAATAAAAAAAATGACATACAATGGCTATTAAGAGGCATAAGTGTATTCTGTATGTTACTTACCTATTGGACCTGGTGGGCCTGGGAAACCAGGAGGTCCGCGCAACCCCTCTCTGCCTTTCTGTCCAGGTAAGGATGTTCCAGGAAATCCAGGTTCACCCTTTTCACCACTTTCCCCTGTTAATCCAGGTGCCCCAGGTGGTCCATTCACTGACAGACCTGGACATTACATAGAAAATTCATAGTCATTAATATAAAGTTGAAAACACTTGTAAAGTAGGATACCATATTTACATTTGAGAAATCACTTCAGGTTGTGCTTTTCAATGTACTATAATATATTTATAATATAGTATTTTTTTTTCCCTTAAACGGGTTGTGTCATGAAATATATTCTACATTTGTCAAACCAGCACCGGGATCTGAATACTTTTGTAATTCCATGAAATTAAAAATTTTGTATAGCCAGTGAGCTATTCAATAAAATGTATCTGTATAGTGCCACCTGCCGTTTGTTCTTTTCCTTATTTTTTTGTTCCTCTCACTTTGCTAGTCAAATGTGCTCAGTTTAAATCTTCAGTTGCCACCAGCCATATGTTCTGTTAGAAGCTGGGAGACTTACAGGGAGAGAGCTGCAGCAAAAAGGACACAGCCCTTGAGACACAGGCTGAAGATAATATAGCAGAGCAATTAGAGCAGTGAATGTGGAGATCTGTGGATACTTGTGAGGTACAGGACTGGTTCTAATTTTGTTAGAAAGGTATTGTCATGTACTATATGATGCCTGATTTTCATTTTTTACATCAGCCATTGCATAACCCCTTTAAAATACAGTCCACTCTCCAACTTAATGCTCTTCTATCGTGGATAGTACACATGAACTGTAGCAAAAAACTTGAACAATTGGGTTTATTGCATCAATTTACTTCAGCACTTCTGCACCCAGACTTCAACACCTACCCAGCCTTTATAACCAATACCTCATCAAACTCCATATTTCAGCACTCAAGTCAAGACTATGTTTGACTTCAAACAATTATCACCTTAAGGTCCATTTCACATGGCCCAATAGAGCGGGCAATGATTGGGAATGAGGAATGTTCATTTCTAACCATGGCCCTCTCTTTAGCTGCATTAACATGCAGAAAAATCGCTTCTGTATGGGGATGAAGGATCGTTACTATGATTGTTCAGCCCATAAAGTTTTTGTTTGTCGGCTGATGTGCTGCCGACAAATGAAGATTTTTGGTGCCACATGAAAGATATGATCACCTGACAAATTAGTGTTTGCTCACTGATCAGAGACACATTCATTTTGAATCTTTTTAATTGATTTTCAACAAAATAAGCATATACAAACATTGTTGGTTGTACCATTCGACATCATGGCATACATGTACAGGCAGATAGGAAAGACATATCATCCAGTCTATCATAAGTGACACTAGCCAAGGTGTATAAACATGACAAGGATGCTTCAGTTGGTACACATCTGTAAATAGTAGTGTAGTGCAAGTAAACAAGAAATGTGGAAACAGTGAGTGGAAACAGTGATAAACAAAAAAAAAAAAAGGGAAAAATGGGGTAAAAAAGGTTAGGGAACCTTCTGCTCTGCTCTATCTAGATGATTCTAGGCATCAAGTATAAGTATTAGGGTTCGGGGCTTTTCGAATACTAGGCCTTAGAGGGGAATACTTTAGCCATCTTTCCCATTGCTTCATAAACTTAGAATAGCAGTGGTTTCTGTGTGCTACCAATTTTTCAAACATGCAGGTAGTGTGCACCCGGTTGACTATTTCAGCTATGGAGAGACTATTGGTACTCTTCCAGTGTGTGGTGATGGCTAATATCTTAGCAAGAAACAAGTGGGCAATAGGGATTCTACATGTTACTGGGATTGCATTCCCATATAAAAAAGCTCCCAGAATGGCTGATTTCTCAATGTTTACTCCGCTAAATTGAGAGGTGAGATTAAAAATTCCGTACCACAGTGAGTCTGTTATCGGACATGACCACAGAACATGTAGCAATGTTCCCCTTCCTCCACAGTTTCACCACCATAGTGGGGGCACATTTGGGTACATATAACTAAGCCTGTCTGGTGTGTACTACCAGCAAAGGCATGTTTTAATTGCAGCCTCATAGTGTGTAGTACACTGGAAAGTGGAGGAGAGAAAATGTAATGAGGTGATCCAGCTTTCAGCTGGTATTGTTGTTCCAAGTTCTATATCCCACTTCAAGAAAGGATTTTTTTTTTTTCAATTCTTGTTTGGTACGTAAGGCAAAATATAAGGGCCGCATCTTTTGCTTACCAGTCTCGTATTGAGGGTTTGACCTTAGTTCAAATATAGTCTTATGAGCTATTACCTGATATGGGTTCTTGTGTTGCAATAAGTGCCTAATCTGCAGGTAACTGTAAAAGTCAGCACTTGGGATATTGAATTCAATTAGTAAAGTATCAAACGGTTTCAAGCGACCATCCGATAGCAACTGGGAAATAAGACTAATGTCTTTGTCCCTCCAAGTAGACCGTTCTACATCAGGGAGATCTAGTTCTAGTAATAGGATAGGTGCTACTTGTTCTAATGAGAGGTTTTCCAGGGTACACCAGTCACGGAAAGTTTTCCAATGGTGCATCGATGCCTCCAATAAAGACGGTAATGGACAGATTTTCATGGGGTGGCTTCTCAAGCCATTGATTAATAGAACCCGTAAGTCTCAGGTTTTTGCCAAACTCAGTTCAATGTTTACCCAGGGTGTCTCCTCTTTTGACGACCACCAGTTGTATAGATGTTGTATTTGGGTAGCTAGAAAGTAATCCGCTAAGTTCGATATACCAAGGCCTCCCACTTTTTTTATATCTTCAAAGGGTTGCTGCAGATATTCTAGGTTTTGTCCCTGCCCATATGAATTGGTTTAAAATTCCCTGTGACTTAACAAAAAAGGACCGAGGTACTTTAATAGTGACCTTCCTAAATATAAACAGTAGTTTTGGAAGGATCAGCATTTGACATGTAGTGATTCTGCCTAGCCAGGATATCTCAAATCTTGCATATGGGGTCACATCAGCTTGAATGACTTCTAAAAGCGGTAGATAGTTATACTTGTACGATTGGGATAATGAGGTTGTAAGGTGAATACCTAAGTACTTAAGTGTTTGTGCTGGGCCAAAGAAAAGATGTTTTAGGGTGAGATCATTCATATTGAAGGCCATTATATGCGACTTTGTTTCATTCATCTTATAAAATGATAGCAGCCCAAATTCTGCAATTAAGGACAGGGCAGTATGGAGTGAGGATTTTGGGTTAGAGAACGTCAACAGGACATTGTCAGTGTATAACGGTATACGATGTTGTGAATTGCAAATCGCTATAACCCGGAATATCTGGATGGTTGCGGATCGCCTGGGCCAATAGCTACGAAGATAAGTGGGGACAATGGACAGCCCTGATGGGTCCCGTTGGTGATCAGAAGTTCGTCAGACACCACTCCATTTATAAACACTCTGGCTGTTGGAGAGGAATACAGTGCCTTGATTGCTAAAATAAAAGGCTTACCATGACCCAAATGACCCAGAGCCGAGATGGTGTACGACCAGCATATGCGGTCAAGCGCCTTCTCAGTGTCCAGGGTGACCAGCACTGCCTCCATTCCCATACGTTCAATGTAATCTATGAGGTTTGAGGCTCTCCTGGTGTTATCGGTAATTTGCCTGCCTTTTACGAAACCCACCTGATCTTTCCGTATCAGCAAGGGGAGTACACGTGACAATCTCAGGGCAAGGACCTTGGCATATATTTTTAGGTCGGTGTTGAGCAATGAGATTGTCCTGAAATTTAGAGGTCTGTCAGATGGTTTGTCTGGTTTGGGCAATGCGATAATTGTAGCGGCTAGCTTTTCTTTTGGAAAGGATCCAAGGGCTGATTCAAAACAGAAAGTAAAGGTTGCAGGAGGAAATCAGAGAAGAATTTGTAATAAATATTTGCTAGGCCGTATGAGCCGGGGGACTTGTCTTTGGGCAGAGATCTAATGATAGTTAGCAGCTTCTCAGAGGTTAGGGGGAGGAACAGTCTATCCCTGTATTCTTTAGAGAGTGTTAGTAGTTTTAAAGTGGAGAAATAATTGTTAATGTGTGAGATGGGAGCTTCTTGTACCAGACCTAAAGATCCCAAGTTGTATAGGGAGTTATAGTATTCCATAAACTGGTTAGAAATAGCCTTGGGGTCGTAAACTTTATGGCCTATGATAGGATGGAATAAATATGGGATTCTAGCTTTGGCATTCCTATGTTTGATACATCTGGCTAGTAGCTTCCCCGCTTTGTTGTCCTGTGAGTAGTACTTGGATTTGACTGAGGTGAAGTGTTTTTCATGGCGGAGAAGAAGGCACTCCCTGAGCTGCAATCTAAGATGTGCAATCTGAGCAGTGTGGGCATGGTCTAAGCTGGCCTTGTTCAGTGCTTCCAAGGTAGCAAGCTGTGCTAAAATTGATTATAGTTTGAGTTCTCTCTCTTTTTTTATTCTTTGTCCCTGTTGAATGAGGATCCCCCTAATAAATGCCTTATAGGCGTTCCATAGGCTGTGAGGATGTGTCACCGAGCCAGTATTATGCTCAAAATATTTCAATAGTGTTGTACGAAGTTTAGAGTGGGCGGAGGGGTGTGAAAGCAAGTACGGATTGCATCTCCACATAGTGTCCCGAGCACTGTAGGTCTCGGACAGTGACAGTTAAATTGTGGCATGGTCCGACCATTGAATCAGTTCTACAGTAGACTCTGAAGCCAATTGGAGAAGGGAATGGCCAATTAGAAACATATCGATAGCGGAGTACGTTTGATGGACAAAAGAGAAAAATGTATAATCTCTCTCCCCACTATGGTGTAGCATATTTTAACGGGCCAATTATCAGGAACACGCTTTTGTAAAAATGCTTGTTCTAGATAATTAGCCCAATTCTCGGACCATGCAAAAGGGCTTTTACACTCCATCAGACCTGAGGTTTCAGTATACAAGACTTTATCTGATGCCAGATAACCCCACATTTCGTACCCTGTGCTTAATCAAAACTAATGAGATATCCACAGGATAGGTGATAAATGTATGATTAATTGCTGGGAGTCCACACTGTACTTGGCTACCTCTGTCAATCTTGTGGCCTGTGAATAAAGCAGTAGTCATGCATGCGTACTACCACTCCATTCCCACAGGGGACCAGTGGTCTGACCCCCAGCAATCATACATGAGGATAAGTGATAAATGTTGATTAAGGAAAAACCTCTTTAAGTACCCACAATTCTTTTGAACCCAGCACCCAAGACATACTATTACCCATACTGATCAGATTACTCTGCCGCAATGCACACTGGGTACCTGGCACTCTACAGAATGACTCCTCCCATCCCTATATATACATAGGGCTGTAAGGACTCACTCTGGAGTACTAGTGAAGGGCAACCAAACAGAGATAAGAGGAAGAAAGTCAAATATGAGTGCTCAGCTTCATACTACAGTACCTGGTTGTCCAGGGTTTCCTTGGAATCCAGTGGCACCTTAAATAAAACAAAAAAACAACAAAAATTTGGTGTCTAGGAAAATTTAATATTATCATGACATATCGATAAAAAATCATAGGGTTCATTTATTAATCTGAAATACGCCTAAATTAGGAATATTTCAGGCGCAGATTGCAACGCAAAGGTTAGTTGTGCTGCAATCTGTGACTTCTCCCTGCTCACTCCAGGTCTAAAGTTGTGGGTGGGGAAAAAGAGGGGCCGATAGGCCCACCTTATTTACCATTTTCTATGCCTGTTTTAGGTGTAGAGAAAGGTCTAAATGTAAGACAGCTAGGAAACTGTCTTACACTTAGAACTGTCGGAGGATACGCCGAAGTTATGTAGAGGCCAGCCCCTCTTAATAACTCCGGCAGATCCACCGCCAGATATAGTTGTTATTATGACTGGTGTCTAAAATGCCGGTCTTAATAAATGTGTTCCATAGTTCAAACCAGAACTAAACATATCATTCTACACTTTCAACATATTATTCGACTGCCACCTGTTTTCTGGTAGAATAAAACGTCACACCTTTTGACTTTTTAAATTTTATGATGCTCTTAACAAAAAAGTGTTTGGTGCACAGCTGGAGGGGATGTAGCCTCCCTCGTCCCAACAGGTCAACTATATAGAGACCTGCAATACTTTTGGTGCTTTTTATGTCGATGCTCTTCCTATTAAGATTGGCGTGTGGAATTTCACCTGATTACTATAAGATGTAGAACTTACCTTTGGCACCTTTCTCTCCTTTGCTACCAGGATAACCAGGGAGCCCGGTATCTCCTTTTTCTCCAGTAACGGTTTGTTGGCCATCTTGTATTACCTATAAGACATACGAAAATAATAAAATGATCACCACATTTCTATTCTAAAATCAGTTAGTTCTAAAATCTGATAGTTATGCTGCGTAGTTAACTAGGTATGTTTATTTATTTTGACAAGTCTGACTGCAAATGCAATGTATGTTAAAAGAACCATCTTTCACAACTTACTATTCCTGGAGGTCCTGGTGGTCCACCGTCACCTTTATCACCCTAACAAAAAAAAATATATGTACAGCAATATATCTTAGAAGTAAGAGCATCATCTACAATGTTTTTCTCACTATATACGTTAGTTACAATTCAATAATGCAAACTGTGTGATAAATATAGTGCAACATATTTATCACGCATATAAGCGAGCATGCTCGGCCAAACACCAGTTCAGCTTGAGCATCGCTATGCTCGTCACATCGCGGAGTTCGGCCAAACACTGCGTGTGCTCAAGCACGATGCTCGAGTCAGTGTATTTAAATCTAATTTAGCCTGTATTTCTATGCAGAAGATCGCTGTACAGTGAGGGAATCCCTCAGTGTGAGTGTATGGCTTAGGAGTTCCTGCTCTGACTCCATATATAGTTATGTCCATATATGGAGTCAATGCTTGGGGACACCCCAGTGTATTTAAATCTAATTTATCCTGTATTTTAGAAAGGTTTCTGCCTGGATTTGAACTCACAACCTTTTGCATTAGAGGCAAGGCACCTAACCACTCAGCTATAATAGCTGCATAGCCAGTTACTTAAAAAAAAAAAAAAAAGAAAAAAAAAGAGAGACTTCTACTGTACTGTACTTCCACTGAGACCTATACAGTAGAAGTCTCATTTTTTTTTTTTTGTGACTGGCTATGCAGCTATATAGTGTAGTGGTTAAAGTTCTGGGCTATGATGCAGAAGCTGTGAGTTCAAATCCCATCACAAACTTTTTCAGAAATAGAGGTTAAATTAGATTTGTATATTTTATATATTTTTTTTAGTAATTGTAAGAAATGTATGGCACAAAAAAAATGTGTAATAACTAGGAAGAAAAATAAAATAAAAATAAAATATATATTTATATACCATATTTTTCGCCCCATAAGATGCATTTTTTCCCCTGCATCTTATGGGGCGAATACTAATGTAGCACTATTAGTACTGGAGGACCAGGAAGAGGTGAAGGCTCTGTACTCACCGCTTCCTGGTCCTCGGCTGTCGGCTGTGCAGGGCTGCGCACAGCGTGAGTCGCTCTGTGACATCACGCTGTGTGCGCCGGTTCACATAGCACAGCCGACAGTCGGATGAAGAGGATCAAGGGCGATGAGGAGCGGCAGCGTCCAGGAGCAGGAGAGGTAAGTTTTTTTTATTTTAGAAAACACGAGGCTGCTGGGGGCATAATGGGGGCATAAAAGCTGATAATGGGGGCTGATAATGGGGAGGCATAATGGGGGCTTAAAAGCTGATAATGGGGGCTAATGGGGCTGACAATGGGGGCATAAAAGCTGGTAATGGGGGCTGAGAGGCATAATAGCTCATAATGGGGCAGAGAGGCATAATAGGGGCTGAGAGGCATAATGGCTGATATGGAGGCTTATGAGAGGCATAGGGGCTGATGAGAGGCATGGAGCTGTTATCTGAGATCTGATTGGGGTCATTTACATTGGGGTCTGAGCTGAGGTCTGATTGGGGTTCTGATTTAAGGTCTTATTGGGGTCTTATTAACATTGGGGGTCTGATTGGTGGTCTGACCTGAAGGTGTAATGAAACATTTTTTTTTTCTTATTGTCCGCCTCTAAAACCTAGGTGTGTCTTATGGGCCGGTGTGTCCTATAGGGCGATATAGGGTGATCTGAGATATATATATGAATGCGTAATATGTGGGAAACTACTACTGATGTTTTAGCCATAATATATTTACATATATTATAATATATTATATATTCTGAATATATAATAATATGTGTAAATATATTATGGCTAAAAACGTATAAATATATGTTTAAATTAAGTTTAGCCTCTATTTCTGAAAAAGTTTGTGACAGGATTTGAACTCACAGCTTCTGCATCACAGCCCTAAACGTTAACCACTACACTATATAGCTGCATAGCCAGTCACTTAAAAAAAAAAATAATATATGAGACTTCTACTGTATAGGAATACTTACTAGGAGTATCAACACTAATATCTACATGAATGATGTCAAGATCCCAGCAAAACTTGACATTACAAAAGCAATCCCCCTACAGAACATATCATCCACTGGAATGTCACAGGTAGCCCAAAAGAAACACAAGGGATCATATATCTTTGATTTAACTCTTTAACCCTTATTGCATGTTTCTTTTTTTTTAATATAGCTTTAATATACCATTGTATTGTATTGTAGATACTCTAGCCATGTTGTACTACTGTATTGTACCTTTTTAAAACTAAAAACAAGTAGACTAAAGCCAGACATTCACGTAAGATAACTGGCAGGTGAAAACTTGTTTGGCAGACACCTACCTCTCCTAATTCCGAGTTTGACTAAGAGTCAGGAGAGCCCAATACACATTAAAGGGTGAGCTCATGTGTCAGGTGCAGCTAACATACATGTGTTTGGCCAGCTTAAAGGGGCTAAAGTAACAAAGTAGTGAAATCCTGTAATTCGACTCAAATTTAGACCAGTGCAGGTCATTCAGTCTCATACCCAGATCATACTGTTTAATAAAGAAAAGGAAATCTAATAACTAAATCTCTTGTCCAGGCATATAGTAACCTTTATCTGTAAACAGTGTGTGTGTGTTTGTGTTGTACTTACTTTCTGTCCATCCTGTCCTCGAATTCCATCAAATCCTTGTCTACCAGGTATACCCTGAATATTTTAAGGAATATATAAAAAATATTGTAATGGAGCATCAACATTTATGTTTCACTCAATACATTTGAATGACTTTTGAACTTTAGTAAAGTTTATGCTCAATTTTTATTCCCAACAAAATACCACTTTATTTGTCTGTTGAAAAGTATACATTGGATAGTATATAGTATGTTGGAAAATGTTATAATGTTTCATTTTACAAAACGTAATCCGAATTTGCAGATACATAATATGCATTCAAGTGAATGGAAGCTGAGCTGCAGCAACCTTTCTACCACTACTGTTGGCTATAAACATTACCAAGAAGTGTAAGTATAACACTAAAATATCATGCACTAAACACTCCAAAAAATGGAAGTATCTCATGTTATACACATATATATTATGGGATAATATACTTACCTCCTGTCCGTTTTCTCCCCTTTCACCATCTTTTCCAGGTTTACCCTAAATAAAAAACAAAGATATAAAATAGCAACATGTACTACATATAATCTTTAGAATTGTAAGAGAGGTAGTGTGCATGATTCCCAGGCTGATTAATATTACAAAGGGATGTATGAAACCTAGGAGGTGGATGTCCCATTTATCCACAGGCCCCATAGCAGCTATATCAGGTGCTTCTATAATACATAAATCTTTGATTGTCACTATAAAAATAGAGATGGCCTTGCGGTTCGCCCGGCGGTCGTTTCGAGGCGAATTTTGCTCGTTCGCGATTTGCCGAACATGCGAACACATGGGGATGTTCGCATGCTCCATATCCTTTTGCATTGTGCCAAAATTTGACCCATGACACATCCATCAGGTGGGACAGGACAGCCTATGAGACGTTTCAGCATATGGACATACCCCCAACCTATAACAGAAACCGATCTGGCAGCCATTTTACATTCTGTGTTTTGCCAGTGTAGGGAGAGGTTGCTGTGTGGAGCAGGGACAGGCTGCTAGGGACACCAAACGCTAGCTAATAGGGCCACAAAAGTCCTTTAAGGAATGGTATAGGTGTGCTATCGATAGGTGTGATATACTGAGGGGAGTGATATACTTTTAATATACTTTCTAACATAGAAAGTATATTATAGTGCATTTGTATTGTGCAGCAGTTGTGTGCGGTTCTGCTGCGATACTACAGCTATATAGAGGGACAAACGCTATTGGAATAATAACTAATTGCAACTGATGTGATATACCTGTTGCACCCCAAAAAACTGATTGAGGGGTGTGCTATACCTATAATATACTTTCTAACATAGAAAGTATATTATAGTGCATTTGTATTGTGCAGCGGTTGTGTGAGGTTCTGCTGCGATACTGCAGGTACAATGGATATAAAAAGTCCTCACACCCCTGTTAAAATGTCAGGTTTCTGTGATGTAAAAAAAAAGACAAAGATAAATCATTTCACAACTTTTTCCACCTTTAATGTGACCTATAAACTGTACCACTCAATTGAAAAATAAACTGAAATCTTTGAGGTAGAGAAAAGAAAACAAAAAACACTAAAATAATGTGGTTGCATAAGTGTGCACACCCTCTTATAACTGGGGATGTAGCTGTGTTCAGAATTAAGCAATCACATTTAAAATAATGTTAAATAGGAGTTAGCATACACCTGCCATCATTTAAAGTGCCTCTGATTAACCCCAAATAAAGTTCAGCTGCTCTAGTTGGTCTTTCCTGAAATTTTCTTAGTCGCATCCCACAGCAAAAGCAATGGTCCACTGGCCTGCAGTAAAATTGTCATCCACTGACCGTCTAATATACCTCCAGCCACATAATCACTTGCTCTTTTCTGTCAGGCGAATGCCTAATTTTTGGGACCCGTACTCCCGTGGCCTAAAATAAAAAATGTCTAGGCTCCAGCAGGGCACATTTTTGAGAGTTTCCCTTTAAGACGCATAAAAATGGCCCCTGATTAAAATACATATTTTTTGTGGGAATTTTTGCCATTTATCCCCCTCTGGTATGTCACTGTCCATGTTGTGGGACTTTTTGTGCACTTCTAGTAAGTATTTGCTGGCTGAAAATATGACCTGAATGTTTTTGAGGTTCGGCTGCCAATAAAGTAAATGGGGCCTGCCGCGAACGCATGTTATCGAAACGTCCCGGCCGATGTTCGTCCATCACTATATCAAAATATAAATGAAAGCACTTACTCTGGGACCTGGTTTTCCAGGTTCTCCTTTTTCACCTTTAATACTGGATCCAGGTTCACCCTAAAGTTAAAAAAAAGTTATGACCACAGCATAAAGTTTTATCTAGAAATAGTGTGCAGGGCCCTTACTCCCATTGTCTGATTTGTTGATTAGTTTGTTACTGTGTAATGTCTGATTTATCATTATATGTACCCTATGATATGTAAAGTAATGCAAAATATGCTGGTGCTAAATAAATAAAAGATTATTATTATTTGTATAAAGTTCTGATAACTTTTCTGGACTCCCATTTTAATGCAGTTTCCCCAGCAAAACGAGTATTTTTGTTTGTAAAACATCCCAATTTTATTCCGCCAGAAATACAGGCATTACTACCGTAGTTCCCTTGAGAGATTTTATTTGCTGCTATATATTTCAAAACACAAGAGATAAACACTTACCGTATTACCTTGGTCACCTTTTTCACCTTGCATGCCTTTTTCTCCCTATCGTGAGGGCAAAGATCATATCACATGTTATTATAAATAGGAGTATTATGTAAACGACAACATTTTAATTTTCAACCAGTAACAAAAGCAGACAAGTTATGGTGAATTTTATTGCTGTAACATACACTTCTCAACATTGGAATTGCAACACCAATAAGGAAAAGTCATGGAACTATGGAAATTACAGGATCGATAGACATGTTAATGATATGCACATTATAATAAATAGAAACAAAATATTTAAGACATCTCAATTATTCGGGATGAAGTATGAGCACCATGCGCAGAAATACACACACTTACAGGCCTTGGCATGCTATCAATGAAGTTATTAATGTTTGTATGAGGAATGTTCTGCCACGCTGAATGCACTTAGGCATGTAAATCATCAAGATCCGCTGCTGGCAGCTCCCTTTGCAATGGCTGACCAATGACATCCCAGATGTGCTTGATGGGAGACAAGTAGGGAGATGCTGCAGGCCATGGTAGCACATTGAGGCCATGCAGGTTTCTCACAGCAGCACGAGAAATATGTGTCCTAGTCTTTTCCTGTTGAAAATTGGCTCCTGGGACACAAAATCATCCCACATGATTTTTGAGCTTTCATGTTGCTAAAAAAAAATGTTTTCATTTTTCTTTTATGCCCCTCTCACATGCCACATATTAAAGCTAGCTGCTTGAAATTTTGATCATCTGCTACTTCCTCAATTTGAGTAACCTTACAGCTGCTGCTTCTTGGTGTAGCTATTTCAATGCTGAGGAGTGTATTAACATATAAACTAGCATTTATCAGGAGTAAGTTTTCAGCAGAATTTTCTGTGACGTACAGTGCACCTAAGATTAGCAAACCAGGGCTTTCTATGCTCTAGGGAGAAAGTTTGGGTTTTGGCAATTCATGTAGTTTTTCAGCTGACAATATGTGATTAGAGGACACTATAGAAATATACTGTAGCTTGGGAGAGACTTAAGTACTGAGCTCTATTATGCAGTAAGCAACGTAGAGTAATCAAATGGGGGAAATCTTTATGGGGCTATTCGTAAGGACTAAAGCTCCAGGGTGTTAAAAGACAGTGGATGAATATGTAATGCAGAGCAAATTCTCTCTACATTCACTAAGGACTCCCTCATAGCCTGGATAGGTTTTTGGGGGTAGAGGCCCCCACTGTTTTATTACAAGTTTAAAAAAATGATTTTTTAATTTATTTTAACATTCTTGCCAGGCTGTAGCAGTGTACTGTCCTCTTTTGTGTTCATTATATTACACAGTTTAGTATCATCTGTAAACATTGACATTATTCTGTGCAATCCATCCGAAAAATAGTCATCATTAATGAATATATTAAAGAGAATAGGGCCCAATACTGAATCCTGGGGTACCCCACTGGTAACAATGACCAAATCTGAATATGTACCTTTAGTAACCAGTTTGTTTTCTATCACTGAGCCAGTTACTTATATACATTTAACCCTAGTCTGAGCATGCTTTACCCCACTGGTAACAATGATCTAATCTGAATATGTACCTTTAGTAACCAGTTTGTTTTCTATCCCTGAGCCAGTTACTTATATACATTTAACCCTAGTCTGAGCATGCTTTACCGCACTGGTAACAATGATCTAATCTGAATATGTACCTTTAGTAACCAGTAACCAGTTACTTACACACATTTAACCCTAGTCTGAGCATGCTCATTTTATGCACCAACCTTTTATTGTACAAATCAAGTGTAGTAATATTTATAGGACTTGCATAGTAATAATTATACAGAAAATATGAGTAAATAGTTTATATTATACAGTAACATAATATGGCCTGAAATATCTCATTATATTAATTTACACATTTTAAATTTTACTGACACTCATGAAAGATACAATGATTGGTTTTAATCCAAACTGGGAACGGACCACGGGAACTACTGACCTGTTCAGCAATGGTAAACATTTGAAAATATACATATCAATCTCACTCTATGCCTAAAAAAGCATGAACTGTGGAGAATCTAAAAACCTTTGATTTGGTGGAATAGAATAGATTTTGGGTACAACTGTGAAATGATTATCCCTTTGGATGAATGGTTTTATCATGATTGCTCTCTAATAGAGTTGAGCGAACACCTGGATGTTCGGGTTCGAGAAGTTCGGCCGAACATCCCGGAAATGTTCGGGTTCGGGATCCGAACCCGATCCGAACTTCGTCCCGAACCCGAACCCCATTGAAGTCAATGGGGACCCGAACTTTTCGGCACTAAAAAGGCTGTAAAACAGCCCAGGAAAGAGCTAGAGGGCTGCAAAAGGCAGCAACATGTAGGTAAATCCCCTGCAAACAAATGTGGATAGGGAAATGAATTAAAATAAAAATTAAATAAATAAAAATTAACCAAAATCAATTGGAGAGAGGTTCCATAGCAGAGAATCTGGCTTCCCGTCACCCACCACTGGAACAGTCCATTCTCAGATATTTAGGCCCCGGCACCCAGGCAGAGGAGAGAGGTCCCGTAACAGAGAATCTGTCTTCATGTCAGCAGAGAATTAGTCTGCATGTCATAGCAGAGAATGAGGCTTCACGTCAGCCACCACTGCAACAGTCCATTGGCATATATTTAGGCCCAGCACCCAGGCAGAGGAGGGAGGTCCCGTAACAGAGAATCTGTCTTCATGTCAGCAGAGAATTAGTCTGCATGTCATAGCAGAGAATGAGGCTTCACGTCAGCCACCACTGCAACAGTCCATTGGCATATATTTAGGCCCAGCACACACACAGGCAGAGGAGAGAGGTCCCGTAACAGAGAATCTGGCTTCATGTCAGCAGAGAATCAGTCTGCATGTCATAGCAGAGAATGAGGCTTCACGTCAGCCACCACTGCAACAGTCCATTGGCATATATTTAGGCCCAGCACACACACAGGCAGAGGAGAGAGGTCCCGTAACAGAGGATCTGGCTTCATGTCAGCAGAGAATTAGTCTGCATGTCATAGCAGAGAATGAGGCTTCACGTCAGCCACCACTGCAACAGTCCATTGGCATATATTTAGGCCTAGCACACAGGCAGAGGAGAGAGGTCCCGTAACAGACAATCTGGCTTCATGTCAGCAGAGAATCAGTCTGCATGTCATAGCAGAGAATGAGGCTTCACGTCACCCACCACTGCAACAGTCCATTGGCATATATTTAGGCCTAGCACACAGGCAGAGCAGAGAGGTCCCGTAACAGACAATCTGGCTTCATGACAGCAGAGAATCAGTCTGCATGTCATAGCAGAGAATGAGGCTTCACGTCACCCACCACTGCAACAGTCCATTGGCATATATTTAGGCCTAGCACACAGGCAGAGCAGAGAGGTCCCGTAACAGACGATCTGGCTTCATGTCAGCAGAGAATCAGTCTGCATGTCATAGCAGAGAATGAGGCTTCACGTCAGCCACCACTGCAACAGTCCATTGGCATATATTTAGGCCCAGCACCCAGGCAGAGGAGGGAGGTCCCGTAACAGAGAATCTGTCTTCATGTCAGCAGAGAATTAGTCTGCATGTCATAGCAGAGAATGAGGCTTCACGTCAGCCACCACTGCAACAGTCCATTGGCATATATTTAGGCCCAGCACACACACAGGCAGAGGAGAGAGGTCCCGTAACAGACAATCTGGCTTCATGTCAGCAGAGAATTAGTCTGCATGTCATAGCAGAGAATGAGGCTTCACGTCAGCCACCACTGCAACAGTCCATTGGCATATATTTAGGCCCAGCACACACACAGGCAGAGGAGAGAGGTCCCGTAACAGAGAATCTGTCTTCATGTCAGCAGAGAATTAGTCTGCATGTCATAGCAGAGAATGAGGCTTCACGTCAGCCACCACTGCAACAGTCCATTGGCATATATTTAGGCCCAGCACACACACAGGCAGAGGAGAGAGGTCCCGTAACAGAGAATCTGTCTTCATGTCAGCAGAGAATTAGTCTGCATGTCATAGCAGAGAATGAGGCTTCACGTCACCCACCACTGCAACAGTCCATTGGCATATATTTAGGCCCAGCACCCAGGCAGAGGAGGGAGGTCCCGTAACAGAGAATCTGTCTTCATGTCAGCAGAGAATTAGTCTGCATGTCATAGCAGAGAATGAGGCTTCACGTCAGCCACCACTGCAACAGTCCATTGGCATATATTTAGGCCTAGCACACAGGCAGAGGAGAGGTTCATTCAACTTTGGGTAGCATCGCAATATAATGGTAAAATGAAAATAAAAATAGGATTGAATGAGGAAGTGCCCTGGAGTCCAATAATATATGGTTATGGGGAGGTAGTTAATGTCTAATCTGGACAAGGGACGGACAGGTCCTGTGGGATCCATGCCTGGTTCATTTTTATGAACGTCAGCTTGTCCACATTGGCTGTAGACAGGCGGCTGCGTTTGTCTGTAATGACGCCCCCTGCCGTGCTGAATACACGTTCAGACAAAACGCTGGCTGCCGGGCAGGCCAGCACCTCCAAGGCATAAAAGGCTAGCTCTGGCCACGTGGACAATTTAGAGACCCAGAAGTTGAATGGGGCCGAACCATCAGTCAGTACGTGGAGGGGTGTGCACACGTACTGTTCCACCATGTTAGTGAAATGTTGCCTCCTGCTAACACGTTGCGTATCAGGTGGTGGTGCAGTTAGCTGTGGCGTGTTGACAAAACTTTTCCACATCTCTGCCATGCTAACCCTGCCCTCAGAGGAGCTGGCCGTGACACAGCTGCCTTGGCGACCTCTTGCTCCTCCTCTGCCTTGGCCTTGGGCTTCCACTTGTTCCCCTGTGACATTTGGGAATGCTCTCAGTAGCGCGTCTACCAACGTGCGCTTGTACTCGCGCATCTTCCTATCACGCTCCAGTGCAGGAAGTAAGGTGGGCACATTGTCTTTGTAGCGTGGATCCAGCAGGGTGGCAACCCAGTAGTCCGCACAGGTTAAAATGTGGGCAACTCTGCTGTCGTTGCGCAGGCACTGCAGCATGTAGTCGCTCATGTGTGCCAGGCTGCCCAGGGATAAGGACAAGCTGTCCTCTGTGGGAGGCGTATCGTCATCGTCCTGCCTTTCCCCCCAGCCACGCACCAGTGATGGACCCGAGCTGCGTTGGGTGCCACCCCGCTGTGACCATGCTTCATCCTCATCCTCCTCCACCTCCTCCTCATCCTCGTCCTCCTCGTCCTCCAGTAGTGGGCCCTGGCTGGTCACATTTGTACCTGGCCTCTGCTGTTGCCAAAAACCTCCCTCTGAGTCACTTCGAAGAGACTGGCCTGAAAGTGCTAAAAATGACCCCTCTTCCTCCTCCTCCTCCTCCTCCTCCTGGGCCACCTCCTCTTCCATCATCGCCCTAAGTGTTTTCTCAAGGAGACATAGAAGTGGTATTGTAACGCTGATAACGGTGTCATCGCCACTGGCCATGTTGGTGGAGTACTCGAAACAGCGCAACAGGGCACACAGGTCTCGCATGGAGGCCCAGTCATTGGTGGTGAAGTGGTGCTGTTCTGTAGTGCGACTGACCCGTGCGTGCTGCAGCTGAAACTCCACTATGGCCTGCTGCTGCTCGCACAGTCTGTCCAGCATGTGCAAGGTGGAGTTCCACCTGGTGGGCACGTCGCATATGAGGCGGTGAGCGGGAAGGCCGAAGTTACGCTGTAGCGCAGACAGGCGAGCAGCAGCAGGATGTGAACGCCGGAAGCGCGAACAGACGGCCCGCACTTTATGCAGCAGCTCTGACATGTCGGGGTAGTTGTGAATGAACTTCTGCACCACCAAATTCAGCACATGCGCCAAGCAAGGGATGTGCGTCAAATTGGCTAGTCCCAGAGCTGCAACGAGATTTCGCCCATTATCACACACCACCAGGCCGGGCTTGAGGCTCACCGGCAGCAACCACTCGTCGGTCTGTTGTTCTATACCCCGCCACAACTCCTGTGCGGTGTGGGGCCTGTCCCCCAAACATATGAGTTTCAGAATGGCCTGCTGACGTTTACCCCGGGCTGTGCTGAAGTTGGTGGTGAAGGTGTGTGGCTGACTGGATGAGCAGGTGGAAGAAGAGGAGGAGGAAGCCGAGAAGGAGGAGGTGGCAACAGGAGGCAAAGAATGTTGCCCTGCGATCCTTGGCGGCGGAAGGACGTGCGCCAAACAGCTCTCCGCCTGGGGCCCAGCTGCCACTACATTTACCCAGTGTGCAGTTAGGGAGATATAGCGTCCCTGGCCGTGCTTACTGGTCCACGTATCTGTGGTTAGGTGGACCTTGCCACAGATGGCATTGCGCAGTGCACACTTGATTTTATCGGATACTTGGTTGTGCAGGGAAGGCACGGCTCTCTTGGAGAAGTAGTGCCGGCTGGGAACAACATACTGTGGGACAGCAAGCGACATGAGCTGTTTGAAGCTGTCTGTGTCCACCAGCCTAAATGACAGCATTTCATAGGCCAGTAGTTTAGAAATGCTGGCATTCAGGGCCAGGGATCGAGGGTGGCTAGGTGGGAATTTACGCTTTCTATCAAATGTTTGTGAGATGGAGAGCTGAACGCTGGCGTGTGACATGGTTGAGACGCTTGGTGACGGAGGTGGTGGTGGTGGTGTTGGTGGTACATCCCCTGTTTGCTGGGCGGCAGGTGCCAACGTTCCTCCAGAGGCGGAGGAAGAGGCCGAGGCGGCAGCAGCAGAATAGGCCGAGGCGGCAGCAGCAGAAGAGGTAGCAGGGGGAGCCTGAGTGACTTCCTTGGTTTTAAGGTGTTTACTCCACTGCAGTTCATGCTTTGCATGCAGGTGCCTGGTCATGCAGGTTGTGCTCAGGTTCAGAACGTTAATGCCTCGCTTCAGGCTCTGATGGCACAGCGTGCAAACCACTCGGGTCTTGTCGTCAGCACATTGTTTGAAGAAGTGCCATGCCAGGGAACTCCTTGAAGCTGCCTTTGGGGTGCTCGGTCCCAGATGGCGGCGGTCAGTAGCAGGCGGAGTCTCTTGGCGGCGGGTGTTCTGCTTTTGCCCACTGCTCCCTCTTTTGCTACGCTGTTGGCTCGGTCTCACCACTGCCTCTTCCTCCGAACTGTGAAAGTCAGTGGCACGACCTTCATTCCATGTGGGGTCTAGGACCTCATCGTCCCCTGCATCGTCTTCCACCCAGTCTTGATCCCTGACCTCCTGTTCAGTCTGCACACTGCAGAAAGACGCAGCAGTTGGCACCTGTGTTTCGTCATCATCAGAGACATGCTGAGGTGGTATTCCCATGTCCTCATCATCAGGAAACATAAGTGGTTGTGCGTCAGTGCATTCTATGTCTTTCACCGCTGGGGAAGGGCTAGGTGGATGCCCTTGGGAAACCCTGCCAGCGGAGTCTTCAAACAGCATAAGAGACTGCTGCATAACTTGAGGCTGAGACAGTTTCCCTGGTATGCATGGGGGTGATGTGACAGACTGATGGGGTTGGTTTTCAGGCGCCATCTGTGCGCTTTCTGCAGAAGACTGGGTGGGAGATAATGTGAACGTGCTGGATCCACTGTCGGCCACCCAATTGACTAATGCCTGTACCTGCTCAGGCCTTACCATCCTTAGAACGGCATTGGGCCCCACCATATATCGCTGTAAATTCTGGCGGCTACTGGGACCTGAGGTAGTTGGTACACTAGGACGTGTGGATGTGGCAGAACGGCCACGTCCTCTCCCAGCACCAGAGGGTCCACTAACACCACCACGACCATGTCCACGTCCGCGTCCCTTACTAGATGTTTTTCTCATTGTTATGGTTCACCACAACAACAAATATATTATTTGGCCCAATGTATTGTATTCAAATTCAGCGGGATATAAATTTGAGGCCTAGTATTTAGGCGCTGGGTGACCGGTATGGATTTAGTGACAGAATTAGACTTGGAAATGCACAGAAGCGTGTGTGTGAAGTTATTCTGAATGACCCTATGTGCACCTTGAATATTATATACCCTTTTTGGGATAGATTTCAAATAGCTCTGATATAGCAGGAACCACTAAATTATGAAATTGCTAAATTGGGAATTGTACTTCAACCCAGAACAAAAAATGTGCTTTGACGGACACTAAATAACTTTCCCAGCCACAACAGGACAGCGGTAACGAGAGATTTAGCAGGATATAAATTTGAGGCCTAGTATTTAGACGCTGGGTGACAGGTATGGGTTTAGTGACAGAATTAGACTTGGAAATACACAGTAGCGGGTGTGTGTGAAGTTATTCTGAATGACCCAATGTGCACCTTGAATATTATATACCCTTTTAGGGATAGATTTCAAATAGCTCTGATATAGCAGAAACCACTAAATTATGAAATTGTTAAATTGGGAATTGTATTTAAACCCAGAACAAAAAATGTGCTTTGACGGACACTAAATAACTTTCCCAGCCACAACAGGACAGCGTTAACGAGAGATTTAGCAGGATATAAATTTGAGGCCTAGTATTTAGGCGCTGGGTGACAGGTATGGGTTTAGTGACAGAATTAGACTTGGAAATACACAGTAGCGGGTGTGTGTGAAGTTATTCTGAATGACCCAATGTGCACCTTGAATATTATATACCCTTTTAGGGATAGATTTCAAATAGCTCTGATATAGCAGAAACGACTAAATTATGAAATTGCTAAATTGGGAATTGTATTTCAACCCAGAACAAAAAATGTGCTTTGACGGACACTAAATAACTTTCCCAGCCACAACAGGACAGCGGTAACGAGAGATTTAGCGGGATATAAATTTGAGGCCTAGTATTTAGGCGCTGGGTGACAGGTATGGGTTTAGTGACAGAATTAGATTTGGAAATGCACAGTAGCGGGTGTGTGAAGTTATTCTGAATGACCCTATGTGCACCTTGAATATTATATACCCTTTTAGGGATAGATTTCAAATAGCTCTGATATAGCAGAAACCACTAAATTATGAAATTGCTAAATTGGGAATTGTATTTCAACCCAGAACAAGAAATGTGCTTGAACGGACACTAAATAACTCGCCCAGCTACAGCACTAGGGACAGATTTAGCTGGATATAAATTTGAGGCCTAGTATTTAGGCGCTGGGTGACAGGTATGGGTTTAGTGCCAGAATTAGACTTGGAAATACACAGTAGCGGGTGTGTGTGAAGTTATTCTGAATGACCCAATGTGCACCTTGAATATTATATACCCTTTTAGGGATAGATTTCAAATAGCTCTGATATAGCAGAAACCACTAAATTATGAAATTGCTAAATTGGGAATTGTATTTCAACCCAGAACAAGAAATGTGCTTGAACGGACACTA
Organism: Bufo gargarizans; assembly: GCF_014858855.1. NCBI lineage: Eukaryota > Metazoa > Chordata > Amphibia > Anura > Bufonidae > Bufo > Bufo gargarizans. Next base: position 219,684,947 of record NC_058082.1, on the reverse strand, counting down.
AATAACTCGCCCAGCTACAGCACTAAGGACAGATTTAGCGGGATATAAATTTGAGGCCTAGTATTTAGGCGCTGGGTGACAGGTATGGGTTTAGTGCCAGAATTAGACTTGGAAATACACAGTAGCGGGTGTGTGTGAAGTTATTCTGAATGACCCAATGTGCACCTTGAATATTATATACCCTTTTAGGGATAGATTTCAAATAGCTCTGATATAGCAGAAACCACTAAATTATGAAATTGCTAAATTGGGAATTGTATTTCAACCCAGAACAAGAAATGTGCTTGAACGGACACTAAATAACTCGCCCAGCTACAGCACTAGGGACAGATTTAGCGGGATATAAATTTGAGGCCTAGTATTTAGGCGCTGGGTGACAGGTATGGGTTTAGTGACAGAATTAGACTTGGAAATACACAGTAGCGGGTGTGTGTGAAGTTATTCTGAATGACCCAATGTGCACCTTGAATATTATATACCCTTTTAGGGATAGATTTCAAATAGCTCTGATATAGCAGAAACCACTAAATTATGAAATTGCTAAATTGGGAATTGTATTTCAACCCAGAACAAGAAATGTGCTTGAACGGACACTAAATAACTCGCCCAGCTACAGCACTAAGGACAGATTTAGCGGGATATAAATTTGAGGCCTAGTATTTAGGCGCTGGGTGACAGGTATGGGTTTAGTGCCAGAATTAGACTTGGAAATACACAGTAGCGGGTGTGTGTGAAGTTATTCTGAATGACCCAATGTGCACCTTGAATATTATATACCCTTTTAGGGATAGATTTCAAATAGCTCTGATATAGCAGAAACCACTAAATTATGAAATTGCTAAATTGGGAATTGTATTTCAACCCAGAACAAGAAATGTGCTTGAACGGACACTAAATAACTCGCCCAGCTACAGCACTAGGGACAGATTTAGCGGGATATAAATTTGAGGCCTAGTATTTAGGCGCTGGGTGACAGGTATGGGTTTAGTGACAGAATTAGACTTGGAAATACACAGTAGCGGGTGTGTGTGAAGTTATTCTGAATGACCCAATGTGCACCTTGAATATTATATACCCTTTTAGGGATAGATTTCAAATAGCTCTGATATAGCAGAAACCACTAAATTATGAAATTGCTAAATTGGGAATTGTATTTCAACCCAGAACAAGAAATGTGCTTGAACGGACACTAAATAACTCGCCCAGCTACAGCACTAGGGACAGATTTAGCGGGATATAAATTTGAGGCCTAGTATTTAGGCGCTGGGTGACAGGTATGGGTTTAGTGACAGAATTAGATTTGGAAATACACAGTAGCGGGTGTGTGTGAAGTTATTCTGAATGACCCAATGTGCACCTTGAATATTATATACCCTTTTAGGGATAGATTTCAAATAGCTCTGATATAGCAGAAACCACTAAATTATGAAATTGCTAAATTGGGAATTGTATTTCAACCCAGAACAAGAAATGTGCTTGAACGGACACTAAATAACTCGCCCAGCTACAGCACTAGGGACAGATTTAGCGGGATATAAATTTGAGGCCTAGTATTTAGGCGCTGGGTGACAGGTATGGGTTTAGTGACAGAATTAGACTTGGAAATACACAGTAGCGGGTGTGTGTGAAGTTATTCTGAATGACCCAATGTGCACCTTGAATATTATATACCCTTTTAGGGATAGATTTCAAATAGCTCTGATATAGCAGAAACCACTAAATTATGAAATTGCTAAATTGGGAATTGAATTTCAACCCAGAACAAGAAATGTCCTTGAACGGACACTAAATAACTCGCCCAGCTACAGCACTAAGGACAGATTTAGCGGGATATAAATTTGAGGCCTAGTATTTAGGCGCTGGGTGACAGGTATGGGTTTAGTGCCAGAATTAGACTTGGAAATACACAGTAGCGGGTGTGTGTGAAGTTATTCTGAATGACCCAATGTGCACCTTGAATATTATATACCCTTTTAGGGATAGATTTCAAATAGCTCTGATATAGCAGAAACCACTAAATTATGAAATTGCTAAATTGGGAATTGTATTTCAACCCAGAACAAGAAATGTGCTTGAACGGACACTAAATAACTCGCCCAGCTACAGCACTAAGGACAGATTTAGCGGGATATAAATTTGAGGCCTAGTATTTAGGCGCTGGGTGACAGGTATGGGTTTAGTGCCAGAATTAGACTTGGAAATACACAGTAGCGGGTGTGTGTGAAGTTATTCTGAAGGACCCAATGTGCACCTTGAATATTATATACCCTTTTAGGGATAGATTTCAAATAGCTCTGATATAGCAGAAACCACTAAATTATGAAATTGCTAAATTGGGAATTGTATTTCAACCCAGAACAAGAAATGTGCTTGAACGGACACTAAATAACTCGCCCAGCTACAGCACTAAGGACAGATTTAGCGGGATATAAATTTGAGGCCTAGTATTTAGGCGCTGGGTGACCGGTATGGATTTAGTGACAGAATTAGACTGGGATATGGCCAAAAAATAAACAGACTATTGCTGGTTAAATGCACTTGGTGTGACAGCTTCACCCTGATGTAGGCTTTAGCCAAAAAACAACCACACCATTGAGGGTTAAATGCACTTGGTGACAGGCGCAGCTTGCCCCTGATTTAGTATATGGCCAAAAAATGAACAGACTATTGCTGGTTAAATGCACTTGGTGTGACAGCTTCACCCTGATGTAGGCTTTAGCCAAAAAACAACCACACCATTGAGGGTTAAATGCACTTGGTGACAGGCGCAGCTTGCCCCTGATTTTGTATATGGCCAAAAAATGAACAGACTATTGCTGGTTAAATGCACTTGGTGTGACAGCTTCACCCTGATGTAGGCTTTAGCCAAAAAACAACCACACCATTGAGGGTTAAATGCACTTGGTCGCAGCTTGTGCTGGCGCACCACAAGACACAAAATGGCCGCCGATCACCCCAGAAAAATGTGACTGACAAACGGTCTGGGCAGCCTAAAAACAGTGAGCAATTGAGGATCAGCAGCTCAATGATCCACAGCTGCAGATCGATCAGTTAATCAAGTCCTTTGGAGGAGTTAATCTGCCTAATCTCGCCCTACTGTCGCAGCCGCAACCTCTCCCTACGCTAATCAGAGCAGAGTGACGGGCGGCGCTATGTGACTCCAGCTTAAATAGAGGCTGGGTCACATGGTGCTCTGGCCAATCACAGCCATGCCAATAGTAGGCATGGCTGTGATGGCCTCTTGGGGCAAGTAGTATGACGCTTGTTGATTGGCTGCTTTGCAGCCTTTCAAAAAGCGCCAAGAAAGCGTCACAAAAGCGCGAAGAAAGCGACGAACACCGAACCCGAACCCGGACTTTTACGAAAATGTCCGGGTTCGGGTCCGTGTCACGGACACCCCAAAATTCGGTACGAACCCGAACTATACAGTTCGAGTTCGCTCATCCCTACTCTCTAATCATTAGTATATAACTATACTATGAGGGTCCAATGTAATTAAACATTTTGCCTCTCCACTTGTCCCTCCTTGACACCATTCAAAATTGTAGTTCTCACATCATAAAGACAACTTGCAGGTATAAATAAGTATTATGGTATTTAATAAAACGCTATGTTACCTTATCTCGGTACCAAACTGCACCTTTTCCATGAGATGCTGGGCCTTGTTGACCCGGAGGCCCAGGTGGTCCTGGTTCACCCTACCAAAGTAAAGATAAAAAGACACAGGCCCATATTTACTTATCCTAAAGGTTGGCTTAAGCTTAGACAGACTGTCTAGACCTGCACCAGATTTATCAGAATGGCTCAGTCTGGGGGATAAATGTGGTCCAGGAACATATACTTTTCACTCATTCTATACCAAGTGGCTTACTTTAAGACAGATTTTTAAGTCATGTTTGTGACACAATTTTTGGCACATTGTAGGCTCGCTTCTTTACAACGAAACCCTACCCCTTGTTGAGCCTGTCAGAATAAAGTGTAGAAACCCTAAGTGCACCAAATAGCACCAATTTGTGCAACTTTTTAGATTAATTTTTGGTGCAGACACATTAGTTGATCTGAGCCATGGTGCCCACAGAATCTGCATTTAATAATAACATGAACAGAGCCCTCACTGTGTGAGAAAAATGAGTATCTAAAATATCTTACTCAAAGCTGTCAGTTAGCTGTGCAGACTGTATAAAATAATAAAGGCAACATTTTCTTGAAAAAAATTCAATGCAGTTGCCTGATTAACAAACCATATGTATTGAATGCATAAATAGCTAGAGCCCATCTGGATCACTTGTCCAAACCACATGATAACTACACTAAATGTTTCGAGCATGCTTGTAAAACATAATTAGAATTAGCAATATGTCCCATGAATTCGCTTCATAATTGTGCACAGAGTAAGACAGTGCTCAGTTCCTTATAACATCACACAATAACAATGGTTTTGAACCAAGTTGACGTTATATAAAGACTTGGGATGGCTGGGATGGCTAGGCTGAAAAGAAGCACAACAAAGTTGGACAACACCATTTGGGTTAGCAAGCTACATTTGAGGGAAAACTGCCATAATGCCTATATTGTCAATACATACCTGGATCACACCTTTCCTTAACTGTGTTCATTTTCTGGGAGTTATATATTGATGACCTATCTTCGTGACAGATCATCAGTATCTGATCAGTGGAGGTACAACTCCCGGCACCCACTACCGATCAATAGTTTGTAGAGTCCTGAGCATTCAGACGAGTGCTGCGGCCTCTCTATAATATACAGTACCAACGCTGTATGTTGTATAGCTTTACTGGACAGTGTTAAAAAGCTAAATTAATTCATTCTTTAAATAATTAAATTAATCGATTAATAATTATAGCTATACGGCTTTGTATAGTCTGAGTTTTCCAAAATGCTGTGTCTCATTAAAAAAAAAAATCTTCAACACATTTGACTTCCACAGAATTTGGTCCTATACTGATTTATCTACTGTTATCTACTCATAATATAAACAATACTCACCTTTTCACCCTGTGGTCCATTGGAGCTTAGCCCCATTGAGCCCTATAGAGGTACAAAATAAAGGGCCTTTACAGAAATGTTTTATGTTAAAGTTGACTGATATTTTTTTAAGATATAACCTACACCTACCTTTGGTCCCGGAGGACCAGGTGGACCAGGTGGTCCCTGAAATGAAACAGAGATAAGGTCTTAGAAGTATATATAAAATACAATGATCTGTTTATAGTAGATCACCTAGGACATCTATAATATTAACAGACTATTAGTTTATATTATATTATGTATTTGTAAGCCCCTCTTGATGTACAGCAACATGGAATGAATGGCACTTTCAAATAAATAATAATAATAGTTTCTTGTAACGCTTGGACAGATTTCAATGGGGATGCATGGAAAGAAAATGAAAGACATTTGTTCATTTGCTCACCAGTAAACTTGAAGCTATAGAAAATATGGCAAATAAACGAAAATTCACGACATATAACATTATCACATTTCAGACATATTACTGTAGATATTTTAGTTATGGTTAAAAAAAGGTTTTCCTGCCATTTAAACTATATAGTCAAGTTAACTTAAGTAAATATGCAAAGATACACAAATCCATAATTGATCAAAAGAATTTTGACCACTGATAATGAACATGATAAATTCCCAACAGGCAGTCTAAAAGATGTAATCAGTCAAATGAGCATTGGCTGATCTGCAGCACAATTGCAAGGGCCAATTATGGGGAATTACCATTCATATGAATGCTCATTCCCGATCCTATGGCAGTGTAATAGGGCACGAAGAAGCTACTGTTCCATATACAGAAAATGATTTACCGGTACATCTTTCCAACATGCTATCTGACTTTTGCTTGAAAGGACTTGCTTCATTTGTATTAGTTATTTGCCTTTTTTATTTTTCTTTCACCCTCTTTTATTCATTTGACATTTTGGAGCTTTAGACTTAATTATGGCCATCAATATGAGATCTGTTAGAAGAGGCTGGGTGCTCCATGAGTGCCGTGGACTCTTCCTAGACCAGTGACATCCCCTTACGTCAGTCAGATGGCCTACCTGCAGCTCAACCCCATTAAAGTCAATAGGGCTGAGCTGTAATACCAAGCACAGCCGCTATATGATGTACAGCACTGTGTTTGGAAAGCTGGCAGGTGCCTGCAGTGCTCACCAGAGTTCCGGTGAGTATATTGGCTCCCTGAAACAGCTGATCGGTGGGGGTGCCAGGATTTGGATCCCCGCCAATGTGATAATGATGAACTATCTTGAGGATAGGTCATCATTATCTTTTCCAGGATAACCCCTTTAAACCATGACAGATCATCTCCATTGAAGTACCATATTACACATGTCAATACAAGTCAATAGAGAGGGCAGGGGGGATAAGTAAAGGAGTCCTGAGTGAGACAGAACTCCTGGAGAGATGCTACATGACAAGATCACATCTATTAACTACCCTTGCCATTTTAGGCGAATTATACAATGAAAGTTATTGAAAACAAACTATCACTATAATAAAAAAAAACTGTATAATTAAAACACGCATTTAGTGGGCAAATGTCAGCAGCTAAAAGGCAGCTGAGACATGGTCACAAGCCGCTAAAAACCACACTGTTTACCTTCTCAAATGGGTGAAGTGTTCAATGCGATTGATAATGGGCACATCATTTTGCAGGTAAACAGTAAATTTTCCCGCAAAACTTGATCGTTGTTAACAATTGTTTTGAAAACTGCATCTCCCCTAAACTCTTTGGGGAACATTAATCATGACCTGCATTTCAACAGCAGTCTTGATATGCCCTGAGCTGCTGGAAGATGTGTCATAACTTAGGTGCATCTTCCAGGAGACCATGCATCTGAAATGCATGGCAGCTCGGAGCTGGTGTAAATGAAAATAATGGACCTAGGTGCTGGCCCTGCCACACCCTTGCCATGCTCCCTTTTTGGGCAGCATAGGAACGCCATTTGCAACAAAATTTTGTCACAGTAGCATTTAAAAAGTTGAAAATGTGGTGTTTGTGACTTTCTTACATACATCATAAAAACAGTACAGGGAGATGATAAATCTTCCTCTTTGTGTTTTCACCATCTTCTAAGCTACCTACTATTTCCTAACCTACCTACCTAAAATACCCACTCTCAGTGTGTAGCACTGCCATAATTCCTAGGCAGTATGGGGTATGATTCAGAGCTTTCCTTTGCCTGCTATATTCAATCATTGTCTACTCCTCAGAGACACCTCTAGAACCTACCCTTTTCTGACTGTGACACTCTCATTGTTGCTTTGATCCATTCTCATCTTGATTACTGTAAGCAGACTAAATTCTCCCCTCTCCACTCTATCTTGAGCACAAAAACCAGGCTCATTTATCTGTCCAGTCACTACCCTGTTGTCTCCACCTTGTGCCAGTCACTGCACTGGTTACACATACAGTATAGAATTAAAGTTCTTCTCATCCACAGAGCTCTCTACAGTTCTGCACCCCCTATATCTCCTCCCTCATCGATCTCTACCACCCTACTTGTGCTCTCCATCCTGAATGAGCCTGATTCTCTCAGTTAACAATATCCACCACATCCCATGCACTAAAAAGCACTACATATACTGGCTGGTGACGGCTCATTTAGTTAACTTATTTAGTTAAGATGGCCAGATCGTTGTACAAAACAATCACTTTTTACCTTTCCTGCCAACTCTATTTCCTCATAGATTGTAAGCTTGAATTGTTGATTAGTTTGCTACTCAGTAATATCTAATTTTGGTTGTCCATGTACCCTCTGATTGTAAAGTGCTGTGGAATATATTGTGCTATATAAATAAATATGATGAATATTACTGTTACTGTTCTTAGTTTGGGCCACCCAGCAGCTGTTGTGTGTGGCTTTACCTTTAAGTCCTAATTTGGTAAAATATAAACAACCGTGAGCACAATATGTATTTTTCTAACATTTTTAAAATAGATACTTACAGTACGTCCTGTTAGACCGGGAGGACCTACTGGGCCTTCTAAACCAGGCAACCCAGGTGTACCCTGTAAGAACATACATGCAATATATTAACAATGGTAATATTAACGCAACCTGTACAGTGCTGGAAAGGTATTTTCAAACAGCAGAGGCACATGGCTAATATCTGCAACCGCCAAAAATGCAGATTGCAGGGATTTTACCCTTTAGATGTGATGGTCAAGGGTGACCATAGCATCTAAATTATGAAAAACCCGGAAGTGCGCGTTTCCAAGTTAGGACCGGCTCCCCAGTGCGGCAGCTGTGGAAGCTGGTCCTTCGTTCTAATGCGCTGAGTCTCCCTGAAGAGACTCAGCATATTAGAGCTGCAGTTCCTATGGAGGCCTGCAGATGGCAGGTCAACATAGGATAACTGCAAACTGCACTTATACTGCAGTTCTATGGAACTACAGTATAAGCTAAAATAAATCTAAGTAACTTTTTTTAGCCTCCTAGAGGGGCTAAAAAAAATCAAAAAATAAAAGTCAAAATAAAAAAATATATAAAAAATTTAAATCACCCCCTTTCCCCAGAGTAAAAAAAAATTACATAAACAATAAAAATAAACATCATGGGTGTCATCGAATCCGAAAACACCTGTACTAAAAATTGAATTTGAAAAATGTGATCAAAAAGACATACAGACTCCAAAATTGTATCAATAAAAACTACAGATCGTCCCACAAAAAAATAATCCAAATACAGCTTGGTAGACTACATTACTGTGGCGGAATTGCGTTTATTTTCCAATTGCACCCCATTTGGAATTTGTTTCCCCCTTCCCACTACATTATATGCCATATTAAATGGTGATATTAGAAAGTTCAACTTGTTCATAAAAAACACGCTCTCATATGGCTATGTGAACAGAAAAAAAAAGTTATGGTTTCATGAAGATAGAGAACAAAAATAAAACTGCAAAAATGAAAAAAACTCCAGTATTCAAGAGAATAATCAGAATGTATCTATGTATCATAATTATATACATTTAACTTACTGGTAAACCAATTATTCCAGGTAAACCTTTATCTCCTTTTATCATTAATCCTTGCATACCGAAGACCTCTCCGGGATCTCCCTGAAAAAATACACAAAATAAACTGAATGTAATGGACTGTAGTGGAAGCTTAATTTAAAAGGTTTTTAGGAGACTTAAATACCGATGACCTAACCCCTGGACAGGTCATCAATATCTGATTGGTGAGGGTCTGACACTCGGAACCCTGGTCAGCTGTTTGAGAAGGCTCCAGCGCCTTTTCTTTGCTCACCAAGCATAGAGCTGTACGTTGTACAGCAGCTCTGCTTGGTATCACAGCTCAGCCCCATTCACTTGAATGGGGTAGAGCTGCACCTAGGTCATGTGACCGATGAATGTGCCGTCACTTGGCGTTGGGATAGCTGCAAGAAGGCTGCTGCACTACTGTGAGCTGCAGCTGCCTTCTCAAACACCTGATCAGCGTGGGTCTCGGGTGTTGGGCCAGAGAGGACAGACAGGAAAAGCTGTGGTAGAAGTGCTGCTGCTCATTATTCACCCCCCACACATCCTCTCAGTACTTCATGTCTCCTCATGAACTCCCTTTCTACAGATATTCGGCTAAAGTTCTTACCAGCTGTATTCAGGATCATAATCCCTGACAAGCAGAGCAGAGAGGAGGATGAGGCAGCTCTTTAGCTTACTGCTCTGAAGTAACTTGTCCTCCTGTGTGATTAGGACAGGTTTTGTGTGCACTAATAGGACAGCGGCCATTTTAATTCTCCTAATGATTGCTCCCTAGTCAAAATGAGCCATTATAACTAATGAAAGGTATTTGGGAATATATACCAAAATTAGAAAATGAACAGGCGGCACTCATATTTGGGAATATATTTATAGTATAGTAATATTTAAGTATTTTCATTTTCTTAATTTCCAGAGAACCCCTTTAAGCAAGGTGGTTGAGTTATTGCATTTTAATACGGCTCTTCAGTTTGACTAGCTAATACTGTATGTCATTGTCATACCTACCAGTGTATTTAAAGGGGCTGAATGAGATAAAAACATGGTTGCTTTCTTTCAAAAATAACTGTTAAATTGGCTTGAAATGCATGCAATTCTACATGCAGATAATGGACAGTGCGGGAAAAAGTACCTTTTTTTCTAATCTAATACAAGAAAGGTCACTGTACTTTCACACAACGTTGTATATATTAATAGTACAGGCAAATATAGGAAACTTTGTAAGGCCTCTTGAACACAAAGTTTATTTTTTTCGTTAACATTCCATTTTTTGCGTTCCATATACGGACTGTATACGGAACCATTCATTTCAATGGATCCGCACAAAAAATGGAAGGTACTCCGTATGCTTTCCGTTTCCGTATTTACGTTTTTCCGTTTCGTTCAAAGATGGAACATGTCCTATTATTGTCTGTATAACGGACAAGGATAGTACTGTTCTATTAGGGGCCAGCTGTTCCGTTCAGCAAAAAACGGAATGCACACGGACGGCATCCATATTTTTTGAGGATCCGTTTTTTGTGGACCGCAAAATACTGAAAAAGCCATACGGTCGTGTGCAAGAGGTCTACTATATATTGCCTTCTCTCAGAAATTTGTGAGACGTCCATCATGAAATACCAAGACAAGGCTGTCTGCTCACTGAAGGATCAGATTACATCATTCCATAAAAGTCTATAGAGAGGGGGAGGGAGGAGATGCAGAAAGAAACAGAGCGAAAGGCACTGCATGGGAAGCAGTTAATAGTGGGTGTTCTATATCACCCAAGTGGTTCATTCAAATCTGTACTGCTTAGTACTTCTCTATATTGTCTTAAATAGTGATTCTATATAGTGCCAAATACAAGTCATATCATGGCCAGATATAGTTTTATAACTCGTGTACACTCATACGGCAGCTTATTCAGAAAAGTCATCTGAAATGACACGAATTAACACCCTGTAATTCACTGGACTGTTTTAATGAACACAAATGGACATGAATTGATTTACTACGACATACCTTAATTCCTGGAAAACCTGGAGGACCCTAAAGTAACACAATTGGTTAGTAAAAGAAAAGCTATACATTTTAAGAAAAAGTTCACATTTATATATTAGGAAATTGCATTAACAATAGTGTACATGCCTTAACCTAGAGTATTTTCTGAATAATAGCCAAAGCCAGCTCACCCACTTCAACTAGGGGCGTCCCACATACATGAATGGTGAAGAACTGGCACAAATAGCAGAAGGAAGCTTCAGCACTCCAGGGTGATCTCATAAAAGCGGTTTCTTCTTGATGATCTCATATCCACAAAGGTGCAGTACAAAATTCAGTAAACTAAAACTTGCTTACATGCTTCGGATGCAAACTGCTTTTATGATATCGCCCTGCAGTTCTGAAGCTTCCTTCTTCTATTAGTATTATCTGAATGACTTCCTTTATAAGGTACAACTCTTTAGGTAATAGAAGATAGAAACAACCGGAAGACCATGGACCCATAGAGAGCAGAAGTATAGTCAAGACAGCTGTGAACTTCTTTTTGAGGTTCCTTGAGGCTAGTGACTTTTGATTGCCATTAGTCACAGTAGATATTGCAACCTCAATGTTTCCCATTGGGAAAAGTAATGAGTAATCTTGTAAATATCACAAAAAGTTAGCACAGCATAGGACAGCAAGCTATACTGTTTAGCTAACTCAGGAACAGTATAGCTTGCTGTGCTACGCTGTTTCCGTTGCTGTCATGCACTGCAATGGGAGCGACTGAAACAGCGAGCACCAGGCCGCTCCACTGTTTCCTGATCACTTGGTGGTCCAGACAGTCTCATCTCACCTTAGAAACGGCGAGATGAGACAACCCCTTTAATAGAAGAAGTTACAGAACTCTGCATCATTCGATAATATGGTATACAAGAGAGGGCTCATGAAAACCTCTAACAGAATAGACTGTGTACATAAGAGAATTTGTAAGAGAATACCTATTCTTACTAACATAATCACTAAAATGCAACTATTTATAAATCATAATTTGTGAATTTTCCTTCTACTAATCTATCACCCTTTTTTTATTTGTCCAAATGCTCAGTTACTGTATACAACTATCTTTCATATATTTGTACTGTTGACAATACAGATTTAAGTTCTTGCTTGTTTCTGTACAATGGTCACCAATGAATTTCATGAGTTTACTTAAAGGAAATCTGTCACCACCTGGCTCACTATGAAGCCATGTGACATACCAGATTCACTCCCGCCAATACATTCTGATGGTGTTCGTCCTATTTCCATCATCAATGACCCCATTGTGGAGAACTTATGGTTTTTATTGTATGCTAATTAACCCCTTGTGGTAACAAGGGCAGTGCTGTTGCAGCTCACTGCATCCGATGTTCTGTCTTTGACTGACAGGGCCAATCAGTGCAGAAGAACTCATGTCTGGCCCTGAAGTCTCCCGAAATCTCGAGATTGCTTGTCTCATTCACTGTTTGGCACAGAAGTTCACCAGCTGATGGATTCTGTACTGCGTCTCTGCTGAACAGTGAAGTGAACAAGCAATTGTGAGACTTTGGGAGACTTCAGGGCCAGGTTTGAGTACATCTTCTCTGCCTGGCCCTGTCAGTCAAAGTGGTGGGGAAACTACCGGGAAGGAAAAGGCGCAGAACCTCGGGCGTCGCGAGGTGTGACTGCACCACCATAGTTGCATCCAGGGTCTAAAAAACGTATTTCTCCACAAACGGGTCACCGATGCAAATAGGATCAAAATCATTAGGCTGTATTGACAAGCGCACATCTGGCATGTAAGATGGCTTTATAGCAAGCTATGTGAAGACAGATTTCCTTTAAAGGGAACTTGTCAGCTCCCTTATGGTGCCCTCTCTGATTTCAGCAGTCTACGTCTTACAGCTGGCCATACGGTTTAGACAGCTGTCAGCCAAATGTTCATTTGGAAGACAGCTATGTCTCCCAAATTAATCCAAATGCATTCTGAATGGCATGACGGGAGTCAGACTCCACTGCACTGGCGTATCTCTCCGAGAAGAAAAAGATTGGGCATGTTAAATTCTGTCTATGGCAGGTGGGCGCGAGAGTGGCAGCTCATGACTAAACGCTTTGTTACACTGGCCAATAGTCGGCCAAATCATTGCCAACTAGCCGACGTGTTTGTAGGAACATTCGTTACTAATGATCTGACAGCGTAAGGGTACATGCACACGTTCAGGATTCATGTGCGGAGCATCCGCACTGAAATCCGCAGGTGTTCGCAGGCAAATCTGTGCGGTCAATTGGTGCAGATTTGCATGCGGTTTTGGTGCGGATTTTCCGCATGCGGATTTTACTAAGTGAATAAAGTAAATCCGGTCAGGAAAAATAAAATAAATTGACAAACTGCGGATTTTAAAATCCGCACCGCAGGTCAAAATCCACGCGGATAAAATCTGCATTGTGTGCACTGAGAATTTCAAATTCTCATAGAATACAATGTACATGACCTCGTGTGCATTTAGCCTAATACTGCTGCCGATTACCCAATGAATGAGCAAACACTTGTTTATCGGGCAATCCAGGTTTTTAAGAAGGCTTCATCACTTGTGGGCAGCAGATCGTTCTGTCTAATCAATTTCTGCTGCCAGCAAACAACAAGTCAGTATAGGGACGAGTGATGACATTAGCGATCATTCCTCCCCGTTACTATGGAGAAGATCGCATGTAATAGCAATGTTGTCCTCCGCTAATGAGCAGGCGACAATCACCTGTAAAATCTTTTAATGTGACTCTTCTCTGGGAGTCAGCAAATCTTCTCTAGCTGGTGCTGCATAGATTAAAGAGTAATGCTGGATTTACTCAGCCTGATGGAGCAGGTGATTATCGGGAAGGACTCATTCCTTCCTGACAATTGCCTGCTTGTCAGTGCAGGTGAAGTGCTGCATTTACATGAAGCGATGACCTTACTGGTTACTGATATCACTCATCCACATATAGATTCATTGTTTCTGGGCAGCAGAGTACTGTTTAGTAGACAAGATCTGCTGCGCCAAAACAATGATTAAGGTGTCCACAGGAAAAATGAATTCACTTGATAAACGAACTAGTTCATCGGCAATCTGCAGCATCTTTACATGAGCAGATTATCGGAATGACAGTTCATATGAATGTTCATTCCAGATAATCTGCCCAACAAATTAGGAAATGTAAATGCACCTTAAAGGCTATGTACACCTGTTTTTTTTTTTTTTTTACTATTGCACTGTACTCATTTTGAGCTAAAAAAAATTCTTTAAATTGGTCTTTATTAAAAATATAGCATTCTTATTTCTGTACAGAGCTGACATGCTCTAATAGCCCCCTTTGGATTTTTTGTCTTTTCTGTCATCTGAGGAGCAGACTTGCTCCTTATCTCTGCACTTTCATATTAAAAACACTTATTAAAACTCAATCCTTATCTTACTGATACATGTGGCTTAAATAAGTGTTTATGACCTGTTAGTAGTTTAGAGCTAAGGTTTATTAGATCAACGGCCCAAAGGGAACGTGAAAGTACCAGTCACACAGCTAGAAAAACTCTTAACCATTTGTGACATAACAGCTCAATATGTTTAATAAAGGCCAATTGAAAAAATATATTTTTAGCCAAAAATGAGTAACATGTAATCATTATAAAAAATTGCCTCCAAAGGTGAACATAGCCTTATGATTTTCTTCATCTGTATACTAATTTTATAATGGTATCATCTATAAACCATAAAAAGATGTAGTACTTACTGGATAACCTAATAACCCTGGAAGACCAGGTGGACCCAGTGGTCCTCTTTCACCCTATGAACAAAACAGAAGGTTTATGTTAAATTAAAACAATATTACAAAACAATATTTGAAAAAAAAAATGTATATCAGTAAATATGATCCATAACTTACCTTTGTACCATTGCAGCCTGGAATGCCAGATGGGCCTGGAGGGCCATCTTGACCAGGTATGCCCTTTATAAATATAAAATATACATTACTATACCATTTTCCAATATGATAAAGTATTTGTTCAGAAAGCAACCAATACATACAGGGAGACCAGGGTTTCCTGGAAATCCAGCAGATCCAGGGGGCCCCTGAATTGAATGAGAGAAAAAAACAATGAATTTTCTTACTGAATTGCTTCACAGTGCAAGCCACTTTTAATATAAAATACATAGGATAGCAGATTATTATTTTTTTTTTTTTTATCCGCATAGACATTCAGACACAAAATAAAAGACATACTGTAGGCCTTACTGCTAGCAAGGAGAAGAAGGCATTACTTACTGATCAGAAGAACAGATGCCTTAGAGTTATTGTCCTACAATTTTCTATTTAACAGGAAATGTATCATCCCCTCTGCACCAGAGAACAGGCTCCAAAAAGTTGCAAAATGTGGTGCACGCTGTAGTTGCACAACATTTTGAGACTTCTGGGGGGTTTAGGTACTGATTGCCACTTTTTAAAGTAGCTAGTTGTCTAGGGCCAGCATTGATGGCCGTCACTTTTATTATAATCTACTCCCGGAAACTGACATAGATTACAGCACAAATCTACATCAGCAAGGAAGCAATCTCCGCTTTGGCAGACAGACCTGCACAGATGAAGCACAAACATTAAGGGACATGGAACTCTTAATAATCGTGGCTCATCTGGTGCAAGAGGGGGAGAAAGTAAGATCAGAGTCTTGATAATCTCCCCTTTAGATTTTCTGTTAGATCATTCAAATCATAATTTTTTATTTGTAGTCATTAAAAAGAATCATCTCTCTATCTAGAACCCCTGGGGATATTTGGGTATCCTCTGAGAATGTCCGCTTAATGTGTCAAGTGCCAGTGAGGAGTAGCCATTTCTTGTGCGTTGATTGTCTCCGGCTGGCCAGCAAAATAGCAGCAAACCCATAGAATGTGTACAAGAGGATCTGGATAGTGAGACTGAGTTATTGAGCACCAGGTCAGGAGGACATTCTAAGGGGCAACAAAAGTACATGGGGGGTGCCATTACAAGTAGGTAACAGCAATATCGAGACACAGGAACTTTTCTCTTAAATGATTTGATCAACAAGAAATTGTTTTACTTCATCAAAATGAATGTCTCTCATTCTTTGAGTTCAGTTCTGCTATGAAAATTTTAGCTTGAGCAAGAAATGTATGGATACGAAAAATAATCAAGGTTGACTGAATGGTGGAGAAATTGAATGATCTACAGCCCAAGTTACATTATATTTCTACAATTAGAACTAATTATATATACGTATTATGTTAAATAGAACTTACTCTGTTTCCTTTTGTGCCTGGAAGTCCTGGTTCTCCTGTGTCACCCTGTAATAGAAGAATATTTCATATATAGTGCATGTAAAGAAGGTAAACAGTAGTGGAGTATCATATGTATAACTTACTTTCTGCCCCAATGGTCCAGGGGGTCCCTCTGGTCCTTGAAGCCCAGGAAACCCAATAATGCCAGGCAGACCAGGTAATCCTCGTTCACCCTTGCAAAGACAGCAGAAATGTGATGAAGTTAGAAATGGTACTTAACTATTGTCACAAATAAAGATATCATAGTATTCTTCTGCTGTGTTACTATGTTTTACCAAATCCTAACATCAGAACACATGAACAGGTTTTTAAACATTCTGCTTACAAATACTTCCTTTTCTGCTCTCTTTTTCCCAACACACATTAAAAAATAATTTTATGACAGAAATAATCTCCTGTAGTTTATGGCACCATTCACTCCAGTATTAATTAACCGCTCTTCTATCTTGCAAAGGTAACATTATTAACAAAAGAAGAGTTTAGAAAAGTTTCAACAATATGGATTTTTCTAAAATAATAGATTGGGAAGGGTATGATTAAAATCTGACTTTTTAGCACAACATGCTTTTATTCCAAAACACCAAAACAAAATGTATAAAAAAAACTTGTAAACTAAATAAAGCAGGTAAAAGTGACAAATATCACAATTCCACCCTTTGGCCACAAGGGGGAGTGCAGTGCATGGAAATAAATACAACTTGTGTTTTCCTCACATACAGTGCTGCAAGCCCCTCCTGAGAGATTGATCAGTATTAATAAGGATATAGTCTCACTGGTAAATTTGTTGCAGAAATTTCTGTCATTGCCGCATTCTCCATAATTCAACAAAAACAATTGTATTGAGATGAATTAAATTGATTTCTGTCTCAATATCCTCAAACAATAGTGTAATTTTACTAGTATGAAATGAAGTCATGAAAAGAGAATTTCATGGGAAATATATACGCTTTTTTTTGCATTGCTGACTTCAGATTAGTATAAGGAGTCTTACACTGTATTTCTGTTAAATCAATACAATGATCCCTCAAGATACAATGGTCTCAGGATACAATATTTTCAACATACAGTGGTCTTCTGTGACCCATCGTAAGTTGAAACCAGACTCAACATACAATGTCTCCGACTCAGATCCAACCAATCAAGGCCACTTCTCTGGTAAAATATCTGTATCAGTTGCTGGTTAGCAGCTATTCCTGATTGTTATATGTAAGGACATGTTTTATCTGTCTTAGTTATCTGCTTATTTTTCCAAAATCTTCATTTTTTCTTATCTTGGATGACATTTTGGGGCTTTGGAACCGATTACTCAATTTACAATGGTTTCAACATACAATGGTCATCCTGGAACCAATTAATATTGTAACTTGAGGGACTACTGTATACTGCATAATATATTTTTGTTATAGAAATGAACGTACTACCAGAGTTTACCGTATCTGGCATAACCAGTTGCTTTCTGGTATAAATGTTGGCTTTTGGCTGGACCAAAAGTGCTGTATGCAGGACTTTTTGTCCATCAGAAAGTCAGCATTTATACCAGAAAGCGGGTCGGGCCCCATTATAATCAGGGAGGATCCAAAGGTGCAGTACGCTGGATACGGTAAACTCCTGTAGTCTTTTCTCTGCCGGAACAGATAAATGGAGATTCTAAATGAATATGTGAACGTAGCCTAACATGGTTTGCGAGGGTGAAAAAAAGACCCCATACACCCATCCAGTTCAGCCTATAAAAGGTATGATGTAATTGTGACACGTGTCATTGGATATTATGCAGGTATTTTGGCTCCACAGAATAGAGCGGTGGGCATTTTGTGCTGTTACACATTATTTTTATCTTATGCATTATACATGCTTATGCTTTAGGTCACATTTTTGGAGGAGAAAATCTGCATTAGAGTAGATTCTTTCCAACTTTGTTAACCATCCATATTTCTAGTGTGACCGCAGGTTTAAGACCTATTATAAGGATGCTGTGAATGTAGGTCAAACCCATGGTCAGGCCATCACACAGAAAAGAAATACTGAAGGATCACATAGCCAGAACACAGACATGTGAACGGGCCTAAAACAGAAGAATCCTAGATGCATTTAGACAAACCTGCCCCATATTTGCACCCACGTGTGACTGTCCCCTGCCGCGGTGTGTTGTGACTGTGTCTGGATCTGTCTGACATTGGTGGGATTTCATTCTGCTGGTTTCTGCTATGACTATGATGTGCTGTTTACATAAATGGGCTACCAAAAGTGGATGTATCTTGAAATGACACAATAGAATATCTATTCTGCTAGAATGATTAGCTGCCACATGTTTTTCTGGTTTCCTCAGTTTTGTGGGACATTGTGTATGTTCAAATGACTCACTAAACGGTAAGGATACAGCACCAGGAAAAGATTGTACTTATTGTTCCTGCTTTAAATAACTCTTGCATCTGGATAACTACTTCAGTTGTCCACCACCAAAAAATAACAGTATGATATTAGCATCAGAAGGAAATGTACAAAATGCTAATCTATTATTTTAACTTAATCTGTCTGAAGTTTTACCCATGCAAAACTACTGACAGCACTATGTTGGGGCCAAAGAGAGCAGGGCAAACACACCTTTTTTGGAACTTTTATTATCAGGAGTCGTGTGAATATGAACTTTTATTATCAGGAGTCGTGTGAATATGAACTTTTATTGTGCCAGGGACTGCTCATGCAAGTGCAATGGTGCAGAACTTGACAATGAAGTGCTCTATGTGTTTAGCAGCTTCAGAGTCCCTATCCTTTGCTTTGAGTGACTGTCAAGAAAGGTCAAAGCAGAGATAATAGAGTACTTCACAATGAAGCGCCACCACCTGAGCACTTGCAGGGGCAGAACTTGGAAGAATAACAGTTTGCGTTCGCACTACTCCTGATTACAAAAGCTCAGACAAAGGTATGTTTTTCTTTCTCTCCCTGGGCCCTACCTAGGGAATTTAGCAGTTCTGCAGGATCAAAACTGCTGACAGACTCCCTTTAGTATGTCTTTTTCTACCTTTTCAGACCTTTTTTTTAACCCAAAACAAGACACAAAAAAGTGTGTGTTATGTGTTTTTGCCAACAAGTAACAGCGAAATGAAAAGTGCCACAAAATGCTGTGGAAAATCATGGCATTTTTTCTTCACTAGAAAAAGGCTGTGGATTAGAGGAAAGTGAATAAATGAATTCTTGCTCTCCTGCCCACCTGCTGCTGACTGACAGTCTTCTACCTAGTTTTCTCCCTTTCTCTCTAGGAGAGAACTGCCAATCATCAGCAGATGGGTGAGAGAGCAGGAGATTAGGAATAACCAGGACTCTTCTCAAGTAGATTGGACTCTTTTCAAGGCCTGGGCTGTAATGATTATGATGCTGGTTCTCGGCAACCACTTACTTTTAGCTCATGAGTGACACACCGCTGAAATCAGTATTTCTGTCACTATTTTAGGTGGCCCTAAGTGAGGTTTGCATAACATTGGTGACAGGTTGTCTTTAAGGCTGGTTTCACACATAGGTTTTTAGTAGAGGTTATCTGTATTTTTGTATTTTCTTTTTTTTTTTTTCGTAGTGCTATATGTGATACAAAAACACCAGCTCCAGATGTTAGCTGAAGGTGTCTAGGAAATATAAAACAGTGAACAGACATTTTTTTTGCTACTGGAATTTTTTGTCATGTTTCTTTGAAAAATGCAGCATGTTGTAGCTTTTGCCGTTTTTCCAGCAGTTTTGACAACACCTTTTCTATAGGTAAAAAAAAGCCATAGCAAAAGTGGTGCAAAGGAAAACTGGCTTAGACGCCCACAGCAAGCAATCATAGGGAGCCTTTTATTTTCCAAGGGAACTCTGAAAAATGAAAGGTGGAATCTGATTGGTTGCTCTGGGCAATTAAGTCAGCTTTCCTTTGCATCACTTTTGCTAAATCTTCCCCAATGTGTATGTGTGCAAAAAATACCATTAAAAAAAATGCAAATGAACAGAAAATGTGCCAAAACGTGGCAAAATTTGGGTGCAGAATTTTGGCACAAAGTAGGACACCTAATATGTGGTGTAAAGTCAGACAAAAGTGTCTAACTTCTAGCAAGATGCTACAAATTTATTATATAGCGAGAGCCACTGTAATAAATTTGGCGCATCTTTAGACAGTATAAGCCAGTCACTTATTGTTTTTGTGACTGGCTGCAGTAGTGTTTGGGGCACTGCTAAAACATCACTGGTTGAGGCACTGGGAAGTGAAAATAACAATGGCACTAGATTGGAGGGGGCCAGGAAGATAAGTTTAAGTGTGTTTATTATTTTATAGGCTGTTGACAGGTCCCCCTAATAAAATATATCTTGGACAACCACCTTAAGTACAGTATAGTGCATAAAACATGTTTCACATAAAACAGAACTACCCTTTTAAAAATTTAAAGGTACAACAGCAATACATGTACATTTTGAATGCCATTCTTCTGAGCAATTACATGGGTTGTCCCAGGACAGAAACCTATCCCCTATCTACAAGTGAAACTCGAAAAATTTGACTATCGAACAAAAGTTCATTTATTTCAGTAATGCTACTTAAAATTAGAATATTGTGAAAAGGTTCAATATTCTAGGCCAGCGGTTCTCAACCTAGGGGTCGCGACCCCTTTGGGGGTTGATCGTCCCTTTCCGGGGGGTCGCCTGAGGCTTCCTATTATGCCCCCGTTCCCGCCCCCCAAATGAGCCGCCGCCGCAGTCAAGCACAGGGAGATGAGCGCTTCCATTGCGCTCATCTCCCTTGTAATCTGCCTGTGCTGCGGCGGTGCAGGGGAGGGAGAGGTGTGTCCCCTCCCCTTCCTCTGATAGGCTGCCGGTGCACTAGGCCGGCAGCCTATCAGAGGCCGGCGCAGGCGGCGCGATGACGTCATCACGCCGCCTGAGCCTTACAGTGCGGGACACAGGCCAGAAGAGGCCTGCATCGCATCGCTGACACTGAGGTAAGTATAAGTGTTTTTTTATTTTATTACAATACTGGCACATGATGATGATGATCATCAGACTTAATACTGGCTGGCACATGATGATAATGGGGGGGACTTAATACTGGCTGGCACATGATGATGATGGGGGGGACGTAATACTGGCTGGCATATGATGATGATGGGGGGGACTTAATACTGGCTGGCACATGATGATGATGGGGGGGACTTAATACTGACTGGCACATGATGATGATGGGCCAGTCTTTATACTGGCACATGATGATTGGGGGAGGGCGACTTTATACTGGAACATGATTGGGGGGCGACTTAATACTGGCACATGATGATGATGGGGGGGACTTAATACTGGCACATGATGATGATGGGGGGGACGGGGACTTAATACTGGCACATGATGATGATGTGGGGGACTTAATACTGGCACATGATGATGATGGGGGGTGACGACTTTATACTGGCACATGATGATGATGATGGGCGAGGGAGCTTTATACTGGCACATGATGATGATTGGGGGGACGACTTTATACTGGCACATGATGATGATTGGGGGGACATATCAGATATTTACATTACAATTCATAACAGTAGCAAAATTAGTTATGACGTAGCAAGAAAAAAAATGTAATGGTTGGGGGTCACCAGAACATGAGGAACTGTATTAAGGGGTCACAGCTTTAGAAAGGTTGAGAACCACTGTTCTAGGCTCAAAGTGTCACACTCTAGTCAGCTAATTAATCCATACCCCCTGAGCAAAGGGTACCTGAGATTGTAACTTTGGGGTTTTCATAAACTGTAAGCCATAATCATCCAAATTATAACAAATAAAGGCTTGGTTTCACCTTTTAAGTTGAATTACTGAAATAAATGAACTTTGCACAATATTCTAATTATTTTAGTTTCACGTGTACATGATAGGGGATAGGAGTCTGGTTGACAGGGTTCTGACCACTTGGAGCCCAACCAATCACAACAAAGGAAGGTCCTGTGCCCCCACATATGAATGGAGCGGCAGTTGAGCATGGGTGCTTGGTTACCTCTTGCAGTCCCATAGAGATGAATAGAGCAGCAGCACACGTTTGAAGGACTGTCGATTCATACAGGCGGTGGACGACACAGGACTCTTATTTTCATGATCAGTCAGGGTCCCACAGGTCAGACCCCCTACCAATCAGACACTTGTCTCCCATCTTGTGAATATGTCTAAATCTTAGGACAACCCCTTTAAACATAATTTCTGAAGTAAAATGAACCTGGTCATTACTGTTGAGGAACAGCCTGACTGGTAGACACACAAAGATGGTACAGAGTGTATTGTAAGGGACACAGCAAACAATGAAGTAAATTTGTGCAACCTTTAGTGGCCTTTAAAGTTCAATTACACAATTGACTCCTTAAAATAAAATAATTAGTGGATATACCTTTGGGATTATTTGTCGTCAAATGCCCTGATTCTATCAGGTGTAAGTTCTGCATATTCTATTGTTCAGGAAAACTATGAAACATTATAGCATTGTAAAAAAATAAATAAACACAATCAGGCTAGGTTTACATAGCGTTAAGTGAGAAAGAATAAGATGGTGCTGTCGAACATACAGCCAGGTCCATAAATATTGGGACATCGACACAATTCTAAAATGTTTGGCTCTATACACCACCACAATGGATTTGAAATGAAACGAACAAGATGTGCTGTAACTGCAGACTGTCAGCTTTAATTTGAGGGTATTTACATCCAAATCAGGTGAACAGTGTAGGAATTACAACAGTTTGCATATGTGCCTCCCACTTGTTAAGGGACCAAAAGTAATGGGACAGAATAATAATCATAAATCAAACTTTCCCTTTTTAATACTTAGTTGCAAATCCTTTGCAGTCAATTTCAGCCTGAAGTCTGGATGCATAGACATCACCAGATGCTGGGTTTCATCCCTGGTGATGCTCTGCCAGGCCTCTACTGCAATTGTGTTCAGTTTCTGCTTGTTCTTGGGGCATTTTCCCTTCAGTTTTGTCTTCAGCAAGTGAAATACATGCTCAATTGGATTCAGTTCAGGTGATTGACTTGGCCATTGCATAACATTCCACTTCTTTCCCTTAAAAAACTCTTTGGTTGCTTTTGCAGTATGCTTTGGGTCACTGTTCATCTGCACTGTGAAGCGTCGTCCAATGAGTTCTGAAGCATTTGGCTGAATATGAGCAGATAATATTGCCCGAAACACTTCAGAAATCATCCTGCTGCTTTTGTCAGCAGTCACATCATCAATAAATACAAGAGAACCTGTTCCATTGGCAGCCATACATGCCCACGTCATGACACTACCACCCCCATGCTTCACTAATGAGGTGGTATGCTTAGAATCATGAGCAGTTCCTTTCCTTCTCCATACTCTTCTCTTCCTATCACTCTGGTACAAGTTAATCTTGGTCTCATCTGTACATACTTTAGGATGTTGTTCCAGAACTGTGAAGACTTTTTTAGATGACGTTTGGCAAACTCTAATCTGGCCTTCCTGTTTTTGAGGCTCACCAATGGTTTACATCTTGTGGCGAACCCTCTAACCCTCTGTATTCACTCTGGTGAAGTCTTTTTCTTGATTGCTGACTTTGACACACATACACCTACCTCCTGGAGAGCGTTCTTGATCTGGCCAACTGTTGTGAAGGGTGTTTTCTTCACCAGGGAAGTAATTCTTCGGTCATCCACCACAGTTGTTTTCCGTGGTCTTCCGGGTCTTTTGGTGTTGCTGAGCTCACCGCTGCGTTCCTCCTTTTTAAGAATGTTCCAAACAATTGTTTTGGCCACGCCTAATGTTTTTGCTATCTCTCTGATGGGTTTGTTTTGTTTTTTTCAGCCTAATGATGGCTTGCTTCACTGATAGGGAAATCTCTTTGGATCTCATCTTGAGAGTTGACAGCAACAGATTCCAAATGCAAATAGCACACTTGAAATGAACTCTGGACCTTTCATCTGCTCATTGTAATTGGAATAATGAGGGAATAACACACACCTGGCCATGGAACAGCTGAGAAGCCAATTGTCCCATTACTTTTGGTCCCTTAACAAGTAGGAGGCACATATGCAAACTGTTGTAATTCCTACACCGTTCACCTAATGTGGATGTAAATACCCACAAATTAAAGCTGACAGTCTGCAGTTAAAGCACATCTTGTTTGTTTCATTTAAAATCCATTGTGTTGGTGTATAGAGCCAAACATTTTAGAATTGTGTCGATGTCCCAATATTTATGGACCTGACTTTATAACCTGATTATACTGGTATATAGCTGAATACCATGTCTGTCACTGACTGCAATAAAAAATACATTTATACTGTATGGTATACTTTTTTTTAAAAGTTATATCCAGGGGCCCACCAGCAGATTTTATTTTGTGGGGCTCTCTGTACAGATACATGATATATGACCTGCTGGTACAGTGGCGGACAGCAGCAAGATGCTACAAGATGACTGATTTTGGTGTTCCTGCAGCAACTTCCAGAAGGCAGCTGCCTAGGAAAAGAGGATACTGGCTGGCCTGCTTTGGTGCCTAGAAGTCATCTCAGCCTCCTGATGTATCTATAGTAATAAAGTGGGTAGTTTCTTAAATAATCTATCCAGTATTTATAAGGTTGCATAGGATGGTTGAGATGTTGTATTGCCTATCTATATGTGGCACAGTCAGTGTACAGTGCCTTGTGCTGTGGGTGGGGGCTAGGGCCCACCTTGCTCAGGGGACCAATGGGGGATTCAACTGTACCCCTTTGAGCCAGTCTGAGCCTGATTATATCGTAATGTGCAGTTGACTATGATTGTATTTAACTGTTGTAGTTTCGCTACCAGAGGATGTAAACTGTAGCCGGCGGAATAATCCATGACTAATTAGCTGTCCAGACTGGTATTAATGTGTAGTTGGATGCCAAAACAGCTTTCACATCTTCTGGGATAAATGCAGCTGGAATACTGATATGAAAAATTCATTGTATGATCTCCACAGCCAACTGCCAGGATTATCCCTCTGCATTATCATACATGGAATTCCACAGTTTCGGAATTTAGCAAATTTAAATCAATTTCATGATGTCAAAAATGTTAAATGGAAATGTGTGTTCTGGTGTGAATTTTTTTTAGCACTAATTAATATATCGTATTAGGGTACGTTCACACTAGCGTTATTCTTTTCCGGCATTGAGTTCCATCCTAGGGGCTCAATACCGGAAAATAACTGATCAGTTTTATCCTAATGTATTCTGAATGGAGAGCAATCCGTTCAGGATGCATCAGGATGTCTTCAGTTCAGTCTTTTTGCCTTTTCAGGACGGAGATAATACCGCAGCATGCTGCGGTTTTATCTCCGTCCAAAATTCCAGAACACTTTCCAGAATGCCACTTGCCAGAATTTTTTCCCATTGAAATGCATTAATGCCGGATCCGGCCCCGAGTTTTCCGGCAAAACGGATCCATTTTTGCGGTCTGCGCATGCTCAAAATAAATGCCGGATCCTTTTTTCCAGATGACACCGGAGAGACGGATCCGGCATTTCAATGCATTTGTCAGATGGATCAGGATCCTGAGCCGTTTGACAAACGCCATCAGTTTGCATACGTTTTGACGGATCCGGCAGGCAGTTCCGGCGATGGAACTGCTACCCGGAATCCTCTGCCGTAAGTGTGAAAGTACCCTTAGTGAAATATATAGGTGGGATCAGACAGTCTGACTGAATTAAGTGCTACAATATCTACCATTAAAGCGTAGCTCCACATATTAACCTTCTGTCAGGGTGAAGCAAGGATAATTCATCAACATACACAAGTTTCCTATAGCTTCCTTCTGTGTGCATCTGTGTGTGGACAAAAACCTGCATGTTTTCTCATATGGCCATTGGCATACAAGCAAGAATATACAGGGAGCATTCATCCAGCTTCGTAGCTAAAATGACCCTTCTACTGGAGACATTATGACTCACAGATAATCCATGAAACCCCACTGTTCAGAAATACTGAAATATCTTCTTCTGACAAAGTTCTGATTTCTGAAGGCTGAATAGAGTAATTAATTTCATGAACTTGTTATCCCAGCACTCTGCATACTGGTGAGTCTTGCCGTTATTTTCTCATACTGCTTTCCAATGTTAGCAAGTAGCCGAGTCAAATAACTGTGATACTATGGCAAAAAAGCTTAAAGGAGTTGTTCACCTTTGGTGTGCTTTTTTTCAGACCCCCCCCCCCCCCCCCAGCATGGCTGTATCTACGGTGGTGAGCATCCCTACTGCAGGGATCAGGCTTCACTTCTACTCAGTCACCACAGGTCCCAGGTGTCCCCGAACCAACTTCACCCATGTGTTGTGGCCAAGGTTGAAATATGGGTGACAACACAGTGCTGTAGCCAGACACTGGCTGTAATGGCCACAGGACCCACGTCAACCCGGAAAGGTTACCTGAGGGGAAGTAATGGAGCCAGAACCCAGTGGCAGAGATCAGCACAACTCCTGAGCCACGTGGCACGCTGTGCACGGACCTCCAGGATCCCAGGTTATACAGTCAGGAGAGAAGGTATCGCACCTAGCACTTTTAATACATATCCTGTAACTTACCGCCACGTGGGACGCCACGTTATAGCCGTAGGCAGACACTCTGTTCTAATGACACTAATATTTAACTGAGAACTGATACCTCTTTGAAACATATGACATCAATTACACTTGCGCAAGAACCTACCCAGTGTATTCAGTTAAACCACCGACTGGACATTTATTTCTGCGGTTATTCTGGGGTTGATCACTACTTCCAGACACTCTATAGGTGTTTTAACCATAGGATTACTGACCCTGCTTCGCTTACTATCACAGTGGACTAAAGCGAAAGACTATGTAACTTCTATGCATGAACATATAATACTATTATTGGTTGGTTCCGTTACCACCACGGTGGTTATTCTAGTATTGGTATGTACTGTGCGGCTGACAGACAACTGGATATTATACAAGCCGTCTGAAGGCCTGTCGTCCACACACTACATACAAAACTAATGTTGAGAATGGTTATACATTTTTGTATTTTTATCTCCCATTTTTTATTTTTATGAATCAGCTTTGATAGGTCGAGCATTATAGTATATGGTGTATTATTTGGATTTTACTTAGTTTTTTAAGGGATATGTACAATGTATTCTATGCATAAATTGTGTATTCAGAGTCATTCCAGTTGTTGAGTGCCTATCTTTTGGAATTGATTAATATTATTGTTGGAATATGCCACCACATTATGATGGGTGGGGTCTGACCTCGAGGACCCCTTCATTCCTGAGAATAAATCGGCTGCAGCACTGATTTAGCACTGCCTCCACTCCATTGTATTTCCACAGCACTTGGACATCCTGAAATGACTGGGACTGGGCTGTAGTTCCATACACCAGGCGTGCCTCCATACAGGGAAACAAGCAGTAAAACAGTGATGTAGAACCTTTAGTTCAGGTTTGGTTGAGGTCCCAGAGGTCAGAAAATCACTGATCATAAAGTGGGAAAATAACCTAGCAATAAGCTATCACGTTATAAAATGGGAGAATAACCCTGTAAGGGTGGGTTCACATCTGCGTTCTGGATTCCATTATGGCTTTCCGTTATAACATGGTTAGAACAGAAAATAACGGAATCCATAAGACGGAAGGACGGATCCTTTATTCTGCCCATAGACATGTATTATGACGGAATGCAAAATGGAAGCCTTTAAAAGGCATTCCGTCTTAATAGAAGTCTATGGGAATCATAAAGGATCCGTCCCGTTTCCGTTATGCAGAACGGAGATAAAAAGTCCTGTCGACAGGACATTGTTTTCCGTTTTGCATAACGGGAACCAGACGGATCTGTTATGATTCCCATAGACTTATATGAAGATGAATCAAAACGGAATGCCTCTTCCGTTTTGACTTCCATCTTATGGATTCCGTTATAACACCATAAGGGAATCCAGAACGCAGATGTGAACCCACCCTGAACTTTGACTAAAAATTTATATAAGTTGCTTTAAAACTATTCCAAATGCACTCACAATAATTTTTGTAATGTATTTCATTAATCAATTTTACCTTCATCCTGCTAAAATAGGCCCCCAAAGTTTTGTACTTTACAGATTCCAGTTTCTTAGATTATGTGGAGGAAGTGGCAGCCATGTGCGTACATTCTAGAGAAATAGGTGCCATAGTCAGCTCAGTACTGGCACAATCAGAATGCTCTGCTCCTGCCTGGGCCTGCTACGCTCCACTAAATGCTCTGCATCGCACATTGGTTTAAGAGAATTCTCTTGCATTGGTGTGCTATACCCCACATTTAGTGCAGCGCATCAGGCACAGGAAGGAGCAGAGCATTCTGATTGGGCCAGTACTTAGCTGACTATGGCACCTATTTCTCTAGAATGTACGCACATGGCTGGCACGTCCTCCACATACTCAAAGAGACTGGAATCTGTACATTCCATACATGTCAATGGTGTACAGATTTTGCTTAGCATCACTGAAAAGTGTGCATTAAGAATAAAGCTATAGATGGGCAGCATGAAGGTAAGACTAATACATAAAATATATAACAAAAAAGATTTTTAGGGCATTTTAAATAGTTTTATTTTAAGTTATATGAAAATTTAGGCACACTTTAAATAAGGACTACCGGAAATGTTAAATACAAGGTTAGGATCGATAAATGTTTTGCGGCCTGCAAAATTGAGGAACGGTTGCAGAGCCAGAATTACGGACGTGTGAATGGACCCTAAGTGTGTAGTTGTTGTGCAGCCATTCAGCTATGGAGTCTCTGACTACACTACCTGTCTCGTGCTCTGTCAGGTCAATGGCAGATTTATTTACTCCATTTCTTTTACATAAATGCATTGAAAAATATGGTGATCTTTACTGAGTGCTGCCATCCAGGGGTGATATACAGTACCGTAAATGTCTTACATAAAGTCATATCTGGCTTTTAGCTACGGCATATGGACATGATTGAGGAGGTCCTTTGCATCTCTTGCTCAGACTGAATTGCTTGCCCTGGTGGTATCAGCAGTTTTCACGAAATCTTACAAGCACATGATTCAAACCTCCGGCACACTTACCTTATTTCCTTTCACTCCGCTACAGTCACATTTGCTAGTTCCACACCCATTACATGCCTGGGAGTGAGAAAAAAAGAAAGACATTTGTGTTACTGATTTATATATGATACGTCTGATATGTACAGAACATAGTCTAGTTGAAGAAATGTAAATCTATAATAAGCCCCCCAAAAAAGGAATTTTGTTTTAATCTTAAAAAAAGTCTATAGGCATAGGGGTGCAGAATTACAATAGCACCTGGGCTTATGTGCAGGATGGAGAGGGGGCGTTGGGTGGCACCATAGAAGACACCTGTATTGGACATTGTATTGTAAATACCACAATGTAAGTCGAGGAACCAATGGGGAAATTCACTAATTTTAGCTAACCAATCCTTGTGCAAGATGGACGTTATCCTGATGAACGAATAGCAAATACCTTGATGGAATGCTGTATGAAGGGTAGAAGAAAATGCCCAATGCTGTTGTGCAATTGCCTTATCTTTTCATTGGAATGCAATGAGGGGTGAGGCTTTGACATGCACAGTCGTCTGCACCTTGCAGCTTTCTCCATCTGTTATATTCATCATTCCATTTTCAAATCCAATTTACAACCCACTGTATACAAATCCTGAATATTTTACTGTACTAGAAACATCTGCTGTTGCAATACATTCTTATCTAATCTGCGGCATTCATCAGCCATTGAGAGCAGGAATTCCTATCTGCAAGAAGTGTGATTATGAATGTGTCCACCATCAGGCCATAATTTTCTTATAGTAATCCCAGTGCAGTTTTTTTCAAGTAATTTTAATTCATAGTTTTTTTTCAAATGCCTGATTAGACTTCACTTTGCGCTTTGTTGTGGCATGTGCTATAATGCCTTCAACCTTCCAGCATCTCAACCAAATAAGGAGCTATGGATTGACTGCTCTGCTTATCTCTGGAATTTTTAGCAACCTCTTCACTATGAAATTCTGTGAAATATCTCAGGCCTGGCTGCCATCCTAGCATCTAGATTCCCCAGGATGGAGTTCCTGGTATGGAGTTTTTAATGATTACAAGTATATTCTAGAATATATACAGTATACTTCTTCACAAACTGATGGATAAGAATAGTACAAACAAGAACAGGCACGCTTTACAGAACAGCTCATTCTGTGTCTACAGGGCTAGATGGCAACTACTACTACAGTAACCTTACATGGCCCAAAAGGAAAGGCAGCTGAGCTATGGTGCAAGAAATATCCTGCATTTATTGTAAGCCATAAAAATGTATTAGATAGATATGAGACAGACAGATATAGGCTGCAGCACCACCATGCAATGTACATGCCACCTAAACCGTAGTTACAAAAGCAGTATGACAGTTACTCATAGACTAAGCTTTAAACTGGTGATGAATATGTCACATGGTAGCTAAGTGTCCATTCAACATCCTTCAAATCAACTAACAACTTTACTCAGTACCTTACATAACCCCCTCAGTAGTAACTGAGAAATTTTAAAAACATTTGTAATAATTCTTAGCTGTGAAGTCATCTTCAGTAAACATCATGTACACTTGCTATAAGTAAGATCACCAGATTTAGGAACTGTATATACAGAATATATATATATATATATATATATATATATATATATATATACCCCTTTAAAGTCAATAGTTTAATACATGTGTCTGTCTAGCAGCATGTACTATTCTTGTCTATTTTCCATCCAAGACTAATTCAGATGAAAAATGGATGCACATAGACACCATATGGACTTCCACATGGAATGACGTCTATTTTTTTGCAGATGTAAATTGAAATGAACATATGAATTAGCCCTCAGTGTAAGGACTTGTAAGATTCAGCAAACTAACATGATTAGTACAGAACATACCTGTACGAGAAAGTTTGTAATATACTTATCATTCCGAAGTTGTGTGGATTAGCCTCGCAGGAACTTAGTCACATGACACTCCTCTTCTGAAAATTCAACTTCTGGCAATGTCATATGCTTTACCAGGTTTCTGTTTTGAGCTATGGACATCCAGTCATTTCCGCTGTGGACTGGACAGAACTATTCCACTCCCAGGTACATGTACAAACTCTTAAATCCACCTCATGTGCATATGCGCCAGGGGGAGGAATAGTTCTGGTCCTGGCTATAGCAGAACTGATGTCCCATCCATAGCCCAATCCAGAAACCTGGTAAAGGATATGAGGTTGGTGGCAGATGGATTTTCAGAAGAGAAGCAACAACACAAGACCAGGTTCCTCAGATGTCGGTCTAGGCAACTTCTGAATGTTAAGTGCAGTGATGCCTCAAGAATGATACAATGGCCTCAGGATACAATATTTTAAACATACAATGGTATTTTCTGACCCATCGTAAGTTGAAACCAGACTCAGCATACAATGCCTAATACTCAGATCCAACTAATCAAGGCCACTTCTCTGTTAAAATAGCTGGATTAGTTACTAGTTAGCAGCTATTCCTGACTGTTGTATGTAAGGGTTTGTTTAACTTGTCTTAGTTATCTGCTTACTTTTCTTAAATCTTCATTTTCTCTTATCTTGGATGACATTTTGAGGCTTTGGAACCGATTACTCAACTGACAATAGTTTTAACATACAATGGTTATCTTGGAACCAATTAATATTGTAACTTAAGGGGCCACTGTATATTACAAACTTTCTCCTACCATGATGTCATGTGTAATTGAGGTGGGTTTAGGGGACTCAATTGGTCCCAGAAAACCCTTGTAAACAGTTGTCTGACTCATATAAAAACCTAACCAATGTCCATGATTTTATTAAAATAATGAAAGATTGTATGCTCCCCAGTCAATTTCCTGCAGATCCGATCAAAATCAAACTAAACCTTTAATATATCTGAGATTATTAAAATGTCAATGTCGAAGTACATATATAGTTTATGAGATGAGAGTGCATTAGGTTATAAACATTATGAAGGACAAATATGTACAATCTCCTTACACTTTCCAAATAAACAGCTGAATAATAGATTGGTAGGACAGCATATTAGGACAAACCAGTGGTGCAGAATGGGACAGAAGGTCATTGCTGTTAATAATTGTATGTGAAGGTTAGTAAATGACATTTTACCTAAGAAAGTAACCCATTCTTTGCCATAAAGAAAGGGCCCTTTCCATTTAAGGAGGATTTGGTTCAGTGTTACAGTGATACCCATATAAAAATATTGTATTATAAATGAATTAAATGCATCCAAATATCCATATCAATTTCTTTACTATGGACTGACTGCGCTGTATTAAATATGGCTTTGTATTTACAATTAGACAGCATTATGTTAGGCCACTGAAAAATTTAGATTTTATATAGCAACAATAACAAGCGTGCAAATAAAATTCACTTTCCACAGCCTGAGGGGAAACACCCATTCTTACAGTTCCTTTTAGTGTCTCCAAAAACTGGGTGGAATTTACAGAAGACAAATTAAATATCGCGTTCAACTACAGATTAAGGCTATGTTCACACGACCGTATGAATGGGTCCGCATCCATTCTGCAATTTTGCAGAATGGGTGCAGACCTATTCATTTCAACGGGGTCGCAAAAGATGTGGACAGCATACAGTGTGCTGTCCGCATCCGTAGTTCCGTTCTGCTGCCCCTGCAAAAAATATAGAGCATGTCCTATTCTTGTCTGCAATCGTGGACAAGAATAAGCATTTTCTATGTAGAGCCGGCCCTGTACATTCCACAAAATGTGGAATGCACATGGCTGGTATTCATGTTTCGCGGATCCGTAATTTGCGGACTGCAAAACACAGCACGGTTGTGTGAATGTAACCTTATAAGGCTAGGGCTAAATCAAAACTATGTAAATGTAGCCGCATTGAGAAATGCTATTTAATGTGACCATAACAGCCGCACAAGGTTTAAACCGACTGAAATTCAGTGCAACCATATCACTATCATTAGTTGCTGTCTTAAAGTGGTTCTCCAGGAATTTAAAAAATGAAAATACTTAAATATTACTTAATGGCTTGTTTTGTGTGGGGAGCAATCATTAGAATAAAATAAAATGGCCGCCATCCTATTAGTACACACAAAACCTGTCACACAGCAGAACAGGTTATTTCAGGACACTTAGATGAAGAGCTGCCTCATCCTCCTCCCTGCTCTGCTCGTCAGAAATTATGATTCTGAATACAGTTTAATATGATCTTCAGCTGAATCTTTGTAGGGATGGAGTTCATGATGAGACATGAAGTACAGAGATGAGGTGAGGTGTGGCTAATGAGCAGCAGCACTTGTATGCAGTCTCCATTACCCCAGTCTGTCCTGTCCATTATCTCTGTACTTCATGTCTCCTCATAAACTCCATTCCTACAGATTCAGCTAAAGA
Source organism: Bufo gargarizans (assembly GCF_014858855.1). NCBI lineage: Eukaryota > Metazoa > Chordata > Amphibia > Anura > Bufonidae > Bufo > Bufo gargarizans. The sequence goes on along the minus strand of NC_058082.1, from coordinate 219,651,207 downwards.
TCTTATTAGCTATATCATAATCCCTGACAAGTACAGCAGAGAGGAGAATGAGGGAGCTCTTTACCTCAGTTTTGTGAAGTAACGTGTCCTGCTGTGTGATTAGGACAGGTTTTGAGTGTACTAATAGGAAGACAGCCATTTTATTTCTCCTAATGATTGCTCCCTAGAGCCAGTGTAATTAATGAAAGTTATTTGGGAATATATTTATAATAAAGTAATATTTAAGCATTTTCATTTTCCTAATTCCTGCAGAACCTCTCACTTCAGTAAATGTCATTTATCATGTAGAAAACGTTAATACAAGGCACTTACTAATGCATTATGTTTGTCCATATTGCCTCCTTTGCTGGCTTGATTCATTTTTCCATCACATTATACACTGCTTGTATCCAGGGGTTATGCCCACCCTGCAATCCAGCAGCATTGGCCATGCTTGCACACTACAGGAAAAAGGCACTGACCTCTCTCATGGCCACGACCACGGGAGTGTGCATAGGCTGGTAGTTTTTCCTATAATGTGCAAGCACGACTACCATTGCTGGATTGCAGGGTGGTCATAACCCCTGGAAATGAGCGGGGTATAATGTGATAGAAAAATGAATTAAGCCAGCAAAGGAGACAATAAGGACAAATGGACAATCACAATACATTACTAAGTGCCTTGTATTAACTTAGCTGAAGTGAGACTACCTCTTTAATGTCACGTGGCCAGAGTCACCATAAGGCCCAGTTATTAAAGCATCACTGTGCTTGATTGCTTCTTTTGTAGTGGATTATGCTTCTTTTATGCCCAAAAAGCTCATCAGATACCAATATTTTTCCATTTTCAGGGGTTCCCACAGCATGTTAGCAAACCATAGCCAGCATGGTATTTGATTTTTTTTTCCAACAGTGGCTTCCCTTTTCTGTGCTGCAAAAAAGCTGCCAATAATACATTCCTGGTACTTAACAGACGTCAGGTACTTTATAGACAACCAGTTATGCATAGTAATGACCCAACACAATGCTAAAAAGCACAACTGGATGCAGCCTATAGTCTTTTTGGTAAAACGTACAACCTTAAATTATGTATATACCAACTGATACTAAACCTCTGAGCACCATAACTGTGTTGTCTATAAAGAACAGTATAAAGTATATGAAAACCATATGTTTCCTGTAGGTTTATTAGTGCATTAATCAGAACCAAACATATCATGAGTCTTTGTACTGCTTTATGCACAGCTAAAATAGGCTCTTGCCCAGCCCAGCTACAAAGTGTGTTTGACCCTTAAAATGGCGTACTATATTAATCGCACATCAAGTGTTTCAATATCAAAATGGTGGATTATTATTAATCCTTCTCTTCACAGGTGCCCAGCCCAGCACACCAAGTTTTTGAACCTCAAAAAGCCCAACCCGCCCCCTAAGCCCTGCCCCGGCTTTCTTGCATGAAACTGGTCCTTGGTGCAAAAGAGGTTGGGGACCACTGCTTTAAAGGGTTTTTCACCAGAATGTGCTAATGCCAGCAGAATCTAACTCTACTATTGTTATGTTTATTGATGTCCCCCTTACTGCACAATTCTTAATTTTGTAATATTCAAATTAGACTCTAGGAGCAGGAGGGGTGTTGCTCCTACTCCTAGAGGCTCCGTTCTTCCAACTCATTCCACACCCTGCCGTCCTTGATCGACAGGTGAGCGTTCGTCTTCTCCTGCTGGCCCTGTGTGCTGGGTAAACGGCTTTGCCCAGGCCCGAGATTTACCAGCGAGATTTACCTAGCACTCAGGAGAAGATGAATGCTGCCTGTCAATCAGGGACAGTAGGAGGTGGAATGAGGTGGGAGAACAGAGCCTCTAGGAGCAGGAGCAACGTCCCACCCCCCGCTCCTAGATGCTAATTTGCATATTACAAAAGTAAGAATTGTGCGGTATAAGATGGGCATCAATACACATGACAATAGTAGTGTTAGATTCTGCTGACATTAGCAGATCACTAATGTCAGCCAGTTTAAGAGGGTTAATTCTGGTGACAGAAACCCTTTAACCCCTTCCTGTCACAGTCATTTTCCTTTTCTTCATTTTTGTTTTTTAACTCCTTGCCTTCCTGGAGCCATAACTTTTGCAATTTTCTGTTCACATAGCCATATGTGGTCTTGTTTTTTGCAGGACAAGTTGTGCTTTCTAATGGCACTATTGTGTATTGCATACAATTTAGAGAGAAGCTATAAAAACAAATCCAAATGGGGTGGAATTGATTTTTTTTTTTTGTTTTCATGGCGTTTCTTATGTGGGAAAACTGACCTGTTACCTGTTTTTAGGTCAATATGATTACAGTGATACCATATTTATATAGTTTTTCAATATGTAAAAAAAAAGACTTTTCTGACCCCCCATAACTTTTTTTATGAACCCGTGTGAGGGCTAATTTTTTTTTCAGGGTGATCTGTAGTTTTTATTGATAACATTGTGGAGCATGCATGATCTTTTGATCACTTTTAATTCAAACTTTTTTGGGCTGGAGAAGCAACGAATAAATGGCAAATCGGCCATTACGTTGTTCACCATACGGGATAAATACATTTATATTTTAATAGGTTCGACATTTTAGGACATGGTGATGCCTATGATCTTTTTATTTATTTTAATATGTGATTTATATTTTTAAAAACCTTTTTAAGTCCCCCTAGGGGACTTGAAAATGTAGTCGTCTGATTGCTTCTCACACAAACTGCAATGATTTAAAGGGCTTTAGAGGAACATCACTAAGGTAGGCCTCAGAGCCTTCAGAAGGCCTGAGGCTGCAATAGCAACCAAACAGCTCCCTTAATCTCTGCTCGGGGAAGCAGTTCGGACCCCGGGAGTGCAACATTCCCAAGGAAAGTTGCCTCCGATGCCAAGATCACAATTGGCCACAGAATCTGTAAGGTCAAACTGAGGGTTAATATAATGCAATCATTAGCTTCAAGGTTTAACCCCTTAAACAGGACCTGTAACCTCTCCTGTTCTGTTTTAGCAACTACTTGCTTTCTCCATGAAAAACTATTATGCAGCAGCTATCCTTATGACTCTATGATGTCCAATTATTTTATTATTCTGGTTAGAATTTATAAGTGAATTGCCATTAGTTTGAAATAAAGGTCCAACTGGGTGCTGCCAGGTGGGGAGTGTCCCTGCACAATATGACAATGGTAATACTTATTGGATAATCTCAGATTGCACAGGGACTCCCCTACCTGATAACACCCATCTGGACTTTTATTGCAAACTTCTAGCTAATTTGTAACTTCTAGAAGGAATAATAAATGACTGTCACAACATAGACTCATAACAATAGCTCCTTCAGAATTATTATTACAAGGGCAATGCAAGTACTAAGACATGTCAGGAGAGGTGACAGGTTACAGAGGTTCCAAGTCCTCTTTAATGAATACAGACAGAGTTTCTGACCTTAAAAGGCTTAACTAGAACTTAAGTATTATACCAGTGCAGTACAGTGCAAAGCATTTGAATCGGATTTTAACTAACCACATTCACAGTAGTAGAAGAAGACAAAGAAAATCCCTTTATTGTCTCTCAGTGGGGAAATTTCAGCAGGGTCTATAAATGACCTATCTGCTGCTGCAGATCTTCTGCGCAATGGATAAAATTGTCAGACAAATATTAAATTTAAAATAAAATAAAAATCTTCATGAAACACTTGCGAAAATCAAAGCAGAAATTGTGGTGTAATTTTTCAGGCTAGTCTCACAGTTTATATTTTAGATAAGCTATATAACTAGCCTGTTGCGTTTTCTGTGTATACTTAACATTAAAGTGTGAAAAAAAATTTTTTTTATCTAGTTCTGGGAAATGTATATATATTAGTATAGTATAGAGCCTATCTGGATGAAAGAAAATGAAATGATTTTTAAAGGTGGAAATTCACTTTCAACTCTTGTCAGGATTCTTCAGCGTCACTCAATCTACCAAATGTATGTAAAGAATAAATGAAAAGGAATTAATGCATAAAGGTACACATATCCTTTAAAATGTACACATTAACTGAGTCGATTAAGGATCATTTTTGGCTGTTTACTTATGACTTACATCTTCTCTAGGTAATAAATTGAGTGAAGAATGGAAACATGTTGTTGATTATCATGAGATAAGTGTTTAACAGTGATGGTAGAAAAAGAGGGACCTAAGGTATATGGAAGTTACTACTGCTAACAAGCCATAAACGAAAAACAATAGAAAACGTAATAAATAAAACAAAACTATATAAGGAGGAAGGAACTTCCACCTGCATCCTGCTGAGGAATGTGAAATTTCCTCTTATAAGAATAGGAAGGCAAAGTTACAAAAACTTCCCAAAATAAATAATGGCCTTCAGGTTTATTTTCATAAGACAGTGTGCTATCATGACTCTAAACAATTCATACTGTTGAGGTGCTGTATAGCAATACTGCTAGTGTCTTTGAAAAGTAGCAAAAAGGTATTTACATTAAGACGTAAAATGTAAGCAACATTATGTAACTGAATATGGAGAATATAGTGTCATCTAATATTAATTGTAAGTAAACAAAAATTAGATGTTCTCTATCAACTTAAAAGGATTCAGTGAAAGATCCTCATCTGTCTCGCACTCCGGTGTGACCAAAAAGGGTCCTTATGGAGCTGCGGGACAGGTTACGCGTGTCCATTGATACACCAGCTCCGACTCCTTTGCGAACTGACGCGGGGATGCGTTCGCATGTGCGCCGGAGGGGAAGCCCGCATGGCTTTCTGGGACAGCTTGGCCGGGCTAGTGGCAGTATGCTGTGGCCGAGCTTGTCTCTGGTGCCTGTTGTGGTGTCCATGTCGACACGCTCTCGCGCATTCTCGCAGAGCCTGTCGTGCATCCGCATTTATGTCCGAAAACGGGTTCGCAAGTGAATACGTGGTCGTGCGTACATGCTTCTTATGCGCTTCACCGACCAGCAAAGGGAATAGCACCTGGCCACAAGTTTAAAGCAGATTAGGGGGCCGGCATTGGTCTAATTGACTAATGACTGACCAAAGCCTTGTACACAGGTGTAGGGCAGGATCATGACCTATGGGGAGTGGACACTTGGCGCCCAGGGATTTGTTAGCAGGCACATAAAAGGTGGCCTCCCAGATCCGTCAGTGCCCACTGTTATCCTTCCTTATCCAGGTGCAGGTCAGTACTGCTAGCTACTGACTGACGTTTGCTGGGACTCCGTCTGTTCCGGTGGGACCCTGGACCCGGGACTTTCCGTGACGCATCCGTTTACCTAGCAAGTTGAACAGAGACTTATGCACGGATCAGTACTACTCCTGGCTTTCCTTCATTTTTTGTTTGCCTGATGTTTGCCCAGCAAAGTTTACCTGGACTTTGTTTATTTTGTTAATAAACCCCTTTTACTTCACCCTCACTGGTCTGTTTCGTTGGTGCCTTGCATTACATTGAGTGAGTTAATTTAAAGAAAAAATGGCAGGGAAGCTATTAGAATAATTTAAAAAATGTATACTCACTGTCCTAAAAACTCCTTCTGTATCTTCCCTACCACTGCTGGCATGATGTCATGTTTTTGGCTGCAGCCATGAAGTGCCAGTATACAGCATGTGAACACTCCAGTCTTTCCAGTCTTTGGATTCCCCTGTATATGGCACAAGACTGTTGAGACCTTTCATTGACTGCAGAAGTCACATACAGCATATGGGCATGTCACTGCTGCAGTCAGGAAAGCCATCAGTGAGAACAGAGCAGGCTTGGAATGGTAAGTACATCGTTTTACTATAACAGCTTCCCTTCCTTTTTTATAAAAATAACTTCCCTTCCTTTTTGTAAAAAAAAAAAATTGGACAACCCCTAGGAACACTGCTATGTTGGGCCTTCAAGACACCATCATTTTTTTTTTTTTTTTGGTGGGATGCGAGAGAAGCAACATTTCTATTATTACTTTTTGGGGTTTATTGTGCTACTGTTCATTGAGCAGTACAAATGAAATCTTAACCTTTATTCAGCTAGTTGTTACGGTAATATAGTAGAATGGTAATACCAAATGGATGTAATTTTATATGTTTTACTACTTTTGCACAGTAAAAATCAGTAAAAATTTGCTTTGACATATTCCGAGAGCCAAAACTTTATTTTTAACATCAACAGAGCATTTGGACATGTTATAATTGTTTACTGGTTCCATTTTGGATTAAAGGGGTGTCCAGAATTGAAAAAATATTAATGTTTTTTTTTACAAAAACAGCACCACACTTGTCCCAGGGTTGTTACTGGTACTGCAGCTCTGCTGCTTTGGAGTCAATAGGGCAGAGCTGCAATACCACATACAACCTGTGGATGGGGGTGGTGTTGTTTTTAAAAAAAAGCAGCTATGTTTTTCTAATTCTGGGAAACCCCTTATTGATTGACTTTAACTCCATGTTTAGAAATTCGTTTTGGGTTTGATTCATCAAATTTTTAAAAAAGTTTGATTCGGGTACAAATCGATTATGCCCAAATCAAATATGCTCCAATTTCCCTGAAAGTTGGTATAAAACACTCTCTGGTCTCCAAGGACTTATATTTTTTTATGAAGAGAGAGAGTGCCTAGTATGCGTAGTACTTGTGCAGAGTATTGTAGGCAAGGCAATGCCCCTCTGGGTCTATGGGAAAGATATTCAGATTAGCTTTTCTAAGTCTATCTTATGCCAATAGATGTAAGATGCACTCATTTTCATATATTTTTCCCAGAAACCCAGAGGAGAATTAAATGGCTTACGGTGCTCCTCATGCATACTCGCACCCTCCATAAGGATTACTAATTCCCCAACCAATGCCTCTCAGGCAGCAGAGCAAAATTTCTTTCCTCAGTTCTATTAAAGGGTAGTTAACAAAAAAAAAGTTGGGTTCCTGGTATAAGACACTCAGTTGTCTTTTTCTTTTGGAAAGGACAGTAGCTTGCATGTCTCTTTTCCAGAGAAGCATTATGTGGGGATGCAAGCACAGCAATAGATAAATATCATATAATGAAAAAGCTCTTTTTGCTTTTTTTTTTTTTCTACATTTCTAAACACTAATTGATATTATTTCATCTACATTCTATTACATTTCTTTACATGTTTTAGTTTAACCTTGAGCATGCAATCATAATAGGGCCACACATGGGAGACCTGTGGGCCTTTATTAGGTTCCTGGCCGCCATGGCAACCCATCGACACCCTGTGATTGTATTGCAGGGAGAGTCTATGAGGTGACAGAGGAAGTGCCACCATCTGTCTAACCACTTAGATACTGCAGTCACTATTGACCCCAGGTTGTGAAGAGTTAATATCCAGGATCACAGTTATCCCACATGTTTTGCTAGCAGAATGTGCTTGCTTGCTTGTTCTGACCCTTACAATGGGTACATGATGGGGATTGGAATTCAACACTGTATGAGCTGATGAAGAATCTGCATCTGATAATCAAAAACACAAGCATCTGTCATAACATACGCTAGAGGCTGCTCGCTTGCATCTTTGTAAAGATAATACATGTGGTTTTCTGACCTACAACTCAGGAAAACAAAAAGACCACCAGAACACAGAATACAAGTACATTCAATGCAATAACTGCTGCGCATTTCATTTTGTAGTACATAGAAATCATCTATCCTACCTTTGTCATTATTTGTACTTGATTTTAACGGAGTCATGGGAGCTAAACTGCCTTAGTGGAGCTGAGCTGAATTATCAACCACGTTTTTCTAATTCTTTGCAAAATAATTATTTATTAGTATCCAAAGCTTTGATAAACCATGTTGTAATAACTGCCAATTATCAAAAACTAACCGTATTTTCAGCTTTATAAGATACACCAAAGTGTGTCTTATAAAGCGAATACCAGTAAGCACTTTCATTATGGAAGCGCTCACTAGTATGCAGGAGGCATGGGGAGTGGTGACTGTAGTGCTGCTAGCAATTGATGTACTCGCTGCTCTCTGGTCTTCATCTGGGTTGTGTGCTGCACTGTCCTGACTGTGTACAGTGTCAGGATGTCGTACACGTACTATGACCTGGCATTGTACACAGTCAGATCACAGTACAGTGCGACCCAGAGAAGACCAGGGAATGGTGACTGCAGGAGAGACTGCTGGATATGCAGAGTGGCGGCAGAGAAGAAGAGGTAAGTAAATTTATTTTATCTCTGATGGGGGTCTGACATAGAGTTCTGATCTAATATGGGTTCTGATCTGAGGTCTTAAATGTAGGTCTGATCTGAGGTTAAGGGTCCATTCACACGTCCGTTGTTTCTTTCCTGATCTATTACGTTTTTTGCGGAACAGATCTGGACCAGTTCTGTACCCATTCATTTTCAATGGGTCCTGAAAAAAAATCTGACATTGTGCTGTCCGATTTTTTTCAGGACCCATTGAAAATGAATGGGTACAGAACTGGTCCAGATCTGTTCCGTAAAAAATGGAACAGATCAGGAAAGAAACAACGGACGTGTGAATGGACCCATAGTCTGATCTGAGGTCTGATGAAAAATATTTTTTTCTAATATTCCTCCTCTAAAACCTAGGTTCATCTTATTATCGGGTGCTTCTTATAAAGTGACAAATATGGTAATCTAAAACTAAGAGGAATTCTATGTAAATAAATAAAAAGTTAAAAAGAACTGTGTGTACTCTGACAGGGCAGAAAGCAGACATAAACCTAACTTTCCTAACAATGTTCACTCAGTTTTGCTAGTCCTGGCCTTTGTGAAAAGTCTTAAAAACGTAAAATGTGATAAGTGTCTTAAAACATGAAACAATCAATGTAACACAGAATACCCAGTGCGCTGCGTTCTCCTCACTGTTTACCTGCTTGCTGTTGCAAATGCAGTGGCGAGCAGGTGTAATTATAACTCTGCCATCCCATTCACTTGAATAGGAAGGAGCTGTCCCATTGAAGTGAATGGGGATGGCGGAGTTCTGCGTAATTACGCTTGCGACAGTGAGCAGGTAACCAGTGAAGAAAAGACAGAGCTCATATGAGTGCTGCAGTCTCTTCAAACAGCTGATCTGATATTAATGACCAATCCTGAGGATAAGTCATAAAAAAAAAAAAAAAAAAGTGGACAATCCCTTTAAAAGTGTCTCAAAGGGGTTGCCTCACTTCAGCAAATAGCATTTATTATGTAGAGAAAGTTAATACAAGACACTTACTAATGTATTGTCATTATCCATATTGCTTCCTTTGCTGGCTAGATAAAGTTTTTCATCACATTATACACTGCTCGTTTCCATGGTGATGACCACCCTGCAATCCAACAGGGGTGGCCGTGCTTGCAAACTAAAGGAAATAAGTGGCGGCGTCTCTGGTGGTCGGGATTGCGGAAGCGCTCATAGGCTGGTGCTAAAAAGTCACACCTTTGACCCTAAGTGGTCATGGTATGTTAGGAAGGGAGCATACACTAGGAGCCCCAACACCATTGCCATTACTTAAAACAGTTTTCTGGTGCAAATAAAGCCTGAAACCTAAGCCATCTCCTAGCTGGCATAGATATTAGATTGTGGCACATGGACCTGCTGAAATTTGCCAAAATAAATAAGAGGAGTGGACCTCTAAATAATTTTTGGTGCATCTCACATCATCATTAACTACTCCAAGATAATATTCTAGTGTTTCCCCCAATACAAATGTATTCCCTAGCCACAGTATAGGTGATAAGTATCGTATTGGTGGGAGTGAAACCATTACAACCTCCATTAATCACTAGAATATGAATGGAGGTTGAGCACTCTCTGTGAGACTGCTGTGGGGCAGAGCTTGACTCACACTGGACTACTGATTGGGAGGTTTAAAACTGTCTAGTGACAGCCCTGCCCCCAACTGGTAACAGACAGTTTACAATTAAGGCACAAACATTATACAGGAACAGCTCATTAAAGATTTCTAATAAAAGATGTTGCAAGTATTTACTAAACCAAACATGTCAAGAATGACAGCCTTGCTGTCCCTGGTCCTGATTAATAAAAGGTCGAAGGTTAAAAAAAGTAAAAGCTGAACAAACCTAATGTCTTTAATTAATAGATATCTGTTTATAATGTTCATGTAAAAATGGTCTTGGTTATTTTATTTAAAAATATATACGTACATTGAAAGTATAAATACATAAATGATGTGTCTTTAGAAGTACTCACTAGCATGTTCCAGATTACCTCCAACATGTAAAGAAGACATGCTTATGAACGTTTCATGTATTAGGTCTCCAAGGGCAACAATCCAATCTATATGATAAAATTGAACAAACTAGTGAAGAGGTAATCTCCAGCCCCTTCAAAGCTGTAGGAAGTAGTGGGGCCAGCATTGTGCCACCAACCTTCTAGAATGGATGCCAACATCTTGCTTCCTCTAATAGAAAATTCAAATAGAAAATGTAAACAAAATCATTGTTTAAAGGGAGTCTGTCATCACAGTTTCAGCTTTTTAACCCTTCCCATAGCTTTCTAGCAGCATTACAGTTGATAAAAACATTACCTTTATAAGCAATCGTGGACTTATAAAACTGGCAAAAATCATCTTAGTAGGATATGCAAATGAGGGCTCGCAAGTGCCCAGGGGCGGCGTCAACCTCTTAGGTGCCCAGGCAGGGCTGCCTTATCATCGCTTCCCTCCGCCCAGTCTTTCCCTCTGACCGTCCGTCTTCTTACTTCTTCTCTCGCTGAGATCCCGCGCCTGCGCACTGAGTCTGTCGGCCGGCGCATGCGCACTGCGATGTCCATTCCTGGTACAGCATCACAGTAATTCATGAGCATGCGCCGGCCGACGGACTCAACGTGCAGGCGCGGGATCTCAGCGAGAGAAGAAGTAAGAAGACGGACGGGCAGAGGGAAAGGATGGGCGGGCAGAGGTAAAGACTGGGAGGAGGGAAGCGATGATAAGGCAGCCCTGCCTGGGCACCTAAGAGGTTGACGCCGCCCCTGGGCACTTGCGAGCCCTCATTTGCATATCCTACTAAGATGATTTTTGCCAGTTTTATAAGTCCACGATTGCTTATAAAGGTAATGTTTTTATCAACTGTAATGCTGCTAGAAAGCTATGGGAAGGGTTAAAAAGGTGAAACTGTGATGACAGACTCCCTTTAAATGTTTGAGATTTGGAGAATAGGACTCCAGGGACCCCTGCTATAAAACAGACTTGTACCCAACGGCTTAAAGTCCCAGTCACTTTGGTAACAGTATATTGGCACGCCATACATTCACCTTTTGTAATACTGTCTGTGTTAAAATGCTGAGAGGGTAGTTGGTAGCAGAAGACTTGGCTGTAAAGTTGAGCCTGCTTTCACTGACAGCTATGAACCTACCAGGGAGCTACCTAAGTCTTCTTGTATTACTGCTTCCCACAATGGATTTGTGCCTATACTTTTTAAGATTATAACATGATCATTACATTTATGGCTTGCATGATCAAAAGAAAAATCAATAAAAAATACAAATTACATAGGTATTAAAAGTAAATGCCATTGTTGTTTCAATGTGAGAAGGTCGTCCAAAACATTTTTCAGAATTGTTTGTTTCACTGAAACAATAGACATGTTTTAATTTATTTGGCTGACGTAATATTTGGCTATTATTGTGTCACTATGGGAATATTTGACTTGTTTACAATGAGTCATTTAAAAACTAGTTACAGGGTGCCAGCTTAGAAGGAGGATCCTACTACTATTTTAAACCTAGCTTAATCTTTACTGCTCTTGATGCAGCAAGTCCACATGATCAGCGGAAGTGGCTGGAGCTACTGCCATGATTGTGTGTATTTTCAACGTAATAGACACTTCCCATCACAGTAAATTATGTCCCACTAATCTTCATTTTTTTCTCTGCACAGTACTGCTCCCGGCCAAGGTGCATAGAACTATGTCACATCCATGCCATTATATGCAGATACTGACCAGGGGTCCTCCTCCTTAACATGTCACAGTAGGCATTTAATACTGGATTGTCTAAATACTAAAAACCGTGTAAATGAAAGGAAGAGAGCCTTCTTGTCGTGACTCAATTAGAGCATCATACTGATACGTGCAATGCACTTTTGTAGCCATCTTTATCCAGGGCTATCAAGAGAACAATAGAGTTGTCATACTATTGTCCCAATTCTACACTAAAGGGCCCTCACACAGGCTGACATTTGAACAGATCATCTCTAATCTAGTAACACCACCTATTACACGATGAACGAGCTCATTCATCGGGTAATTGTATCTTATGTACAGCACAAGAGTGCAGTTTCCCAGTGTCAGGTTGTGCTGTGTAAACACAATCCGGGAAACAACAAGACAGTATGGGGAAGAGCGAAGGTATTAGCCATCACTCATGTAAATGCACCGGTCTCCTCCGCTAACGATCAGCAGATTGCCGGGAAAGATTGTCGTCCTGTGTAAAGGGACCATTATTATCTTGAGGGTTACACTTCAGATAACAAATTCCTCCCATTACAGCTGTAAACTTGACATTGCATTATCTATCTCTATAGGGCGTCTTATCATTCATGTTGACTGCTACAAAAAGACAATGGGGGTCATTTATTAAACTGGTGTAAAGTAGAACTGGCTTAGTTGTCCATGGCAACCAATCAAATTCCACCACTCATTTTGAACAGCTCCTTTGGAAAATAAAAGGAGGAATCTGATTGGTTGCTATTGGCAACTAAGCCAGTTCTACTTTACACCAGTTTGATAAATGACCCCCAATATTTTGCATTTAATTTTCAATGGTGTAGCACTGCCAAAGAGAAAAAAGATTGTTTTCTAAGAATACTGAGTTTAAAAAAAATAACTCTTTCTGATGGAAGTGGCCATTTATGCAACCAGTTGGCACTAACCAGAATAATTAAAGAAAATACAGCAGTGGCACCAGTTCAGTAAATTATAAAGATTTGTATTCTTAAAATGAGAATACAATTCTTTGGAATTTACTGGACTGAAGTACTAGATTTTCCAGCTGGCACGCTATTCTATATGAGGACCAATTTTGGAGCAAAGTGCTTAGGCCACACTCCCTTTCCAGTAAGCAATGCCCCCTTTCAGGCTACACACAGATAATTTCTCTAAACGTACATGTGCTAAACTGCACCATATTTTGGTGCAACTCAGGCAAAAATCTATGTGCACACACTTTAGCAAATGTTGGCCAAGGTTAATTTGCAATTTATTATAATAGTATTAATTACACTAAAATCTAACTATTTTTTTTAGGGAAATTGTATGAGCTTAACATGGTTTTCTGTCTTTGGCTTGAAAGATATCCTTCGTGGCTTTTAGAAATCATGTTCAGTGCATAAAGAGGAAAATCTGCTAAATCACTGTCTACAGTATACTGACTATACAGCATATTGAAACATTTTCCAGGTTGTCTTTCTGGGTGAAGAACAAAAAAAATCTAAACGTATTGATTCAAAAATTGCAAAAGTCATATTGTTATCAGAACATGAAAAGACCTAAGAAATATATATATATATATATATATATATATATATATACAGTACAGACCAAAAGTTTGGACACACCTTCTCATTCAAAGAGTTTTCTTTATTTTCATAACTATGAAAATTGTAGATTCACACTGAAGGCATCAAAACTATGAATTAACACATGTGGAATTATATACATAACAAAAAAGTGTGAAACTGAAAATATGTCATATTCTAGGTTCTTCAAAGTAGCCACCTTTTGCTTTGATTACTGCTTTGCACACTCTTGGCATTCTCTTGATGAGCTTCAAGAGATAGTCACCTGAAATGGTTTTCACTTCACAGGTGTGCCCTGTCAGGTTTAATACGTGGGATTTCTTGCCTTTTAAATGGGGTTGGGACCATCAGTTGCGTTGTGGAGAAGTCAGGTGGATACACAGCTGATAGTCCTACTGAATAGACTGTTAGAATTTGTATTATGGCAAGAAAAAAGCAGCTAAGTAAAGAAAAACGAGTGGCCATCATTACTTTAAGAAATTAAGGTCAGTCAGTCCCAAAAATTGGGAAAACTTTGAAAGTGTCCCCAAGTGCAGTCACAAAAACCATCAAGCGCTACAAAGAAACTGGCTCACATGCAGACCACCCCAGGAAAGGAAGACCAAGAGTCACCTCTGCTGCGGAGGATAAGTTCATCCGAGTCACCAGTCTCAGAAATCGCAGGCTAACAGCAGATTAGAGACCAGGTCAATGCCACACAGAGTTCTAGCAGCAGACACATCTCTAGAACAACTGTTAAGAGGAGACTGTGTGAATCAGGCCTTCATGGTAGAATATCTGCTAGGAAACCACTGCTAAGGACGGGCAACAAGGAGAAGAGACTTGTTTGGGCTAAAGAACACAAGGAATGGACATTAGACCAGTGGAAATCTGTGCTTTGGTCTGATGAGTCCAAATTTGAGATCTTTGGTTCCAACCACCGTGTCTTTGTGCGACGCAGAAAAGGTGAACGGATGGACTCTACATGCCTGGTTCCCACCGTGAAGCATGGAGAAGGTGTGCTGGTGTGGGGGTGCTTTGCTGGTGACACTGTTGGGGATTTATTCAAAATTAAAGGCATAATGAACCAGCAAGGCTACCACAGCATCTTGCAGCGGCATACTATTCCATCCGGTTTGCGTTTAGTTGGACCATCATTTATTTTTCAACAGGACAATGACTCCAAACACACCTCCAGGCTGTGTAAGGGCTATTTGACCACGAAGGAGAGTGATGGGGTGCTGCGCCAGATGACCTGGCCTCCACAGTCACCGGACCTGAACCCAATCGAGATGGTTTGGGTGAGCTGGACCACAGAGTGAAGGCAAAAGGGCCAAAAAGTGCTAAGCATCTCTGGGAACTCCTTCAAGACTGTTGGAAGACTATTTCAGGTGACTACCTCTTGAAGCTCATCAAGAGAATGCCAACAGTGTGCAAAGCAGTAATCAAAGCAAAAGGTGGCTACTTTGAAGAACCTAGAATATGACATATTTTCAGTTGTTTTTACACTTTTTTGTTATGTATATAATTCCACATGTGTTAATTCATAGTTTTGATGCCTTCAGTGTGAATCTACAATTTTCATAGTCATGAAAATAAAGAAAACTCTTTGAATGATAAGGTGTGTCCGAACTTTTGGTATGTACTGTATATATATATATATATATATATATATATACACACACACCACACAGGTGAAACTCGAAAAATTAGAATATCATGCAAAAGTCCATTTATTTCAGCAATGCAAATTAAAAGGAATTGCATTAATGCAACTTAAAATTAGAATTTTGTGAAAAGGTTCAATATTCTAGGCTCAAAGTGTCACACTCTAGTCAGCTAATTAATCCATACCCCCTGAGCAAAGAGTACCTCAATATTGTGACTTTGGGGTTTTTATAAGCTGTAAGCCATAATCATCCAAATTATAACAAATAAAGGCTTAAAATATCTCGCTTTGCATGTAATGAGTCTGTCTCATATGTTAGTTTCACCTTTTAAATTGCATTACTGAAATAAATGAACTTTGCATGATATTCAAATTTTTCGAGTTTCACCTGTGTATGTATATATATATATATATATTGCTCAAACAGGGTGTTTGATATGTCTAAAAAAAACAGTACAAAGATTATGTGTTTGTTCATCTACACTTGTGTACCCGAAATCCCACTCATTATATTGTCTGCAAGGGTCTCAAGAAGGTACCTGGGAAATGCCTAGGAAAAAGATAGTTATCTGTGGGTTGTAAAGGAAAATCTAATTATAAATAATGTGTTCTTGTCCATTTGTCTTTCCAATGTTAAAAACTATATTTTGGCATGTAAAGTGTGCAGTCCTTTTTTCTGCCAGGACATCTGTAATGATTCCTCAATGAATTGAAAAGTTCACTGTGTACTCCAACTTGGCAGTATATAGCTCCGACCAGATGTATTCCCTTCATGACTCTGCTTCAACAACTAAAGAATATATTGCGAATACTTTCAAATAAGTGCTAATAGTGCTTTCTCACATCCTGTTTGAAAAACGTATGCCTCTCATTTGACTGGTGGTTGTAGATACTATTAAAGAGGTTGCCCAAGATTATAAGACATTTAGGCAATGGAATGCAATGTTATAAATATGAAAATAACCAATAATCACCTGTTCAATTCCCTGATGCTCCAGCACCGCCGATCCGATCACATGAGACTGCCACAGGCAATCATTGGTCTCAGCGTTCTCAATCTATACACCACTGGGCCCGACAAGGAGATCCAGAATGGTGGTGCCGGAGTGACAGGGGAACTAACAGGTAAGAATTGGTTCTTTTGATAATTTATTATCTCAGACAACCCTTTAAACGGTTGTCCCAAGTTTAGAAAATGAAATGTTGCCACTCTTGGATTGTGTCTTGTACTGCAGTTCAGTTCCACTTACTTGGCATCCCTATACCTGGACCTGTGCAGTTTGGCTAAACGTGTATGTGTTTATCTATTCTTATGTCTCTATGTTGTGCCATTAATTTATTATTTCTACTAGAAGTTATGAATAAATTGCTAGCAGTCTGCAGTAATGGTACAGAGGGGCGGTAACCAGTTGTGGGTGTGTACCTGCACAGACTGACAATGGCAGCACTGATTGGATAGAGTCTGACTGTACAGGGACACACCTCCCAACTGGTTACCTCCCCTCTGTACCCTTACTGCAGACTGCTAGCAATTCATTCATAACTTCTAGTAGAAATAATAAAGGAATGACACAACATAGAGTCATAAGACTAGATGTGTGCAGGTAGCTATTAAAACAGACAGGTCAGGAGATGTGGCAGGTCCTCTTTAAACTGACAATACACTAATGTATGTGGGGGCCTTAAGGAGACTGGCAATCAGAGAAAGGGCATATATCAGTTAGCTGAGTATATTATACTGCAGTTAAAACCATTTGAACCTAACATTTCTAACCCAGAGCAATCATTTAAGATAATATTTTTTTCTAGATTATAATTATCAAGATAAGATTGAAATATAATTTTAGTCTGTATGGCAATGCACTGTGAGGAAGCAATGAATGAATATATTGAATTTAATTAGGATTTATCTCTTTCAAAGGCAAATTATTAAAACAATTGCTAAAGCTCACTCCCATTCTGTCCTCACAATCTGTGCACACTGTTTTGGAATGTTCCCATTTCTGTTTAGCACAAAGTACCATTTATACAGCAGACTAAAAGACGCTGCATCCATTCTCACAAACTAGCCAAGGGTGAATTTTTCACATAAAGGTCAACAGGCAATTCAACTAAGAAAGACAGTTTTCCAAGTTAATGAATGAAGAGCTTTATGGACACTTTTAGAAAAGTGAAATGTACAATTACCCTCTATGAAATGGAAAATGTCTTACACATAGCATTGACAATACTTACATGTAACAGCCCTAATATATGGAATGTATAACACTGGGATATACATGAAAACCTTTTTGTTTTCAAGATTAATATCTCCAAGTAGTATCTCTCCCTCTTTAATTGTTTGATGACAGTATGACAGTCGATCATTTTTCTCTATTCTGAAAAGACTTTTTAATGTCTAGGTAGCAACAAAATTTTATAAAACCATCTTCAGTGCCATATCATATTCGAAGGAGAAGAAACTCCTGATCTGGGTTCTGGCACTTGCCTGGGCCCAACAAGTTTGATTATTTAAAGGGATTTTTCGAGATTTTTTTTTTTCTGATGACCTATTCTCTGTATAGGTCATCAGTATCTGATGGGCGGGGGTCCAACACCTGAGACCACTGCCGATCAGCTTTTTGAAAAGTGCCACGGCCTTCTCTCTGCTTTTCCTAGGAACCTCATACTGTAGATGTGAATGTGCTGAGCTGCAATACCAAGAACAGTCGCTATACAATGTGAATCGCTGTGCTTGCTAAGCTGCAAGAAGGTGCCGCTGCCTTCTCAAAACAGCTGATCGGCGTGGGTTCCGGGTCTCAGACTCCCACTGATCAGATACTGGTGAGATACTGAGGATAGGTCATCAGTAAAAAAAAATCTCTAGGAAAACCCTTTTAATTTTATTATGCATTTCTGGTTGATTTTGTCACTCAGGAAACATACTACTACTACTTTGTAGAGCTAAATCTGCCTTATATATGGTATGCCCTGTGTAATGTGTCATCCATCATTTTGTACAGCCAGCTAAGGCTACTTTCACACTAGCGTTGTTTTAATCCGGCGTTCAATTCCGACACTGGAACTGCCCACCGGATCCGGAAAAACGTGTGAAAACGGATTACATTTAAATCCTGATCAGGCTTTCGATCACAATGGAAAAATGCATTGGAAAAAACGGATCCGCCATTTATGGACTTTAACTTTTTTTTCACATTTTTCGGGTTTAACATGCAAAAGCCGGATCCGTTTTGACTGAACACACGGGGCCGGATCCGGCGTTAATGCAAGTCAATGGGAAAAAAGCCTGATCAGGCGTTCAGTCAAAGTGTTCAGGCTTTTTGGCCGGAGGTAAAAATACTGCATGCTACGTTTTTCTGAAAAGCCTGATCAGTCAAAAAGACTGAACAGAAGACATCCTGATGCATCCTGAAGGACTGACTCTCCATTCAGAATGCATTAGGATAAAACTGATCAGTTCTTTTCCGGATTTGAGCCCCTAGGACGGAACTCAGCGCCGGAAAAGAAAAACGCTAATGTGAAAGTACCCTAAAACTTAGTAACTCATATCCTTTATTCTAATCAGTTTTTTTTTCTGATTGCAGATTTTTTTTATTCCATTTCCTGAACATAATTATGGGGACTGCCATCTTGCCTGAGCTGTTAACAGCACTTTGAGATATGCTTTACAGCAGCCATCATGGGCCATAGACACAATGGACAGGAGAGGAACTCATTAACTTCTATGGGAGAGTTTTCTAGGCATGCTCTGTGTCCTGTGCAGAGGTCAGGAGTGAGTAGATAAGATGTGATATTACCTATTGTGAATGGTTATATCTGTCGTTCTAATCCTGCCTGTAATAATAAGCAGATAATTGCAGAAAAAAGATCTATGCCTCACTTCAGTAAATACCATTTATCATGTACAGAAAGTTAATACAAGGCACTTACTATTGTATTGTGATTGTCCTTTGCTAGCTCGATTTATTTTTCCAACACTTTATACACTGATTGTTTCCAGGGGTTATGACCATATTGCAATCCAGCAGCGGTGGTCGTGCTTGCGCATTATAGGAAAGGGCACCGGCCTATGCGCTCTCCCATGTTCCTGGCCACCAGAGAGGCCGTCATTTTTTCCTATATTGTGCAAGCACGAACACCGCTGCTGGATTGCAATGTGGTTGTAACCCCTGGAAACAATCAGTGTATAATGTGATGGAAAAATGAATTAAGCTGGCAAAGGAAGCAATATGGACAATCACAATACACTAGTAAGTGCCTTGTATTAACTATGTCTATATGATAAATGCGACTTGCTGAAGAGAGAAAACCCCTTCAAACAACAGGTCATTTTCTGATAACACAGTCCATTTATAGGCCTTTGGGTTCCCTAACACACAATAATATCACAATATTAACCATCTCCTAAGTGCACATTATATGCTGCCCACTTGGAATAATAGGCATCCATGTAGTGCACAGTATCTTACAGGATAACTATGAGTTTTATTTTACAGTGGTTATTTTTCTTACCGTAATAGATCCATTTTTAGAGCCACCAAAAATGACTGAGGCTTAATCTAAGCAGTGGAGTATTTATAGAATGTGCCTTTCCACTAATTCAGAACAGATCTGTCATGACCACATGAAGACATAAAATTGTTTGTCATATCCTTGTGAACGTCAAATGCCAATAAGGATGAGGGGACTTTAATACTATTTTATATTATTCATTTATATTTGCAGAATTTGTTATTCCTCTTGCTGATCAGGTTTTGTTTAAGAATAAATTTATTAATCAAATTTAGCAGCTTAAATATATACTTAAATTCAACACTTAAAGGGATTCTCTCATCTCGCTGT
Organism: Bufo gargarizans; assembly: GCF_014858855.1. Classification (NCBI taxonomy): domain Eukaryota; kingdom Metazoa; phylum Chordata; class Amphibia; order Anura; family Bufonidae; genus Bufo; species Bufo gargarizans. The sequence goes on along the minus strand of NC_058082.1, from coordinate 219,631,263 downwards.
TATTAAGGCGATATGACACTAAATCCCGACCACCAAGTAGCCAGGAAACATCGAAGAGGCCCAGTGCTCTCTATTACAGTAGCTCCCTTCATGGTACATGGGAGCTATGGAAGCCACACAGCCCAGCGAGCTATATTGTTCCTCTAACTCGGAAACAGCATCTCTTACTGTGCTACGCTGTATCCGTAGCTCCCGATGCACAATAATGGGATCTACTGAAACAGGGAGCAACGGGCCTCTTCGCTGTTTCCTAGCCGGCCATGATGTTGATATTCACCTCCTGTATAATGTATACATTTCAAAAATCGAATATTTGTAATTAATATATATATAATTGTACAACTGAATTAGAACAATTCTTTCACAATCACAAAAAGCAAAAAATATTGTCTAATTTGTATGTTTTAACAGAAGTATAAAAAGGCTTTTTATTTTTTATTGTCTGACCATGAATAAACTAATTTGGTTAGCCCCTTTAAGTGTAATGATGTCTCAAGTCATAAGGAAGAGTTCATTGTGTTTGATGGCAGGACACATTTCCTTTTTGAACTATTAATAAAGCTTCTTTGTATTGCATTGTTGTGTCTGACTAAAGGGAATTCCTGGTTCACATTGTCGCAGGATCTTTCCAAATAAGTTCTGTGACATTTGCTCTACACCGATTTGCATTTTTTTTGTTTCGATTACAAAAATGTACATGCTTTACGTATTGGTGGTAACATGTTTTTGTTTTGAAATGTCTTTTAAAACCATCTTCTACCCATTCCCTTATTCACATATTACAAGTTTAGCAGTTTACAAGCATTTCCTCTTTAAGCTTCACATCCTTTAGAACTTGTGTCTAGCCTAATTATATTAGTGTTCCTCACAGATGTCATGCCTTGATCTTTTTATTTTTATCGGGGCTCTGGAAAAAATGAACAGAATAGTCTGCATTCAGAGCTTTGGCACTTTTACAGCATTTCTGTAATGAATTACCAGAATGTCCTCTTCATCAGCGAGGAGCAAGTGATTGTATCTTATTTCTCTTAAGTGCACTCTACATTCACGCAGGGAATCTCCTATATATATCTATATATATACATATATATATAAAATCTAAACCATGTACCTTCCATATGTCACACTTGTCCAGCTGATAATGTTTTTTTTAAATCTCAGATGAAAGTCATACTAACCTCCACAAGTCCTCACTGCTTCTGTTGTGAGTGGGATTTGATGGAGGGGAATATAACTTGCTTTATTATGTCACCTATGCCTATTTAAAAAAATGGATTGGCTACCATGCTGTAGAATGATAACATATGGAGAAGTTGCAAAGATACATTACACTCAAGAGAAAAACATACTTTTTTTTACTTTTCTCTGTTTAAGGGCTAGTTCGCACAAGCGTTTTTTGCGTTCCGTAAACAGGCCGCTTTTTGAGTTCCATATACAGTCCGTATACGGAACCATTTATTTCAATGGTTCTGCCCCAAAAAACTGAATGAGCTCTGTATGCATTTTGTTTCTGTATTATCATTTTTCAGTTCAAAGATAGAACATGTCCTATTATTGCCCGCAAATCACGTTCCGTGGCTCCATTCAGGTCAATGGGTCCGCAAAAAAAACGGAACACATATGGAATGTACTCCGTATGTCGTCTGTATCCGTTCCGTTTTTGCAGAACCATCTATTGAAAATGTTATGCCCAGCCCAATTTTTTCTATGTAATTACTGTATACTGTATATGTCATATGGAAAAACTGAACAGAAAAACGTAATGGAACTGGAAACACTACTGAAACAAAAAACGGAAAAACTGATCCGTTAAAAACGGCCCTCAAAACACTGAAAAAGGCATATGGTCGTGTGAACAAGACCTAACTATGAACACTATTAAAGCTAGATAACAAGCTGTGCTACTTGATGTTTGGTTGCACGGCAAGCAAAAAAAAGGCATCATGATGTAACCTGGATTTATAAAAGTGTCACCAAAAACGGTATCTGCCAGAAAAGCAGATAGCAACACATATCCTTTTTTCTAATTAGTTTTTACTTTCTGATTGCAGATTTATCCAATTTCCTGAACATGATTATGGGGGCAGCCATCTTGCCTGAGCTGTTCTTAACAGCATTTTGAAAGCATTAAGAAAATTGTTTCACAGCAATTGACTTTTATTGGTTAGTGGCCATTGCAAAAACTGCAGGATTTTCTGGATTTTTTTTATATAGATATTGACATGGAAAAGTAAAAATAACATAATAATATTTTTATTTTTTAAAAAACATGTTAAAAATAAAAACGTGTTTTAAACAATAGGTCATTTTCTGATGACAATTTCCATTTAAGGCCTCACACACTTGGCTGCATAACAGATCTATAGCAACTGGGGTACAGATCTGTATTATGTTACTTGGGTTGTCCTATTGAGGTTTTCTATTTCCCCAGAGGTTTTTACGTGGCAATGTATAAAAAATGGTGGCATACTCCATTTGATACCATATGGATACCAATATTCCGCCCAAAAAGTGAATGGAGATTGAAACATTGGATACATGAATGGATATCTGCACAAAACCTCTGTACAGGTTCTGTATGAGCATGTTTTTTCTCTCTAAACTAATGGTGCATGAAATGTTTTCTCTTCTGTTTTGAAATGGCACTAGCACAAACAAAATACTGAACAAATACAAAGCCACAAAAATGTGAATGTTGGAATCAATAAGACAAGACAAAAATGTGTCCCACACCCTATCCACTAACCCAAACAGCTGCTTCAGTGATGATGGTTTATTTATGTGATGTAATAAACCATATGGCACAAGCAAATAACAACTACCCAACTATGGGAAAGGGTAAAGATTAGAAAGGTATGGCATATTCCCACTACTATAAGCATTTGACCTATGATGCATTTTATTATATAAAAATTGTCATTACAAAAAAAGATCAAATTATCAAACAAAGTTGACTTTAAACCTCTTCTACGTGTGAAAGACCTGGATCTAGAAGCAAGAATGCCCAGGTATAAAGGCAGATGCCAACAGCCGGGACTGGCTGAATACAGTAAGAGAAATAATGGGAGTTTCTATATTTCATTTTCTATACTTTATACATAATCATACCTATTATGTAGCACACACCACCAGCACTAAGCGAAAGCTCCAGTGAAGCTGGGTATCCAAACAGCAAGAATCTTATACGAATTACTGTCAGTCTCATCCTGTGAGGCAGTATGAAAGTGGTTTAGTACTTCCTTTTGAAGGGCATTATTCCCAAAATTATAAAACTTTTAAGGGGTTCTGCACTTTCATTTAACTGATGATCTATCCTCTGGATAGATCATCAGCTTCTGACCGGCGGAGGTCCGACACCCGGGACCCCCGCCGATCAGCTGTTTGAGAAGGCAGCAGCGTTCCAGCAGCGCCGTGGCCTTCTCACTGTTTACCGCTTAGCCCCGCCCACGCTAGTTGATACTAATCGTGACGTCAGTGGGCCGGCGGTAAACAGTGAGAAGGCCGCGGCGCAGCTGGAGCGCCGCTGCCTTCTCAAACAGCTGATTGACGGGGGTCTCGGGTGTTGGACCCCCGCCTATCAGAAGCTGATGATCTATCCAGAGGATAGATCATCAGTTAAATGAAAGTGCAGAACCCCTTTAAATGTGCTCATGAATATTTGTTTCACTCACCAGATCACCCAACCTGTATACCAGTATACAAAAATCTGTTCCTGCTATCTCACCAACTGTGTCATTCTTCTTCATGTTACTCCCAAATGCATGCCTTGCGCCTTAAGTACAAACTTTCATTAGAGCACAAATATAAAATAAAAACTCTTAGGGCTATAGCACATGGCATTTTGCGGAACGGAACTCCCAGCTGTAATGGAACAGTCCTTTCCTTGTACATAAATCCGGCAAGGATAGGATATGTTCTACATTTTTGAGGGTACCGCAGAAGGGGCAAATGGATGCGAACAGCACACAATGTGTTGTCGGCATCTTTTGCTGCCCTATTGAAGTGAATGGGTCCAAATCCAACCTGCAAAAAAATGTGGATCGGATGTGGACAAAAATTACGTTCATGTGCGTGAACCATTATTATGAAGCAAGTTGTTCTCATGATAGCCCACACAGAAAATGTAGATTTTCTTTAATGTCAACAGAAGATACAGTCCTGATCAAAAGTTTAAGACCACTTGAAAAATGGCAAAAAATAATATTTTACATTGTTGGATCTTAACAAGGTTCCAAGTAGAGCTTCAACATGCAACAAGAAGAAATGAGAGTGAGACAAAACATTTTTTGAGCATTCAGTTAATTGAAAATAACGATTAAACTGATTAAACTCAAATTTTAGGACCACATGCCTTTAAAAGGCCAAATCTGTGCAAAGATGTGGATTCATTGTCATTTTCTGTCAAGTAGTCACACGTTGTGATGGCAAAGGCAAAAAAACTCTCCCTTTTTGAACGTGGTCGGGTTGTTGAACTGCATAAGCAGGGTCTCTCACAGCGCGCCATTGCTGCTGAGGTGGGACGCAGTAAGACAGTCATTTGGAATTTCTTAAATGATCCTGAGGGTTATGGAACAAAAAAGTCAAGTGGAAGACCCCAAAAAATTTCATCAGCACTGAGCCGGAGGATCCAATTGGCTGTCCGTCAAGACACTGGACGATCCTCAACCCAAATTAAGGCCCTTACTGGTGCTGACTGCAGCCCCATAACCATCAGGCGGCATCTGAGACTAAATGGGCTTAAAAAAACAAAAAAAGTCTTCAAAGACCCCGTCTCCTTGAACGCCACAGAACTGCTCATTTGGACTTTGCAAAAGAGTACCAAACATGGGACATTCAAAGGTGGAAGAAAGTTTTATTCTCTGATGTGAAAAAATTTAACCTTGATGGTCCTGATGGTTTCCAACATTACTGGCATGACAAGCAGATCCCACTTGAGATGTTTTCTACGCGCCACAATGGAGGGGGCGCCATAATGGTCTGGGGTGCTTTTTCCTTCAGTGGAACAATGGAGCTTCAGGAAGTGCAGGGGCGTGAAACGGCCGCTGGCTATGTCCAGATGTTGCAGAGAGCATTCCTCATGACTGAGGGCCCTCGTCTGTGTGGTAATAACTAGGTTTTTCAACAGGACAATGCTACAGTACACAATGCCCGCAGGACAAGGGACTTCTTCCAGGAGAATAACATCACTCTTTTGGCCCATCCTGCATGTTCCCCTGATCTAAATCCAATTGAGAACCTTTGGGGATGGATGGCAAGGGAAGTTTACAAATATGGACAACAGTTGCAGACAATAGATGGCCTTCGTGCAGCCGTCTTCACCACTTGGAGAAATGTTTCCACTCACCACATGGAAACGCTTGCATTAAGCATGCCGAAACAAATTTTAGAAGTGATCAACAATAACGGCGGAGCTACTCATTACTGAATTCATGTTTGGAAGTTGGATTTCTGTTTTGGGGGGGGGGGGGGTTCGTTTTTTTTTGGAAGTGTGGTCCTAAACTTTTGATCAGCTGAAAAACAGCCTGTTTCAGTTTATTTATTGTTTTCATTAAATTGAATGCTAAAAAAATGTTTTGTCTCACTCCCATTTCTTCTTGTTGCATGTTGAAGCTCTACTTGGAACCTTGTTAAGATCCAGCAATGCTAAATATGATTTTTTGCCATTTTTCAAGTGCTCTTAAACTTTTGATCAGGACTGTATATCTTGGGAAATACTCCAAAACATGATTCTTAATGCAAAAAAATAGAGTTTTATGTCCTTGAGACTCATTTATACGATTTTGAACATAAGATTGGAAATACACTTTAAAGGGAATTCGTCATCAGAAACCTAGTTATTGATTAAATCATGTCTTTATGTTAAGCATATTTTTCAGAGCTTTTGTACATTTTTTAATTTTCCATATCACTATATTTTTCAAACAAAATCCTGCAGTTTTTCCTACTGGACAGTAGGGGTAAAATATGCCAAGAAGTCCTTTTCTTTGCAAGCAGCCACATAGGCCACAGACACAATAGACTAAAACTGACCTTATTGACTTCTATGGAAGATTTTTCTACACATTCTGTGCCACCTGTGGGGAGGTCAGGAGGGAGCAGACAAGCTATGACATCATTTGTCATGAATGGATAATTCTATGCACACATGACCCCTGTCTGTGAGGGGATCAACACGTGGCGAACAAAGCAGCAGGAAGCATGTAAGTATACTTTGCTCCATAGTTCAGCCCACAACACCTGGCACCCCCACCGATCAGTTATTTTGGGCAGTTACCGGTGCCAGAAACTATACAGTGGATACAGCCAGAAGCAACAGACTGTGTCAACTGTGTAGTTTCTGGTGCCAGTGTATTGTAAATGATCTCCCATACACTTCAATGGGAACTTAGCTGCAGTACCTTAGCATGGCCACTACACAGTGGATGCTGAGCAGAGGTGGACTGGGAACTTAAAGTGGCCCTGGAAAGAAACTAACAGCAACCCCATGTTGTAGTTATGGCCAATACAAGCAGGCAGGACCAGCAATACTGCAGTGCAGTAGAAAATACTGCCCCAGCAGAGCCAAATACCATAGTGCAGAACCATATATATTGCCCCAGCAGGATCATATACCACAGTTCAGCACAATTTACTGCCATAGCAGCACAAAATACTAACCCAGATACTTCCCCTCTGTGGAGGCCAGGGCCAGCTGCAACATCCTGCCCTCCTTATTCAGCTGTCTCTAATTAAAATATAGAGGAGGGCACTGAGGAGGTGAAACATGAACCACAGCACTGGAGCAGCCTTATCTTTAGCATGCTATCTGGTCCATCAGCGATACTAAATATACAGAAGCATACATCACTACATATCTATCTACATATCTATTACATCCAGTGATGTCTTCTCTAGTGTAGACATTCAGATTCTTTACCTTCTCCATTTGGCCCAGTCCACCATGACTAAACATTTAATAGGAGTTATGTTCCTATCCAGCCCTCTTAGTTCCCTTAAAGGCGGACACTATTTTAGTCTGCGTGCTGTCAGATTTTAGAACAGACAGCACCTGGACTGAACCCTGTCCCAGCATTTTCTAACTTGGTTTACCCCACAAGACTCTTTCATTCAAATGAATAGGTGTAGGGAAAAATATTCAGACTATAGACATATAGACATCTGTGTGCGGTCCATCTTAAAGCTCGCCTCTGTTTCCTCTCAGAACACAAATGAGTTTCCTATTGGTCATCTGAACGGGTCCTTAGGGTGAAGTCAAGGGGTGGCCAAGGTAAGGCTGCACTGCAGGCAAAAGTATGACTGAAAGCTTATCCAAGATTTCTTAAAAAGTACCAGAGAGCATGCTGCTGTATGAAATAAAGAAAAAAGCTACGCTAACCTTTTAAATGTCCCCTGCCCTCATGCTACTGGTCCCCACCACTCCAATTTCACTGTGCTTACACAGGTCATGTGTATTGATCAAGTGCTGTTCACAGCAGTGATGACACATGACTGCTGAGGCTAGTGATTGGCTGCTGCAGTTATAAATGAATTGCATATGACTACTGCAAATCCAGAGGGGAACGGAGTGGCAGTGATTGGTAGCCTGAAAATAGATGAACATTTAATAAGGTGAGGGGTTTTCCTTAATTTCATACAGCCCCCAGCTGTCTGACATTTAAAAAAAAATGGTAAGCAGTTTCCTCAAAATGATTGACGATGTTGGTCTTGTAGGGATCGCCACACACATAATGCTGAAAAGGACCATTTAGAGATACAAGATGCTAGTTAGAGACATTTACCGGAATGCCCCGGAGATATACTATCAACTGACATTAAACAAAAAGGAAAACAGGACTCTTTAATCTAAAGATGACTTCTGACATGTTTAATTTTATTTTCATGTAGAAAGATCTTACAATGATGTGAATAATGAGTTCTCTTTGATTAGACACAACAAAGTTTTTTATGTTCAAGTTGCTTTTCTTGTTCTTTATAAGTTTTTCGCCTCTCATCTCACTAGTAGTAAGAAGAACCATATGTAAACACAATTGTGCAACTCCCATTGCACTCATCTCCAGGCGCATTGACATTGAAATATGCTGTCCCAGTTTTGAACTTTCTATATTATAGCTAACAGACTCAGCATATGGCAGTCATTTATGACTTTGTTTCTTTAATTATGATTCTAAAATTAATTTATCCCTAAATCTTCTCCATAGTAGAGGCCTAAAGGTGTTGTCTTAGGATTTAAGAAATTAACTGCAGGAAATGTTATTAACAAACAAATGTTACTGACCTGTTAATTGCCCACTACTTCACAACTGATCCCTGCTGTATATCGTTATGACCACTTCAGCCGATCACTGGCTTCAGTGGTAATGGTAACATGTATGGCACACAACCTTTACGTTTTCCACTTTGCAGCATATGGACTGCAGTTGTATCCTTTCCAGTAGGTTGCTGGTTTCTTTCATGGACTGACTGGTTAGCTGAGAGACTGCCAAGTAGCTTATTTACATTTTTGTAACTGTACTTAGGGTGTATATGTTGTTGTGGGTGCTATTGTTTTGCAATTGCTTTGTTCGATGACCTGCAGCGCTGCAATGACAGACTGGCTTCTTGGCTGTCAGCAACTAAGCAGCCAGGTATGAATGGTGATACACCTGGTCCTACTGGGAAACATAGTGCATATAAAAGAGGTGGTCTGGCATACAGCGGACCATACAGACCACACAGAGTAGGTATAGTCGTATGGTACCTACTGGAACCAGTATTGGTCTGTGTGACAATTGGGCCTCAGGACTATTCTACTGATTAGGAGCAGGGTGGACTTAGAATCTGAAGAGGGAGCACTAATACTATTCTACCATGTAATACAATGTAGAGAATAAGCAAATTCAGAAACTGGCGATCAGACTGGAGGTAACGGAGGCTTACTGTGGAGCAGGTATGCCCAACCTGTGGCCCTCCAGCTGTTTTAAAACTACAACTCCCACCATGCCTTTCTGTAGGCTGATAGCTGTACGCTTTCTGGGCATGCTGGGAGTTGTAGTTTTGCAACAGCTGGAGGGCCGCCGGTTGGGCATGCCTGCTGTAGAGTAAGGATTTTCAGCTAAAGCTGTGGAGGCTGAGAGCATCGCCGACCTGGGTGGGTTTAGTTCTGGAGGGAGTGTCTTCTGTTGGAGTTATATCAGCCTGGAGGGAACCAGTGAGAAGTGACTGCTGTACTAAAGGAGGGAAGGGTATTCATGAAGCGAGACAGGGGCTGTGACAACTAAAACTCAGAGGACAATATGGAGGAGCCACACAGTAGGATTGGTTGCCTTTAGGCAGTAAGAGTGACTGGACTTATTTATTCAAACTGTGTAATACAAGGTGAATTAATTCACCTGCATGGTGTATTCCATCTGATTGAACTGAAACTTAGGGGTACATAGAGGAAGTGCAGCTTTTTGAATTTGGGTCCTAAATTGGAGCATATAACAACCATTGGACTGTCAGTAGAAGTCTACATAATCTAAACATCCATTTGCTCCCCCTCGGTAATATCCTTCTACCAATGCCACCTTCCCTCGGAGATGGATGGATGCTTTCTATAGCTGTAAATGTTATGTGCCCGATTCATATTTCATGCCATATGATGTGTCTCTTTAATGTGTTCCAAAATTCACCTGCACTATTAAATCACTGTAATGCCTATATAATGTGATGTGCAAAAACATTTAGCCTTCGATACCACCTATCTTAAGTCTACATGCACATGAACGTGGTTTGTTTCCGCCTCATTTTTTGCGGCTCGGGTGCAGACCCATTCACTTCAATGGGCTGCAAAAGATGCGAACAGCACTCCATTTGCTGTCCGCATCCGTATGTCCATTCCGTAGCCCCTCAAAAAAAATTGAACATGTCCTATTCTTGTCGGTTTTGCAGACAAAGATAGGCATTGTTACAAAGGATACGCAAAAAAAAAAAAAGAATGCCACACGGACATCATCTGTTTTTTTTGCGGATCCGCAAAACACGAATTTTCTATTGAACGCACATTTGTGAAGATATTTGACTGCTTTAGCCACTTGTATTAAGGCTGATTTCAGCCTGTATTTGTGGGCAGGGCGTAGCTCCCTATATATGCCTGTCAAGGTCTCCCCTCAGGTGGTGTGTCTCACTTACGTTCGTAGGAGGAGCCACATCTAGCCGTCTAGCAAGCTGTTTGTTTCTCTCTCTCGTCCAGAGTGAATTGCTGCACGGTGCTACATTCCGGTGAGAAGTCTTTCTCCTCAAAGTAAGTTTATGGAGCGTGATACTCCCGTACGTCCTCCAGCAGTGCTTCCCTAAAATCACCTTGCGGTCCAAGGCGGAACGCATGTACTTCCGCCCGCCTCCTGTACGCACTCAGCCGGCAGCAGCGCTTCCCCAAGTCGTCTTGCGGTCCAGGGTGGAACGCACCTACTTCCGCCCGCCTCCGGCACGCGCACAGCCGGCAGCAGCGCTTCCCCAAGTCGTCTTGCGGTCCAAGGTGGAACGCACTTACTTCCGCCTGCCCCATTCAGCCTCCCCAGGCGGAGCACAGACCGTTCCCACACACTCACCCGCCGGAGCCGCACCGGAGTCCTCCTTCCCCAGCGTGAGGTACCGCAGTATGACTGCAGTGGGTGGCTCTGGACTCATGGCGTTCCATCAGGGTCGGTCTGTGGCCCGCATGGTGACACTGCCAGGCACTCAGAAGATGGGTCACATCCACATGCGGCGAGGTTCTGGCATTTTGCCGTTCCAAACTGGTCACTCACTCAGATATTCTCAGGCATGTCAGTTCGTCTTTTCAGATGAATGAGGTCTGAGAAGAGTTTGTCCCAGCAAGTCCAGCCCTGTGCCCCCACTCCCTGCAGTTCCCCAGCACACCCCGCATGTCACTCTGGTTCCATCTTCATGTCGTATGTCTCCTGGATCGTCCAGGCTCAGTGCCAACGTTGCATGTCACCTGGATCGTCCAGGCCCTGGTCATGTTGTATGTTACCTGGATCGTCCAGGCCCTGGTCTCATGTTGTATGTTACCTGGATCGTCCAGGCCAGTCCAATGTTGTATGTTACCTGGATCGTCCAGGCCAGTCCAATGTTGTATGTTACCTGGATCGTCCAGGCCAGTCCAATGTTGTATGTTACCTGGATCGTCCAGGCCCTGGTCTCATGTTGTATGTTACCTGGATCGTCCAGGCCCAGTCCAATGTTGTATGTTACCTGGATCGTCCAGGCCCTGGTCTCATGTTGTATGTTACCTGGATCGTCCAGGCCCTGGTCTCATGTTGTATGTTACCTGGATCGTCCAGGCCCTGGTCTCATGTTGTATGTTACCTGGATCGTCCAGGCCCTGGTCTCATGTTGTATGTCACCTGGTTCGTCCAGGCCACGCTTCACGTCATAGGTCATCTGGATCGTCCAGGCCATGGTCCAGTGTCGCGCGTTTCCTGGACCTTCCAGGCACGTTCCTGTAGGGTCACCTGGATCGTCCAGGACATGTCTCGCATGCGTACCTCCTGGATCATCCAGGTCCAGTGTCGATGTTGTATGTCACCTGGATCGTCCAGGCCAAGTTCAATGTGGTATATCACCCGGATCATCTGGGCTGTTCAATCTAGTGTGCCACTGGGTTCGCCATACCCTGTCCTAGTCTGCATAGGCTCGGCTTCATGAGCCTTACGGACGTTCAAGGGTCTCACGGTTCCCATCCTTTCTCACGGCTACATCATTCAGTCTACTTAAATTTTCCCTCAGATTCCTAGAAGTGTTTCCAGCTGCTATAATTTCCAAGTAGAAAGTAGGCTAAAGTTCCGCAAGGTAAGATATTCGATACAAGAGTTATATCACTGGTAGGTTCTGTTCTTGCTTATTTCAGTCCACATATACCTTGTCTAGCTCTTATTTTTGGTTTTTCTGTCCGCGGCAATCCAGATCAAGTCATTCGTCAAAAGTCGGTTCAGCTTAAGGCGGGTCCAAGATGTCACAGGTGTCCGATATAGAAGACAACGTCTCTTCCTTAGGCTCTGCAGTCTCATGTCGGGTCACCAACAGATCCCTCCGGAGCTGGACCATCCCAAAGTTAATTGCTGAGCTGAATAGGAAAGGGATCCGGTATCCTGCATCTGCCAGAAAAGCAGAACTTTTCAGAATTTTGATGTCTGAGGCTGGGCCCTCTGGGGAACAAACTTCCCTGTCATCAATTCAGCTCTCACTGTCTCAGCTCCAATCCTCCATCAGTGGTTTGGTCAGTTCGGTCTCGGACATCCAGTCCAGAGTCGACGTTCTGGAAGTCCAGCCCTCAACATCCGGTCAAAGTCAGGCTACCACATCATCCCTGGCCATCCCACAGTCTCTCCCAGGTATTCACATACCTACCCCCCAAATTGCCCCGTCCCACTTTCTGCCAGAGAATCTAAAAAAGGACATTGTGGCAGGGAAAGATATAAATCTAGCCTCCATTCTCATTGCATCCCACGATGTTCCAGAAAGTCGCGTGATTAACTGTGGGGACGTGTCCATAGTCATGAAAGCTAAAGATGCACGTCTCAACAGGAAGCTGACCATTCCGGAATTCGTGCTAGCTTTCAGCGTATATAGAGATGTGGTCTGTTCAGCCCAGCCAGACAGAAGGGAGGAACTGGACAGATATCTTTACCAGGTCACCGACCTGGGTCAGAAATATGGTGGATCGGCATTTTACGATTACCACCGGTCCTTCTCCGCTAAAGCTGCAGCAGCACTTTCCCAGTTCCAGTTTGTCACCAATTGGGCGGAGATGGACACCGAGCTATTTTGCCGGCACTTTGCAGGTCTCAGGGCCCCCACCTGCTCGAACTGCCAATCCATATTTCATTTAACAGATTGGTGCCCGAACTCTAGCCCTGGCACGCCGCAAGGGGTGTGGCCCGGTCCCTCTGGTGCTCAGGGTAATCCCAGTTCAGTGGACAAACTAGGCCGGCCCATAATCTACCTCGGCAAAAGCCAATTATGCAATAACTTTAACTTGGGAAGTTGTGCCTTCAATGCGTGTCGGGCCCTGCACATCTGTTCATTGTGTTTCAGAGCTCACCCACGCTCCTTGTGCCCTAGGAAAGCCTCAAAGCAGTTATGACTAACCGACATCAATGTCGAACTGCTGTCAAGTCTCCTCAAAAACCATCCTGACCGAGTCTTCACTGAATCCTTAATAGCTGGGTTCCACGAAGGGTTTCACACAGGGTTAGTCGCTCTTCCTCAAGCCAACTGGGAGGGTTCCAATTTACTGTCGGCCAGTCATGACCCAGAAGCAGTCGAGACATTGATACAAGCAGAGGTCAATAAAGGTTTCTTGCTGGGCCCCTTTTCTGATGTTCCCTTTCAGCACTGGCGCATCAGTCCTATCGGCATTGTGTCTAAACAGTCATCGAATAAAAAACGTATGATCTACGATTTGTCTGCTCCACATGCTTCGTCCACCCCCAGCCTGAATTCACTGATTCCATCAGAGGAGTACTCAATGAGATACTCTTCTATCGATCAGGCAGTCCAACTCATCTTGCTCTCAGGCAAGGGTTCTTGGCTCACCAAGGCAGATATAGCTGACGCCTTCAAGCTGCTGCCCATCCAGCCACAGCTTTGGGGTTTTTATGGCATCAGATGGTCCAATAAATTTTATTTTGCAAATCGTCTCACTTTCGGTTGCAAAAGCAGTCCATGGCTCTTTGACCAGTTAGCACAGGCCCTCCACTGGATATTGGTTCACCACGGCGGTTTGCCAATGGTCATCCACTATCTGGACGACTTCTTGATAATTGAGAAGCGGCATCCTCACCCGACCGGTTTAAACACTTTGACGGAGTTCTTTAATCAGTTACAGGTCCCGTTAGCTCAAAAAAAGACAGAAGGGCCAGCCACACAGGTCACCTTCCTAGGTATCATCTTGGACACGGTCCGTATGGAAGCCAGGCTTCCTCCAGAGAAATTAGGTAAAATCCGCATAGCCATGGACAGAGCAGTACTAGGAAACTCCATCACCAAAACGGAACTTCAGTCTCTTCTGGGAATGCTCAATTTTGCGACCAGGGTCATGCCGCAGGGTAAATCGTTTATGTCAAGGTTGCTGCAGCTTCTTCCTGAAGCTCAGGATCAGGACAGCACAATTTCTTTAGACAGTCATGCCAGGGCAGATCTGCACATGTGGAAGTCATTCTTGTCAAACTGGAACGGTATTTCTTTATTTATTCCTCCCCGAACCTCACTCTCCCCCATCATTTTTTCAGATGCAGCGGGGTCAGTCGGGTTTGCTGCTATTTCTGGCAACCATTGGATGGCGGGCAAATGGCCCCCAGAATTAAGCTCCGACATAGATGCTTTAAAATCATCCCCCCTCATAGAGCTTTATCCCATAGTAGCAGCCGCTCAAGTCTGGGGAAAACAGTGGGCCAATTCCTCTGTCCTTTTTGTCACGGATAGCCAGGCATTAGTTGACATCCTCGACAAACAAAGGGCTAAGTCCCCAAAAATCATGTCACTGCTACGCAGACTAGTATGGCTGTCCCTTTCTTTTAATTTCCGTTTTGCAGGGGAACACATTCAGGGACATAAAAATGTAGCAGCAGATGCATTGTCTAGATTAAATTTTTCGGTTTTTTTCCAGGAGATGCCCGACGCGGATCCCACGGGAGCCTCAATTCCGCCACACAACACTCTAGTGATGGACTAGAGTCTCTCATCTCGACAGCAAAACATTTCATAAGCCAATCCTTAGCCCCAAACACGGCCAGGAATTACAGAACCGGGTTGAAAGCATTCAGTAGGTTTAGACTCCTTTACCCTCAGGGCGACCGGGACGAAACATCGTACCTGCTGGCGTTCATAGCTTTCTGTCAATACCAACTCAAACTCTCTCACAGTTCCATCAAAATATACCTAGCAGGCCTCCAACACCACTTCATGCTTAGTAATCCGGATCGTTCTTCCATTTTCTCAAACCAGGCCATCAAGGCAGCCCTTAGGGGAATTCAGAAAACCGCCAAACAAACTCCCTCCCGCAGACAACCGGTGTCCACCAAGCTGTTCAGGGATCTGTCTTCCGCGCTAGACGGCTCCCCTTTTGGGCCCTTGACCAGCACGGTATTACAAGCAGCCATGTTTTTAAGTTTTTACGGCTTTCTCCGTCCAGGAGAATTCACCGGCAGCACCCCGGGGCACGGCTGTCTTCGCAAAGACCAGCTGTCGTGGCATAATGACCATTTCATACTCAGCCTACCACTGACCAAAACAAGCCAAACAGGGCCACCCACGGAGATTAAATATTTCCCTACCCAAAACAACTGGTGCCCGGTCCGGATTCTTAACAAATTATTATCCCTGTTACAGTCTGCTCCTCCCAACAGTCCTCTCCTACCCTTCAAAGATAAACCCCTCTCTTCACATCAATTCACGTCCCATATCCGTTCACTAACGGCAGGCCTTGGGTACGACCCAGGCGTCATCTCGGGTCACTCATTCCGCATCGGAGCGGCTTCGTCAGCTTCAAAACACCAAGTCCCTGCTCATGTCATCCGTTCCATGGGACGCTGGAGATCTTCTTGTTTCAACAGATACATCCCGAATCCACATAGGGAAATATCCCAGGCTTTTCAATCGTTGGCGTTATAGGTCATGCGGGGCGGTAGCACACAATAAACCGGTTTGCACGACACAGTGTACTTGTCTCTTTTGCCCTCTCCAGGCCTACCCACGCCCGTGGCTCCCGGCACAACTCAGCCATAGTTTAGGTTTGGCATGCCTTACCCACGTCCAAGACGCTTCCAGCCCTGCCCATAAGTATTAAGGCTGATTTCAGCCTGTATTTGTGGGCAGGGCGTAGCTCCCTATATATGCCTGTCAAGGTCTCCCCTCAGGTGGTGTGTCTCACTTACCCCTCCCTCCCACCCCTCTTCTCACACACCCCAATAGGGTACGCCCTCTCCAGGCCTACCCACGCCCGTGGCTCCCGGCACAACTCAGCCATAGTTTAGGTTTGGCATGCCTTACCCACGTCCAAGACGCTTCCAGCCCTGCCCATAAATGCCACTTTCCATCAACCGCATTTGTAAAATCCATCATGGATTCATGCACACGAACATGTGCAACCAGTGCCAGTGCTGCGGACCGCAAACAGTAGTCCACAATGTTCGGGTACAAGCTGTGTGTCCGCCGTTTGCGGATGCTTCAGCGATCTGCAAGATTCAGTCCGTACTGCAAAAAAATTAAACTTTTTTTGAGGTGCAGAGGCATAGACCGAAATCCCACGGAAGCGCTCCATAGTGTTTCTGTGGGCTTCTGCTCTGTGCCTCTGCTCTGCATTGCTCTATATCTTGCGAATTGTGGACCTATCCAAGTGAATGGGTCCGCACCCATGATACGGGCTGCAATACGGTCACGGGCCGCACATGTTCGTGTGCATGAGCCCATTGGGTCTTATGTTTTTTACTGACTACTTTCAAGTTACATTTTTCCTTGTCCCATAAAAACTGCACGAAACAGAAAGTGCTGTTAGTTGCTTCACTCTTCCATGTCTGCATCAATTAGGGATTTAGCAATCTGGCAGCTGAAAGAAGTCTAGGCACAATGCCTTGTTTAATATAACTTTAATAGAAGGAATAGACCTCCAACTAAGATGTTGCATGCTCCCTGCAACATTCAGGAAATTCTTTGAATGCAGATTTTACAGTGTATTTATTTTGTAAGAAAATATCTCCTTGATCTGGACTAGCCCAACCTTATGCACCAAACAGCAAAAACTCATGCTCCTCACCTAATGTCACACTAAGCAATGCATACCGCAGGTCTGTTCTGGCTGACACCTATTATGGCCAACAGTGGAGAATGGAACTAATAGCTCCAGAGCTCTGCCCCCATTTTTAACTTTATATATCTCAAAAGGACATGAATAAGTTGAAAGTTGCACTTAACCGAGATCTGGGGCAGCAGGCAAAAAACTCAAGGCATGAGCCCTGAATGCCTGGTGCCACCGGCGCTCCTGTTTCTTTGTGTTTGCATTTATGTTCAGGAAAGTTGCATTTAATCTGGTCTGTGACTGTCTTCTTAGGGTACAAGGAAGAAGCACTACACACAGAAGGCACAGCCAGAGACACATAATATAAAGGGGGCTCTGCTAGAGACACTAAATATAAAGGGGGCTCTGTCAGAGGCCCTATTTATGATTGGGGCACAGCCAGAGGCACTATACAGGTCCTTCTCAAAAAATTTGCATATTGTGATAAAGTTCATTATTTTCTGTAATGTACTGATAAACATTAGACTTTCATATATTTTAGATTCATTACACACCAACTGAAGTAGTTCAAGCCTTTTATTGTTGTAATATTGATGATTTTGGCATACAGCTCATGAAAACCCAAATTTCCTATCTAAAAAAATTAGCATATTTCATCCGACCAATAAGAAAAGTGTTTTTAATACAAAAAAAGTCAACCTTCAAATAATGATGTTCAGTTCTGCACTCAATACTTGGTCGGGAATCCTTTTGCAGAAATGACTGCTTCAATGCGGCGTGGCATGGAGGCAATCAGCCTGTGGCACTGCTGAGGTGTTATGGAGGCCCAGGATGCTTCGATAGCGGCCTTAAGCTCATCCAGAGTGTTGGGTCTTGCGTCTCTCAACCTTCTCTTCCCAATATCCCACAGATTCTCTATGGGGTTCAGGTCAGGAGAGTTGGCAGGCCAATTGAGCACAGTAATACCATGGTCAGTAAACCATTTACCAATGGTTTTGGCACTGTGAGCAGGTGCCAGGTCGTGCTGAAAAATGAAATCTTCATCTCCATAAAGCTTTTCAGCAGATGGAAGTATGAAGTGCTCCAAAATCTCCTGATAGCTAGCTGCATTGACCCTGCCCTTGATAAAACACAGTGGACCAACACCAGCAGCTGACATGGCACCCCAGACCATCACTGACTGTGGGTACTTGACACTGGACTTCAGGCATTTTGGCATTTCCCTCTCCCCAGTCTTCCTCCAGACTCTGGCACCTTGATTTCCGAACGACATGCAAAATTTGCTTTCATCCGAAAAAAGTACTTTGGACCACTGAGCAACAGTCCAGTGCTGCTTCTCTGTAGCCCAGGTCAGGCGCTTCTGCCGCTGTTTCTGGTTCAAAAGTGGCTTGACCTGGGGAATGCGGCACCTGTTGCCCATTTCCTGCACACGCCTGTACACGGTGGCTCTGGATGTTTCTACTCCAGACTCAGTCCACTGCTTCCGCAGCTCCCCCAAGGTCTGGAATCGGTCCTTCTCCACAATCTTCCTCAGGGTCCGGTCACCTCTTCTCGTTGTGCAGCGTTTTCTGCCACACTTTTTCCTTCCCACAGACTTCCCACTGAGGTGCCTTGATACAGCACTCTGGGAACAGCCTATTCGTTTAGAAATTTCTTTCTGTGTCTTTCCCTCTTGCTTGAGGGTGTCAATGATGGCCTTCTGGACAGCAGTCAGGTCGGCAGTCTTACCCATGATTGCGGTTTTGAGTAATGAACCAGGCTGGGAGTTTTTAAAAGCCTCAGGAATCTTTTGCAGGTGTTTAGAGTTAATTAGTTGATTCAGATGATTAGGTTAATAGCTCGTTTAGAGAACCTTTTCATGATATGCTAATTTTTTTAGATAGGAATTTGGGGTTTTCATGAACTGTATGCCAAAATCATCAATATTAAAACAATAAAAGGCTTGAACTACTTCAGTTGGTGTGTAATAAATCTAAAATATATGAAAGTCTAATGTTTATCAGTACATTACAGAAAATAATGAACTTTATCACAATATGCTAATTTTTTTAGAAGGACCTGTATATGTGCCTCTGGCAGTGCCAGATAAACCTGTAATCTGGCACTGCCAATCAGTATACTGCAGAAAGCAGAGATCAGAGATCTTGGCAGAGGTTACTGAAAAGAACACACAGCATTAATGAACAGACAGACCCAGTAGGCATTCCATGTGTTCAGTGAGGCACCATATGCTCTGCTAGAAGCAATGCTACTGGGCAAGAATAAATCTGCTTAATTTGCCATGCCATGGAACGTACTATTCCATTCCGGACCCTGAGAAAAAAAATCTATATACTTTCATGTAAAATCAGGGTCACATGAAGATACTATATGGCCCCATAACAAGATTTGGGCAAGGGCAGACATGTCACATGCACAACCTGTGAAGATGCACAAGAGCCCAGTAAAATCTTCCCACATCTACCTTCTATTACATTGCATTTGAAGAGGTTTTCTGAGATTTTTATACTGATGACCTATCCCATGGATAGGGCATCAGTACCTGAATAGGTGGAGGTCCGAAACCTGGGACTCCCACCAATCAGCTGTTTGAGAAGGCATTGGCACTCCTGTGAGCACCATGGCCTTCTCACTGCTCACTAAACACAGATCTATACATTGTACAGCGGCTGTGCATGGTATCACTCTCAGCCCCATTCACTTGAATGTGGCAGAGCTGCACCTAGGCCACGGGACCGATGAATGTGACATCACTGGCCTAGGGAAACCTGTGAGCTACAAGTACTGCTGCCTTCTCAAACAGCTGATCGCGAGACTTTGTTGAATAAATTTGGTATTTGATTTTTAAAGTAGAAAGCCACTTTAAAACTTGGATCCGAACTCAGCTTTGGTTCCAAGGTACTAGTTGGAACCGAAGCCGAGTTCTGATCCAAGTTTTAAAGTGGTTTTCCACTTTAAAAATTAAATACCAAAGCTATTCAACAAAGTCTCGTGAGACTTTGTGAATAACTACATCTCATCGGAGTCCGTATATTTAAATGCTGTACAGAGACGGATCTCTGTATAGCATTAATCCGAAGTTTTGAGCGAAGCAACTTCGGATTTAGGATCCGAAGCTCACTTTGGTCATCACTAGTAACTGGAATAATGAATTGTATGGCTCCCAAATGCTGTGGATTGTTAGAGAGATATAAGGGAGCCGCTCTATGATACTCTGTGGTGAGCAGAAGGACCATATACCATTGTTGAACAGGAGCACTTTGCTGTCTGTGTCTGCCGCTGGACAAGCACATTATATTATGGATCTGTATAGCAGTGTGTATGAAGCCTATTTTATAAAGAGGCCAATCTAAACTAATGTTAGAAAGTAAAGAAGTCACTGACTGCAAACACATTCAGTAAGTTAAGAGTTAACCATGCTGTCTTTTCTATATGTTGAACAAAATGTGTATATAGTAAGTAGGATTCCAATATTCATATACTTCACTGGAGCTTTAAGCATGATTTTGGCTGAAATTCCAAACATAAAGTGCCTGAAATAAAATATCCGTGCGAACAGCAGCTCAGCGCCAGCACAGCTTTTGGAAATATAATGCAATTAGCCTATTTGACGGATTTCAATAACATCTGTATCAAATTTACAGTCAATTTGATGGAAACACTTTTTTTTGTCAGTGTTCTTTTACCAAAACAACCATTTCTTGCATTTATTCTCTAATGCATTTAAACCCTATGGCCGGAGAGCGTTTTCATTATCATGGCATTTCGTATACCAATGTGACATTAGCATTTTATTGTTTATTTAAGTAGAGTTAATTCACATTCTGCCCTTTGTAAATGTAACATAATATTTTCACAGGGGTCTCAATAAGGGGCTTCAAGGGATGTGCAGAAAGGCAGATCCTCTGTGAGGAATTATGGCTATTACACTGCATCTGGAAACCTTTTCGGATGTCTAGGTGGCATGTGCTATTAGCTCCCAGCAGCCAAGCAACCACATCACAACATGAAAGTAACTCACAGGAACTTGACAGTAAGGTGAGGGTGATTCCCACAATGAGACAGAAACCAGTCTGTGATCCCAGCAGGCGCTATATGGGTCTGCCATAGCATGACAAATGTGCTGTAACAGCTGCATGTTCTAGCAATACGTTGACAATGCATTATTGTGTCATATTTCAGAAATTTTACAGCAGAAAGTTCAGAGTTGAAGAAACAGCTTTAACGGCAACCTCTGTCCATGTGTCCTATTAGTAGGGGTGTAATCCGCTCTCTACAGGGCTCTCGAAACAGTTGTTAATATAACAAGGGTGCTTGTCCCAGTTCCCATGAATTCTAAGTAGTTTCACATTAGCACTGCCGAAACAGCCTGCTGGATCTCTTCGCATTATGGCATTGCCAGAAGCTACCGCATCGCTGTCCAGCCCCTTCCACTATAATTGGGACCGGTGAAGATCTGGCCACAGCCCGCAAATACCAACATGTTTGCCGGGTTGTGGCTAGATCTCTGCTGGTCCCCATTATAGTGAAGGAGGTTGGCGGGTGTCAGGTAGCTCCCAGCAATGACGGATCCTACAGCTAGCGTCCTAATGATGTCTAATGTTACTAGACTAATGTAACTGTGTCCTTAGGATATGGATACGACTAAATAAGAAGGCGATGGACTGCCATGCCATTTGTGCCGCCTGCATTATACTGCAGTAGCCTATATTCTGTGAACATCATTTTCCCAGGGTCTGATTTAATGCAAATCAATAGAAGCTGAGCGCAGATTATGGGTACGAGAGGATATGAAAGCGATCATGATAGATAAATCACATGACACTTGGCTGGCCAATTCTCCTGGCAGGACCTATTGCCTTCAGCAATGGTGGGAAAGGAGAGGTGGGCTGAGTTTCCCTTGTCAGTGGGCCGCCTAGCAGTTGCATGAGCTATGGGGGTTGTGGTTTTACCACTATGGAGTGTTATCCTTTTTTTTACATTACATCTGACCAGTCAATACATACTGCAGGGGCGGACTGGGCCGGGGGGCAGGGGGGCAATTGCCCCCCGGGCCTCTCTAGCTTGCTGTCCCGGCCGGCCCGGAATAATGTACAGCTTTAATCCAGGGAGACGGGGAGCAGGGGAGGCGTGTTGCCGGCAGCCTATCAGAGAGGCCGCTGGACAGGCGCAGGCGGCGCGATGACGTCAGCGGCGCGATGACATAATCGCGCCGCCTGCGCCGGTCCGGCGGCCTGACTGAGCCGCTGCGTGGCCGTAAAGTAATTACATCTGTGCTGGCTGGAGGCGGGACCGGAGTATTCCAGAGAAGCAGGGAGGTAAGTATAAGTCTGACTGACTATTTATTTATTTTTTCTTTATTTCTGTCCCTATCTGGCTACTGGGCTGGCACTTTATGAGGGGGGTGGGGGGCAGTATCTGGCTACTCCTGGCACATTATAGGGGGGCCCCCTATCTGGCTACTGGGCTGGCAGTTTATGAGGGGGGTGGGGGGCAGGGGGGCAGTATCTGGCTACTCCTGGCACATTATAGGGGGGCCCCCTATCTGGCTACTGGGCTGGCACTTTATGTGGGGGGCAGGGGGGCACTATCTGGCTACTCCTGGCACATTATAGGGGGGCCCCCTATCTGGCTACTCCTGGCACATTATAGGGGGGCCCCCTATCTGGCTACTCCTGGCACATTAGTGGGGTGGCCCTATCTGGCTACTGGCACATTAGTGGGGGGCCTATGGCTACTGGCACATTATAGGGGGGCCCTATCTGACTACTGGCACATTATAGTGGGGGGGCCTATGGCTACTTTCACATTATAGGGGGCCCTATCTGGCTACTGGCACATTATAGGGGGGCCCTATCTGGCTACTGGCACATTATAGTGGGGGGGCCTATGGCTACTGGCACATTATAGTGGGGAGGCCTATGGCTACTGGCACATTATAGGGGGGCCCTATCTGGCTACTGGCACATTATAGGGGGGCCCTATCTGGCTACTGGCACATTATAGGGGGCAATATGGGGACATTAGCTCAACTGGGGATATTACAAGGGGGTATTTTGTGCACTGTCTATTATAAGGAGAATTATTTCTACTGGGGGGGTGGGGCATTATGGTGGGCTTTATTACTCCCCCATGGTATGACCCCCTAGTAGCAGCACCAGCCTCTCCCTGCTCTGCTATCCCTCTGCCCCTTCTCCAAATCCTTATTATGAAATCTTTCTCATTAGGATAAAACACAACATCAGCTCCGCCGAGCCCCCGGCCAAAGTGTGGAAGTGGCTTCCGAGATCCCCAAGGGTCAAGTAACTTTAAGTTTTCAAATGAAATATGTTTATGTTAAATACATATAGCCTACACTGTGCCACACAATATACAGTTTCTCCTGCAAAAGTCATCAAGTGTCATGGGGGGGACACAGAGCAGCGCCCAGCAGGGAGGAGAGAATACACGGATGCAACACTGTATCAGCCAGAAAATGACACTTTCGGCATTATACCAAAAATGCAATTTTCGGCTGATGTGTTTCGGCGGCCGATATATCGGAGCATGCCTAGTTTATTTTGTTTTACTGTGTTCTAATTTACATGGCTGACGAAAGTGTGTGCGGGGGGGGGGGGGGGGGCGGGGGCTCAGTGGGCCTCTGGGTGTTACTTGCCCCCTGGGCCAAAAGTTGCCAGTCAGCCCCTGACATACTGCTGCTGTCTCAAGAATTTGTCATATTCTTTGAGTTACAACAATGACCTACTTGAACTGAACATGTGGGAATATGATTCTGTGTTTAATGCATTTTCTTTTAAAATGCCAGACTAGAGTGATGGTCTAGTGTTTTCTATCTGTATTAAATTAACCCCCCACATATGGCACACACAATAATGCCTGTATATTCTGTTTCCAGCTACTGTTGTCTACGGAGACAGCCAGAAAGCTAACAGCACATTCTCATCCAATTCTACCAGTAGCACCTTCTAACCCATAGAATGTTCTGAAAGTGATTAGGACGACATCTAAAATCATTTATTGTATGTTATGTTTCTCCATTCAGGCAGATGTGTCCACCCTTAACTTTTCTTGAATTCATTTAATTGTGTTTGTCTGACAGAACTGAAACTTGGATGGTGGGTAGGGCAGTGTGTAAAAAATAAAAATCTCACCTCACCACCCAATGTCCTTGCGTTATGGCTCCTGAAGTGATGAGGTCCTGTTCTTGGTCATGAGACTGTCAGTCAATAACTGACCTCAATAGACACGTGTGCATGGACGACACGTGATTGTTGAACTCAGCTATGCCTGCCACTCATGCCTAAGTTATGTCTCATAACCCCTTTAAGGACTCGTGGGGTTTGGGCAAACGTGGCAAAACGACAGCATTTCTATGAGGATTTCTGCAACACAATAAGCACCATTTTACTGGATTTTGCTGGTGCAGAATTGGGAAAGCTCTGCTCCAGATTTTCCACTGCAGATTTTCTGCTGTGAGACTCCACAGTGGACACGTTATGTGTGGCTGTACCCTCAAGATACAAAATTAAAACAATTGTCCCATCCCATAAAAAAAAAACATGGATATGTTTTCTAACATGGGAGTCTATTAATGAAAGATGGCCGATGGTATCTAGAGGAGGCATCCACTGGACATTCAAGTTATTTTTTTCATCTCACACCACACATATGTCAAGTTAAGGGAAAAGATACAGAAGGACACATCTGTATGCACATTTACACCAAATATGTTTTTATGTAAGATTTGAATGTTGTGGAGTTTACCAATGCAACATGAAAGAAAACATGTATCAAGAAAACTTCATCAAAATGCAAAGTATGAACTTGGCTTAATTTGGCCATACACGAGACAGCAATCTATCCTGTCTCCGCTTAAAGCGGTTATCTCAAGTAGCATTTATCATATAGAGAACGTTAATATAAGACACTTACTAATGTTACATAGTTACATAGTTTATACAGTTGAAAAAAGACATATGGTCATCAAGTCCATCAATGTATTGTTATTGGGTGGCATTCGATAGGTCTTCTTACACGATGACATTTATACTGGTGCATGGTCTGCCAAAATGTACCAAGGCCTTTATGTATTGTGATCTAAGACATGTCAAAGCACATACCTTGAAAGGATGTTTTCTGCATCAGTATTAGACTAAACTAATCTCACTGTCCTTGTATGAAAGCAAACATGACCTATCAACTACCACAGCGTCATCTGGGTGGAGTAATATGTTGTGACTAGATGTCAGTGGTCTGAAGGCTAATCTTATTTCTTCTACTTGTCAGCATGCATCTAATTAGTGACTTGTTTTAGACTGAGAGAATAACAAAGTTTAATTAACCAACCTAACTTATGACCAAGTTTTATTCAATTGAAGTCCGTGAGTAAATGACAAATATACGGCATGTGACTGTGGAATAATTGGAACATGACAAACTGAATTGAAATCAAATGAGGAGCCTTCCTGAGAATGAATTATTCAGGCTCCCTGGAAAGTACAATACAATTGTGCTTCTACGTTACATTCCAACTTTGAACAACTGTTTATTTCTCTATACTGAGAGCTTCCTTTGTGCTTTTATACAAATAAGATGAGGGTTTGTTTGTACTGTTAAGAATATTGTTTGAGGCAAAACCACTTCCAATATGCAGGCCAGGGCTCGCCTCCTACAGTACATCAAATATTTTATAGCTTTCTTAAGTTCAGCACACTTTCACACAAGGACGTAGCATATAGTCATGCCAGGCTAAGGGTGCTGGATTACCATACATCAAGTGAAATGTTGTAACTTGCCTGCTAGAGATCTGACGTCTCTAACTGTAAATGTGGTGTTAGATTCCAGCATTTCTCTTGAGGCTGATGTAATCAGAGGGGTGAAATTCAAGGGGTACAAAACCAAGTAAGTAGCTCCAATCAGACTTATCCTGTCTACTCATATTACCAGTGAAAATGAACAGCCCCCACGCCTAAATGGGACACGTTATGGAGTGCTTGTTGCAAAAATACACCAAACAAAAGCCTAATGTTGGTTTTTATCCTCATAGTGCTTACCTATATCCAAACTCTAAGTGCATAAAGGTTCAACTTTTTAAAGTATTTAAAAAAATGTATTTAAAGTTGTTCGATGTTTGCTAAATTTCGCACATCTTTAAGCTGTCAAGAAATTCTACTCCACTTTTCCTGTGCAATCCCACTTACTGGTGAGGATTTGCACCCTTTTTGTGCCTTTTTTAACAGGGTACAATAATAAATCTGTCTAGAACTAATTAGAATACTAAACCATGCCCAATTTTGTAACCCTTTTTTTTTTTAAAGATTAGGTTGGAGTAAATGGCATAAAAGAGGAAATTAGTTTTTTTATGCCAGAAATCTGGCGTACCAGTTTAATTCATTTCCCCCTATAATCTGTAGGTTCTAAAATACAGTAAGCATATACAAAAATGTGCTAGATAAAATGATAAGTTCATGTACAGTCAAACCAAAAATTTTACTATACAGTAAAAGACACATGTATAGCCAATGTACTGGTGCCCTCTATTCCTCCTACGCTTTCTCCTTTCCTCCTTGTCGGATTCCTTGTCTCAGTCTTCCCCATACACAGCACTGTAGGAAAGTCTAAGACCCATCCTTCACTGCACTTGGATGGACATAGCGCCAGAGTGCTGCAAGAAAGTCAATAATATACCCTCCCACCATTGGCCTCAGATGGATCAGTATTCATGCTACAGTATGCCTATCCAAGGGCAAAGGACGAAGAGGTCCTTAAAAGGAATAGAGGGCATCAGGTATGTTGATCATACTTCATACTAGCTAACTCTAGGAGAGGGTCCAGGAAGGTCCTTAATGTGTGTAGACAAAGCCATACCCCCAGAGTCAATCACACAAGTCATGTAAAGGAGGTGTGACTTGTCCTTAATCTCTTAAGGAAAGCACTGTACATGTATGCTGGAAGTTAGAGGCTTAACCCTTTCAAGACTAGGTGATTTTACTTTTTTCGTTTTATTTCCAGTTGCATATAATGTGGTGGAAAGCGGGAAAAAATACTAAATTGGGTGGAATTATAAAAAAAAACCACCATTCCACCACAGTTTTATAGGGGTTTTTTTTTTTACACCATTTCCTATACTGTAAAGCTAACATGTTACTTTTATTCTCCAGGTCAGTAGAATTACAACGATACCAAATATGTATAGTTTTTCTTGTGTTTTAATACTGACCCCTTAACTTTTATTTTATTTTATGTGTACGGAGCTGTTTGAAGGCTCATTTTTTGCAGGGCAATCTCTACTTTTCATTTGATACCATTCTGGGGTGTGTATGACTTTTTGATCACTTTTAATTCAAATTTTTGTGAGAGGTGAAACGGGGAATCATCCTTTTTTTTCTGTTTCGCTGTTTGCCATTTGAGCTAAATATTTCTAGATGTTAATAGTATGGGCGTTTTCACACATGGAGATGCCCATGACGTTCAATTTTTAAATTATTTATGTATTTTTATTTTTGGGAAAGGGGGGGGGTGATTTACATATTTTTTAAATATTTAAAAAAAAAATCTTTACACTTTAATAGTTCCCCTAGGAAACTATATCATTAGATTGCTTTTCTCATAGACTCCAATGCATTAGATGCATTGGAGTCTATGAGACTAAGGCCCCATGCAGACGGCCGTGTTTCACAGCCGTGTGCGGGCCGTGGAACCGCGGCCTGGATCCCTCCTAAGAGCAGGAGTGCACGGCGTCACTGGTTGCTATGACGCCATGCGCTCCCTGCTGCCGCCGCAATACAGTAATACACTGGTATGATCTATACCAGTGTATTACTGTACTGTGCCGGCAGCAGGGAGCGCACGGCGTCATAGCAACCAGTGACGCCGTGTGCTCCTGCTCTCAGGAGGGATCCAGGCCGCGGTTCCACGGCCCGCACACGGCTGTGAAACACGGCCGTGTGCATGGGGCCTTACACTAATGGGGTCATTTATCAAACTGGTGTAAAGTAGAACTGTCTTTTTTGCCCATAGCAACCAACCAGATTTCATTTTCATTTTCCAAAGTAGCTGTCAAAAATCAAACCTCTCTTAAAAAAAACGTCTGCAGAAGTGCTACTCAGGGCCCTCTGCCACTTTGACTTTCTATGGATCTAAACTCCACATGCTTGAAAAGCTGAGCAGAACAATTCTATGGGACAGATTGCTCTGAGCAGCACTTCTGCTGTTACTCAAATTAAAGAGGAGCCGTCACCTCTGCTGACATGTCTGTTTTAATAAATAACGAAATGAAAATTCAGAAGCATCTATTGCTATGACTCTATGTTGTGCCATTATTTTATTATTCCTACTAGAAGGTTATGAATAAATGGATATTACATATTAGGGGTGTGTCTGACACTGTGTAAACAGTGCTGGTGGTGGTTGACTGAGCACGGACACACCTCAAATGGTATCACCCAGTTGTACTTTTATTCATACATTTTTAGCAGGAATAACAGAGTCACAGTACAACATAGGTTAATATGAACACATGACTAAGGCCTCTTTCACACATGCGTTGTCCGGATCCGGCGTGTACTCCACTTGCCGGAATTACACACCGGATCCAGAAAAACGCAAGTGTACGGAAAGCATTTGAAGACGGATCCGTCTTCAAAATGCATTCAGTGTTACTATGGCAGCCAGGACGCTATTAAAGTCCTGGTTGCCATAGTAGGAGCGGGGAGCGGTATACTTACAGTCCGCGCGGCTCCCGGGGTGCTCCAGAGTGACGTCAGAGCGCCCCATGCGCATGGATGACATGCCATGCGATCACGTCATCCATGCGCGTGGGGCGCCCTGACGTCACTATAGGGGGCCCGGGAGCCGCACGGACGGTAAGTATGCTGCTCCCCGCTACACTTTACCATGGCTGCCAGGACTTTAGCGTCCCGGCAGCCATGGTAACCACTCTAAAAAAGCTAAACGTCGGATCCCGCAATGTGCCGAAACGACGTTTAGCTTAAGGCTGGATCCGGATTAATGCCTTTCAATGGGCATTCATTCCGGATCCGGCCTTGCGGCAAGTCTTCAGGATTTTTGGCCGGAGCAAAAAGCGCAGCATGCTGCGGTATTTTCTCCGGCCAAAAAATGTTCCGTTCCGGAACTGAAGACATCCTGATGCATCCTGAACGGATTTCACTCCATTCAGAATGCATTAGGATAATCCTGATCAGGATTCTTCCGGCATAGAGCCCCGACGACGGAACTCTATGCCGGAAGAAAAGAACGCAGGTGTGAAAGAGCCCTTAGAATTGTTACTGCATGGAGAAGGCAAGAAAGTAGTAAAACATGTCAGGAGCGGTCACAGGCCCTCTTTAATAACACTGAATATTGGATCTAACACCAAGGTGTGAAAATGTAAATATTCAGTTTGTTTTTCTCTATATATTTTCTTACATAAGATTAATAAGTATCTTTTCCTTGAAAAATGATCTCAACCAAAAGGTTGGCATTAAACTCATGTAAAAGGACACAAAACCTAAAAATATCAAGTACAAGAACTTACATGCTATACAAAATGGTATTTTCTCCACTGGATGACCATAAGTCAAATCCACTACTGAAGTGTCATGGTGTACTGTAAGCTAATGGGCTGTAAGGGACATCACTCTGAAAGTAAGAAGGCCTTAAAAACATGAGCTTCTTTGAGATATATATATCACAATGCACTGAATATGGTGTGTTTAAATATCACCCCATAAGAATACAATGGTTTACATGAATTGCAGCATTTTCTGTCAACGTCTACAAACTGGAATGAGTTCTCCACTATCATGAACGAATCTCCCAAAGTAAGCCGACCAATAGTTGGTATAGAGTCAGAGAAAAGTGTGATCCCTGCACCAGAGGTATCCTCCGGCCTGAGCCTCTGTGATAAATCCGGTACAGATCTAGACAGCCCGTCTAAGTTCATGCCATCTATAGGATTAGTAATGCATGGCCATTGTGTTCATTCACAGCAAACTAATATCTTGAAAGTGATATTAGTATTACTATATTAGAAAGGAAAAGAGTTTTGCACTAATACATTGATTAAGCATTAGCCTAAACTGGAAAATCCTTCTAAGCAACACTGGTGGCTTGGCCAAGATAACATGGGGGTGGAGATCATGTTCCTGAATTCTTCCTACGCAAAAAAAAAAAATAATCCCCACAGGGAAAAACTGCTGGAAAGACAACTTAAAAATATTATTTGTTCTAAAATGTGTCATAAAAAAAGTTGTAGATGCTTCTGTACGCCAAAAGGAAACATAACAACTATTGAGAAATACTTATTTCTCAACTAATTCCTATTATACCAATTTAAAGGGGTTGTCCAGAAATAATATAAAATGAAAAGGCTCCTCTCCCTATAGTAACCAGTCTCAGTCAGTGATTGGCTGCTGTTGACTTTCTTTGTAAAAAATAAAAATAGTTATATATATATATATATATATATATATATAAAATACAAAAAAGGGCAGAACTCCAAAGTAAAAAAGAAGACCGTTTATTCACCCAAGTGGTACAGCGACGTTTCAGCTCAACAATAGAGAAGCTTGATAAAGGCTCTATTGTTGAGCTGAAACGTCGCTGTACCACTTGGGTGAATAAACGGTCTTCTTTTTTACTTTGGAGTGCCGCCCTTTTTTGCATTTTATACTTTGGGTATTTGCTTACTCCCATTGGGCTTTGCACCTATATATTGCCTACATTTTTAGCCAGTGCTGCCATTTTTCTGATACATATCTATTCACATTTCTTGGGATCCTGCTTTCTGACAGGAGAGAATAGTTTAGTAGGTTACCACCACCACCACCTTTTTGTCAAGTTAAGAAAACCCAGAAGGTAGTCAGGCATTTGCCAAAGGACAAACTAAAAGTGCACTTTGCACAAAACTGTTTCATACATAAAAATACACAGCACATGACTATAGTAAAAGGCATATATTGCAAGGGGAATTAAGAACAATTAAGTCAAGGAATAGAATGAATTATGTGAATCATCAGATTTTTGGGACATTTTACACCCACATTAAATACACAGAGCTCATGCTTCTTGGCTCCTAGAAACTACGTAGGAAATAAGCTCCAGACGTCCTAGTTTACAAGTCTAGCTCTTCAAATTAATTCTTGACTAATAACATGCTTTTCAAGTAAAACTCATTTGTTGTGACAAATATATTTAACATCAGTTCTTTTCAACCAGTCAGATCAAGAATCGAAGGCATAACAGTAAGAGATAAGCTTTGTTTGGTGGTAAAAGGTGAATTGCGTTATGGATTCCGTTACCACGGACCATAAGACAACTCTATGATGGAATGCATAATGGAATGCTTCTAGAGACATTCCGTTATTCATTCTGTCATAATAGAAGTCTATGGGCTGCACAACGGATCCGTGCCGTTTCCGTTATGCAGGAGAGGACTCCCCTGCAAAACGGAAACAGGACGATCCGTTATACTGGCCACAGAGTTCTATTATGACAGAATGAATAACGAAATGCCTTTAGAGGCATTGCGTTATGCATTCCGTCAATGAATTGCGTTATGGTCCGTGGTAACGGAATCCATAATGCAATTCTGCTTTTACCACCAAACGAAGCGTGAACGAATTTCAAAATATGAAGGCCAGTGTAATACAGCCTTAAAGGTGCCCATACACCTTTAGTAGCTGGT
This sequence comes from Bufo gargarizans, assembly GCF_014858855.1. Classification (NCBI taxonomy): domain Eukaryota; kingdom Metazoa; phylum Chordata; class Amphibia; order Anura; family Bufonidae; genus Bufo; species Bufo gargarizans. The sequence goes on along the minus strand of NC_058082.1, from coordinate 219,599,821 downwards.
GACTGACAGCTATGTCTCCAGACTCCTCTATACATGTGCCTTCTTGGCTCAGCTGAGTGCATAATGTGTTTTCAATGGGAAGCGAGCAGAAAGCCACTGACAGACAGCTCTGGCGGCTCATCTCCTGGGAGAATAGAAGGATGGGGTCCTGACAGTGTACACAACCAATCCTTCTTGGGAAGAATTGGGAGCTCCCCACACACATTAGTGTGTTGGCCAGTCCTAACAGGTGGTTCGGCCGACAATAGTTTATTGTGTGTGTGGGCTTTCGTCAGTCTGAATTGAACTGCATTTTCTCTATCTGTGTTTATACGGCAGATATGCTTTTTGAATGTGGGTGCTGAATGTAAGCACATGATCTCATGTCCACCATGCAGTCAGTCTACGCAAATCTGATTTCTTTTACAGCGAGGATAAAATCATTCTAAACTACCAGAAGGAAAACTAGCATTGAGTAAATTATGCTTCAGGCTCTTGCACACATGGATACTGGTCGTGTGCCTTCCGCATTTTGGGGAACAGAACGCCCGGCCCATAACAGAAGAGACCTATCCTTGTCCGTAATACGGACAACTATAGGAGATGTTCCATTTTTTGCGAATGCCCCTGAATGGACATACGGATGCGGACAGCACACGTTCATCTGCATGAGTCCTAATACTGCCAGACTCACATAACAAGATATAGTAATGGTATAACATTGTGTAGTTATAGAAGTAAAATAATTCTAGATCAAAAACATATTTCTGTTTACTCATCATAATACAGAATATTTGAACCATCTGCTCCAAATACCTTATCCACCTCCTTTTTGCCAAATTTGAAACATGCATGGTTTCCTCCCTCCTACTCTCCCATGAAACACATGTTTGCTATATCATGGACACTGACTGATGGATCAGGCTGACTGAAGCTTTCTAAGATGTTCTGTGAATACTGGGATGTGTTGTTCATGTACCCTTGTCTTTTCTGCAGTTGCTTAAAAATTGCTTACTGGTCTCTTCCAGACTGAAATATTTTAACCACTAGTTTGTGATATCTCATAGATTCTCCTATAATTGCAGCACAGTGTATTCAATGGAAGAATAGTCTGGTCATGTATTGTATAATTAGGTTTAAAATGCATGTTGACATTTTTATTGTTCCAATGCCTAAAAAAACATAAATACAATTTTGCATAGTCTTCATTAAAAATCCTTAGAACTTGTCTATGATTATGAGCGCAGAGTCCCACTGCAAGTGTTAACATCACTGTATTCTGTGTTTCCCTAAGGCTGTATATGGAGAGAGCAGGAGGTTCCTAGCTACTGTTGTTTGGCAGGGCTGGCACCACCCCTTCCTGAAGTAAGTCTGTCTAGTGTGAACTGCAGATGTGTGTACAGCAAGAGACCATAGCTTACCAGAGAATACTTCACCCAGTGGGTTAAGAAGCAGCAACGTGACAGCATATGTGCCAGCCCTTGAGGGAAAGAACTGCTGGATTCTACAAAAAGTTGAGTGGCCACATAAGGGACCCACTTAAAAGGGTTTTCCAGGATTTTAATATTGATGACCTATAGGAACAAGCCGTCCCATTGAAATGAATGGGACAGCTTGTAATTACATCTGCTCACCGATGTGCTGTCGACGGCAAGCAGGTAAACAATGCTGCCTGCAACTAGCTGATCGGAGGGGGTACCAGGTGTCAGACTGTAGGTCATCAGTATTAAAATCCTGGAAAACCCCCTTTAACATCAAGCAGGAGCCCCAAAACCAGGGTGTGCCCCAAAGAGAAGAAAGGGTGCGCCCTTCCTATCACTGCACCGCCCAGGAAGGGACATAGCGAGGACTGCCACCATAAGTACAACTACTTCCATTCTCTCCTCCTGTGCCACTGTATGAGCTCAACGTATAAACATTTAGCAATAAAGCAAATGCCCGATTGTTATCTTTGAAATGGATTGTAAGCGAGGACCTTGTCATGGTTATCCGCTATTATCTGCTATTTGCTTGACTCACTGCTTGTTGTTTAGCTAATGTTTTGTCCTTGTACTCATTTCAACTGTAGTATCCAGTAAAAGACTTCTAAAATAATGTAGTTAATATTAATGGGCCAATATGTATATAGATAGATAGATAGATAGATAGATAGATAGATAGATCGATATACACACACATAGGGGAAATTTAAAGCTTAATTTACTGTCACACAATGTTTGATACATTTCGTGCATCTTTAAAGGGCTTCTACAGTACTTAGATACTGTTGACCTACGGCATCTTCAGGACAGGTCATGAATAACAGATCGGTGAGAGTCCAACACAATGCACCTCCACAAACGACTGTTTCGGGCAGCCACTAGTGCCAGAAACTATACAGTGGACAGAACGATCAATCACTTGAATGGGGGCTAAGCAGCATTACTCTGGCAAGGCCACTACACAGTGGGCGGAACCTTGCGCTTTCAGTTCCATCCACAGTAACTATTCTAGGCTGCCCAAAACAGCTGATTGGTGAGGGTGCTGGATGTCGGACCCCCACCAATCTGATACTGATGACCTATTCTGTGAAAATATGATTATCTAAGTACCGGAAAAGACCCTTTAAGTCTAACACCTTTGTCTTAAAATGTTACTCCAGTTTCTACACCACCTCTTTACTGGAGTAAGATTACAACAATTTTTGTGACTTTTAAAAAGTCAAAGTTGATAAATCTGGCATAAGGCTGGGGCTATTTCGAGATCTTGGCCTTTGCGTGACCATCAATCACTGTGTAGCAATGCAGCCTTTCAATTGAATGGGAGTGACTCACAAGTTGCCAGTACTGCAACCACAGAATCTCTATCATCTCCCACCTAAACTACTGCAACATCCTCCTCTGAGACCTTCCATCTAGCACCCTCACACCCCTTCAATCTGTCCTCAACTCTGCTGCCCAACTAATCCACTTCTCCGTCCTGTTACTCCTCTGCCTCTCCCCTCTGCTAATCCCTTCACTGGCTCCGATCCTCGCAATACCTCCTTCTCTCTTCTCCTCTTATCACCTCTTCCCAAAATCGCCTCCAAGATTTCTCCCATGCATCCCCCCATACTCTGGAACTCTCTAACCCAATATACCAGACTCTCACCCATTGTGGAACCCTTCAAAAGATACCTGAAAACCCACCTCTTCAGAGAAGTCAACCACCTACAGTGACCATACTGCTGCCATGCCCCTATGACCAGTTATACCCTCATCACCTACTGTGTTCTTTTCCCATCCCTTGTAGATTGTAAGCCCTCGTGGGCAGGGTCCTCTCTCCTTCTGTACCAGTTTGTAACTTGTCTTGTTCATGCTTATTGAAATTGTTTTGTATTATGTATGTATGTATGTATACCCCTTTTACTATGCACAGCCCCATGGGCGCTTTAATAATAAATCTAAAAAAAATCCAGAAGTTTGACAATGTGTGAGTCTTCACTGCGACCCCATTCAGTCCAATGGCTGCAGCACTACCCAGCAATCGAGTGTCGCTGCCATGATTGCTGTGTATCTCCAGCCTAAATATGCTCGATCGGTTAAGCTCTCCCACTTTCCCACCCATCTTTCAATAGTGTAGAGAGCAGCAAAAAGCATAAAAAGTCACCAGTTTGGGCACAAATAAGCCCAAAAGTCACAAAGCCCTTTTTTGTAAATTTCGAAGTCAGAATTTTCCAATTGCAGCGCATTGCTGTTTGTGACTCACAACATGACACTGTCATTATCACTTGTAGCCCAAAATCACAGAAGAAGGTCACTGCCTCCAAAATAATCTATGTACTCACACCATGCTGCTGTGAACTTTCTTATTATCTGAAAGGCTTTCACCAGTACTCCAGATAAAACACATGTCTGTACATGGATGGATATGGACAAGTCTTATTTTTAGCATTCTTACACATAGAAAGTATGTGGCTTTTTTCTCATGCACGTTGCAAATATATAAGGGTGGTATATGGTACAATTTAGGGCTCTTTCACACCTGCGTTCTTTTGTTCCGGCATAGAGTTCCGTCGTCGGGGCTCTATGCCGGAAGAATCCTGATCAGTTTTATCCTAATGCATTCTGAATGGAGAGAAATCCGTTCAGGATGCATCAGGATGTCTTCAGTTCCGGAACGGAACGTTTTTTGGCCGGAGAAAATACCGCAGCATGCTGCGCTTTTTGCTCCGGCCAAAAATCCTGAAGACTTGCCGCAAGGCCGTATCCGGAATGAATGCCCACTGAAAGGCATTGATCTGGATCCGGCCTTAAGCTAAACGTCGTTTCGACACATTGCCGGATCCGACGTTTAGCTTTTTCTGAATGGTTACCATGGCTGCCGGGACGCTAAAGTCCTGGCAGCCATGGTAAAGTGTAGTGGGGAGCGGGGGAGCGGTATACTTATAGTCCGTGCGGCTCCCGGGGCGCTCCAGAGTGACGTCAGGGTGCCCCAAGCGCTTGGATCACGTGATCGCATGGCACATCATCCATGCGCATGGGGCGCTCTGACGTCATTCTGGAGCGCCCCAGGAGCCGCACAGACTGTAAGTATACCGCTCCCCCGCTCCCCACTACTACTATGGCAACCAGGACTTTAATTGCGTCCTGGCTGCCATAGTAACACTGAAAGCATTTTGAAGACGGATCCGTCTTCAAATGCTTTCAGTTCACTTGCGTTTTTCCGGATCCGGCGTGTAATTCCGGCAAGTGGAGTACACGCCGGATCCGGACAACGCAAGTGTGAAAGAGGCCTTAGAGAAAATAAATTTAGATAATTAAAGAAGAACAGAATGGTAAATTACATTCATCTATGGGGAACATGATAGCAAACAATTAAATTCCAAATATTATTTAGCATTGGAGACTAAATGCAAGAATCTGGTCAAACCTGTGCCAACTAGGGACACATGACAATGACTATCGCAATGTCATGTGACCTGCTGTGAGTGCAACGTGTCCATAGAAAAAGTCCTACAAAAAGTCCAAATAGCTAGTTATGTGACAGCAAGTCAGGATAGGCCATCAATATCTGATAGGTGGGGGTCCAACTCCCGACATACCGCTTATCAATTGTCTAAAGAGACCTCTTCCTGTGCCTTTGACATCACATTTATTGGTCGCATGTCCTAGGTGCAGCTCAGTCCCATTCAAGTGAATGGGGCTGAGCTGCAATACCAAGCTCAGCCGCTCTGCAATGTACAGTGCTGTTCTTGCTGAGCTGTGAGAAGGCCACAGCGCTCACGTCAAACAGATGATAGGCGGGGGGTGCAAGGAACTGGACCCCACCGATCAGATACTGATGACCAATCCTGACAATAGGTCATCAATATTAAGATCCTGGAAAACTCCTTTAATAGTTGTTTGTTGTGATTACCCCCTCTGATTGCTGCTTAACAGTTCATGCAGCTGTATTCACATGTAGTAATCATTCCGTCTATACAGGGATGAACGATCGTTACTGCGATCATTCATTCTCATACAGATTCACAGCCTGCTGGCAGCACACCTCTATAAAGGGTGATATGCTGCTGACAAATGATGATTGTACGTGCTGCATAAACGACAGATCCTAAGAGAAACATTCTGCTTATTCGTCAACTGATCAGCTGATCCTTTAAAGGGGGCAATCACAAGGAAAGATTGTTCATACCAATGATTGCTCTCACTAATTAGCCCAATTATTGGACCATGTAAATGGGCAATTAGTGGTTTTCTTACACAACAGCACCTCCAAACTCCCTCAGTGCTTTAACACCTCCTTTGGATAGTATAGCTGATGTGCTATCAATGTGGAGCAGCCAAGAAGATCAGCCACCATTCATTTAAAACAAGATCCTGTTAGGTAGACCACATATGCTCAGGTTTATAGCTAGGCAGTCTGTCTAGGATGTTGGGCATGTACAATATTACATCACCCCCACGCAGGTCTCCAGGGGCACGCAACTCGTCCTATTTAAACTTTACGTTTCTGACAGTGTAACTGGATGATTTACCCCCTAGATAAAAAGAGTGTCTGTAACTAACTAACTAAAGCTGTTCTTTATAATGAAGTGAGGAGGGGGGGGGGGGGGGTACCATACTTTTTTTCTCACTTCCTGGATAACTATTCAGGTAACTTATTATTGAGTGGAATCCCAATAAGCTTTGATCGTTTAGTCTTTCTTTTAATTCATCATCTTTCTCTTTTTACATAATCCAGTTTGTACTTACATGTTAAACCATATTCCAGTATTAACAACCTCAAACCGTCAAATCTCCAGCTATGTACGGTACTTGGGAGCTGGTTTCAGTTTGCTATGGGAATTTGCTGTTTTTCACCTAATGGATTGCCCTGTATGTGGAGCAAACAGCTTTACCACTATGGTCTACCATGAGAGGTTTAGGCTGAGTTTCATTCCTTCATCAGAGACTCTGTGATGACCCTACGTCACAGATTCTGTCCAAAATAAAGGAAAAATACTGCAGCATGTTGCATTATTTTGTCTAATAAACTGCTAGACTCCCAAACAAAAACCCCATGCACCCCATTATAGTCAATAGGATCCATCCAGCACCATTCAACTGTGCACCTCCATTATTTTCATTCTTCTGCTCCTTTATCCTGGCTAGCCATACAAGAACCATTCATTTTTTATGGTAATTGTGAAATTTCAGGAAAAAGTGTTACGTGTTATGAATTTGCTGCATATTTCATTGCAGGTCCACGGCAGATGGGTAACATCTCACCTACTTTTCTGTATTGTAAACGCAGCAGGTTTTACATTAGCAATTCTAAGAAAAATTCACACATTATCCTCCCAGTTGTGTGTCATACCATTATAGTTGTATTATTAATCAGCTGTTCTGGCATGTTTCTTAGAATTCAATGATAACCCCACTTTTGGGTTTGGTGGGATGCCAGAAGTCTGTCCTCTGGTTGTTTTTGTGGAACAAAATAAAATTTATTACGCTTTTAGACTTCTATCAATGCCTTGATATACAGACTTTAGCTTGTCAAAATTCTTCGATTATCAGATACTGAGACTCAGGGGCAACATTGATGCTGTGCTGTCTCTATTACATGTTTGAATACACCAAATAAGTCTGCCAATGCTTCTACGGAGAAGGCATTGAGTACTCAACACCAGGGTGGATTTACATTCACAGACTTCCCAAACTGAGAGAGAAGTACTCAGCCCATAATTTATTTTCATATATGGCATCTTCGTGCTCATCCATTCTTGAGTAATTACAAATGAACGGTGAAAACAGATGGTGCAGCTGGCCGCACAGAGCAAGCCGCACCCAATTACGGCAGGCAATGGCCGCTCACTGGGTATTTTGTTAAACTAAAAGGGTTATCCAGATTGGAGAATCAAAATCCAAGGTATCTCTGGAGTAAACACTTGTTTGTCTCTTTTTGATAACCCCTCTCCTTGTGTCCTTTTTGTGCTATATGGTTGAGAATGGGGTATTCCAGTTATATCAAGTTATCCCTCATCCACAGGATAGGGAATAACTATTGGAATGGTGGGGTATATAGCTTATTGAACACCCCTCATAGAAACTTTTGTTCAAATCTGTAAAAAGGTGCATGACCTTGTGACTGACTGATCCAAATTTCTCAAACCTCTATGCTATGACCTGCATTGCTCAGTAGTTTGCATCATTTTCCCAACCAATACACCAGTGTTGATCAATCTTTTTGCCAGTGAGGTGAAAATGTGTGTAACAATATAAATGGCCTCCTGGCTTTAAGTCATGGTAACCACGCCCCCTTCCCTGCCCCTACGCTGTGATTGACAGCGCTTATGCACAACAGTTCGTCTGGCTTTGCCGAACTGCCGGCTGTCAGTCACAGCATAGGGGCGTGGTTACCGTGACTTGAAGCAAGGAGGTCGCTGCCTCCGTGACGTCAAGCCGGACTAGAGAAGTGCATCGGGCAGGGGACTAAAGAACATTTTACAGCTTTTGCTTCATCTGCCGGCAGGAAGAAAATGATTGTTACAAACACGCTGCTGGCTACTCTCGGGTACTGCTGCCGGCTTGGAATGTTTGTTGGAGGTGACAGGTTCCCTTTAAATCACACTGATTCACATTCCCATCTTACAAACATAACATCTTGTTTATCAGTAAGAACATCCAACTTACTATTTTTATGAAAACCTGCATATTCTTTCTTCCAATTAAAACTAGATTGATTAATTGATTGATTGATAGTGATAGTGACCTTTTTTCTAATCTGCTTTTATTTTCTAATTGGAGTTTTTTTATATTCTACTTTCTATACACAAATATGGGGCAGCTATCTTGCCTGAGTTGCTGATTAGGGATGAGCGAATCGACTTCAGATAAAACATCCAAAGTCGATTTGCATAAAACTTCGTTCTAATACTGTACGGAGCAGGATCTACGTACAGTATTAGAATGTACTGGCTCCGATGAGCCGAAGTTATTGCTTCGCAAAGTATCAAGAGGCTTTGCGCAATAACTTCATAAATTAATTTGTACTGTAAAAAAACATTTCCCGAACCCGAGTTCAGGAAATGTTTTTTTACAGTACAAATTAATTTATTCGCTCATCCCTATTGCTGATAACAGCTTTTAGAGGTATGCTATATGCTTTACAGCAGCCACATGGACCATAGGTACAACAGACAGGAGATATTCACTGACTTCTATGGGAGGGTTTTCTAGACATGCTGTATGACCTATGTAGAAGTCATTGGGCAGTGATGGGAAGTATAGAAGCTGTAACATCACCTATTGTGAATGGTAGATCTTGTGTTAAATATACAGATATGTTATCTGTCATTGTAGTCCTCCTTGTGACTCGGCTGATGATTGGCCACTTTGCGCAAGATACTGTTAGGCCTCATGCACATGACCGGATCCATTTTTGCAGTCCGCGTAATTGCGGATCCGCAAAACACAGATACCAGCCGTGTACATCCCGCATTTTCCCCTTCCACATGTCCCACACAATGTTACGAATGCTTATTCTTGTCTGCAAAATGGACAAGAATAGAACATGTTCTATTTTTTTGCGGCGCCGCAAAACATGCATACAGATGCAGACAGCACACAGTGTTTTTTTTTCAACACATTGAAATGAATGGGTCTGCATCTGATACGCAAAAAATACGAATCAGATGCAGACTGAAAACACAGTCGTGTCCAGGAGGCCTCATGTTGTTGGTGAGATTGTTTGTGCGATCATTTCAGCCAAAACGTATCTCATGTATATGTCCGGCTTTACTTCTAAACTACCTTTGCATATAAATTTGCAAGGCGATGTACTCGTGTTTTTTTAAGCATTACCAAAATAATTCAAATGATAGATGGAGAATGCCGATGTAGGCACTATATTTCAGCACCAACAGCAGATTGTCCTTGGGATCATTAGGATAAAATAATTACGATAACTGATGTCATTTTTCTAACAACCCCTCTCAAGTTTTTCGTCCAGGAAAAAAAGAGAAAAGTACATTTTATTTAAAGCAAGTGTTTATCAGATTTTATATTATTTTTTATTTTTGTTGCTTCATTTTGACTTTCCATGCAAAAAGTGTTGACATTATATTATACGTTATTCGTTTTCAAATTGACCACTACAGCAGTCAAAATAGGTTGACAGGTCCTGTTTTGTGCAACTGGTACGGGGTCGGCAGAGGGTGGGGAATGTAATCACAGCTTGTTGTACTGCTGGAGAACGAGATAAGCCAGGATAGTAACACTATGCACTCAGATAAGGCACTGTATTTATACAGACTACTCCTAGTGGGTTATACTCACTCCTCACTTCCTGCAATATATTACGTTTCTCTCTTGACTCCCATGCATTGTCATGTATTCTTCCAATATGGTCATTTCCAGGGAAGATTTTAAAAATAAAAACAGTCAGAGCAAAATTATCTCCCATTTACTTTTATCATTCATTTACAGGTTTAGCATTCCTTTAATGAAACCTAAATTAAATACCAGAGATTCCCTTTAAGATATGACCTACATTTTCCAGCATTGTGTAATTTCATATGACCATTTTTCCATGGATAGTCACCAGATACATCGTTATGAATCCAACTTCCATGCCAGATGTGAGCTCTTTTCAATGGTTTTGGTCCTCTTTAATAACGTGACCCTATTGTGTAGAAATCTGCCTTTTACTTTATGCTAATTAACCTCTGGTGCAATTAGAGCAGTGCCGTTGCACCCAAGCCTCCGCTCCTTTCCTTTCCCTACCGCAGCCCCACCACTTTGTTTACCAGGGCCAGGCAGTGAAGACACACTCACGCCTGGCCCTGAAGTCGCACGACAGCGCGTTCGACGCATGCACTCCATGCAGGGATTGAGACTGCGGGGCACTCCAGGGAATGGAAAGGAGCAGAGCCATTACGAAGTACTGGATTCATAATCATGTATCTGGGGACAGATTCCCTTTAAAAAACTTAAAATACTAAAGTGTAACTACTGAGGGTTCTCTACTGTAATAAATAACAGCCATGTGAGTATACTTACAATGGGGACTTTTGGGAACATTTACATTTTAAAACTGCTTACGATGGAAAAAGAATTTGCAAATTAACTTTTAGTTCATGGTCCAGTGACCTGTTACATTTTATAGCTACCTCTTTGGGATACTTTATATGTATTAGCTATTAATGTTTTACCACCTGCAATAGCGTGTGTACAGTTTCTAATATTTTAGCTTGTGTGAATAGCAAGTACAGCTCAGCTCCTTAAAGGGGTTGTCTAATGAAAAATACACATTTTTCAAACCAGCACTTGGATCTGAATACTTTCTAATTCTATCCAATTCATTATTTAATATAGCCACTGAGTTTTACAAAATAATATACCTACAGGTGAAACTCGAAAAATTTGAATATCGTGCAAAAGTCAATTTATTTAAGTAATGCAACTTAAAATTTGAATTTTGTGAAAAGGTTCAATATTTATAAGCCATAATCATCCAAATTATTACAAATAAAGGCTTGAAATATCTTGCTTTGCGTGTACTGAGTCTGTCTCATATGTTAGTTTCACCTTTTAAGTTGCATTACTGAAATAAATGAACTTTGCACAATATTAACATTTTTGGAGTTTCACCTGTATATACAAAATGCACTTATTTCTTTTTATTATTTCTCTGTCTACCTGAAAGGTCGCACATGCTCAATTCCATGCTTCTGCTGTCCTCTTGTTACAAGCTGAGGCAGTTATAGGGAGAGAACTGCAGCAGAAAGGACATCCCCCCTGAGAAAGGACACACGCCCAAGAGTTGCCAGCTTGAAATAATTCTAGCAGAGCAATTGAAGGAGCAGCACGGCACATACTCAGTCGCTCCATCCAAGGGGAAACTCCATTGGCTAGAACTAAGGACTACACCAATAGTTAAATGGTGGAATACAGTTGGTTGATAACGGTCACCGGGGACGTCTTCTCCTCCTTTTACAATAGCAACTGGTTGCAAGCTGCTATGTAGTAACAGATTTAACTAATATAAATAATTACATTATTTCCAGGGCTAGAACAACTAGCTGACTCCATCAACAATAGATGAGATCACTCGTTACATATTTGAAGCATGCACTGGAAACTCCAGTATCTAATGTCTGGCAATGCTTCATATTATGCGTGCCAAAAGAACAAGAACTGATGAGACCGGAAATCAGGACGCTTCCTCACTGCTCCAAACAAAACCTATTCAACAAGGAAATGACGGCTCAACCAACCACAGTGATTGGCTGAGCAGGTATTTCCAGCCATTTCCTGTGTATCGAGTCGGGACTGGAACAGTCGAGAGGAGAAATCTTTATTTTTGAATTTTAATAAAAGAGAGATTTGGAGAATGATGACCTATCCTCTGCACCTGATCGGTGCGGTCCAACACCTGGGACCCCCGCCAATCAGCTGTTTGAGAAGGCAGTGGCACTCCTGTGATCGCCACAGCCTTCTCACAGCTTACATAGCACAGCGCCGTACATTGTATAGCCGCCATGCTTGGTATCGCACTCCGTCCCATTCACTTCAATGCACGGCGCTGTGCTTGGTAAGCACGGAGAAGTTCATGGCGCTCACAGGAACACCCCTGCCTTCGCTAACCGCTGATTGGCAGGGGTCCCGGGTGTTGGACCCCCACCGATCAGGATAGGACCTGAGGATAGGTTATCAGTATACAAATCCCGGAAAACCCCTTTAACCCATTCTGATCCTTTTTAAAGAAAATTTTCTCCACCCAGGTCTTATTTGCCAGGCCATGCTTCCTGGGAAAAATGGAATGCGGATGAGCTATCTTCCAAGAGAAGGAAAGCTGTCTCTCTAGTGCCACCTAGTGGAGGTAGCTACTCTAAAAGGCTGTGGTTAGATGGTCTCCTTATTCCTTTAGAGAAGGCTCATATTTTGGCTTCTCTAAAAGAAGGGATGGTTGCTATAGAAAGTTAGAAAATTGCAAACAATAGCTATGTTCTAGTTATTAATGAAGACTGCTGGACCCAAATTCTATTCTTCATACATTCTTCCTGCAATACAATATTCAGATGGCTAGAATAGGGCTCCTTAGGAGACACATGTTTCTTGCCAAGAATGGGACGTTTCCATACTTTTATAGGATATATGTGGCCTTGGCTGGATTGAACACAACAGAAACTCTGGCAGCAATATATCAGTGAATGGGGGATATTACAGTTCCCCCATTTTACAGATATACGACCCACCTCTATCAAGCATTGATGGCATATATTGGGAATATACCAGAAACACTTAAAGTGGCGCTGTACTTTGGGAAAATTTTTGATCATAGAGACATGCTATATATGATTGCTGGGTGTTAGAGTGCTACAACCATGACAATCGCTAGAACGAGGCAAGAGAAGTGCTCACATATAGTGCCCTCTCTCCTTGCTGCAGATGTAATTGAGAAGGGCCCATAGACTTTCTATTGAGTCCATTTCCCTTCCATCTCCTCCGGTGAGGAGAGTGCACACTATGTGAGCCCTTCTATCTCCTCGTACTAACTTTAGGCGTGGGTCTCAGCACTTTGAACCCCATTTTGATAAGTTGCTATAGCATATTAAAGGGGTTGTCCGGGTTCAGAGCTGAACCCGGACATACCCTTATTTTCACCCAGGCAGCCCCCCTGAGGCTAGCATCGGAGCATCTCATGCTCCGATGCGCTCTCTTGCCTGGCACAGGCTCTTTTGTTTACCATAACACACTACCGGGTGGAAGCTTCCGCCCATCAGTGTCGGTGACGTCAACGGACTTCCTGGCAGGCTCATGGAGAGCCCGGTACGTCACAGGATCTCCAAAAATATGCCTTTGCCCTGTGCCATTTAGCAGTTCTATGGGTCTATGCTATGTGACAGATCTCCGCCATATCTGCTGCATCCCGGGCCTAGGTCTATGCTATGTGACAGATCTTCCCCATATCTGCTGCATGCCTGGCCTAGGTCTATTCTATGTGACAGATCTCCCCCATATCTTCTGCTGACCCATCTAGGTCTATGCTATGTGACAGATCTCCCCCATATATGCTGCATGCCTAGCCTAGGTCTATGCTATGTTACAGATCTCCCCCATATCTGCCGCATGCCCCGTCTAGGTCTATGCTATGTGACAGATCTCCGCCATATATACTGCATGCCCGGCCTAGGTCTATGCTATGTGACAGATCTTCTCCATATCTGCTGCATGTGCCATCTAGGTCTATGCTATGTGACAGATCTACCCCATTTCTGCTGCATGCCCCGTCTAGGTCTATGCTATGTGACAGATCTCACCCATATATGCTGCATGCCCCGTCTAGGTCTATGCTATGTGACAGATTTTCCCTATATCTGCTGCAAGCCTGGTCTAGGTCTATTCTATGTGACAAATCTCCCCCATATCTGCTGCATACCCCATCTAGGTCTATGCTATGTGACAGATCTTCCCCATATCTGCCGCATGCCCCGTCTAGGTCTATGCTATATGACATATCTCCCCCATATCTGCTGCATGCCTGTTCTATCTAGGTCTATGCTATGTAACAGATCTCCCCATATCTGCAGCATGCCTGGTCTAGGTCTATGCTATGTGACAGATCTCCTCCATATATGCTGCATATCCGGTCTATGTCTATTCTATGTGACAGATCTCCCCCATATCTGCTGCATGCCTTGTCTAGGTCTATGCTATGTGACAGAGCTCCCTATATCTGCTGCATGCCTGGTCTCGGTCTATGCTATGTGACAGACCTCCCCCATATCTGCTGCATGCCTGGTTTAGGTCTATGCTATGTGACAGATCTCTCCAATATATGCTGCATGCCCCATCTAGGTCTATGCTATATGACATATCTCCCCCATATCTGCTGCATGCCTGTTCTATCTAGGTCTATGCTATGTAACAGATCTCCCCATATCTGCTGCATGCCTGGTCTAGGTCTATGCTATGTGACAGATCTCCTCCATATATTCTGCATATCCGGTCTATGTCTAGTCTATGTGACAGATCTCCCCCATATCTGCTGCATGCCTGGTCTAGGTCTATGCTATGTGACAGACCTCCCCCATATCTGCTGCATGCCTGGTTTAGGTCTAAACTATGTGTCAGATCTCCCCCATACCTGCTGCATGCCTGGTCTAGGTCTATGCTATGTGACAGATCTCCCCCATATTTGCTGCATGCCTGGTCTAGGTCTATGCTATGTGACAGATCTCCCCATATCTGCTCCATGCCTGGTCTAGGTCTATGCTATGTGACAGATCTCCCCATATCTGCTGCATGCCCCATCTAGGTCTATGCTATGTGACAGATCTCCTCCATATATGCTGCATGTCCCGTCTAGGTCTATTCTATGTGACAGATCTCCCCCATATCTGTTGCATGCCTAGTCTCGGTCTATGCTAAGTGACAGATCTCTCCCATATATGCTGCATGCCCTGTCTAGGTCTATGCTATGTGACAGATCTCCCCCATATCTGCTGCATGCCTGGTCTAGGTCTATGCTATGTGACAGATCTCCCCCATATCTGATGCATGCCTAGTCTCGGTCTATGCTAAGTGACAGATCTCTCCCATATATGCTGCATGCCCTGTCTAGGTCTATGCTATGTGACAGATCTCCCCCATATCTGCTGCATGCTCGGTCTAGGTCTATGCTATGTGACAGATCTCCCCCATATCTGCTGCATGCCTGGTCTATTTAGGTCTATGCTATGTGACAGATCTCACCCATATCTGCTGCATGCCTGCTCTAGGTCTATGCTATGTGACAGATCCTCCCCATATCTGCTGCATGCCCTATCTAGGTCTATTCTATGTAACAGATCTCCCCCATATCTGCTGCATGCCCAGTCTAGGTCTATTCTGTGTGACAGATCTCCCCCATATATGCTGTATGCCCGGTCTAGGTCTATTCTATGTGACAGATCTCCCCCAAATCTGCTGCAAGCCTGGTCTAGATCTATGCTATGTGACAGATCTCCCCCATATCTGCTGCATGCCTGGTCTAGGTCTCTGCTAAGTGACAGATCTCTCCCATATATGCTGCATGCCTGGTCTAGGTCTATGCTATGTGACAGATCTCCCCCATATCTGATGCATGTCCCGTCTAAGACTATTCTATGTGACAGATCTTCCCCATATCTTCTGCATACCTGGTCTCGGTCTATGCTATGTGACAGACCTTCCCCATATCTACTGAATGCCTGGTCTAGGTCTATGCTATGTGACAGACCTACCCCATATCTGCTGCATGCCTGGTCTCGGTCTATGCTATGTGACAGATCTCCCCCATATCTGCTTCATCCCTGGTCTAGGTCTATGCTATGTGACAGATCTCCCCATATCTGCTGCATACCTGGTCTAGGTCTATGCTATGTGACAGATGTCCCCCATATCTGCTGCATGCTCAGTCTAGGTCTATGCTATGTGACAGATCTCCCCCATATCTGCTGCATGCTCGGTGTAGGTTTATGCTATGTGACAGATCTCCCCCATATCTGCTGCATGCTCAGTCTAGGTCTATGCTATGTGACAAATCTCCCCCATATCTGCTGCATGCCTGGTCTATTTAGGTCTATGCTATGTGACAGATCTCACCCATATCTGCTGCATGCCTGGTCTAGGTCTATGCTATGTGACAGATCTCACCCATATCTGCTGCATGCCTGGTCTTGGTCTATGCTATGTGACAGATCTCCCCAATATCTGCTGCATGCCTGGTCTAGGTCTATGCTATGTGACAGACCTTCCCCATATTTGCTGCATGCCTGGTCTAGGTCTATGCTATATGACAGATCTCTCCTCATATATGCTGCATGTCCCATCTAGGTCTATTCTATGTGACAGTTCTCCTTTATATCTGCTGCATGCCTGGTATCAGTCTATGCTATGTGACAGATCTCCCCCATATCTGCTGCATGCCTGGTCTAGGTCTATGCTATGTGACAGATCCTCCCCATATCTGCTGCATGCCTGGTCTATCTAGGTCTATGCAATATGACAGATCTCCCCCATATATGCTGCATGTCCCGTGTAAGTCTATTCTATGTGACAGATCTCCCCCATATCTGCTGCATGCCTGGTATCGGTCTATGCTATGTGACAGATCTCCCCCATATCTGCTGCATGCCTGGTCTAGGTCTATGCTATGTGACAGATCCTCCCCATATCTGCTGCATGCCCTATCTAGGTCTATTCTATGTAACAGATCTCCCCCATATATGCTGCATGTCCCGTGTAAGTCTATTCTATGTGACAGATCTCCCCCATATCTGCTGCATGCCTGGTATCGGTCTATGCTGTGTGATCTTTCTCCCCCATATCTGCTGCATGCCTGGTCTAGGTCTATGCTATGTGACAGACCTCCCCCATATCTGCTGCATGCCCGGTCTAGGTCTATGCTATGTGACAGATCTCCCCCATATCTGCTGTATGCCCCATCTAGGTCTTTGCTATGTGACAGATCTCCCCATTTCTGCTGCATGCCTGGTCTAGGTCAAATGCTATGTGACAGATCTCCCCCATATCTGCTGCATGCCTGGTCTAGGTCAAATGCTATGTGACAGATCTCCCCCATATCTGCTGCATGCGCAATCTAGGTCTTTGCTATGTGACAGATCTCCCCATTTCTGCTGCATGCCTGGTCTAGGTCAAATGCTATGTGACAGATCTCCCCCATATCTGCTGCATGCCCGATCTAGGTCTATGCTATGTGACATATTTCCCCCATATCTGCTGCATGCCCCATCTAGGTCTTTGCTATGTGACAGATCTCCCCCATATCTGCTGCATGCCTGGTCTAGTTCTATGCTATGTGACAGATCTCCCCCATATCTGCTGCATGCCTGGTCTAGGTCTATGCTATGTGACAGATCTCCCCATATCTGCTGCATGCCCGGTCTAGGTCTATGCTATATGACAGACCTCCCCCATATCTGTTGCATGCCTGGTCTAGGTCTATGCTATGTGACAGATCTCCCCATATCTGCTGCATGCCCGGTCTAGGTCTATGCTATATGACAGACCTCCCCCATATCTGCTGCATGCCTGGTCTAGGTCTATGTTTTGTGACAGACCTCCCCCATATCTGTTGCATGCCCAGTCTAAGTCTATGCTACGTGACAGATATCCCCCATATCTGCTGCATGCCCAATCTAGGTCTTTGCTATGTGACAGATCTCCCCCATATCTGCTGCATACCCTGTCTAGGTCTATGCTATGTGACCTTTCTCCCCCATATCTGCTGCATGCCTGGTCTAGGTCTATGCTATGTGACAGATCTCCCCCATATCTGCTGCATACCCTGTCTAGGTCTATGCTATGTGACCTTTCTCCCCCATATCTGCTGCATGCCTGGTCTAGGTCTATGCTATGTGACAGATCTCCCCATATCTGCTGCATGCCTGGTCTAGGTCTATGCTATGTGACAGATCTCCCCCATATCTGCTGCATACCCTGTCTAGGTCTATGCTATGTGACCTTTCTCCCCCATATCTGCTGCATGCCTGGTCTAGGTCTATGCTATGTGACAGATCTCCCCATATCTGCTGCATGCCTGGTCTAGGTCCATGCTATATGACACAGTATTAGTAAATCTCCCCCATATCTGTAAGCATAGGCTGCTCTTCACTAGGGTCCTAGAGCTTCTATTTCACTGCCATGAGTCAGTTAGGATCCTTTTGTGATGGATCCTGATAGACCCATTGTTAAGTTTCCTCTGTCTGTCAAGGAGCAATGAAAACCTGACAGAATTAGTGCAAGTGTGAACAGAGACCATGCTTGAACCTCTACCAAACCCTGTGGATACGATACCTGTTACTACACTGTAGCCTTGCAGCTGATTATACCTTGCTCTGGTAGCAGTTACCACACACCTTACTGCGAGTATAGAGAGTATCACCTCAGTGGTCAGTGAGGGACAAGGTGCACTTACCGCAGCCTGGCAGCAGCTGAGGAGCTCCTGTAGAAGGAAGAGCAGCGCCAGCAGCCTCCAGCTCGTGGTCCTTGCCATGCTCTGTGCCGGGGCTGGAGGATGGCACCGTGTCTCTTGGTATTAGTAAGATGCCGCAGCTGGCAGCATCTCCTCACAAGCTCCCTGTTGTCCGAGCGCAATGTGAAATGAGCGCTGAGAAAAGGTCGCAGTTTGTTGGCGCTAACTCCCCTCCCACTACAACCCCCACCCTCCTCACACAGGACCTCAATGAAGCTGAACCCCTCGTCTGTGCTGAAGAACTCAAGTCCCCAGCACAAGAAGGAACTTTCCACCTCGGAGGGAACATTGCGCCGGGCTGTGCTGACATGAGAAGCTGCTGGTAAGTGGCTGTGCACCGGGAGGTTACCGTCCCCGGAATGCCTACTGGCTACGATGGGGGTTATACTCTACGTGTCTCTTAGATAGTGGGGATGTAGTATTAAAGTGCTCCCTCATATGAAGTAACTGTATAAGGAGCGGAAACTAGTGAACGGTTAGTCAGTGAGGTGTCAGGACGGTAAGTGGTGTCGCGACATTTATAGGCATCTACTGTACTCCCTCTACAGTATGTACTGCTCTCAGTAATTGTACCACAATCTGCTTTTGCACTTGTCAGAAAGCTTTCCAGAGCTCTGCTTGCAGTCAGTGAAAATGAGGTGGAATATTATGGACATCCACAGGATAGATCACAACTGCGTGTATGGGAACAGTCAGCATGGAGCCCGGGACATGTACCTCAGGGTAGTGCCAGGCTGACACATTGTCACTGAGCTTTCCAGCATGGAGCACCCCCCATTTCTAGGTGTAGACCCCTGCTGGTTAGTGACCCCCTCCCTCCAGTTATCTATGGAGAAAGCTGTGGGCACCTCACATTCACTGCATGGGTAATGTAGTATTAGGGGCACCTCACAGTCACTGCATGGGTGATGTACTATTAGGGGCACCTCACATTCACTGCATGGGTGATCTAGTATTAGGGGCACCTCACAGTCACTGCATGGGTGATGTAGTATTAGGGGCACCTCACATTCACTGCATGGGTGATGTAGTATTAGGGGCACCTCACATTCACTGCATGGGTGATGTAGTATTAGGGGCACCTCACAGTCACTGCATGGGTGATGTACTATTAGGGGCACCTCACATTCACTGCATGGGTGATCTAGTATTAGGGGCACCTCACATTCACTGCATGGGTGATGTAGTATTAGGGGCACCTCACATTCACTGCACGGGTGATGTAGTATTAGGGGCACCTCACAGTCACTGCATGGGTGATGTAGTATTAGGGGCACCTCACATTCACTTCATGGGTGATGTATTATTAGGGGCACCTCACATTCACTGCATGGGTGATGTAGTATTAGGGGCACCTCACAGTCACTGCATGGGTGATGTAGTATTAGGGGCACCTCACAGTCACTGCATGGGTAATGTAGTATTAGGGGCAGCTCACATTCACTGCACGGGTGATGTAGTATTAGGGGCACCTCACAGTCACTGCATGGGTGATGTAGTATTAGGGGCACCTCACATTCACTTCATGGGTGATGTATTATTAGGGGCACCTCACATTCACTGCATGGGTGATGTAGTATTAGGGGCACCTCACAGTCACTGCATGGGTGATGTAGTATTAGGGGCACCTCACAGTCACTGCATGGGTAATGTAGTATTAGGGGCAGCTCACATTCACTGCATGGGTGATGTAGCATTAGGGGCAGCTCACATTCACTGCATGGGTGATGTAGTATTAGGGGCACCTCACAGTCACTGCATGGGTGATGTAGTATTAGGGGCACCTCACATCACTGCATGGGTGATGTAGTATTAGGGGCACCTCACAGTCACTGCATGGGTGATGTAGTATTAGGGGCACCTCACAGTCACTGCATGGGTGATGTAGTATTAGGGGCACCTCACATCACTGCATGGGTGATGCAGTATTAGGGGCAACTCACATTCACTGCATGGGTGATGTAGTATTAGGGGCTCCTCACAGTCACTGCATGGGTGATGTAGTATTAGGGGCACCTCACAGTCACTGCATGGGTGATGTAGTATTAGGGGCACCTCACATCACTGCATGGGTGATGTAGTATTAGGGGCACCTCACAGTCACTGCATGGGTGATGTAGTATTAGGGGCTCCTCACAGTCACTGCATGGGTGATGTAGTATTAGGGGCACCTCACAGTCACTGCATGGGTGATGTAGTATTAGGGGCACCTCACATCACTGCATGGGTGATGTAGTATTAGGGGCACCGGTTCCCTAAAACTGTACTCAGTAGACAGGGAACACCCCTCAAAGCTTTATTTACATAGGACTACAATGTGACTTTAGTACTAAATGGCTTTATTTCAGTTGTAGTCCTTGTTCTTCATGTGCTCGGACCTTCCAATACACTGCAGGGTGTGTATTAACTCTATATACTTACAATATTGTATAAAAGTATCTCAGCCGTATTCTTAGAAAAGTCCTCAAGATCAGTTCTCATGGTCCTAATTTTTTACAAATACTATATTGGAGCATACCATACCTTAGAACAGGATTTAGCAACCGTCTGCACTCCAGCTGCTGTGAAACTACAACTCCCAGCATGCACACTTACTCAGCTGTTCTTGTAACTTCTATAGAAGTGAAAGGAGGATCCTGGGAGTTGTAGTTTCAGAACAGCTGGAGTGCCTGTGGTTGCTGATCCCTCTCTTGGAGCATGTAGGTCTTAAGCAGGACCTGTCACCTCCCCTCCTTGCTTTACCCATGAAGCGACAATTCTGGGGCGGCAACAATTCTAGTGCCGCACAAAGTAGCTGTGTACCCTTAGTGCCTCCTTCACAGCAGAATGCCCTCTTAATGCCTCCACAAAGTTGTGCCACCCACAGTCAGGGGCGTAGCTATAGGGGGTGCAGAGGTAGCAGTCGCTACCGGGCCCAGGAGCCTGAGGGGCCCAAAGACTCTTGTGCCGCATAAGACACTGGCATTATAGAAAGTGCATGCTGGTCAATTTACACCTCTGGCTGGAGGGAAGGGGTTAGGTCAAGAATTTGCCTCAGGCAGCAGGAAGGCTACGTGCTCCCCTGTCCCTTTCCAGCAAGCACTGAGGGAAGGGGGGGCCCAAGCTGAACTCTTGCGCTAGGGCCCATGAGCTTTTAGCTACGCCCCTGCCCACAGTAGAATGCCCCCTTAGTGCCCGATACATAGTAGTTATGCCCCTTAGTTCCCCTTCACATTAGTTATGACTTATGCCCCCTTTGTGCCCCTTAACATTAGTTATACCCCATAGGTGCTCCCCGTTCAGTAGTGCTGCCCTGTGATGTTAATAAAAGTTAAAAAAGTAATTCTCATTTAGCCCTGTTCTCCCCATGTCACTGTGCCTGCTTAGTTGAGGAGGAAAGTGCATGGGCCAAGGGATGATCCCTGTCTGTTCACTCTCCTACTGCGCCCCGGAGACATGATGGCGTCACTGTATCGCATCTGCTGGGCCATAACGGATGATGGACAGATCAGCCAGACTCATGCCCGAGTCCGGCTGCTGTGCCTATCATCAGTTACAGTTTGGTCCTCGCCTGCCAGTAAACAGATCAATCATTACTGTATATGTGTGTGCAGCCATGCCACAACAAGTGGCATTAACTGGCACAGCTTCATTTACTACAGATCCATTTCAAGTGAATGGGATCGAGCTGCAGCACCAGCTACAGGACGACTATAGAGGAAACTGAATATTCCATGGGGGCAATACCAGAACAGGAGACATTCACACAGAATCTCTCACCTGTAGAGAGGTCTACCTCTATGACTTTAATTTGCTGTAATAGGACATAGAAGCAGGGGTTGTCTTCATGAGACAATCTGTTTAAAGGGGTAAACCTATCTCGAATATTGATGGCAGACCTACAAGATAAGCCATAAATGCCTGACAGATGTGGGTCACACCTCTAGGACACTCACCTATCTCCAGAATGGGGGTCTCCCAACAACCTCTCCTGCCCAGAATTCAATGTGGAGAGCTGTGCATGTGTATGCAGATGAGAAGGCCACTTTGATGTTGAAATTCGTTGAATCACAGATACAGATATTAAAGAGAATTTGTTGCCTAATTTTGATATATATAATCCACGGCAATGCAATGTAGTGCTGTCTAGCTTAATCCCTTTTTAACATTAACCGTACTTCCGAACTCCAGAAAATGAAATTTGATTGGCATGCTAATGAGGCCCAACCTGTTCAAAGTGCCCAAGACGGCCTCCTCTAAGAGCCCAAGACGGCCTCCTCTAGGAGCCCAAGACCGCCTCTTCATTTGTTCCAAGAACCTGCCCTTTGCATCTTCCAGTCCTGCCCCCTTGTGCAACTTCACTATTTTCATTCAATTCTGCCTGCAACGCATGCACTCTACCTACTGTGAGTCTGAGCGTCAGTTGGGCATTTGGGAGAGGCAATCTTGGGCATTTGGGAGAGGTGATCTTGGGCTCCTGGCGGAGGCGATCCTGTGCTCTTAGAGGAGGCGATCCTGGGCTCTTACAGCAGGTGGTCCTGGGCTCTTACAGGAGGTGGTCCTGGGCTCTTACAGGAGGGGGTCCTGGGCTCTTAGAGGAGGGGGTCCTGGGCTCTTAGAGGAGGGGGTCCTGGGCTCTTAGAGGAGGCGATCCTGGGCTCTTGGAGGAGGTGGTCCTGGGCTCTTAGAGGTGGTGGTCCTGGGCTCTTAGAGGTGGTGGTCTTGGGATCTTGGAGGAGTCTCTCCTGGGCTGTTTGAGGAGGTGGTGCCAAGCTCTCGGAGGAGGTGGTCCTGGGTTCTTGGAGAAGGCAGTAAAATAAGGTGACAGCTTCCTTTAAATGAAAAATAAATATCTGGGCGTCCATTTGAGAAGCATCCGACAAAGCAGCTGAGGTTGAAATGTTGTGTATTGGGGTCTGATAACTGTCTTCTAACAGGAGGACTGATCAGGCATGTTGGCCAGAGACCTTTGGCAGCAGCTAAATCTCCTCTTCTCATTGTAATAAACATGCATGCTCCAGTTTTCACGTCTATGGTGGAGTTTTCAGAAATATCATAAGGCGATAATGTACCTCTAGTAGCCAGGCTTTCTCTAATGACGTGCCGGGAACAGCAGCCATGTCCAGCTTAGGCTACTTTCACACTAGCGGCAGGACGGATCCAACAGGCTGGTTTCCCTGTGGGATCCGTCCTGCCGCTATTTTGCCGTCCCGCCAGACTGCTGCTCCGTCCCCATTGACTATAATGGGGGGCGGGGGCAGAGCACTCCGCCCCCATCCCCATAATAGTCAATTGGTATGGAGCGGCAGTCCAGCTGCACGGCAAAATAACGGCAGGACAGATATGACAAGGTGAACAGCCTGTCGGATCCGTCCTTCTGCTAATGTGAAAGTACCCTTAAACTACTTTCACATTAGAGTTTTTTGCGGATCCGTCCCCATTGACTTACATTGTGTGTCAGGATGGATCCGTCTTGCTCCGCACCACATCGTGAACAGAAAAACACTGCGTATAAGATAAGATAACCTGTACCCGAACACCGAACTTGCATATGACAAGTTCGCTCCGCGCTACTCATTAGGTGGTCGCTGAGAACCTGACGTGTAATCATCACAGCTTAGACTGGAGAAGAGTCACAGGCTGCCTGAGAAGAGTTGAGCTACTGCTCTCCCCGCCCACCTGCTGATGATTGGCTATTTTCTCCTGAGTTTTCTCTTGAACGGCCAATCATCAGCAGGTGGGCGGGGAGAGCAGGAGCTCATGGATTAGCCGGACTCTTCTTAGTCAGCCATGACTCTTCTTTCAACACAGGCCACAATGATAATGCATCAGGGTCTTGGTAACCAGCTAAATATTATCTCATGATTGATGCCCCATGAAATAAATGTATCTGTCACTAGTTTGTGCTCAGTGAGGACAGCATAAGGTTCCCTTTAAAGCTATATGAGTAATTCCTATCTGTTCTACATTTTTCCTGTTTTCTCTGATAGATAGTCGGGGGACAATTAGTCAGCATGGCGCTCAGTGAAAGGCTTACACAATGCCATAGGAACCATCAGCAATGGAAGAACAGTTTGTCATGGTAAGTAGATGCGCACTTACAAATGAAAGTACTGTTGCAGTACATGTAAGAGTTCTTACCTGCTGAATATGAGACAGGGGCGTAGCTAAAGGCTCATGGGCCCTGGTGCAAGAGTTCTGCTTGGGCCCCCCTTCCATCAGTGCTTTCTGGCCAGGGGCAGGGAAGCACATAACCTTCATGCTGCCTAAGGAAAAAATTGATCCCCCCCCATGCCTAATTCTTGACCTAATCCCCTTCCCTCCAGTCAGAGGTGTAACTTGACCAGCATGCACTTTCTATAATACAGGTATCTTATGTGGCACAAGGGTCTTTGGGCCCCCTCAGGCTCCTGGGCCCGGTAGCTACCTCTGCACCCCCTATAGCTACGCCCCTGATATGAGATCACAACACGCCCTAGAATAAGATTACTCTTTCAACCAGAATTTTGAAATATGTTTAACTTAATATGCTACTTATAATTATCTCTTGGTGTTAAAAGAAGCAAGAGGAGTAGCTGAGGGATAATGGGCAAAGTTCAGTAACTGGGTTCAGCTTGCCAAACACGGATGCATGCCATGCTATGTCAGGCAGCAGAGCGGCATTAGTGTGGTGAGTGTTATGGACTTGGTCACAACTGCAACCACTTTGACCCCTATAGCTACGCCAGATATGTATGCAAATCAAAATGCTTTACATCTATATATAAATATATACAAATATTGAAAAAGTGTGAAAAACAAACAATTTTCACACATTTTTTATTTTTTCTGTTAAAAATAAATAAATGCTAAAATAAAAATTACTGAAAAAAATGCCCCATGTATCACTGAAAAAAGTGCAAAACTATTTACATGACCAAACGCAAAAAAAAAAAAGTTTCAATGACACGTGCTAAAAAAAACTGAAATGTCCCTAGTCAGGAAGGGAGTTAACTAGCCTGGTGTAGAACTGGTTAAAAACTCCATTGAGGTAATTGGTAAATGTATAGATTCCTATACACGGAGCTCCCCCTAGTGGTGCTTGCAGGCAGACGGTTTTATCATTTACTGTGTGAAGAAAAGCAAGGGATTTATCAATGTATTTACACCAATTGTCCGGTGGGAATACGTTGAGCGCAGAAGTTATAAGGCACCTGCTCCACTTTTTCTGACGCAGACAGATAAACTGGGAGATGCAGAGCAGGACATTTTTTTATTACAATTTTTATTAAAATTTTTCGACATATGAAATATGAGAAGTCACACCTTACATTCCATGTTGCTTGGAGTAAGTGACTGATACATGCTTGGAAATTGGGGCGGGGGCTCATACTCATACACAGTCCCATAATACATGTTCTTGTACTTTACAGTCCCCATATACAGAGAGGCTGGTGCTCCACGCTCACATTTCTACATACACCTCAGCTGTACCGGCCACAGAAACTTTACCCTTCATTGCCAGACTTGTGTGGGCAGCGGTGTGCACTCATCTCTTGCCTCTGTCATTCCCCCCCCCCCCCCATTCACATCTTCCTAGAAGCAGTAGCCTCCAGGTGATTGTGGCTGGGGGACACTTGAGTCAGGCCACACTGTGTCAGGCAGTCGAGCATTTCTATGGTGAGGGGGGCCTGTGGAACCATTGACTTATAGGCCCGATTGCAGGTGCAGCCGCTTTGACCCCTGGAACTACGCCATCATTTTCTTTTGGTATCCTATGTAATCTGCATCCACTAACCAAATAATCTCATTGTTCCCATGAGGCACAGTGCTGTTTAAAAGTAATTACCCTCCTGTAGATGTCTTACATTACATATTTGTCATGCTGGTTTCTGGTTCAAGAGAACCACCTGAAAATACATAGGGGGCGTGAGCAGCCACCCCAAGAAATGTATCTTCATTTATATCAGTTTTAACATAGTAGCATAGTTTATAAGGCTGAAAAAAGTTGATCCAAAGGAAGGCAAAAACAAACAAACTGTGAGGTAGAAGCCAATTTCCCTTCACTTTAGGGGAAACATTTCCTTCCTGACTCCAATCAGGCAATCAGAATAACTCCCTGGATCAACGACCCCTCTCTAGTAGCTATAGCCTGTAATACTATTACGCTCCAGAAATACATCCAGGCCCCTCTTGAATTCCTTTATTGTACTCGCCATCACCACCTCCTCAGGCAGAGAGTTCCATAGTCTCACTGCTCTTACCGTAAAGAACCCTCTTCTATGTTTGTGTACAAACCTTCTTTCCTCCAGACGCAGAGGATGTCCCCTCGTCACAGTCACCGTCCTGGGGATAAATAGCTGATGGGATAGATCTCTGTACTGACCCCTGATATATTTATACATATTAATTAGATCTCCCCTCAGTCGTCTATTTTCTAAAGTGAATAACCCTAATTTTGATCATCTTTCAGGGTACTGTAGTTGCTCCATTCGGGTTATTACTTTAGTTACCCTCCTCTGAACCCTCTCCAGCTCTGCTATGTCTACCTTGTTCACAGGAGCCCAGAACTGTACACAGTATTCCGTGTGTGGTCTGACTAGTGATTTGTAAAGTGGTAGGACTATGTTCTCATCACGGGCATCTATGCCCCTTTTGATGCAACCCATTATCTTATTGGCCTTGGCAGCAGCTGCCTGACACTGGTTTTTACAGCTAAGGCTACTTTCACACTAGCGTTCGAGGCTCCGCTTGTGAGTTCCGTTTGAAGGCTCTCACAAGCGGCCCCGAACGGATCCGTACAGCCCCAATGCATTCTGAGTGGATGCGGATCCGCTCAGAATGCATCAGTTTGGCACCGCTTGGCCTCCGTTCCGCTCAGCAGGCGGACACCCGAACGCAGCTTGCAGCGTGTTCGTGTCCGCCTGGCCGTGCGGAGCCAAACGGATCCGTCCAGACTTACAATGCAAGTCAATGGGACGGATCCGTTTGACGTTGACACAATATGGTGCAATTTCAAACGGATCCGTCCCCCATTGACTTTCAATGTAAAGTCAGGAGTCCCTATTAATATACCATCAGATCGGAGTTTTCTCCGATCCGATGGTATATTTTAACTTGAAGCGTCCCCATCACCATGGGAACGCCTCTATGTTAGAATATACCATCGGATTTGAGTTACATCGTAAACCTCAGATCCGACAGTATATTCTAACACAGAGGCGTTCCCATGGTGATGGGGACGCTTCATGTTAGAATATACTGAGAACTGTGTACATGACTGCCCCCTGCTGCCTGGCAGATGCTGCCAGGCAGCAGGGGGCAGACCCCCCTCCTCCTGTAATTAACTTATTGGTGGCCAGTGCGGCCCCCCCTCCCTCCCCAGTATTAATTGTAGCCAGTGCAGCCCCCCTCCCTCTATATTCATCTGTGGCCAGTGCGGATTCCCAGTATTAAATATGACCAGTGCGGCCTCCCCCTCCCTCCCTCCCCAGTATTAAATAGGACCAGTGCGGCCTCCCCCTCCCTCTACATTTATTGGTGGCCAGTGCGGATTCCAAGTATTATGACCAGTGAGGCCTCCCCTCTCCCCCCCCCCCCCTAATTAAAATCACCCCCCCCCCCCCATCATTGATGGCAGCGGAGAGTACCGATCGGAGTCCCAGTTTAAATCGCTGGGGCTCCGATCAGTTACCATGGCGACCAAGACGCTATTGCAGTCTTGGCTGCCATGGTTACTTAGCAATAAATACAAGCATTATACTTACCTGAAGAGCTGCGATGTCTGACCGGCCGGGCGCTCCTCCTACTGGTAAGTGACAGGTCTGTGCTATAGGCAATGCGCCGCACAGACCTTTCACTTACCAGTAGGAGGAGCGCCCGGCCGGACACAGACATCACAGCTCTTCAGGTAAGTATAATGCTTGTATTTATTGCCAAGTAACCATGGCAGCCAAGACTGCAATAGCGTCTTGGCTGCCATGGTAACCAATCGGAGCCCCAGCGATTTAAACTGGGACTCCGATCGGTACTCTCCGCTGCCACCAATGATTGGGGGGGGGGGATTTTAATTAAGGGGGGGGAGAGGGGAGGCCTCACTGGTCATAATACTTGGAGTCCGCACTGGCCACCAATAAATATAGAGGGAGGGGGAGGCCGCACTGGTCATATTTAATACTGGGGAGGGAGGGAGGGGGAGGCCGCACTGGTCATATTTAATACTGGGAATCCGCACTGGCCACAGATGAATACAGAGGGAGGGGGGCCGCACTGGTTACAATTAATACTGGGGAGGGAGTGGGGGCCGCACTGGCCACCAATAAGTTAAATACAGGAGGGGGGGGGGGGAAGTCTGCCGCCTGCTGCCTGGCAGCATCTGCCAGGCAGCAGGGGGCAGTCATGTACACAGTTCTCAGTATATTCTAACTTTAAGCGTCCCCATCACCATGGGAACGCTTCTGTGTTTAGAATATACTGTCGGATCTGAGTTTTCCGAAGTGAAAAATCAGATCTGAAATAAACAGTTATGCAAACGGATCCGTTCTGAACGGATGCAAGCGTTTGCATTATAGGAGCGGATCCGTCTGTGCAGACACCAGACGGATCCGCTCCTAACGCAAGTGTGAAAGTAGCCTTAGTTTGCTGTTCGCTAAAAATCCTAAGTCCTTTTCCATGTCAGTGTTTCCCAGTGTTTTACCATTTAGTATGTACGGGTGACTTGCATTATTTCTTCCCATGTGCATAACCTTACATTTGTCAGTGCTAAACCTCATCTACAACTTCTCAGCCCAAGCCTCCAATCTATCAAGATACAGGAAAAACTAGAATATTGTGCAGTTATTTGGTCAGTTATTTTCATCAGTTATTGGGAGCTAAAACCAGGGGCGAGTCAAAAACACAGAACAGAAGGAACTTTTTTCATTATACCTTATCTCTGAGTAGGCTTCACTACTGGTTTTGGTTCACAATAGCTGATGAAAATAACTGACCAAAAAACTGTAGTGTGAACTGGGCCTTAGTGGTTACAGTCTGTAACAGGCACAGGCTTAGTTAGAAGTAATAGGTTAGTTTGGCATAGTCTTTTTAACCTCTTCCCACACCATTACATAAATATATGACATAAGAAGCATTACATATTACATATATACGGGGCCATGGCATATATATATATATATATATATATATATTTATATATATATGTATGTATATACCCCACTGCAACAGCTGACATTGGTGCTAGCACTGATCCCAGCCATTTAACCCCTTAGCTGCCATGTCTTGTAGCAATGGCTGCATTTACAGAGTTTACAGAGGGAGAGAGCTCCCTATCGGGCCTACACAATGTTGTCACAGGGTCCTGATGGATGCCATGTACGGACGCTTGCCAGGCCCTTCTAGAGGCAGGGTCTGATCAGGCCAAGTGTCAGTATAAAACTAACAGTACAGTACACTGCAATATATTGTATCTGCAATCAGATTGTTGCATACTTAAGTCCCCAAGTGGGACTTTAAAATGTAAAAAAAAACTAAAAAAAAAACTGTATCTACTAATTTATAATTTGTAAAAAATGGAAAAAAAATATCGAACTACACATAATTGATATCACCACATTCATAATGAGCTGATCTATAAAAGGATCACGTTACTGTCACGGTGGGTAGGATACAAGATACAATAAACACACAGAAAACCTCTAAACAAGCGTCTAGGCCAGAAGCTGGGGATAAAGGTCACCTCCTGACAATTCCCTACCAGCTCTCCCTGGACTTCTGTACCCACGTTAAGACGGTAAAGGTGGGAATCATCGTGCCCCTGTGCCTAAGGCTGAAGATTCCCTAAAGTCCCTGATATGGTGGAAAGGGGGAAAGAGGCAGCCTGCTTCCTCAGGTCCTGGAGGAGGCAGGTGTCTCGCTAACAGCCTAGACAGAACACAAAAAGAAAACCAAAACTAACTTATCTTGTAGTAGAGCATAAACAGCAAATCCACCTTTCCGCAGAGCAAGACAGAAGCTATAACCCGCACAGAACACTGGGAAGGGGCGTAATTTAAACTCACACAAATGACCGCACCCAGTGCACCTGAAGGGAGGCAGATACAGCTCAACTCCAAACCCAAAACAAACAAAAAACTACACACATGCTGCTAACCTGGCAGACTTCTGCACATAACCTGAGCAGGGCATGACAGTACCCCCTTCTACGGGTGACCTCCGGACACCCCGGCCCAACTTTATCTGGGTGGGCCCTGTGAAAGGCCCTCACCAGTCGGCTGGCACTAACATCCACAGCCAGAACCCACATCCTCTCCTCAGGGCCATATCCCCTCCAGTGTACCAGGTACTGAAGGGAACCCCGAAGAACACGTAGAGATCTAGAGATCTCGAACTCTAAATTGCCATCAACCAGAACGGGGGAGGAGGCAATGGCGATGGTTCCACCGGTTTCACATATTTTTTCAGTAAAGACCAGTGGAACACATCATCCTCCAGATCTGCGGAAGATCAAGACAAAACGCCACTGGATTGACAACTGCAGATATTTTGTAAGGTCCAAAAAATCTTGGACCCAGTTTCCAAGATGGTACTCTCAGTTTAATATTTTTAGCAGATAACCACACCAGATCACCCACAGTTCCGGACTAGTCACATCTCTCCTGTCAGCCATTCGCTTATACCTCTCACCCATCTTCTCCAAATTCATTTGGATCCTCCGCCAGATAGAAGACAAGGCAGAAGAAAATCTTTCATTCTCTGGCATCCTAGAGGAACCAGTCCCAGAAAAGGTACCAAACTGAGGATGAAAACCGTATGCGGCAAAAAATAGCGACTTACCCGTGGACTCCTGCCTATGGTTATTCAAAGCAAACTCTGCTAGAGATAAGAATAAGGACCAGTCCTCCTGGTTCTCAGCCACAAAACACCTCAAGTAGGTCTCCAGGTTTTGGTTAGTACGCTCTGTGTGCCCATTCGACTGCGGATGAAAAGCCGAAGAGAACGAAAGTTGAAAACCAAAACGAGAGCAGAACGCCCTCCAAAACTTGAAAACAAACTGCGTTCCCCTATCAGAAACCACATCCGAGAGAATACCATGTAATTTTATGATGTTATCAACAAAAACCTGAGCAAGAGTCTTAGCATTGGGCAAACTAGCTAACGATACAAAGTGAGCCATTTTACTAAAATGGTCCACAACCACCAAAATCACAGTTTTCCCGGAGGAACTCGGCAGATCAGTAATAAAATCCATAGACAAGTGCGTCCAAGGACGAGATGGAACAGACAAAGGAAGAAGTGAACCAGAAGGCCGAGTGTAAGCAACCTTTGACCGTGCACAGGTCTCACAAGCTGCTACGTAATCCTCAACACTCTTACGTAACCCGGGCCACCAGAACCTCTGAGAAATAAAATCAAAGGTGGACTTGCAACCAGGATGTCCAGCCAGGACAGTTTTGTGATGTTCCTTGAATACCTTATATCGCAGTCCAGCAGGAACAAACAACCTCCCTGGGGGACAAGAATCAGGAGCCCCCTCCTGGGCTTCCAACACCTCCATCTCCAACTCGGGGTACAGAGCGGAGACCACCACCCCATCAGCCAAAATCGGAGCAGGAACCTCCTAATCACTTCCCCCAGGAAAACTAAGAGACAATGCATCTGCCTTGACGTTTTTAACCCCCGGGTGAAAAGTAACCACAAAATTGAACCTAGTAAAGTGACCATCTAGCCTGTCTAGGATTCAGACGCTTGGCGGATTGCAGGTAAGCCAAATTCTTATGATCAGTATATACTGTAACGGGATGAGACGCCCCCTCCAACCAATGACGCCATTCCTCTAAGGCCAATTTGATGGCCAGCAATTCCCTATCTCCTACATCATAATTCCTCTCGGCGAACGAGAGCTTCTTGGGAAAAAAAGCACACGGACGCCATTTGCCAGGATATGAACCCTGCGACAACACTGCTCCAACCCCCACCTCTGATGCATCCCCTCCACCATGAATGGCTGAAACACATCTGGCTGCATCAGAATGGGAGCAGACGCAAAACATTCCTTAATAGACGAAAAGCCTCGCAATGCCTCATCTATAATAATTGGTAAACCCCAAAAACCTTTTCGGGGTCCATACGAAAACCAGAGTCAGAAAGCAGATATCCCAGAAACGGAAGCTCCTGAACAGAAAACACACATTTCTCCAATTTAGCAGATAATTTATTCTCCCAAAGGATCGACAAAACCTGTCTCACGTGATCCTGATGGGTCTTCAGATCAGGAGAGTAAATTAGTATGTCATCCAAGTAAATTACAATGAACCTTCCCACCAAATGATGGAAAATGTAATTGACAAATCGCTGAAACACCGCTGGACGTTAGTTAACCCAAAAGGCATAACCAGATTCTCGAAATGACCCTCGTGCCTGTTGAAGGCCGTTTTCCACTCACCCCCCTCCTTGATTCTGATCAGATTGTAGGCCCCTCTTAAATCTAACTTGGAGAACACCTTGGCTCCAACAATTTGATCAAAAAGGTCAGAAATCAAAGGAAGGGGATACGGATCACGGTCCGTAATGCGGTTCAATTCCCGGAAATCCAAACAAGGTCTAAGCGAACCATCTTTTTTCTTTACAAAGAATAAACCAACTGCAACCAGAGACTTAGATGGCCTAATATGACCCTTTTCCAAACTCTCGGCAATATACTTCCGCATAACCTCTCTTTCGGGTTGAGAAAGATTGTATAGCCTAGACTTTGGCAACTTAGCCCCTGGGATGAGATTAACCGGACAATCATATTCACGATAAGGAGGCAACTCCTGAGCCCCACCCTCTGAAAAGACATCCGCAAAATCTGAGAGATACTGAGGTAGAACTGTAGTAGACACCCCTGAGATAGATGCACTAAGACAATTGTTCGAACAAAATTCACTCCAACCAATGATCTGCCTTGCCTGCCAATCTATAGTAGGGTTATGTTTTATCAACCACAGTAAACCTAAGACCATAGGAGCGGGCAAGTCCTTCATGACAAAACAAGAAGTGAGCTCAATATGGGAATCACCCACCCTTAACTGAATACCATGAGCAATATGAGTGAGACTCCTTTGAGAAAGAGGGGAAGAATCAATTGCGAACACCGGAATCTCTCTTTCTAAAGTGCAAGTACTTAAGCCCAAATTTTGAAGAAAAAGAAAATCAATAAGGTTTACCCCAGCACCAGTCAATGAATACTTCAAAATAAAATTTTCCTAAATATAGCACCACCATAGCTGGAAGGAGAAAACGAGTATTGCAGGGAGATTGCATACCCGCTTGCTCCGACATCCCATTCACGCTACCAAGAGTCAGGGATGTTTTTTTTTTCTTTTTTTTCTTTATGTAAACCTCTTTTGTGGTTCTTTATCATCAACTTGCGGTTTAACTAAAGGACAAGCATAAACAAAATAACCACTTTCTCCACAGTAATAACATAGCTTATGCAACCTAAAGTTCCTAATACCAGAACGGAAAGACACCTGACCCAGCTGCATGGGTTCCTCCCCTACCCCAGAATTATACCTGGGGAATCAGTGAGACGAAACCACTCCCAGAAGGGATCCCTCGCGGGGAAGTAACCTTACACCTCTCTCTAATGCGTCTATCTAACCGTACTGCTAAAGACATAGCATTCTCCAACGTGTCCGGATACTCGTGAAACGCGAGGGCATCTTTCAATCTCTCAGACAACCCCTGACAAAACTGACTAAGTAGCGCAGGGTCATTCCACTCAGACTCCGGAGCCCATCTCCTAAACTCAACGCAGTACGCCTCAGCTGTATGTTCACCTTGTAATAAATTTCGCAACTTAGATTCCGCCATCGAGACCCGATCTGGGTCATCATAAATTAATCCCAAGGCTTTAAAAAATTCATCCACCGACCGGAGGACCAGAGAACCGGTCGGCAGAGAAAAGGCCCAGGACTGTGCTTCCCTTTTAAGCAGGGATATGATTATCCCTACTCTCTGACTCTCATCACCAGATGAAGATGGCCTCAGCTGAAAATACAGCTTGCATGAGTTTCTAAAGCAGATAAAGTCATCCACACCCCCTGAAAATCTATCAGGGAGAGCGACTCTATGCTCCCCATAAATTTGACTTCCTCCTATAGCACCTGATGCCAGAGCATTCTGACACCGTGCGACAGAATTACGCAGATCAGCAACCTCTAGGGATAATCTCTGCATGCGATCAACTAAAGCATCAATTCACTCCATCTCAAAGCAGCTGAGAAATGGCAGTCTAGGTATTGGCGGGTTATAATGTCACGGTGGGTAGGATACAAGATACAATAAACACACGGAAAACCTCAAAACAAGCATCTAGGCCAGAAGCTGGGGATAGAGGTCACCTCCTGACAATTCCCTACCAGCTCTCCCTGGACTTCTGTGCCCACATTAAGAAAGGGGGAAAGAGGCAGCCTGCTTCCTCAGGTCCTGGAGGAGGCAGGTGTCTCGCTAACAGCCTAGACAGAACACAAAAAGGAAACCAAAACCAACTTATCTTGTAGCAGAGCAGAAACAGCAAACCCACCTTTCCACAGAGCAAGACAGAAGCTATAACCCGCACAGGACACTGGGAAGGGGTGTAATTTAAACTCACACAAACAACCCCACCCAGTGCACCTGAAGGGAGGCGGATACAGCTCAACTCCAAACCCAAAACAAACAAAAAACTGCACACGTGCTGCTAACATGGCAGACCTCCACACATAACCTGAGCAGGGCATGACAGTTACTTATCCTGCACGATGAACGCTATAAATGCTATAAAAATATAAAGAGAGAACAAACAGAAGATCTTATCAGCTGTATGCATAATCCCTGACAAGCAGAGCAGAGAGGAGGATGAGGCAGCTCTTTCTAGTTCTAAAGTAACCTGTCCTGCTATGCGATTAGGACAAGTTTTGTGTGCACTAATAGGATGGCAGACATTTTATTTCCCCTGATCATTTCTCAATAGACAAAACAATCCATTAAAACTAATTAATTTGTACAAGGTATTTATGATGAAGTAATATTTAAGTATTTTCAGTAATTGCATTACGGTAATTCCTGGAGAACCTCTTTAAGGCTTCTTGCTAAATATAAAGAAAAAAAGTAACTCAATGATTGCAATATGACAAGATAAGCAAGTTAGTATGACAAAGAAATTAAATACGGTAGTTTAAAAGGTTGACTATAAGACTGTTACATATTTATAGTTATATTTTCTGATGTACATGGGCTTGATATATTTTTTCTTTTACAGCTCTCCTTTCTAATACAAGTTGTTGTTTTATTGCATTTCATAGGATTTTCCTGGCACTTATGCTAGCAGGGTTGCTCTCCAAGACTGTTGATGCTGTAAGTATATTATAATTATATAAAGTATGAAATTTAAGTGTAAAAATTTTAAATGAATAAGTAACATTGTAAGTTAAAGGGGACATTGTGTTGTACTTATATGTGCTGATTCTATACAGGATTTTTTATTTATTTATATACATATATAAATGGTGTTATTATAAATGCTGTTTATCCTTTGCAGTCAAAAATCACATATTTTAAAAGTAGGTTTTTTTGTAGCATGTACTGTACTTCTACGAAATTGTGTTGAAAATGCTTGAAGGGTTTTCCGAGATTTTGATAATGATGACCTATCCTCAGGATAGGTCATCAGTATCTGATCGGTGGGGGTCTGAGACCCAGTATTCCTGCCGATCAGCTGTTTGAGAAAGCACTTACGCTCCAGTGTGCACCATGACCTTCTCCCTGCTTACTAAGCACAGCGCCGTACATTGTATAGCAACTGTGCTTGGTATCGCGCTCAGCTTTATTCACTTCAATGGGGCTGAGTGTGATACTAAGCACAGCCACGATACAATTTACGGGACTGTGCTTGGTAAGCAGGGAGAAGGTCATGGTGCACACTGGAGCGTAAGTGCCTTCTCGAACAGCTGATCAGCAGGGGTCCCGGGTGTGGGACCCCCACTGATCAGGATAGGTCATCATTATCAAAATCTCGGAAAACCCCTTTAAATACGAAACGCGGTTTTCTCCCGTCCTGCTTTAACCCTAGTTCGGTACTTAAAGGGGTTTTACATCTGGCGCTGCATGGGCATAGTCACATGCTCCGCTGCAGACATTAACTGGCTTCAGTGGTAATGTGCCACTTGTGGCTACATTTCAGGTGAAGCCAGTTATTGCCTGCACTGAAGCATGTGACCATGCTCAACACTGTGGGGACCAAAACTTAAACACAGTGGAGGCATCAAGGAGGACCAGAGCGGCAGGTGAGCAAAAGCAATTATTCCCAGAAAACCCCTTTAAGGTTCAGTGACTTTTCTTGTTTTTGCTCTAATTTCAAAAGCCAAAACTTTTTTTATTATTCCACAGCCATGTGTTTTATGCATGGCAAGTTGTATAGGTAAATTGTGTAACTTTTAACACTTTTTTTTGAGAGACTTTGAAAAACAATGCAGTTCCTCCATTGTTTTTAAGGTTTCATTTCATGGTGTTAACTGCATGCCAACAATGTTTTTTTTAACTTCATTCTGTCGGTTAGTACAATTTGGATACTTACTTTAAAAGTAAGACATGCTTTCTTAAGGAAAGAAAAACTGCTTTGTCTCTCCATATTCTAATACCCATAACGCAGCTGCTTAGGGCTAATTTGTTGTGGGATGGACTATAGTTTTTTTTTATACAATTTTGAGATATATAGAACCTTTGAGTACTTTTTATAAATTTTTTTTTTTTTTTTGAGGAGTTATGAGGAGACAAGTTAAGCCAAAAATACCAGTTCTGGAATTTGTGATTGTATTAATGTTTTTTTCACCATGTGGGTTAATTAGTAGGATATTTTAATAGATTGTTGTTGAGATGTGGCGATACCAATTATGCTTAACAGTTATTTTTTATACATATTTACCATTTATTTTGGGGTTTTTTTTATTACATTTTAAATATTTTTCATTTTTTTATATTTTTAAAAGCTTTATTGAACTCTTTTTTACATTTTTAGTCCCTTTAGGGGCCATAATTCTGTGTTATAATAGAATATATTTAGTGGCTGGTAGATTTTTCTTTTTTTTTGGTAGCATATATGGGTAAGGGTGGGTTCGCATCAGAGTTATTGAATTCCGATACAGGTTCTGCTATAACAGAGTTATAACGGAATATAACGGAATTCTAGAACAGAATGCAAAACGGACGCATTTAAGAGGCATTCCATTTTGCTCTTTCCTAATACATGTCTATGGGACCAAATAACAGTTCTGTTTGTTTCGGTTATACATGATGGAAAAAAAAAGTCCTGTCAGCAGGGCTATTTTTTCCGTCATGTATAACAGAACATAACAGAGACAATGCTGGACTCAGCGTCTCTGTCACTACCTCCGATAGGGCACCATAAGGGTGGTAACAGATACATTTACGGTATATTAGGAAAAATGAGATTGGAAAGGAGACTGCAAACATGTAAAATATATAAAAGGGTTTGGTGATGATCCCTCCAAAGTGCATTGGCTCAATATTATAGAAGATAAAGAAGAGTAATGGACAGAAAACAAGGGGAAAATAAAACGGATGTGTGTTCAGAGTGTGTTTGTTAAGTTATCAGAGCTGAAGCTGCTTTTCTTCAGGAAATAAATAACCTCAGAAGACAGGACTAATCTTTAACCTTTCAGGTCAGTTGACTAACTTCTGTTTCATATTAGTGGAGCGAGCTGTTGGCTGATGTTAGAGGCAGGGAGAATTTCTCTACAAGATTCACAGATTGTATCATGAGAAGAAAGAAATCACATCTGAATTTCAGATGTCATGTGGGAGAGAAAAAGCACGGACACGCTGTTTGGAAGCTATCCAGCCATTTTAGTGGCGCAAAGGGAATAGATGTGTGTGACAGGGGTAATGTGGGAAGTTCATCATTAGTCATCATTATTATTTTCATCAGCAGTACACTATGTGATCTAATCCGTATGGCAATGTATGTAGCAAAGTCTAAACATGAGTAGGTTAGAGGTTTCTTCAAATGGTTTTATTTTGGCAAATAAGTTATATTAATGACATGTGCCACCCATCCTGATTAGCCAAGAGACAAGATGCAATGCCAGCACCAATATAATTCATTGAGCAGCCTAGATATACTCAAACGTAAGGGACTCTGCCATCTTGGTAGATTTCCAGGGATGGGGTGTTGGTTTATAATGGTTTAGGTGGCAGCTATTGGCGCTGGAAGCAGTGGCGACTCTAGGAACAATATATAGGGGGGGCACAAAGATACCACAGTCAAAAATGGGGGGGCACAAACAAAATAAGTATATATCAATAAGATTACAAAATACGAGAGAATTGCGATATGCAGGGATACAGTTATAATAAAGCAATTTACTTACAAAAGAAGCTATTCAGTCGTCTGCAGTGCCGTCCTCTGCTTGCTTCCACGGATTCTTTCCCCTTCTTTCTGTCTCTCGTCAGTGCACAGGCGCACTGTTATGGTGGATCTGTGGAAGACACACTGTTATGGGGGCATCTGTGGATGACACATTATGCCTCTCATTAGCCCTCATTATGCCTCTCATATCAGCCCCCATATCAGCCCTTATGCCTCATTAGCCCCCATATCAGCCCTTATGCCTCATTAGCCCCCATATCAGCCCTTATGCCTCATTAGCCCCCATATCAGCCCTTATGCCTCATTAGCCCCCATTATGCCTCTTATTAGCCCCATTATGCCTCTTATTAGCCCCATATGCCTCCTATTAGCCCCCATATGCCTCCTATTAGCCCCCATATGCCTCCTATTAGCCCCCATATGCCTCCAATTAGCCCCCATATGCCTCCAATTAGCCCCCATATGCCTCCAATTAGCCCCCATATGCCTCCTATTAGCCCCATATGCCTCCTATTAGCCCCATATGCCTCCAATTAGACCCCATATGCCTCCAATTAGCCCCCATATGCCTCCAATTAGCCCCCATATGCCTCCAATTAGCCCCCATATGCCTCCTATTAGCCCCCATATGCCTCCTATTAGCCCCATATGCCTCCTATTAGCCCCCATATGCCTCCTATTAGCCCCCATATACCTCCTATTAGCCCCATATGCCTCCTATTAGCCCCATATGCCTCCTATTAGCCCCATATGCCTCCTATTAGCCCCATATGCCTCCTATTAGCCCCCATATGCCTCCAATTAGCCCCATATGCCTCCAATTAACCCCCATATGCCTCCTATTAGCCCCCATATGCCTCCAATTAGCCCCCATATGCCTCCAATTAGCCCCCATATGCCTCCTATTAGCCCCCATATGCCTCCTATTAGCCCCCATATGCCTCCTATTAGCCCCCATATGCCTCATATTAGCCCCATATGCCTCCTATTAGCCCCATATGCCTCCTATTAGCCCCATATGCCTCCAATTAGCCCCATATGCCTCCAATTAGCCCCCATATGCCTCCAATTAGCCCCCATATGCCTCCTATTAGCCCCCATATGCCTCCTATTAGCCCCCATATGCCTCATATTAGCCTCATATGCCTCCTATTAGCCCCCATATGCCTCCTATTAGCCCCCATATGCCTCATATTAGCCCCATATGCCTCCTATTAGCCCCATATGCCTCCTATTAGCCCCATATGCCTCCTATTAGCCCCCATATGCCTCCAATTAGCCCCATATGCCTCCAATTAGCCCCCATATGCCTCCAATTAGCCCCCATATGCCTCCTATTAGCCCCCATATGCCTCCTATTAGCCCCCATATGCCTCCTATTAGCCCCATTATGCCTCATATTAGCCCCCATATGCCTCCTATTAGCCCCATATGCCTCCTATTAGCCCCATATGCCTCCTATTAGCCCCATATGCCTCCTATTAGCCCCAAATATGCCTCCAATTATCCCCCAAATATGCCACCAATTATCCCCCAAATATGCCACCAATTAGCCCCCATATGCCTCCAAATGCCCCCATATGCCTCCAATTAGCCCCCAAATATGCCTCCAATTAGCCCCCATATGCCTCCAAATGCCCCATATGCCTCCAATTAGCCCCCATAATGCCCCCAGCAGCCACATTTTCTATAAAATAAAAAATAAAAACACTTACCTCTCCTGCTCCTGGACGGACGCCGCCTGCCATTTTCTCCTCAGTCGACTGTGCTCTAAACTGGCGCGCACAGCGTGAGGTCACAGAGCGACCTTACGCTGTGCGCAGCCCTGCACAGCCGACAGCCGAGGACCAGGAAGTGGTGAGTACAGAGCGTTCACCACTTCCTGGTCCTTCGGTACTAATGAGCGCTTCCATAATGGAAGCGCTCATTAGTATTCACTCTGGGGAATCAGCGGGGGGCACCCGGGGGGGCAAGGGACAACATAGGGGGGGCAATTGCCCCCCCTCGCCCCCCTCTAGCGACGCCACTAGCTGGAAGTATTGTTCTAGTAAAAAGAATACTGGTTTTGTGGTACACTTTTGAAGTATCAACAGTGTACCACAAATCATTACTACTAAACAGTCTAAAACATAAATCAATGTGAATGTTTAACTAGTTCAAGAAGCAACAAATTAAGGTTTTTGGTTGGTCTGCACAGTCCCCAGACCAGGGCTGAAACAATTACACGAATTAATAGATTAACTCGACCCAAAAAATCCTCAATGCACATTTTTTGCATCGATGATTTGTTTGTGCCATGTGACCACAGAGTGTGAGTGAAGCACTTGCTATTACTCACTCTCCGAGGTCACCCGCCTGCCCGCATAGCACTGCACTGGATCCTGACGTACACACATTATCAGGACTCCGTGCACATAAGCACGCACTATGACCTGATGCTGTGTGACGTCAGGTCCCAGTGGAGTGTCGGCAGTGCCCCTACAGGAAAGGTAAGTATTTTAGTTTGCTGGCACTGTGGCTGGGCACTGATGGCTAGGAGAGGGAGTGGGTGAACTGATGGCAGTGGGGGAAACTGGTGGAACTGGGGGAAGTTAATCGCTCTGGGGGAGAGCTGATGGCATGGTGGGAGCTGGTGGCATTGGGGAAGGAACTGGTGGCACTGGGAGGGAGAGCAACTGATGACATGGGAAAGCTGGTGGCATTGGAGGGGGAACTGGGGGGAGCTAATGGCACTGAGGGAGGAACTGATGGCACTAGGTGGGACTGATGGCAGGGGGCTGATGAGTTTTTATAGAAAACGTTCTTTTAATTTGTTTATTCTTATTAGAATACTCGATTAATCGTTGGATTAATCGGTAGAGTACTTCATTACTAAAATAATCGATAGCTGCAGCCCTACCCCATACTACAACAATATTGATCTCAAACGTGTGCATACAAGATGACCACAGATGAAAGGTCCTCAAAGCAAGAATAGAAAGACTTTTAACTGGCTACAAGAAATGTTTGTAGGCTTTGATTTCTGCTATAGATGATGCTACTAAGAATGAACTGAGAACTTTTTGCACATTCCAAAATTGATGTTTAATTTTTCCACTATTATAAAGTACACTTCAAACATAAACCATAGTAGTGCCTTACAATTTTTTAAAAAAAGGTCTTATTTGCCCAACGAGGCAAACTTTGTGAAAGGTGGTTTTCTGCAGGGGAAATTTAGTAAAACTTTGATAGCAGGTGTCACGGTCCATCCTGTGACAGATGTTAGAAGATCTGAGAGATTGGCTGCACGTTAGGTTATCTGACAGCCTATCCGTTTTCACTTGCTGCAGTGTTGTTGTTGGTAATGACCACACCTTTTGTCTCAAGTTTAGCTTGCGATCATTACTGCTCCTCTATTTAGTCTGGACTCACACTTCTTACCATGCGGTTGATATTATCTGCCTGGAATTGGAAGAGCTGGTGTGAGTTCCTCATCTGTATTGCTGCTCATCCATTTTCTATTGAATATAAGTGCACTTCCTTTTGTATTTTGTTGTTCCCATTTTCTCGTTGTTTACTAGGCCTCAGGGAGACGCTGGTTCGTTCATCTGGGAAGAAACCAGTGGTCTCAGACCCAGTCACTACTCCTAGGGCTTTCCAGGGTTTCTAGGGCCTAGGTTTCCAGTGTATGAATATTACCACCTTCAGGGTCTATTCATACTGACAGGAGTCAGGGCTAGGTTTAGGGTTTCCTAGGTGGTTATCCCTTCCCTTTCCCTAGCCGTGAGGCGTACTTTCTGGTCATTTTCCTTCTGTTGTCATTCTGGTGTTCCTCCCCCCACTTTGTGACAGCAGTACGGTATTGGAATCTCTCTGTTTAGTTGCACAAGTATATCAGTAATACCTCCAGGGCTAAGTGCAGACCTTTTAGACCTCTGCTCAAGGGCCTACAATCTATTACTAGAATACTACCACCTCTAAGGCTGTGTTTAGAGCACTTTCAGCCCTATGTTTGGCGTAATCCCTGGGAAAAGCTCTTGCTATATATGCCAATCATAGCCTCAGGGCTCTTTTCACTGAATTAAAGCCAAAGGAGTGTTCTTTTGGCCTTGGTGTGGGTAGGGTACTTTCACACTTGCGGCAGAGGATTCCGGCAGGCAGTTGCCGAATCCTTCAAAACGTATGCAAACTGATGGCATTTGTCAGACAGATCAGGATCCTGATCCGTATGACAAATGCATTGAAATGCCGGATCCGTCTCTCTGGTGTCATCCGAAAAAACGAATCCGGCATTTATTTTTTTCACATTTTTTGCCGTCTGAGCATGCGCAGACTGCAATGCCGGATTCGTTTTGCCGAGACACTCGGGCCTTATCCGGCATTAATGCGTGTCATTGGGGAAAAATGCTGGATCCAGCATTTCGGCAAGTGTTCTGG
The DNA here is from genome assembly GCF_014858855.1 of Bufo gargarizans. Lineage (NCBI taxonomy): Eukaryota > Metazoa > Chordata > Amphibia > Anura > Bufonidae > Bufo > Bufo gargarizans. The sequence goes on along the minus strand of NC_058082.1, from coordinate 219,556,602 downwards.
AATTTTGTACGGAGATAAAACCTCAGCATGCGTCCTGAAAAGTTAAAAAGACTGAACTGAAGACATCCCGATGCATCCTGAACAGATTGCTCTCCATTCAGAATGCATTAGGATAAAACTGATCAGTTTTTTTCCGGTGTTGAGCCCCTAGGACGGAACTCAATGCCGGAAAAGAATAACGCTAGTGTGAAAGTACCCTTAGTATACCATTTAAAAAAATATATATACTGACCAAATAGTGACCATCCGAAGGAAGCCTAAAGGATCAAACTATTAGCATCAAGAGTGCGTCTGTTCCAACCTGTTGTAGGATGTACATGTAAAGTGTAGGGATGGGATAATAACAGATCCATATGTTGTTCAAATCATACATGTATACAAAGAATAGTGCCATGCTGAGAATAGTGGCATACAGTCCCTAAATAATATCTAAACGGCAGTACCTGCACAATGCCACCCTATGTCTACAACAAGAAGCCCACTTTATTTGCTTCTTAAAGGTGGAAGTGTTATAAGAGGGATGGTAGAAGCAATCATCCGTCCATAGCCTATACCTGTAGCTGGGTAGTACAGTGCTATGTTTTAGCCAGTTCAAATGTGTTGGTGAGTAACTCCCCTAGGAAAAAAATTCACACACATGGGCCCTTGTTTTTATTAATACTGATTACTTCAATGTTTTAAAAATGTTTTCACTGTGACTCTTTCAAAAGTGGTACATAAGCAATGGAAACTATAAAAAATACAAATGATAAAACTAAGAAAAAAAAAAATGCTAGTCGTATTTGCAATGTGGCCAGAATGTGGGCTCAAGTATAATTGATAAATATGCAGATGTTGCAGAATTTGTCCTTCAGCAAAACTAAGCTTTGAAATCACAATGTGTTCATTATTTGCTATCTGTGGTTTACAAGGACTACAGTTAAACATTCTGCAACTATGACTGGAATAACTGCATACAGACATCCATATGACACTATACTACTAGACCTTGAAATATTTTTTTTATCAGTGTTACTGAAATTGGTATTGGACGGTACATGTCATACTCCTACAGCACGTCTGTCAAGGGTTTCTTAGCAGAGATAGGACACTTGTTGCTTGTATAGCTTTCATTGTTGGCTCACAGTATTTTTGCGTGAAGTACAATATGTATATGTAGAAAATATATATACGCTTTTCAAGGCAACCAAAGGCAAATTAAATTAATTAAAATTCTTTTAATAGGGGGAAATATTGAGCTGTTTTATAAGTGAAATATATAACATTCTTCTAGTGAGTTGATAGGATAAGTGTACGTGAAGTCAATCCAAAAAGTTGGTTGGACTGGATGTGCTATGTAGAGTCCTATGTGAAAGCTTTATTGGAATCCATTCACTGAAGCAACACTATGTACACCTTTGTGGGCATTTTTTATTATTGCAGTGTATTTTTTCACTGTATTTTATTAAAAATATGGAGCCCTTTTTTCTGTACATAGCTGAGATGCTCTAGTAGCAGCCTCTGGATTTTCGCTCTTTTTCCATCAGTTGGGGGGCTGACGGGCTCATTATCTCTGCCTTCTGACCTTATAAACACTCTTCAAGACATAATCTTATCAGCAGGGCATTTTTTCTCAGAGAAAAGGTGGTGGAACTCACCCCCCCTCCCCTGACCACGACCCTACCCACCCCTAGGACCGCCCCCTAAAACCTCCCCTTTAGAGAACAGGGATGCAAGTAAAATTTGGGGGGCTATAAAAGTCCAGCCCAGCAAAGAAACCCCCCAGATGGGGATGGCACTGTTAATGGGGGATCTGTGGATGGCACTGTTATGGGGGATCTGTGGATGGCATCCACAGATCCCCATCCTATAACAGTGCCATCCACAGACCCCCCCCACCCATAACAGTGCCATCCACAGACCCCCACACCCCATAACAGTGCCATCCACAGACCCCCCCCCACCCCATAACAGTGCCATCCACAGACCCCTCCACCCCATAACAGTACCATCCACAGACCCCACCATCCTATAACAGTGCCATCCACAGACCCCCCCCCCAACCCATAACAGTGCCATCCACAGACCCCTCACCCCATAACAGTGCCATCCACAGACCCCCCCTTAACAGTGCCATCCACAGACCCCCCTTAACAGTGCCGTCCACAGACCCCCCTTAACAGTGCCATCCACAGACCCCCCTTAACAGTGCCATCCACAGACCCCCCTTAACAGTGCCATCCACAGACCCCCCCACCCCATAACAGTACCATCCACAGACCCCCCCACCCCATAACAGTGCCATCCACAGACCCCCCCCTTAACAGTGCCATCCACAGACCCCCCCCTTAACAGTGCCATCCACAGACCCCCCCTTAACAGTGCCATCCACAGACCCCCCCACCCCATAACAGTGTCATCCACAGACCCCCCCTTAACAGTGCCATCCACAGACCCCCCACCCCATAACAGTGCCATCCACAGACCCCCTCTTAACAGTGCCATCCACAGACCCCTCCACCCCATAAAAGTGCCATCCACAGACCCCCCCACCCCATAAAAGTGCCATCCACAGACCCCCCATTGCCGCTCCAGTACATACAGTTATAAAATGTGTAAAATGAATAATGATTCTTCTATTCATGCTGCCCTCTCTGTAGTACTGTATAACATTCAATATATCCATCCTACTCACAGGGCTACTGTTCTCGTAATGCAGGCCGGCCGGGCAGACGAGCGGCAGCGTCACTGACTGACGTCACGTGCCTGCGCCGTCGGCTTCATTCATAAAGTAGGCCGGGCAGGCACGTGACGCCACTCGTCTGCCCGGCCGGCCAGCATTATGAGAACAGTAGCCCTGTGAGTAGGATGGATATATTGAATGTTATACAGTACTACGGAGGGGGCAGCATGAATAGAAGAATCATTATTAATTTTACACATTCTATAACTGTACTGGAGCTGGGGGCCGGAGCACAGTGAACGCACCAGCCCCCAGCTCCTCCTCCCAGTCCCTCCCCGCTGATACATCGCAGCCTGCGATGCTGGAGCATGGCAGGCTGCGATGTCAAAAGGTGGCAGAACGCCGTTTCGGTGCGTTCCACCAGAAAAAAAGCTCTGCTTATCAGTAAGATAAGAGCTGAGCTATAAAGTATTTATGTCCTCTTAGTAGTTTAGAGAATAGGTTTATTAGACGATGGGCACAAAGTGAAAGTACAGTACCAGTCACACAGTTAGCCCTTTGTGACAGAAAGGCCAATTGAAAATATGAATTTTAGCCAAAAATGAGTAAAATGCAACCATAAGCAAAAATTGCCTCTAAAAGTGTACATAGCCTTTAAGCCTGCTTGACAAACCCATCTACTTTCATCATAAATATGCATACATTTCACATCCAAAATCATGTTTTCAAAATGTTATATGCCTACTCCCATTATTTTTTCATACATTCAGTACATGATACATACATGTAGTATCTAGCTTTGTCATCAGCATCTTCATTATTGCATTGAAAGAATTGAAAGAGAATAGTAATGTGTTTAAATAACGGCCTGATGGAACTCCTGCCGGTCGTGAGAAAAAGGCCTTAGCCGTTTTTGAAACTTTTAACTATTAAGCTATGTTAGTAAATTTGCCCCAATGTGTTGTCCTGTGTGATATCATGTTTAATAGCCCCATGGCACAGTTTACTTGCATGCAGTGTTTAATGGTGTTGTGATGTGGTCCCATAACCAGGTGACTTGACTGCTGCATGTGACGCCCCATTGGACAACACATCTATTTTCTTTATGTACTTAGTTGTCTGGCATGAGTACCCGAATACCTTTAGTGGTACATTTGGACAAATGCTAATGTCAAAACTTACAGTATCTCACATACTCAGGACATTTGTGCCCTTCTGCTTCACCTGTAGAATAGACTAGTCTAACCAACTTTTCTCCTGACATGTCTGTTTTAGTACTTAATTGCATTCCTCATTTTAAAACATTACTGGAGCTTCCTTTTTAGATAGCTTCTGGAAATGCTGTTAACAGCAGCTCAGGCAAGATGGCTGCCCCTATAACTATGTTTATGAAAAGAGAATTTAAAAACCTATAATAAGAAAATAAAAACCGACTAGAAAAAAAGAATATGTTTTCATACCTGGTCTTAACTATTAAAAATTATAGGTGACTCATTGTCTTTAGGAATAATTGCTCAATGAAAAAATACCATTTTTAGCTTACACATGTTTTGAAAGCCTCCATGATCAAGGTTTATCATGACTACATCTGGTTTCTGTATCCTTGATTATATCTTCTTAGAAATATGCTTTTGTTACAGCATAGCTAGGTGTCCTAGACTATGATGAAAAATACTGAATAAAATTGTTTCCATACCAGTATGAACCCTCTGCAGGGGACCCACATTACATTACATAAACAGGGAAAATGTATATATTTTTACATATGTTTATAAGTATTTATACAGTGCATTCCCACATACAGTATGGAGTAACCAAAATGAAACATCCAAAGTCAATTTGCATAAAACTTTGTTTCAGCGAGAGCGCTCCATACTCCTATGAGCCCAAACTATTACGTAGCGATATCTCACGAGACTTCGCGTAAAAACTTCATAAATTGATTTCTACTGTAAAAAAAACATTTCCTGAACTCGGGTTCGGTTCCAAGGTACCACGCGCTTGCTCCGTACAGTATTGAAACTAAGTTTCATGCGAATCAACTTTGGATGTTCCATTCGAAGTCGATTCGCTCATCCCTAGTCATGATCTTCATTGCATTTAAAAAATGTAGACAACCTCTATGAAGACCCAATCTAGTATGCCATTGTTGGACACTATTTGAACAGACATGTTAAAGTGTTTTTCTCACAATACAAACGTATCTCTATTCACAGGATAGTGGTTAAGTATGTGATTAGTGGGTGCAACCGTTAGAACCTCACTAATCACAAGAACAAGGGTGCCTATATGAATAGAAAGGCAGATCGGGAACGTGTGCTCAAAAAATGAAAATATTCTAGCTATTTCTGTCAGTACCATAGTAAGGGAATGAAGCATATACTTAAAGCGGTTTTCTTACTTCATGTAGGGAAGGTAATCCAAGGCACTAACGTATTATGATTGTCCATATTGCCTCTTTTGCTAGTTGAATTCATTTTTCAGTCACATTATATACTGCTCGTTTCCATTGTTAACACCACCCTGAAATCCGGCAGCAGTGGCCGTGCTTGCACACTATAGGAAAAAGCGCCACCCTATGCATACTCCCAGTCACCAGAAAGGGCAGCGCTTTTTCCTATAGTGTGCACGGTTACCGTTGCTGGATTGCATGGTGGTCATAACCATGGAAACGAGCAGTGTTTAAAGTGGTTCTCCAGGAATAAAAAAAAAAGAAAATACTTAAATATTATATTAGAATAAATATATTCACTAATACGTTTTATAACTTAGAATGGCTTGTTTTGTCTAGGGAGAAATCATTAGGAGAAAGAAAATGGCCGCTGTCCTATCAGTACACACAAAACCTGTCCTAATCACACAGGAGGACCAGTTCCTTCACCACAATGAGCCATAGTGCTGCCTCATCCTCCTCTCTGCTCTGCCTGTCAGGAATCATGATCCTGAATACGGGTGAATCTCTGTGGGAATGGAGATGATGAGGAGACAAAAGAGGAGAGTGAGGTGTGGCTAATGAGCAGCAGCACTTGTATGCAGTCCCCATTACCAAGTCTGTCCTGTCCATCCTCTCTGTACTTCATGTCTCCTCGTGAACTAAATTCCCCAGAGATTCAGCTGAACTTCTTATCATCTGTATTCAGGACCATAATCCCTGACAAGTAGAGAGGAGGATGAGGGAGCTCTTTACCTCAGTGTTGTAAAGTAACATGTCCTTCTGTGTGATTAGGACATGTTTTGTGTGAACTAATAGGACAGCGGCCATTTTATTTCCCCTGATTATTGCTCCCCAGGCAAAATGAGCCATTATAAATCATGAAAGGTATTTGAGAATATATTTATAATAAAGTAATATTTAAGTATTTTCATTTTCTTAATTCCCAGAGAGCCCTTTAATGTGGACAATCACAATACATTAGTAACAGGGGCGTACATAGAAATCACTGGGCCCCATAGCAAGAATCTGAATTCGGCCCCTAATCCTACCTACTACTAACCCCTGGCCCATCCCACCTCCTGTCCTGGCTCCTCCCCTGCCACCCCCCCCCCCCCCCCATTTGCCAATAAAGACATGTATACATGACCTACTGAAACTGTTAGGATAATCTTTTTTATTTATTTATTATTAACCAACTTTGCTGCAGTAACTTAAAAAAAACTCATCACTGCTCCTGCCTGTCTACTTTGGTAAAGCCGGGCATAAATGGGCTATATCAGGCTTTAGCAGAGTGGGCACAGGACAGTGGACACAGGGCGCCATATGTATGCAAGCACAGCTGAGCAAGTGCAGGGCAGGAGCCCACATACACATCACTCCTCCTGCCTCTGTCCACTCTGCTAAAACCTGACATAGTCCATCCCCCACATCTTAATCCCTTTGCTACCAGCGACATTTTTTCATCACTTCTCATACCCCAAAAAATGTAATAAAATGTGATAAAAAAAATCACACACAATCCAAAATGGTATCAATAAAAAATCGTGGCCTGCTATTGACTGCTCCCCATGTCACTGGACGTTTTCATCTGCGTGACGGGAGGGAGGCAGTGGCGGCTGTGCGGGCCACAAAGACGGTCGAGCTGGTCGTTGACTTCAGGAAGGGAAGGGTAGTCCCCCCTGACCGATATAGGCGGATCTGAAGTCGCAAGGGAACCCAGTGCCTGCCTCTTAGGCACGACAATCTCTGAAGACCTATCCTGGCGTCCCAACATCTCATCCATCATAAAGAAGGCTCGACAAGCGGCTCTATTTCCTTCGACAACTGAGGAAGTTCGGCATGGCTCAGGACCTACTGAAGTCCTTCTACTCCTGTACCATCGAGTCGGTATTGTGCTCGTCCCTTCAGGTGTGGTATGCCGGCTCATCAGCCAGTGACAAGCGCAAACTACAAAGGGTCATCAACTCGGCGGAGAGAACTACTCGACTGCCACTACCACCCCTTGACTCTATCTTCTCCAACAGACTCAGTCCATGGCTCTGAAAATATTCAATGACCACTCCCATCCGGGCCATCATCTCTTCAGATGTCTAAAGTCCGGCCGCAGGTATCAGGCCATCCCTGCAAGGACATCGAGGAGGCTGAACACTTTCTTCCTAACGGCCGTCAGACTGCTGAACTCATCACGCCCCATCTCCCACCCATAATCCCTCCCTCGCCCCTAATGTGCCCATTGCTTAACCCCCCCCCTTCCACCCCCTAGTTACTATGCCTGTACCTGTGCCTAACCCAATTCCGAACACGATCGACTGTGTCGTGTTTGGCGAATAAAGCTAATTCTGATTCTGATCAGGAGCAATGCGGGTACTGGGGAATGAGGTAAGTAAGGTGCTCAGGCATTTTGGGGGGCATTATAGGGGTTGGGGAACCCCTTTAACTCCTTGCTGCTGATGTGAGTGATGTGCTGGGGGGGGGGTTGTAGGCTCATAGAGGACTCAGGAGGTACATAAATAAATGTACAAGAAAAAAACATGAGCAAATATAAACATCTGTCAGTTCAGAAAAATGTGCAGATCAGTAAAATGTATGTATTACCTAAGTACTTACACAAAATTCAAACAGGTAGGTATCTGAGGGGAGATAGGGTACATGCCTCACTATGTAGTATCTGTTCCGGACAGCACGCCGTGCCGATTGTAATACTGTGCATGTCCTGAAGTCATGCTGACCCCTAACAAAATGTATGGGCAAACCAGAGGTGATTTACTAGAATGTCTGGGCAAATGGGAGGTGTTTACTAGAATGTCTGGGCAAACAGGAGGAGGTTCAATAGAATGTATGGGCAAACGGGAGGTTGTTCAATAGAATGTATAGGCAAACGGGAGGTGGGTCAATAAAATGTATAGGCTAACGGGAGGAGGCTAGGTTGGCTGTCCGGACTCTGCATCGCCAGGGGAAAAGTAGAAAAAGGTCATTTCCTGGCCACCTCAATACCCCATGATTAAACTGTGTCTTATGCAGAGTATACGTAGGGGCGGGGCCTTCCATGCGCTCCTGGCCCCCCTGTGCCGCGGGCCCCATAGCAATGGCGTGGTCTGCCTATATTGGCAGTACGCCACTGATTAGTAAGTACTTTGTATTTACTTTCTCTACAATATATATATGATAAATGCCATTTGCTGAAGTGACACAACCCCTTTAAGCCACCACTCCATACATTTTAGGGAATGCTTGTTCTTGTGATTGGTAGGGGTCCCACCAGTCCCACTCCCACACATAAGATACTGTGGATAGGAGACAAGTTTGTAGTATGGGAAACTCTTTTAAAGAGCATCTGTCAGCATGATCAACCATATAAAAAACAGGCATATATTTCTTATATATGTATTTTTGCTATAGGATTAATAATTGCTAAGATATATCTATTTTTATATTTATGTAAATTACTAATTTGGAGCACCTATGGTGGCCATATTGCTAGGAGCATCATTAGTGGCTGTGCCCCTCTTCCCCCCTTTAATTGGGATCAGAAAGCTCAGACACCAAGTTGGTGCTTGCTCAATGGAACTTCTGCTGCTTCCCAAACTCAGTTTTGCAGATGGAAATTGGAATTGCCTTCTGAATAAAGCCATATTCTCCTTTCCTTTTCACGGCACTTCTTACTAACACATTATAGGTACAATATGTGTATGAAAAGGAGGTAGAAAGAATTAAAAGAGAGATGGCTAAGATTTCGATTGCTTGACCAGTCTATAAAGACATACAAATCTGCATAGGAAATATGGGCATAAAACAAAATACTATTTTCATCAAAATTTGCAAAAGGTGTTTAAGTTCAAATGCAAAGGTGTAGGTAGCCTTTAAATGAGATAGTTTATCCAAAAATGTTGTAAACATTGGAGAGATGTGGCCTCTGTTACCCCTTAAAATATATTTCCATATAGTAATGTGTTCCTTTCTCTTCATTCCCAATCTATTCGAATATTTCCAAAAAAGGAAAGTACCATAGGTTGACAGATGGAGCAGGACTTCTTTTCTTCTGTATGACAGTTCTTATTGTTGGCAGACAAGTACACTTTTCTAGTGATTGCTATTTCAGATAGAGTGATCAATCTTCACCGCAAAGAACTTACAACTTAAATAAATAACAATGTGCATGGCGAGTGTGGCTTTTCTAATGGTCATGACTCCCTCCTAGGTCTGTGGATACACAGCCATGGAGTGTGTTTTACATTTCAGAGGCTTCGTGCTGAGAGTCTTATATAGAATACATATACAACCAGCTTGATTAGCTCATGAATTGCACAGTCTCCATACAGCTGTTTATTTAGACATTTGAGGATTTTCTTTAGTTCAAATGTCAAGGTCAAGGCTACATCTCAACCACATAAATATTCTGTCTATGCTCAAAGAGTGGTGCAAACCGTCAACATGACCTGGCCTATTGTGTCTGTTCTTCTTTAGAAATCTTAAAAGCATTTAATCGCTTAGGGTCCAATACCGGATGAAGAAGCACTAATTAATGATACGAGTCAATTGAAGTTCATTTAAAGGGCCTTTTACATGGCCCAATGCAAAATGTGAGGGGGGGGGGGAGCGAATGATTATTATTACAATTGATCAAAGGCAACATGCAAAGGATTTTTGATTTTGCATGAAAAATGGGATCACCTCAGAAATTAGTGTTTGCTTGTTTGTTGATCATCAACAGCTTTAGACAAGCCAGTTGTCAGGATTGAGCTTTGATTGTGCAAATATTTCTTCCCAATAATTGGCCCCATTCCCTGCCCATGTAAAAGGGCCCTTAAAGGAGTGTTCAGGGATATTAAAAAACTGTCTAGAACTTTCTAAAAACCGCATAGAAACATGACTCACCTGAACTGATCCACTGTATCTCAGCTCAACATGCCAGAAATGCTAGGAAACACCCAATCACTAGTGGACCATTACTAAGTCCAGTGATGAGCTAAGCTGGCCTTTCCTGGCATTTCTGCACTGGCAGTTCAACACATGCATGTACAAAAAGAAGGCCACATGGCCCAAGAAACCCACAATAAAGCGCACATCCACCAATTATAAAATATTAGACTATAAAGACAAACAAACAAATTAAAAATTGTATACAATGTACTATGTACTGATACCAAATAAGACCAGACACATATAAAGTCCCCACCAATAGCCACAAATGTGGACACAATCTAGATAGTCAAAAATGACAATACCCAAAAGTAAAGCATAAAATGCGACCCAGGATGTATAATAAATATCAATTATAATGTTGCATCAAAGCACCTAATACCTGAGTGAGATACAAGGGTATAAGATTATCCAGGTGGGTCTGAATGGAGAAATTTCACCCCATGTGTTTCACTGGTAAAAACCGGCTTCCTCAGGGATAAATGCCTGTATGCCCCAGAGCCCTTTATATATGCTAATAATAAGAAATAATTCATCATAATGTAAGTCACCTGTAATGAAAATAAAACACCTGTGGTGCCTCTGGCATCCATGATAGTGTACAGCACATGCGCCAGTGTTAGGTAGGTGGGAGTATGAAGAAGGTCATGTGATGAAAGATCACATGAGCGTGACGCATCCCGACAGTGGAGCGCTAATGCGCTCCACAGACAGGAAGTTGAAAATTAAGCTCTCATAATCATGGAAGAAACTACCGTGATACATGGAGTGAGTCATGTGATAAGCAAGTGGAACGAAAATGCGTTCCAACTTGAAGAAAATACGTGTTTGTGTATGTATGAAAATAATTTGTAACCACAAGTAATAATAATAAAAAAAGGGGGGGTAATGGATAGGTGTAAAAAAGTTATATGATAACGTGCGCATGATAAAGAATATAAAAATAAATAATGCATCCACGATATCCCATACATGATTAAATAATTAGTTATACATATACACTGAACACAAATATAAACGCAACACTTTCGCTTTTGCTCCCATTTTGCATGAGCTGAACTCAGTTCTGAAACATTTTCTACATACACAAAAGACCCATTACTCTCAAATATACTGGCCATGCAAGAACTGGGATGTTTTCAGCTTCCAGGAACTGTCTACAGATCCTTGCAATATGGGGCAGTACATTATCATGCTGCAACATGAGGTGATGGTCGTGGATGAATGGCACAACAATGGGCCTCAGGATCTCGTCACGGTATCTCTGTGCATTCAAAATGCCATTAATAAAATGCACCTGTGTTCGTTGTCCATAACATACGTCTGCCCATATCACAACCCCACCGCCACCATGGGCCACTCGATCCACAACGTTGACAGTCAGCAAACCACTCACCCACACGACGCCACACACGCTGTCTGCCATCTGCCCTGAACAGTGAAAACCGGGACTCATCCGTGAACAGAACATGCCAGTCGCCATTGAATGTGAGCATTTGCCCACTCAAGTCGGTTACAACGACGAACTGCACTCAGGTCCAGACCCCGATGAGGACGACGAACATGCAGATGAGCTTCCCTGAGACGGTTTCTGACAGTTTGTGCAGAAATTCTTTGGTTATGCAAACAGATTGTTGCTGAGGCTGTCCGGGTGGCTGGTCTCAGACAATCATGGAGGTGAACATGCTGGATATGGAGGTCCTGGGCTGGTGTGGTTACACGTGGTCTGCAGTTGTGTTAGGCCGGTTGGATGTACTGCCAAATTCTCTGAAACGCCTTTGGAGACGGCTTATGGTAGAGAAATGAACATTGATTGCAGGGGCAACAGCTCTGGTAGACATTCCTGCAGTCAGCATGCCAATTGCACGCTCCCTCAAACGTTGCGACATCTGTCGCATTGTGCTGCACATTTCAGAGTGGACTTTTATTGTGGGCAGTCTAAGGCACACCTGTGCAATATTCATGCTGTCTAATCAGCAGCTTGATATGCCACATGTGAGGTGGGATGGATTATCCCGGCAAAGGAGAAGTGCTCACTAACACAGATTTAGACAGATTTGTGAACAATATTTGAGAGTAAAGGGTCTTTTGTGTATGTAGAAAATGTTTCAGATCTTTGAGTTCAGCTCATGCAAAATGGAAGCAAAACCGAAAGTGTTGCATTTATATTTTTGTTCAGTGTAGAACAACAAATGAAAAAGTGATTAGAATGAAAAATAGATACAAGATAAACATAATAATATACATATATACTTGAGAATAAATAAAAATTAGAGAAGAATTATACTCCAAAAGATATATATTTCATACATGATTCAATAATTTGTGATGCCCTAAACATGATTTATTGGCCAATAAATTCATGGAAAAAGACACACATGTAATAAATAAATAAAAAACTATAAATTCATGTATATTAATAAATAATTCATAAATATTAACAGTATTAATTCTTTATCAACTGGTAATCTATAATAATTATAATAAAAGTATATACTTATATATCACACTAATCTCACCAATGTCTCAATAATAAAAATAAATATAAAAATAATAGTCATAGTTCACATGAAATATGTATTGCGCATAAACACTATAACGCCAGAGACACAGCAGAGAATAAAAAAAAATTGCGGATTCACAAAACACGGATGCTGGTCATGTGCGTTCCGCATTTTGCGGACCGCACATGGCTGCCACTATAATAGAAATGCCTTTTCTTGTCTGTGTCTGCGGACAAGAATAGGACATGTTCTATTATTTTGTGGGGCTGCGGAACGGAAGTGCGGATGCGGACAGAACACTGTGTGCTGTCCGCATCTTTTGCGGCCCCATTAAAAATGAATAGGTCCGCACCCATTCCGCAAAATTTTTGGGACGTATGACTGGACCCTAAATGTAAGACATCTTCTGAACTGTCTTATATTTAGACCATTTTCTACGCCTAAAACAGGCGCAGAAAATGATGAATGAGAGGGGCCTGAAGGCCCGCCCACACCACGCCTCAATATTAGACCTGGCGTAAGTTGGAAAAAGTCTTAGATACTGGTGCAACTAACCATTGTGCTGCCATCTGCACCTGAAATAGACCTAATTTAGGTGTATTTCAGATTAGTAAATGACCCCCTCTTTGTCCAAGTAAGCTCATGGTTTATGGACATCTTCCATAGACTGCACAATGCTGCATAGCTTGGTGTTATCTATAAAAATAGAAACATTGCTATTAATCCCATCCTCGATATCACTAATAAGTAAGTTAAGTAATAGCAGACCCAGTGCTGAAACTTGGGGCACACCATTTATAACTGGGGACCACTTTACAATGATAATAGTTTCTTTCCTTTAGGTTTCATAACAGTATATGAAATATTTGTTTTTATATCATCAAAATTTTGGTTACGTTTTAAATAAATGTATGTGTGTGTGTGCCTAGCTGTACAGTATGGGAAAGATTTATCAAAACCCATAGCAACCAATCAAATTTTCTAAGACGCTGTTGGTTGCTATGGACAGCTAAGCCAGTTTTCCTTTATACCAGTTTGATAAATACAGTACAGACCAAAAGTTTGGACACACCTTCTCATTCAAAGAGTTTTCTTTATTTTCATGACTATGAAGATTGTAGATTCACACTGAAGGCATCAAAACTATGAATTAACACATGTGGAATTATATACATAACAAAAAAGTGTGAAACAACTGAAAATATATCATATTTTGGGTTCTTCAAAGTAGCCACCTTTTGCTTTGATTACTGCTTTGCACACTCTTGGCATTCTCTTGATGAGCTTCAAGAGGTAGTCACCTGAAATGGTCTTCCAACAGTCTTGAAGGAGTTCCCAGAGATGCTTAGCACTTGTCGGCCCTTTTGCCTTTACTCTGCGGTCCAGCTCACCCCAAACCATCTCGATTGGGTTCAGGTCCGGTGACTGTGGAGGCCAGGTCATCTGGCGCAGCACCCCATAACTCTCCTTCATGGTCAAATAGCCCTTACACAGCCTGGAGGTGTGTTTGGGGTCATTGTCCTGTTGAAAAATAAATGATGGTCCAACTAAACGCAAACCGGATGGAATAGCATGCCGCTGCAAGATGCTGTGGTAGCCATGCTGGTTTAGTATGCCTTAAATTTTGAATAACCACCATCACACCTCTTCCTCCATGCTTCACAGTGGGAACCAGGCATGTAGAGTCCATCCATTCACCTTTTCTGCGTCGCACAAAGACACGGTGGTTGGAACCAAAGATCTCAAATTTGGACTCATCAGACCAAAGTACAGATTTTCACTGGTCTAATGTCCATTCCTTGTGTTCTTTAGCCCAAACAAGTCTCTTCTGCTTGTTGCCTGTCCTTAGCAGTGGTTTCCTAGCAGATATTCTACTGTGAAGGCCTGATTCACACAGTTGTTCTAGAGATGTGTCTGCTGCTAGAACGCTGTGTGGCCTTGACCTGGTCTCTAATCTGAGCTGCTGTTAACCTGCGATTTCTGAGGCTGGTGACTCGGATGAACGTATCCTCCGCAGCAGAGGTGACTCTTGGTCTTCCTTTCCTGGGGCGGTCCGCATGTGAGCCAGTTTCTTTGTAGCGTTTGATGGTTTTTGTGACTGCACTCGGGGACACTTTCAAAGTTTTCCCAATTTTTCGGACTGACTGACATTTCTTAAAGTAATGATGGCCACTCGTTTTTCTTTACTTAGCTGCTTTTTTCTTGCCATAATACAAATTCTAACAGTCTATTCAGTAGGACTATCAGCTGTGAATCCACCTGACTTCTCCACAACGCAACTGATGGTCCCAACCCCATTTATAAGGCAAGAAATTCCACTTATTAAACCTGACAGGGCACACCGGTGAAGTGAAAACCATTTCAGGTGACTACCTCTTGAAGCTCATCAAGAAAATGCCAAGAGTGTGCAAAGCAGTAATCAAAGCAAAAGGTGGCTACTTAGAAGAACCTAGAATATGACATATTTTCAGTTGTTTCACACTTTTTTGTTATGTATATAATTCCACATGTGTTAATTCATAGTTTTGATGCCTTCAGTGTGAATCTACAATTTTCATAGTCATGAAAATAAAGAAAACTCTTTGAATGAGAAGGTGTGTCCAAACTTTTGGTCTGTACTGTATATATTTTATTTCTAGGTTTCTGCATTCTTATTTTCCCTGCTAGATTAAATTAATGAACAGGAGAGGAGAGAGCGCCTTTTCTGGTTTCCTTTTTATATTTATATATGCTATTGAATTTGTAGATAATAAGTTGATCCATTTTATATATTTATGACCAGTCTTTCTCATTACTTCCTACAAATACCTCCATTCATTTCTATGAAAGGCCTTTATGGCATCTACTAAGACAATAGATTTCTCTCTTAACTCTTGTCTCCCTTTTCCTTTCTAACGACCCCTAACATTCCATGATATTGTAATTCTTGTATGGACTTGTGAAAGATCTCAACAAGGTATCTAATATTAGGAGGAGAGAGAAGATGAGAAGGAAAACAATGAAGAAGAGCATCAAGCCAACCACAAGCCACAAGTATTAGCAGAAAGGCCTATAATTTCATATGCAGCATATCACAAACTCTCATCATCATACTATAGAAATGTATACATGTGAGACACGAGACCGCTTGTCTCAAACAATTCTACATTCATAACTCACATAAATTAACCCATAAAATGGTGGTCCAAGTTATAAGTGCCTCCTAGGCATAAAGGTCATAAAATAATAAAAATAAATATCTTTCCGTATTCCAGCCCTTGCCGCTTCCTTCGCCACCATCCTTATCCTTCCCTCTGGGCTTTACCCATGAGCTCCACCTTGCATCAAACACTTTGAGAATCAAATGGAATCATTGCTGCAAAAGAGGTTTTATAGCCATCTCCTCGGTTAGGCAAGCACATGACTGTAGATACACACAAAATTCAGTCCACAAAGCTTTTTTCATTTCACACAAAAAGAGGCAAACTAAAACTCTGAGCAATGTAGCCTCTGCCTAATCAAAAATATCACTAGCTTATTGCATGGAAGCATGAGGCTGGGTTCCCACATTCAAGTTTTTTTATGCAGTTTTTGGAGCCAAAGTTAGGTGAACATGGAAACCCAGCCAAACACTAGCTGTAAATACTAGATAATCTTCTATGTAGAAAGAATTAGTGGGATTAAACTCAGTTATCCAGTGTATATGAGAAATGGCATGTTCACATCAGTGTGGCTCACAGATTTCATCAAAAATGGCAGAGAGAAAAGTCCTGCATGCAGGACTTCTTTCTCCACACAAAAAAAGCATTCTCCCAGAAGGAAACAGAACATATCCCTTTATTGTCAATGTAACGGAGCAGAACAACGGAAATAAATAATGCTGGTGGGAACGAGGTCTTACCGGAATGTCCCCTAATATCTGTGAACAATAATAAGGATTCTACATGATAGGCTACTTTCACACTGGCGTTTTAGTTTCCGTTTGTGAGATCCGTTCAGGGCTCTCACAAGATCAGTTTTGCCCTTAATGCATTCTGAATGGATAAGGATCCGCTCAGAATGCATCAGTTTGATCCGTTCCGCCTCCATTCCGCTCTGGAAGCGGAGACCAAAACGCTGCCTGCAGCATTTGGTGTCCACCTGACAATGCGGAGGCAAACAGATCCATCCTGGCACACAATGTAACTCAATGGGGACGGATCCGTGTTCACTGACACAATATGGCACAATAGAAAACAGATTCGGCCACCATTGACTTTCCATGGAGTTCATGATGGATCTGTTTTGGCTATGTTACAGATAATACAAACGGATCCGTTCTGAATGGATGCATGCAGTTGTATTATCTGAACGGTAGCGTTTGTGCAGATCCATGACGGATCTGCACCAAACGCGAGTGTGAAAGTAACCCTAATATCCAACTTGCCTGATTCCTTGTTCCTCGGGCACTACACATGACAGTATACATGCATGCACTGCAAATAACAAGCAGTAAACATAATCACTTTCCTGATGAGACACCTAGGATAAGAACTAGCTGAACATGCAGGTTCATTTAGGCAGTAACGACAGTTATCTTACGTCCATGGCCAGCACTCCATTTTATCATCATCCTACAGGCATAATAAACACAGGAAGCAGATGCTTGTTTCATTTTTGACTACAATAATACCCCCCAGAAATGCAGCTGCAGCCCGCTACAATTTCCAATATATAGGTGTTTGTCAAACATGTTTATTGCTAGCTGCACGACTGGGAAACTTTCTCACAATAAGTAAAGAATGAAGGCTTAATAAAGTGGATGTGAAAGATGGGTCAGCCGACGAGATTTGGATAAACCTAGAGGAAGTTAAATATTTATGCGCTTGTATCTTATTGTACAAGCTGTTTGCACAATGATAACAGCATTTTTGATTCCAGTGCAGAACCACAAATCTCATGCTGGAATCCTCTTAATTGAAACATCACGTTTTCTTTGCTCAGTATAATAACTTTCATTTTAGTTGTTCACTCATGTTATCTAACATTACAGTCCGATTGTATTCAGTTAGCAAAATGTTCATTCTCTAGGACATCATTTTGGAGATTTAAAGAGTTCTCCAGCCATTATAGATGTCAGTGGAAGCAGCATTGTAGCAACAAGAAGGTTGATGGAGCTTTGTATTTCCTGCAGTGCAGCTCCACCTAAACAGTTTATTGGTGGTGGTTTGGGGTGTTGGACCCCGGCAGATCAGTTAATGATGGCCTATCCTGATGCTACCCAAACAGCTGAAAGCGTAGGTGTGGGTTGTTGGAGCCCCGCCAATCAGCTACTGATGGCCTATCTTAATGATAGTCCATCGCTTAGTAGAGGTTAGGCAACCCCTTTAAAGTCTCATAAAGAGTTTAGACATAGCGACTATTCTGCTGTAATGTGGCCAGGTTAACCCATATGTTTTTTTAAATCCTCCTGGTCATATCATTGTTAACAAGTTGCAGTAGAATTGTTTTTGTATTTAATGGGTCAGATATAGGGGTGCACTTTATACTGTCCAAAAATACTAATAATAGTTTTAATATTAGAACAACTTACTAGTCTAGTGCACGGACCTATACATTTGGAGGATAGTAAATCATACTGCAGATTTCAGCTAAAATTGCACCTGTGCAACAAAATGTTTCTGTGTGCTAGAATTTTGTCGGTGCACAAAAAAAAAAACGTCTAGTCTAAGTTTATACCACCACCACAGCCTATAAGTTGGTGTAGTTTTACTCCAAAAATGCATTAAAATGGCAAATTTTTGGCGCACGTCCCTTTCCCAAATAAGCCACACCCCTTTAGTGTGAAGCCATGCCTCCTTGTCAGATGAAGCGTAAAAAGCTGAGAAAAGTGTGTAAAACAGTTGGTAAATGTGATGCAAAGCATGCACGCTAGTTTTTTGTCACAAAATGCACCCAAAGACAATAGTAAAGTCAATAGTAAATCTGCCCCAATGTCTGTGGAAGAGAGGATGATGACCTCGATGAATACACAATGTCTGTTATTATTGGCTGTGACCTGTTACATTAAATTTTCCTTTGTCTATATAGTGCAGGATAGACCATTATTAAAGAATAAGATAGAAGCTGCTGTGTATGCCTTGTGTATACCTGTTTTATGTGATGTGCAACTTGTGAGTTGTCTGCCATCTGGATTCCTCTTCTCCTCAGATATGGTTTTGTAGTGAACCCTACATTTCCCATCATGCCTGACTTTGCAGAGACGGAGGGGTGAAGTCTCACCACTAGGGCTAAAACAATTACTCGATTGAATAGAATTCAACACCAAAAAATCCTCGATGCAAATTTTTTGCATCGAAGATTCGTTTGTGTCACGTGACCACAGAGCGGGAGTGAAGCGCTTGCTATTACTCCCTCTCCATGGTCTCCCGCTGGCACACAATACTCACCTTTACAGCAGGGGGCCTCTGGACACTCCACAGCACATCCATGGTCCCGCGCTGCACTGACCTCCTGACATACGCACGCTGTGACCTGACGCACTGTGTGACGTCAGATGCAGAGCAGCGCGGAAGGATGGAGTGTCGATGGCACCCCTGCTGGAAAGGTAAGTTGGTGCGACTAAGGAGTTCACAGCATTATAGCAACCAATGATGCTGTGCACTCGGGGTGTCAGGAGGAGCAGGGGGTGATGGTTTCACAAGGGGAAGAGCTGCTGGCACAAGGGGGGAGAGCTGTTGGCACAAGTGGGGGAGAGATGCTGGCACGGGGGGAGATGCTGGCACAAGGAGGGAGCTGCTGGCACAAGGGGGAGAGCTGCTGGCACAAGGTGGGGAGAGAGCTGCTGGCACAAGGAGTTGAGAGGATGACACAAGAGTGGAGAGCTGCTGGCACAAGGGGGAGATCTGCTGGCACAAGGGGTTGAGATGATGGCACAAGAGTGGAGAGCTGCTGGCACAAGGGGGGAGATCTGCTGGCACAAGGGGGAGAGCTGCTGGCACAAGAGGGGGAGAGCTGCTGGCACAAGAGGGGAGAGCTGCTGGCACAAGAGGGGGAGAGCGGCTAGCACAAGGGGGAGAGACCTGCTAGCACAAGGCAGAGAGAGCTGCTGGCACAAGGGGGAGAGAGCTGCTGGCACAAGGGGGAGAGAGCTGCTGGCACAAGGGGAGAGAGCTGCTGGCACAAGGGGGAGGGGGCTGATAGCACAAGGGGGAAGAGCTGCTGGCACAAGGAGGGAGCTGCTGGTACAAGGGGGAGAGCTGCTGGTACAAGGGGGAGAGCTGCTGACACAAAGGGGAGAGCTGCTGGCACAAGGTGGGGAGAGAGCTGCTGGCACAAGGGGTTGAGATGATGGCACAAGAGTGGAGACCTGCTGGCACAAGGGGGAGAGAGCTGCTGCCACAAGGGGGGCTGCTGGCACAAGGGGAAAGAGCTGCTGGCACAAGGGGGAGAGCTGCTGGCACAAGGTGGGAGAGCTGATGGCACAAGGGGGAGAGCTGATGGCTCTGGGGTGGGGAAGAGCTTATGGCTCTTGGGTGGATGAGAGCTGATGGCTCTGGGGTGGGGGAGAACTGATGGCTCTAGGGTGGGGGAGAGCTGATGGCTCTAGGGTAGGGGAGAGTTGATGGCTCTGGGGTGGGGGAGAGTTGATGGCTCTGGGGTGGGGGAGAGTTGATGGCTCTGGGGTGAGGGAGAGCTGAAGGCACTGGGGGAATGGAGCTGATGGCACTGGGGGATAATGGAGCCGATGGCACTGGGGGGAACTGAAACACTTCGGCTGATCACACAGGGGGGGGGGGCGAAGGGTGTTGGGGACAGATGGCAGGGGGTTTGATGAGTTTTTATAAAGGAAAACAGTCTATTCATTTTTTCTTAATAGAATACTCGATTAATCGTAAAAAAATCTATAGAATACTCGATTTCTAAAATAATAGTTTACTGCCTGTATGTTCCAATGATACAGGCGAGCTGGGAACTTCTATTTTCTTCAGATTTCTTGTAGTACCCCTGGAAATCTGTCAGAACACTACATCCTGTGCCGATGCTAAGGAACAACCACCATAAAAATGGTTTAAAGGGAATCTGTCACCCCGATTTTGGACTATTAGAAACAGTAATACATGCATAGTATTTCAGATGAAGACCCCAGATCACTATTTTTTATTTCCTACTGCCCCCATTACTCCGCTGTCAGCACTCAAAGCTGCTCTGAAATACACAGTCCGGACTGCTGTGCCGTTGTAACATAATGGAGAGGACTCGTGTGCATCTGTACAGCAGTTCTGACAATGTATTTCACTGAGCGCTGACAGTGAGGGAATGGGGGCCAGTAGAAAAATAAAAATAGCGATCTGGACTCTATATCTGCAGTACTACTCATGTATTACTGTAGAAAGTGGTCCAAAATCGGGGTGATAGATTCCCTTTAAGCTTGACTGCAACTTTAATAGATTAGTTACAGTCATTGTACAGGACAACAGCCCTCAACTCTAATTTTGTCTAAAGGGATCAGCAGCTAATGCTGGGTTCACATCTGCATTGTGAATTCCATTTTCTGTTCTTTCAAAAATAAAGCTGTGACAGATCACACAAAGAACACAACAGCACCCAACATACCCCACTGATGTATAATGAGGTCAGTTGGATGCCTTCATGGTGTCCATTGTTTTAAAGGAATAATTATTGCTGTAGGCAGCTCTTTTTTGTTGTTGAATGTGGTGGAATCTGCAAAGAAGGCTCAGAATGGAGCCTCTGACACAGATTTGAACACAGTTTAACTGTGGCTATAAAATCTTTTCTCTTTATTAAATAAGGCATACTATTTGAATGAGTTTTATGGAATATGATATTTATAGACAATACCAGACACCTTGTAAGTGCCTGATGATAAAATGTACTCTCCTCCCACCAAGCACCAACACAATGAAAATTATATTTTATTGTGCCTTAAAGATATAATATTTTGTACTTTGAATTCATACATTGTATTTCAAGTCTGCAAAAAGACAATGGACCATTCTTACTTAATACAAAAATCAATAGACACCCTTTGTTCTTGTATTATATATACACCGCTGTGTAGTGGTTTACATATCCTGTATAATGTAATGACTCTGAATACCTTCAGTAGAACCTAAAGGAAAAAAGATTTGTTCAAACAATGATACAATTGTAGCACAGACACACACACACACACATATATATATATATATATATATATATATATATATATATTGGGATCCATGTGTACACAGGTCGACAATGACAGATTTCACAGAATTCTGCTGTTTAAAAGTCCATCCAACACTGTTTATTTTCCATCCACAACTGGACTAATAGTCACTTGAGTGAATCCATGGCACAAAATTAGAACATAAACCGCAAAACAATAGTCCTTGCCCATGTGGACACTAACTAAAGCAGTGGGCTTTTCTAATTTATGCTCTCAGCATAACACAGTGGATTAGGTTTTACACAGCCATAAGGTCATGTTGCTTCTAGACTTTTGACAATGAAGGTGCATTTCAGCCCTATATTTATCCCCACATTAATGAGCCCAGCATTTATACATGGGATTACATCAGTCTAGGGGAACATATTGTACTGGAGTTGAGAGGGAATGGCAGGTCCCTCTACCAACCTAACCACTTGTAAGGGGTTACACTCTCAGGCTGGGCGGCGATGACAGATTCTCTTGCAGACCACAGGGTTAAAGTCCAAATGCTGCTTTATTTATCACACTCCGGCAATACAGGCAACCCCAGTTATAATTCACTGGGTAAGATGAAGGTCTAGCACCACAAAACATAAATCAAACTGAAATAAACATCTGCCCGTCTGGGCTCTGGCTAATACAGTGAAGATCCTAGCTCACCTATTGAACACAGGTCACACAGAGAACTCAGCTTATCTAGCCAGCAGGGCAGCCAGCTTCCCAGGCTTTCTCCAGGCATTCCTCTCCTCAGACTGACAGCCTGGACTGTGCTTTATTTCCTCTTGATGATCCCAGCTGGCTTCAGCTGGGATCCCTCAGGCTAGGGGAAAACCAGTCCTGGATTTTATTTACCTCACCCAGTTGAGGAAGCTGGGTGGGATATACACCCCTTCCAGGACTTTACCATACACTTTTCTGTTCACCTCACCACACACTATTACATAAAAATCCAGGTCCACAAAATGCTTTAAATCAAAGTGCCTCAGCTTTCCTGAAAACACTCAGCTTTACTGGATTCTTTTACATCACTATATATAAATATACACACATACTAACTAGGTATGAGCTAATCGATTTAGAAAGTAAAGTTTATAATTGTATTGAAAACTGGGTGAAGGACCATGTCCAGAGAGTTGTTGTCAACTCTCTGTACAACCTAAAGGTTCAGAGCTGGATTTACTTTTATTCAGTTGTTTTTTTTTATGATATACAGGATGGGGTTAATGTAGTTGCTGCTATTTTTGCAGATTACATCAAGCTATGTAACATAGTGCATGAGTGTTTGGCCATACACTTGACAAATGATGTTCAGTGTGGTTAAAGGGATTGCGCCAACATTCAGTTTTATTTTAAAGTCTAACTTTCATTCTTTTTTTATTTTTGTAATGTGTAGGGGCAGTGATACCGACCATTTTTGTAATTTACTTTAATTACTGAAATCTTGCTTTTGTATTAGATAAATAGGCCCATTTTGAACCTTAGCAACGCTCCTCTGTCTTCTGTTATGTAAACAGAAGACAGGGTACGTTGCTAAGGCTTAAAATGGGCCTATTTTTCTAATAGAAAAGCAAGATTTCAGTAATTAAAGTATTTTTTTTTTAAATGGTCAGTTTTACTGCCTATACACATTACACAGATAAAAATAGAATGGCAGTTACACTTTAATATAACTCAGTATGAAAAACTAGTTGTAACTGTAATTTAGTTTCTGTTACAAAAATGCTCCAGTTGTGAGATATTCTTTATACTTCATTAAAATGGTACCTTCTGAGGTGGTCACACATTCTCACTTCCATCCCTCAACTGCCACCATCCATATCTACTGTTAGAAGCTGTGACAGTTACAGAAATTAATAAAAAGAAATCATCCTATTTAGTCTTTAGAAGAGATTTCTGTGGGTGGGGTTACGTAATTTACTTGTATTAGTATATAAATGTCCCGTGCCAAAACAAAAACGATGGTGAAAAGCTGTTCCATATAAAATGTCCTCAAAATTGAAAACAGGTTCAGTTGAAAGAGGCATCAAGCAGGAGTGAACTGGGAACTTAAAGTGGCCCTGGAAAGTGGCCCATGTTGTAGGCAGGTCCAGATAGACAGAAGGCAGGGCCAACAGTAATGGGAGGGCCAACACAAGTATGTGAAACCAACACAAGTAGGGGGATCAGCAATACTATAATGCAGCACAAAGTACCACCTCAGCAGAACCAAATACTACAGTGTGACACAAAATTTTACCCCTGTAGACCTAAATTCCACAGTGCAGCACAAAATCCTGCCCTGGCAGAACAAAATACCCCACAGAATCTGCCCCTCTATGTTGGCTATATAATCTACTACGTTCTGTGTTCCTCATCCTACAGTTATCTTTAATTAAGAAAAGGAGGAGGAGCTGAGGAGGTGAGACACAGGCCACATCACCAGGCCACCTGTACCGTCAGCATGATGTTTGGTCTTTTAGCGCCACCAAACATATGGAAGAATGCAGCACTACATAGCTATTACATTTCCTTTCTACATCTTCTCTTTTTGGCCCAGACGTCCACGTTGACTACTTTTAACAATGTCTCATATCTGACACAGACATCCTGGATTCCTCACTTTTGCATACACCTCCCCAACTTCTTGACAGAAACTCTCCATCCTGGTGCCCCAACAGTGTCATCCTGCTTCTACCCCAGAACTGTGCTTCCTACTGCTCCTAAATATTATACTGCAGAAAAAACAGTGCCACCAATAGTGATAATGCCTTACAAGACTTTCACACTTGCGGCAGAGAGATCCGGCAAGCAGTTCCGTCGCTGGAACTGCCTGCCGGATCAGGCAAAATGTATGCTAACTGATGGCATTAGTAAGACTGATCAGGATCCTGATCAGTCTTAAAAATGCCTGATCAGTCGAAAAAATGCATTGAAATGCCGGATCCGTCTTTCTGGTGTCATCCGGCAAAACGGATCCGGCATTAATTTTTTTCACCTTTTTTTTTCAGTCTGCCCATACATCCCTATGGGAAAAAATGCCGGATCCGGCGTTCAGGCAAGTCTTCAGTTTTTTTCGCTGGAGATGAAACCGTAGCATGCTGCGGTTTTCTCTTTTGCCTGATCAGTCAAAACGACTGAACTGAAGACAACCTGATGCATCCTGAACAGATTACTCTCCATTCAGAATGCATAGGGATAAAACTGATCAGTTCTTTTCCGGTATAGAGCCCCTGTGACGGAACTCTATGCCGGAAAAGAAAAACGCAAGTGTGAAAGTACTCTTACTATAGTGGCCCCACTAGTAATAAGCTGCCCCCGGATGACTGTAGAAATAAAGCCCCACCACCAACCGACCTCCCATAGTGCTCCCAGTATTCATAAAGGCTCCTATAGCGCTTCAAATAGTAATAATTCCCCCACTAGGTCACACTTATAACAATGAGTAGCTGTAGCTTCTAAAGAATTAAAAATGTCCACTATAGTGCTCCCAGTAATGCCCCCTATAGTGCCCCATTAATACCATCTCTAGCACCTCCAGTAGTATGTTCTCCAAGTGCCCTAAGAAAGTTAAAAACAAAACATTAAGTGCCCACTGTTCCTTGCTGCCATCTGCAGTATAGGCTACAGGTGCTATAGCCTATGAGGGTGAATATTGACTGCCCCATCACAGTATTCAACTTTAATCCAAATTTAAACTTTAAACCACTGGCTACAAAATACCTATAGAGTTTTTTGTGCAGCCTAGAAGACTTAGGGTACTTTCACAGTAGCGTTATTCTTTTCCGGTATTGAGTTACGTCCTAGGGGCTTAATACTGGAAAAGAGCTAATCAGTTTCATCCCAATGCATTCTGAATGGAGAGAAATCTGTCATCATGTGTTTTGGACTGAGGAAATACCGTAGCATGCTGCGGTATTATCTCCGTCCAAAATTCCGGATCAGTTGCCGGAATGCCGGCTCAGGCATTAATTTACATTGAAATGTATTAGTGCCGAATCCGGCATTAAAAATACCGCAATGCCAGATTCGTCCTTCTGGTCTGCGGATCCGTTCTTGCAATGCATTTGTGAGACTGATCCACATCCGGATCCGTCTACAAATGCTGTCCGGTTGCATGCAGATTGCCTGACCCGACAGGCAGTTCCAGCGGCGGAACTGTTTGCCGGTGTTCTGCCACTTTTCTATACCCGGACAAAAGTCTATACCCGGAAGTGATGTACCTGCACCGGAAGTCACGTGGACGCGTTGGAATCAGCTGGAGGAGGGGGTGTACGCGCTGCGCAAGTGCATTCAGCCAAAGTATAGTAATCTGGCAGAACGCCGCAAGCCCGTAATCTACATTAATTTGTACCCTCGCGGGCTTGCTTCGCTCGCCACGCATTGGGCTCGGCCTCGCTGCGCTCGGCATTTGTTAAAACTAACTCTATGCCGCCATTGATAGTAAAGAAAGAAATGGATGGAAAAGAAAGAGATGGATAGTAAAGAAATGCAGGACTGGGAAAATGCAGGGGCGTTCTGCCAGATTAACATACTTTAGCCGAATCAGCTTGCGCAGCGCGCACACCCCATCCTCCAGCTGATTCCAACACGTCCACGTGACTTCCGGTGCAGCTACATCACTTCCGGGTATAGACTTTTGTCCGGGTATAGAAAAGTGGCAGAACACCGGATCACTCTGCCGCAAATGTGAAAGTAGCCTTACAATATTTAGGGGTCGCTATTTTTTTTCTTAAATTATTAGGGGCTAATCCAAGCTTGTCTTTTGTTCATAATTATATGACCCTATCCTGTTCTTGTTATGAGGTTTTCACAGGCACATTGCCTGGATCACCATACACTTATTATACTCTACATTCCCAGGGGTCATTTATAAAAGATACTGAAATTGAAACTGCTGTTGACACTCTTCACAGCCAATTAGACAACACTTATTACATTGAAAGTGTAAAGTGTTAGTTAGAGGTCCAAACCACGTTTGTTGCCAGTATGCTAACATACTAATAATATATGAATGAATCATGCATGAAAAAGGCCATGTAGGGATAGATATATATATATATATATATATATATATAAAACTTATTGCTGTACTGTGACATCATTCTGCACATTTTGCTTGTGCTGTACCTTAAATATGCATAATGTCCCACTATTGTAACATCGCTGTGTGCATGTTCTGAACGTACTACTGAAGGTGGTCATGGTGGAGTGGGGCCCCATTACAAGTATTGCTATGGGTCCCCATGAGACATTGCGCAATCTGAAAAAGAATTGAAGGACACTTTAGCACATATCTCTTTAACAAAATAATCATTGTATATTGTTTTTTATTCTTAGGGTGGCAAATCATACACAGGACCTTGCGGTGGACGAGATTGCAGTGAAGGATGTCAGTGTTACCCAGAGAAAGGAAGCCGTGTAAGTACTGATTTGACAGCATTTTGTCATAGCTCTTACTTATCCATGCCTTACAGTCTGTATATGTTCTTATAATTTTTTTTTGTTTGAACCACTAACTAAAAGCATAATGAAGATGAGTAGGAGAATTGTTATGGACACTTTCTGCAGGAAATCCATCACGTTTTAACATTGTCTTCGGCTTATCACTTAATGGGGTTGTGCCACCATAAATGTTTAAAAAATATATATAATTAAGCATAAAAAACGTATTACTTTTGTAATCTACTTTCTGTCGCAAAAATTCTCCAGTTGTGAGACATTCTCTTTACTTAATTATAAAGGCGCCCCCTGGTGTTTAATCTGTATAGTAATGTGCACAGCCTCCTACTGAGCTGGTTGCACCATGCTCAATTCCATCCTTGAACGGCCACCAGCCATATCTACTGTCAGAAGCTTTGACTGTCACATACAGCTGCAGCAGTAAGGCCACATCCCCTGATAGAGGGACAGCTGTAGTAGGAAGGACATGCCCGTTGAGCCGCCAGCCTGAAGACAGTCTAGCAGAGCAATTGGAGCAATAAATGGGGAGATCTCTAGATTGATGTGAGGTACAGGGCTGGTTCCATCTTTATTAGAAAGAGATTGTCTTGTCTGTATGATGTCTGATTACATTTTTTTTTATCGATCAAGGCATAACCACTTTAAATAGTTTTTCCGTGAGTTTAGTATTACCGGTCCGTCCTCTGGATAAGTCATCCATATACAGTATGATTGATGGGGGTACGACTCCTGGCACCCCCGATTATCAGCTGTTAGAAGAGGCTGCAGAGCTCTGAAGCACAGCACCATACCTTGTATAGTGGCTGTACTTGAATGGAACTGAGCTGCACATAGGCCATGTGATCAATGAACTTGACGTCACAGGCCTAGGAAGAGGCCACAGCACTCACCAAATGGCAGTACAGCCTCTTCAAACAGTTAATTGGTGGGGCCACCAGGAGGCATCCCCCCCACGATCAGATATTGATGACCTATCGTGAGAATAATTCAATATTGAAAGCCTTTAATGAGCATCTGTCATGAGGATTAACCCTATTTTACCAGGCAAAATGCAAGTAAAGCTGACATGCTGATTAAAGCCATACCTTTCCGGATCCAATCCATTCTAGTGTTCTGGAAAAATCTTTCTTTAAAATAATATGCAAATTAAGGTATAAGTGAACTGAGTGTATGCACTAGTCACTCAGTGCACCTAAGGCTTCGTTCACATCACCGTTCAGCCTTTCCGTTCTCCTGCTCTGTTCTCGGGGCAGGAAATCGTAAAGGACGGATTCGGCACATAACTGAGCCGAACGGAGTCCACGGGCCCCATAGACTATAATGGGGTCCGTTAGGTTTCCGCTCAGAAGAAGATTTTTGAAGTGGAGACAAATGTCCTGCATGCACAACTTTTGTCTCCACTCAAAAATCTTCTTCTTAATGGAAACCTAACGGACCCCATTATAGTCTATGGGGCTCGTGGGCTCTGTTCGGCTCAGTTATGTGCCGAATCCGTCATTTCTGTTTTCCTGCCCCAAATGGATAGTCGGAACGGTGATGTGAACGAAGCAGTGCTGGAACAGTGAACAGAAAGTTTTTAAAAAGTTTTTGAAAAGCTGAATAATGATATTCTGCACTGCAGCCCGCAATCCCCTCAAGAGGGTCAATCTTGCAAAACCTGAAAGGTTTATTGTCACTGGAACGTAGAGAAGCAGAAAGGCTTAAGGAGGGAAGTGTAGGAAATTTCGTTTAAAAATTACGCAGCTTCATAGTGCAAATCCTCTCTAGCTCGGAAATTGAAACAATAATGAGACCCATTACTCTTACCCAATGGTATTTAACTGAGCAATTGAAAGGCACGTTAGGTAGGCTGAAACAATGACACTAACATAACACCATTATTAGGCTGAAAGGTACATAACCCACGGAAGGCCCTCACTGGATTAGGATGTATGTGTGACATTCAGACAAAATGCTTTGGTCATGGAAAGTTTCTATTGTTCTTCTATGTGCAGGACATGTTTCTATATGTTTTAGGCCTCATGCACACGGCCGTGGTCCGCGTCCGAGAGCGGACAGTGGAAACCCGGCCGGGATTCCTGCTGACAGCATGAGCGCACGGCGTCATTGGTTAATAAAACAAATTAATGATATTCTGCACTGTATTGCCATATTTGCCAGAGAATATACATTCACTAAGGATGAGGGAATAATTTACAATAAGTAGAACCAATCTCTGTGTTTATAATGCTCTAAGGTTTTAGAAGCCAAAAAGAGAAGTCATATCTGTCCTTTATACTTTTTCTCCTTTTATGATCCACTACTTCCACAACTGTATCAGGAAACCTGACCGTGTGGCCGTACTCTAACATTTCTGAGGAAGCAAAAGTATAAGGGTCCATTCACACGTCTGTATGTGTTTTGCGGATCCGCAAAACACGTACACCAGCAATGTGCGTTCCGCATTTTGGGGACCACACATCGCCAGCACTGTCATAGAAAATGCCTTTTCTTGTCCACAATTGGACACGTTCTATTTTTTTGCGAAACGGATGCGGACCCATTTTGCGGACGAACGTGTGCAGCCCGTGGTCGTGCTGCGGCCCGCAATGCACGAACACTGCCCGTGGGGCAGCGCAGCGGATAGCGGACCCATTCTCTTTAATAGGTCCGTGATCCGGCCATTCCACAAAAAGATAGGACATGTTCTACCTTTTTGCAGAATGGAACTACGGGACGAAACTCCACAGAAGCACTCCGTAGTGCTCCTGTAGGGTTCCGTTTCGTGCTTCCGTTCCGCACCATTCCGCATCTCCGTATTTGCAAACCCATTGAAGTGAATGAGTCCACATCCGTGATGCGGAATGGCCACAGAACGGCGCCCGTGTATTGCGGATCCGCAAATGCGGTCCGCAATATGGCAACGAATAGCACACGTTCGTGTGCAGGAGGCCTTAGGGTGTGGTCGACAAGTTTAGGTTTCTTGAGGCAGATTTGGAAACCAAAACAAGGAGTGAATTAAAAAAGAGATGTAGTCTATAACCTTCATACATGCTCTCCTTGTAGGACCCACTCCTGATTTTGGCTTCCAGAACTGCATCAAGAAACCTGACCGTGTGCCCGTACCCTAACATTTCTGAGGGAGTAAAAGTATAAAAGTATGGGCCACGAGTTTAGCTTTCATGACCAGTTTTGGAAGCCAAAACAAGGAGTGAATACAAAAGAGAAGTAGTCTATACCCTTCATACTTTCTCTTCTTTTATGACTCCCTGATTTTGGCTTCTAAAAATGCATCAAGAAACCTCATCATGTGACCATACCCTTATGTAAAAGTTGGGGATAATTTTAATACCTACTACTACTACTGGAAAAATTGCGTGTGCATACAGAATCCAAACATGAATTTTACAGAATTTTGTGAACTCCTCTTTGTATTAGTATTGTGCCACACATTCAGATTTCCTCATGCACTTCTGGAAGATAAAATCAGGAGTGGATCATAAAATAAGACAAAGTATTAAGGACAGATACTTGTTCTCTTTTTTTTTTTTTTATTCATTTCTGGTTTTGTCTTTCAAAACTGCATCAGCGAACATGAATGTGTGGTCGTAACCTGAAAGGGCAATACATTTTACCCAAAATGGTATGGAGGAGCACTGACAGTATCAGAAAGGCATGCATGTGAAGTCTTCCACTAACTTTAGAACATGATCTTTACTGAACTATTAGAGTGGTTTTCCCAAAAACTGCACCTTTATTTTAGCAAGATGTTACATGTTGGGCAATAGGAAATTATAAGATACCCTACACACCACTTTTTTGTGATGGTTTTTAAGGTACTTGCCTTGTGTTTTTAGCTCCCTTGTTTTGTTTTTTGTTTTTGCTATATTTTTTTTTCTATCATAGCCTACTCAGGGTGTGCATTTCTTCAGATATTTTCCCATAGACTTCTTTATAGGGAAAATAATGAAAAAATGTTGTGCTTGGCTTTCATGGCATTTTCTACAAAGTAGAAAAAGGCCAGAAATCCGTAGTGTGGCAGCATCCTTACTGTGCAGCCTTTGAGGATCATGATGACCTTGAAATCTTAATTCATATGATTTTAATAATGTGAAGCCTTCATAAACACTCTTATTCTAGAATGATGTTACCATTCTCCTTTTTATAAACTACACGTAGGTGACCTATCCCTGAGCCATATATCAAAATCAGTGCCAAACACTCTTCCAGTTCCTTCTACAAGGAAAGAAGCCAGTAGAAATGTTTCAGTGTTATGCTATAGGCTGACACTTCTATGTATATTATACGTTTTCCAATGTACCATTTGAAAGTCTTTTTTTCATATCCTAAATTTGTTTAAAATCATCCTACACTGAGTCAGTGGTGACAGGCAGTGGGAGTCAACACCGTACATTTATTCTGATCCCAGCCATTTAACCCATGTAATGCTGAGATAAATAGCAATGACGCCCTTTGCTCCTGATCAGCCCACCAAAGGCCCCCTGGCCTGTCCTATGTGAATCACAGTTAGGCCTCTTTCACACGAAAGTGTGCGCTCCGTTGCCGTATTGCAGACTGCATTTACGGATTCGCAATACACGGGCACCGTTCCGTGTGCATTCTGCATCACGGATGCGGACCCATTCACTTTAATGGGTCCGCAAATCCGGAGATGTGGAATGGTGCGGAACGGAAGCACGGAACTGAACCCTACCGAAGCACTACAGAGTTTTTTTCTTGGGGTTTCGTCCCGTATTTCCGTTCCACAAAAAGATATAACATGTCCGCGATTCGCTGCGGCTGCCCCACGGTGGGTGTTTAGTGCATTGCGTGGCCACGGGGCGAACGCATTCGTGTGGAAGAGGCCTTAGGGTTTAGGGGCCATCATCATCAGTAATGGAAGAGTCCCCACACATCTAATTGACAGGTCATACATCGTGTTAAGTTAACCATACACTACAGTCTGTATACAGCACTCCTAGTAAGAGTGGATGGGGCATTGACTGGCAAATATAAGACAAAAATATAGATGGGTCTTTCTTTATTGTGCATATCTATTAGGACATGATTGCAAGGCAGTTCTTCATCTCCTCGCAAGCTCTTCACATTGTCCTCTTGGCAAAACTTTACAGTAGTTTGTTTCCCAGAATAATCAAATATTTAAGAATTTTTAATTCTTCCATGAAATATTATGACATTAAATAAGCATCAAAAGTGAAATACTATTGATGTCAAATTGTTACAAGCTATCCCACTTACTTTGTTGAGTGCAAGTTCACATGAAGTGCAGCATTTTGGCATGTGAACAGTTTTTATGCATGTTAATGTTTATTCAACTGTGCAGTGTTCTCTAAGAAAAGGTTATTCCAGGAGAACATTTACTAAAACTTTGCTGTATAATGATGCCTGCTCTTCTTGTATGGCTTAAATTATTGCCTGTCATCTTAACTAGACAACCCACTTTTACAGTTCATCAGGACTGGGAATCAGCTGATATTGCCAGCAAAGATGCTGGTGGCCACCTATGTGGAAATGTAGTATTAGGCTGGATTCACACTGGCGTTGCTGGTGCGCTGCGGAAAAAGATGTGGGTGCGTTGCAGGAACATGCACAATTTTTCCCCGCGAGTGCAAAGTGTTTTAATGCGTTTTGCACACACGTGAGAAAAATCGACATGTTTGGTACCCAGACCCGAACCCGGACTTCTTCAAAGAAGTTCGAGTTTGGGTTCAGTATTCTGTAAATACATAATAGCATTCTTTAATACAGAATGCTAAGTAAAAGGTCAATTAACGGTAAAAAAATTAATAAATAATTAACTCACCTCCTCCAATTGAAAAAAATTAACTTACCTCCACAGTGCGCTCTCCTTCACTTTCGGGGCTCTATTCTTGATATAGGTGCGGGTCCTAGCTATATGCCCCCATTGTCTGAGATGAGAAAACCCCTTTAAGTCTTTCACACAAGGAAAACATCATTGTGATTACAAGGAAGTCATCATGGGGAAAATGGCTATGTTTTTAATTTACATTTCTCTGTATTTTGTACATTTAGTGTCCCTTTAAATAGGGCTACTTATATATAAAAACTAGTACTAATCCTAGGCAAATATACTTCAGTATCCAGTTCCTCTAAATTACCTTTCCAAAGTTCATTCCATAATCTGAAAGAAAATCCAAAACACATTTTCAAGAGCATGTTTGGGTCTGTCGGCACTTTAGAGTTAAAGGGGTATTCCCATCACAGACAATAGGGGCATATCCACCTCTGGGACCCGTACTTATACCGAGAACGGAGCGGGGAAGGTGATGGAGGGCTCACTTGTAACACACCGGAGTGGTGTTACTGCTCCTACACCCTGCTACTATCTTTAATGGTCTAACATAAATGTCATGTATGTATTTCTGTCCAGGTCCTTTATCATCGTGCAGTAATATAACCTTTCTATGTATCTGTTTTTACATGTGATATGCCTGGTTCACTAGCAGATGGCAGTGCAGTTGGCAGAGCTATAGGTAGAGAGAATGGAATACACCATTTAATTCTCCCCCGTTTGGGCAGAAGTGGGCTAGTCCTGCTTCCTGCCGGAAGGGTGGGGCAGGAGTTTCCAGTTAATTCTAGTTCTAGTTCTAAGCTAGACAGGAGGTGTGTGAGCAGGGGCATGCTCAGGCGTGCCTACGCCAGCCAGAGCACCCTAAGCTTTTCTGGCCATGAAGATGACGTCTGGAAGCCATAGGGGCCAGAGGAATAGTTCTTTGACAATCAACAGCACCCCATCCAAGGATACCAGAACAGACCTAAAGTACCGAAACCAGACTTAAGTAGTTTTTAGCAGAACAGAGTAAAAAAGTGATGTATTTAAGCAAGCCTGTCAGTATAGCAGAGTTATTGAGCTTGCCTGCCAGTTTATGCCAAAGCCTGCTGGAGCCAAGACAACACCTGCCAATCGTTTGGATGAAAGTTTATTCAAGTAAAGCTGCCATTGAACTTCACAACAAGGTCTGAACTGAAGTAATTTTTTGTTCATGCCTCAATTATTTCCCTTTTTTTGCTACGGAGCCAAATCCCGGGGTCCCACTGTATCCAGGTAGGAGCACTGTGACACATAAAGAGTCATATAGGCCGCACTACACCACTCGGCATTCAAAATAAACCTGGGACACGATAGGGCCTTGGGGGGGGGGGCGTGTTGCACACTGTGAATGCACAGCCGCCCTCCATTCATTTCTATGGGGCTGCCGAAAATAGCTGAGTGCTGGCTCAGCTAATTCTGTTGGACCAATAGAAATGAATGGGAGCGGTGGGCACGCAAGCGGGGTGCGCTCCTATTCACTTGTATGAGGAGAGCACTTGACGGTGGCCAGACCCCAAGCCACCACTCTCTGTTCTTGGCATAGGTGCAGGTCCCAGAGGATATGCCCCCATTGTCTGTGATGATAATACCCCTTTAAGTGCTTGCTACTTTTAGAGTAGGTATTCTAAGATACAGAAACATTTATGTTCAGACAGTTAATAACTCTAGTCATAAAGAGACATCTCACTTCTCCATTCACAAGAACACAACAAGCCATTACTTGGTCGAGACTCAAAATAGAAAACGCCATAGCTTCTTTAAATATGTTCTCCTAGAACAGACTAACAAAGCAAAACTACTATCAAACCAATCCTATTTAGATTTAGTACTGACCCAGACCCATCTGTCTGTTTAACCAAAAGGTCTGTCTGCACTGAGCAAGCATCATTGCAATTCCTAATCTTACTCATAATTAATGAAAATGCACCAAAATATTAACAATAAAACTAATAGGGGAAATTTATGAAAGTTCTACACACATTTTTGTTGCACAGTCGCCATTTTTGTAAAAAGTAGGCAGGGCCTGGGTGGGAGGGCGTAGGCCATGTATAGGACCTTTGCTGCCCTAGACATTTTACCAAAATATGTGCCAGGAAACTTGTACACCAAAATTCTATGTTAGCCCATTGCTGGCATAGATTTCACTTTCTGCTGCATAGACATCCTGAAGATGCACCAGAATTATTACAAGGCCTGCGTCTTTTTTTCATTTTGGTGCATGCTAGATCTGACAAAAACATTCAAGGAACAAATCAGCTCTTGGTGGGAGATTCAATCCCTGGAGAATTATCTGAAACATGAGATAGTTCCCAGGGGTCTTAGAATCTCGCTCACTCCAGCCAATAGATGCAGAAGTTCTGCACTTATGGTTAAATGGGAGGAGGAAGCCACGAAAAGTTCCCTGAGGTTTATGACACTTCTGTTGGAGGAAGAACGTATCAATCTGAACTTATTGGACAATAAGCTTAAAGAGCAGATTGAGGTGACCTATAAACTCAAACAAGAACCTGATTTTGCGAACAAAGAGGCACAACTTAAAATCACGCTGGAGAAATTTCAGTTTCACCTAAAAGAAAGAAAGCACCGTCAGTTCAATAGGGATCTACAAGACTTTCGTGAAAACAGGGTCTATATCACTATTGAACGAGGTCCCCAAAAAACAATAGGGAAAATAGATTCTGACATCTCTTCTAGTGAAACTGAGATCTCTGAAAGCGAAAAGGAGGGCAATCAAGTACACCGAGGGAGAGGTCGCGGTCGCAGAAGGGGGAGAGGACCACGGAATTCCTATGACAATAGCGGGTCACGGGGTTCATACGATAATAGTGGTACACGTTTTTTAGACCAAGGAATTCCCTACTACCTGCGAAACCGCAAAGACCCTGCAACCCCAACGACATCCAGTCAAAACAGTGTGGGCAGATACTAAATCTGTCATCACGTAAACTAGAACAGGCGGAAATGGCAATTCTTGGTAAAGGGTTGTCATTTGTACCTACCTCTTTCTTTAATCTTTTTAATTGGATCAAGGATCTGAGCTTATTCGCCAGAAAACTTAAATGGCATAAACACTTTTCCTTGATTAACAGACGAGAGAGTAAAGAATTAGGAATTCCTTCCGATATCTTACAAGATGTGAAGTTGTTGTTTAACCTGAGTGACTGCACCATGCAGGAGGGTAAAGGTCCATTTACTACTTTGAAAAATAGAAGTACAAAAACACCACCAACAGGGGACCCCTCCTGCATTGATGTATTCTTGAACCAGGTATCGCGAGATCTGGAGAAAATGACTCTGGAGAAACCCAGATTCAATTGCTCCAAAGATGAGTACAAGGCGATAGAAAATTTGGCTAGTGACAAAGCCATCACAATTAAGTCGTCCGATAAAGGGGGCAATGTGGTGGTTTTGGACACTTCTGACTATAAAAATCTATGCCTTGATCTGTTAAAGGATAAAAACACATATGAAAGACTTAAAAGTGATCCCACCATCGACTATCAAACAACACTGAAAAACATCCTGGGAGAGGCCAAAACCGCTGGCTTAATCTCAGGAGAGGAGTTTGATTTTTTGTTCAAAAAACATCCCACAATCCCGACTTTCTATAGTCTTCCTAAGGTCCACAAGGGTACTGTACCACTCAAGGGGAGACCTATAGTGGCCGGGGTTAATAGTTTGGGACAGAATGTGGGTATCTATCTGGACTTTATCCTGGCCCCTTTTGTGAGGACTTTGCCATCCTACATTAGGGACACCAGTGACCTTTTGGGTCGCCTGGATGGAGTATGCATTGATGTTAACACCTGGTTGGCCTCAATAGACGTAGAGGCGTTATACTCCTCTATCCCACATCGTTTGGGCCTGAGAGCAGTTGAGACCTTTCTCATGACTAGGGGCCGACAATATTATGCTCATAATGTTCTAGTCATGAAACTTCTGGAATTTACGTTAACATCTAACTATTTCCTCTTTGATGGGGTATTCTACCACCAGCTCAGGGGCACGGCGATGGGGAGCCCGTGTGCCCCATCGTACGCTAACTTGTTCCTGGGCTGGTGGGAGGAGAATATTGTTTTCGGTGATGCACTGGCCCACGTCGTCACACAGGTGGGGACGTGGGTCAGGTTCATCGACGATATATTTTTATTATGGAATGGAAAGGTGGACCATTTACAAAACTTTGTTGACAGTCTTAACATTAATGATGTGGGACTACGGTTCACGTCAGAGGTCCAAAGGGACACCTTACCATTTTTGGATGTTGTCATTATGAGAGGGAGAGAGGGGGAGATTCATACCAAAACCTACAGAAAACCCACTTCCACTAATGCCCTCCTCAATTGGAATAGTCACCATCCCCTCCCGCTTAAAAGGGGCATCCCTATGGGACAGTATTTAAGAATGAGGAGGAATTGTTCTAATATGAGAGACTTTAAATCACAAGCCGATGATTTACGGACAAGATTTAAGGCAAAGGGTTATCCAGACTCTACCCTCAGGGCAGCTTATCAGAAGGCTTGTTCAAAAAATCGATCCGAATTGCTGCACCCTAACAAGGCAGACAAAGGGGTTAAATTAATCCGCTTGATCGGTACTTTTGATGGGGCAGCCAAAGAGGTACGGGAGGTCATTTCCAAACATTGGAACATCCTGTTACTCGATCCGGATGTCAAGGATGTGGTTGCGCCCTCAGTTAACATCACTTACCGCAGGGGTCGGTCGATACGTGACAGACTTATACGCAGCCACTTCAGCGAGACCGACGACCGAAAAGAAGGCTGGTTAAAACCGCCGGTGGGTTGCTTTCGCTGCAGTGGTTGCGTGGCCTGCCCGTACATCAAAAAAGGATGTACCTTCAAAAGTAACATTACGAATAAGGTCTACAGTATCAAGAAATTCCTGAATTGTAGATCTAAGGGAGTTATCTACAAGGCCACTTGCCATTGTGGACTAGAATACGTGGGTAAAACCACAAGGGAGCTTCGTAGGAGAGTGGGTGAGCATCTCGGAGACATCAGGAACAAAAGGGACACCCCACTCGCCAAACATGTCGAAATTAGCCATAATGGTAGCTTTAAAGGCATTACCTTTATGGGTATTGAATCCATCCCCCCATTGAAGAGAGGGGGCAACTGGGACAGGAGGATATTACAGCGAGAGACGTGGTGGATTTTTGAGCTTAAAACGGTTCATCCTACAGGCCTCAATGAGCAGCTTTCATTTAGCTCGTTCATTGAGGAATCTAGATCCACACACTAGCCTGCATCCTCACCATCCACTGTATCCCTGTATCCCCTCTAGACAAACCCACAAGATCTCCTCTATGAGCTTGGCATATCACATGGAATTTAAATATCTATACTTAGTGGGTGCCTTATTTCCATGACATACTCCTTATTTCATGGAATTTAAAAATCTATACTTAGTGGGTGCTTTATTTCCATGACATATTGCTTTATCTTCATGACATGACATACTCTCACACAGTGTAATTTTCATACATCTATTACGCCATACTACGGAGATCGGTCCGTCTGGGCGTTACTTTGCGCGTACACATTTGGACGTTTGTTGTATGTACACATCTATACTTTGCTCATATGTACATCAATTTCAATTTGTATCCCAGATGCGATTTTTGATCTCCCTATTGTGCGTCATTTTTTGATGTATTCATTATTATAAATATTTTGACACTTGAATACAGCTGAAGAGCTGTTTTATATATACAGGTATTTAATTATCTGTGCATGTCCACACTCTATTTGTGTTTTTAATGTTCAATGTTCTTTGGTCATTCACTTCTATACCACCTACAATTGGCCATCCAGACTGTTACACATTTAACTTGCCCTAAATACCTTTGGTAGCGCCTCCCATGATAATAGGGAGTGACGCACCTTTACCTGACTAGTCAGGAATAGGGTCTATGGTGGGGAGTGGGAGAGGCTCACCTCCACATAGCCACGAATAGACTCCACCTGGGGACTCTTCCCCCTCCTGCCATGCGACCAATCACCTAAGAGTGAGATGGCCGCATTAGCATGGACGGCCTGATACCGCCCTCGATCACGTGACGACAACGAGTGACGCGACCGGATACGTCACAGACACGTGATCGATCACATGGTACCTGGGGGGGAGGAGTCTTGAGGACGCGCGCGTCTTTAAAAGGACGCTAGCGCGATACATCCGCTGCCACTGCCACACGCAGGTTAGGTGCGGACCATGGACCAGAGCTGAATAACCGAGCAAAGCTAAGTACTGCCTGTCATACATAGGATTAAGTCTGTTGCTGCTGCAGCGTAATATTGAAAGCTGAGACAGGCGCATATTACCTGTCACTATTCATCCGAGGTCCTGGTGATACCTGAGTCCCCTGACGATCTGGCGCAAGCCAGTGAAACGCGTAGGGACAATCCATTTTCTTTTTCATTTATTGTATCTGATTTCCTAGAAGTGACTGGTCCTTTCTACTTCCGACGAAGCTGGGCAGTCAAATATTTAGGTCTGAGGGCCATCTAGGGTCAGACGGTAGGAGTTATACATCCATGAACATAGGGATAACTGTAGGGGTTGAGACCCAGCACCTGTCTCCCTCTTCTTATATCTATCTCCTTATTTTTCTCCAACTCACTCCTCCGAGTGGGCCAGCGTTCACACCTCCTGGCTCCACATTTTTCCATACCTGACCAGTTCACTGTAGTTGGCAGGCAATTTATTTATTTTTCTTGTTGTCCTCCGAGAGAGGTTTGTGTCATTACACAGTTAATTTGTTGAGCCTATCATTTTAACACTATCGAATTAAAGACGTATTTTTTAAGACTATCCATAATTCAATTTAACGTACATGCTAGCTTTTAAAAAAAATAAGTACTGGGGTAAGAAGCGCCACTCTTAACTGTGTCATAACCAGTGGATACACTAAATACCATTTGTAGCACTTCCTGTGGTGAAAAATGACTCTTCCTTCCAGTTATAGAATGTGTTTTCTTTAATATTATGGTCATCAAAAAGTCTTTCTTATTATTATTTAAATAGCTAAACTTCAACATGGACTACTATAAACTAATATTCATGAATTTGGATCTTTAGCTTTCATTCTTAGGGTACTCTCACACTTGCGTTGTTGGATTCCAGCAGGCAGTTCCGTTGCTGGAACTGCCTGCCAGATCCAGAAATCCTTATGCAAACCATTTGTAGACGGATGCGGATCCATCTCACAAATGCATTGCAATACCGGGTCCGTCTCTCTGGTTGTCATCCAGAAAAACGGATCCGGTATTTATCTTTTTCACATTTTTAAAGGTCTACGCATGCAAAACCATGAAAAATAAGTGTTCCGGAACCGTACAGTGACTGAACTAAAGACATCCTGATGCATAGTGAACTGATTGATCTCTATTCAGAATGCATTAGGATAAAACTGTTCAGTTTTTTTTACAGTATTGAGCCCCTAGGACGGAACTCAATACCGGGAAATTTTAACGCAAGTAGCGTTTATCATGTAGAGAAAGTTACTACAAGGCACTTACTAATGTATTGTTATTATCCATATTGCTTCCTTTGCTGTCTGGATTAATTTTTCCATCACATTATACATTGCTCGTTTCCATGGTTATGACCACCTTGTAATCCATCGGTGGTGGCCGTGCGTACATGCTATAAAAAAAGCACCAGCCTATGTGCGCTTCCATGGTTCCAGAGACACAGACATTTTTTCCTATAGTGTGCAAGCATGGCCACCACTGATGGATTGCAGGGTGGTCATAATCATGGAAACGAGCATTGTATAATGCAATGGGAAAATGAACTGCACAGCAAAGGAGGCAATATAGACAATCACAATACATTAGTAAGTGCCTTTCTCTACATCATAAAATCCACTTGCTGAAGTGACAAAACCCATTTAAAATTTAAATTAATAATTAATAATTTTTTTCAAACTAAATAAGTCTAAAATACTACTGATTCATTTTATAATGTAGTATGCTTCTGAATTCCACTTAATCATGCCTATAGGCAGCCAGGATTGTGTGATGGGGAATGTGAAAGATATTAAGGCCCCTTTCACACGAGCATGAAGGATTAGGTCCGGATGCGTTCAGGGTGCGTTCAGTTAAACTCGCACTATTTTGCAAGCAAGTTCAGTCAGTTTTGTCTGCGATTGCGTTCAGTTGTTCAGTTTTTTCTGCGCGGGTGCAATGCGTTTTGATGCGTTTTTCACGCGCGTGATAACTAAAGGTTTACAAACAACATCTCTTAGCAACCATCAGTGAAAAACGCATCGCACCCGCACTTGCTTGCGGATGCAATGCATTTTTCACGCAGCCCCCTTCACTTCTATGGGGCCAGGGCTGCATGAAAAACGCAGAATATAGAACATGCTGCGATTTTCACACAATGCAGAACTGATGCGTGAAAAACCACGCTCATGTGCACAGACCCATTGAAATGAATGGGTCAGGATTCAGTGCGGGTGCTATGCGTTCACATCACGCATTGCACCCGTGCGGAAAACTCGCTCGTGTGAAAGGGGCCTAAGTGGTTAATGAATTGTGCTAATTGCACTTAATTGTCAAGTAGTCTCCATTTTTAAGTTTTTTGCTTAAATGTCTTAAGACTGTTTCACACGAGCGGATGCCGTGCGTGACATCCGCTGCGTGAATGACAGCCAAGACCCGATGCAGACTGCAGAGGCACGGAGCAGTAACATGACTGATAATGCTCCGTGCCTCTCTGTGATCTCTTTA
The DNA here is from genome assembly GCF_014858855.1 of Bufo gargarizans. Taxonomy (NCBI): domain Eukaryota; kingdom Metazoa; phylum Chordata; class Amphibia; order Anura; family Bufonidae; genus Bufo; species Bufo gargarizans. The sequence continues at coordinate 219,514,882 of NC_058082.1, read as the reverse complement.
CTACAAAATCACAGTGAGATAAACTTGTCACCGTGTTTGTAGTAAAAAGGTCACAGAGAGACACGGAGCATTATCAGTCATGTTAATGCTCTGTGCTTCTGCTGTCCGCATCGGGTCTTGGCTGTCATTCACGGAGCGGATGTCACGCACAGCATCCGCTCGTGTGAAACAGCCCTTAGGCTATTATAACACGAAGAGCATGAATTTTATGTTGAATTAAGAAAGAACTGGAGTTGTTTTAGCTCTGTATCAGAAAAGCAGAGCTCTGATCCTTATCAAAGTATAATATTAAATTAATTAGAACAACATTTCAGAACCTAAAATTAAAATGTTAAACTTTACACTATCCCTAAGCTGTTCATATTCATTTGATAGCAGCCAACTATTATCTCTCCCAACTCCCTCTAACAAATTCAGACTGGCTGAGTTTTTTCAGGGGGGTGAGGGGGATTGGATTCCGCCAGCAGTGTCTTATCTCTCTGATGCACAAAGTACTGGATATGTGTAAATCTAACATACCTGCTATTTCCATGATGACAGTGGGGCCACCCCCATACAATTTAAACTGTTGGCCAATCTGTAAAATCAGTGGGTTACATTGTTATAATATCTATGTATGATAATCTTTTGGATTGCAACACATTGCAACTACTGTACTTTTCTTAAATATATTTAGCATTGACACAATCAGCAGTATATATTTTACCTAAATTTTACCCAAATGTATTATAATTTTCTTTAAAATGCCATTAACATCCAGGACTTTACATATGAAATACAGAGAAGATTGTAGCAAGTTATCCCCTTAAATGAACAGAGCGGCAGGGTTCCATAGTTAGTGAAGTACAGTGCTCAGCTACGGTATTTCAGGAACTGCCATAGAGATGAATGTAGTGGCAGGAATGGCAGTGTGCATGCTAGACCTGGGCTCTGTTCATTTCAGGGGGCGTATGTTCTCGTGCTGTCCTCTGGATAGATTATAACTTGTTACAACTGGAATGCCCCTTTAAGTACACAGCAAGAATAAACTATAAAAGCAAGAAATTACTGTAAACATGAGTGTAGGGAATGAATGCACTTTTCATTTTACACAATTGAACTACAGCTGTTTTTGGCAATACATTTTAAAAATGCTTTCTCGTGTTAGATTTGTCCAGTTTTACACAATTCAGTATTTAGCTACCTGATTTGTATTGTGTGTACTAGGTGTAAAAAAGATGGATAAAAAAAAGTAGTAAAGCAAAAATTAGATAATATTTAGGTTTATGTGATGGTCATAGAAAGTTGTCAGGGGAACATTTGTTTTGTAAAAAAAAGGGTCAAGATTAGTTACAATAAAAAAAATATTAATTTGGCTGCTTTCACACTAGCGTTTTTGCTGGATCCGGCAGGGCTCAGCAAAAACGCTTCCGTTACTGATACTACAATTATCTGCATCCATTATGAAAGGATCTGATTGTATTATCTTTAACATAGCCAAGACAGATCCATCATGAACTCCATTGAAAGTCAATCCGTTTTCTCGACACAATTTGACACATTTGAAAACGGATCCGTCACCATTCACTTGCATTGTGGATCATGATGGAGCCGTCTTGCTCCGAAACCCATGACAGAAAGAAAACCACTTGCTGCGGTTTGCTCTCCGGTATGGTAACGCAACCAAGCGGCACAGAATGCTTTTTGGAGCATTCCGTTCTGTTCAGTTACGTTTTATCTCCAATGACAATGAATGGGGACAAAACAGAAGTGTTTTTCTCCAGTATTGAGATCCTATGACTGATCTCAGTACCGGAAAATGGAAACATTAGTGTGAAAGTAGCCATGCTCACCTCACTAATTTGCCGCTGTTGCCGTTCCAATGCTATTCCATTCCCCCCCTGTTCTTTACTTCCTGGTCCTGACTTGACACACAGGAAGTGGCTAGAAATCCCTGCTTAGTCAATCATTAGCTGAGGGCGACACCTTAGGGCATTATCCTGGCAGTACCCTAGTTTTCGCCACTTAAACTCTGTACAGGGATTTTGTCTTTGTTGCATGGGAGTCACCAGGCTGCTACCTCTTAGAATAGTCCCTGTGTAGTTGGCAGCTGACCCTTGGGGATTATAGATTCCAGTGTGGGGCAATGAGGGAACAGGTAATACTCATAGTCAGGAAACAAGCTGAGGTTAGGGCAAGCTGCGTTAGTGCATATCCGTAAAACAAGTACAAGGTCAGGTCAGTCAGCTGAAGGTCTATATAGTGAACAGGCAGAAGTCAGAGCAGACAGCAGAGGGTCAGAGTTGGTAAACAGACAGCGTTCGGTACACAAGCAAACAGGAAAACATACCTTCACTAAGATTTGCAAGCTAGAATACCTAAAGCTCAGGCACCTTCCCACTAGGAAAGGTGCCTTAAATACCAATAGACAGCCATCCATAAGCTGAGGAAGAATTAGGACATGTGTGTGCTGACCCTGTAGGAGCCAGCAAGTCCGAGCACCCTATGGGAAGAGAAACTAAGCTGAAGATGAAAGTGCAGGCTGTGGCCTTCCAGAGGAGCACAAGACACCAGTGGTCCAGTGTTCTGTGAGTGAGTTATAGGAGAGACAGAATGGGCAGGGTGGGTAAGACAGCGCCCCTTCCCACTCGAGAGAGTGGAGTATCAGTGGGCAAGGGCTGCAATACTAGCACATTAACTTTTGCAATTATGCTATATTTATGTCTTTGAAGACACTGAAAGATACAGTTAGATAAGTCTATAAGCTATGTATAAATATCATACTTATTTAATTATGCTACTGTACGAAAATGGGCTTTTAATATGAAATGTATAAATATTGAATTGTTTTTAAATGTTTTAATAAAAAACTGTTGGATGTTTTTAGGTTTTCTGCTATAGCGTTTTACTCTGTATCCAGCTTGTTAATAAATGGGTGTGGATCGCACAAGATTGTGAGTTGCAATACTCGGGTTCATGGTTCACATGTTTCTGGCAGAACAGTCTGCATACGCTGTATACTCTTCAGGGACACTGCTCTGTGTGAAGGCACCTGTTTCGCAAGCTGGAAATTGATCAGATTAATGGAAAACAAATAAAACATGATTATCTGCAGAGTTAGTCACACACAGATGTAAATGTGCATCCGCATTATCGTGTCCCTTATGACTACTTTCTGTGTCCCTGTAACAAGGACAATACCACTTATCTTATAAACTTTTCATGGGTGGGGTCAAAAAGCCTAAGACCACTAGTGAAAATGGAGTGTAACTTTATTCAGAATCTCTTATTGCAAGCTTCACCATCACAAAAATGATGTTTAAACATGATGTTCTTGCAAAAGCTAACACAAAAATGAAAAATATTCCAGATGCTCATCAGTCAAACATATTTCAACAATCAATTAGCTACTGATATGTCCCTGTATACATTTACATGCTTTATTTTTGCATAGAAAGGCATATTTTTTAATGCAGCCCACAAGCAAGAACTTCCATTTTTTTTCTAAGCTTTTACATTCCACCAGAATTTGAGAAAGAGTAATATCTTGTGATATTACCGAACTCTTCCCTTTCTTGTTCTTCAGTTGCACAAATAAATGCCTAGCGGTATTGAGTTCATTTGGTGAGATGAGATATAGAAGGCAGTCTGTAGGTGCTCACACACCTTCAGCCGCTGTTTATTAAATTCTCCTTAAGCCAACCACTATCTCTCCCAACTCCTCCATACACATATATGCTCAGCTGAGTGTTTGGAATTTCACCTGCGGACATGTGGTTTCTCCCTCCCATTCAATTCAATAGGAGTCAATGCTGAGAATCATCGAAAGCCGCTGATGCACTGAGAAAGGACCTGCAGTGTCTGTACCCCAGTGGGTAACTGCACCGCAGGGTGAGGGGGTATATGGGACTGACATAGCATCCTGCACTGTTTCATTGCTGGCTGCTAGAGCTGCCCCACATCCAACTGTATCACCTTCCTCAGTACTGCGATACAGTTAAATACTGTGGCCAGCACAAAGCTGATCTCTCTCAGCCCTGCAATTTACTCTAAAAGGCCACAGGCCACTAAGCCTAGAGCCTATCATAGGATGGGATGGCACAGGTGGTGCCATGAAGTCATCATGATCGCGACCACCTAAGCCAGGCTGCAAGCAGCTCAGGAAGCAAGAGGCCTATGACCTGCACCGCATTGCAGACAGCGGCAAGGAATCAGAGTGAGGTGAGTATTTGAGGTTGTTATTTTTATTATTATTAGTAGGGGGGGCACTATGGGGCATTAATACTACTGGGGGCACTATAAGGGGACAGTTTTACTACAGGGGCAGTCTGGTTGTTTTATTACAACTGGGGGCACTAAAGGCAAGCATTATTGCTTCTGAGGCATAGTATGGGGGCTTTATTACTGCTGAGGGGCACCAGAGAGACATTAGTGCTACTGGGACTACTGGGGCACACTGTGGAAGCTTTAACAACACTGGGGGCATTATGGTGGGCACTGTGGTGGGCTTTATTACTACTTGGAACACTATGGTGGGCTTTATTAACACTACATGGCACTATTGTGGGTTTTATCACTACTCTGGGCACTATAGGGGGCCTTAGTACTACTGGGGGCATTATGGTGGGCTTTACTACTACAGTGGGCACTATAAGCGGATTTATTACTACTGAGGGGCATTACGGTAGACTTTCTTACTACTGGGTCACTATGGAGAATGTCATTACTACTATTGGCACTATGGGGGCATTATTATTTCTGGGGCACAGTTAGGGACATTACTATTGGGGCCACTATAGGGGCATTTTTACTACTTATGGCACTCTGGGAGAGAATTATTACTATTGGTGAGAATTTTGGGAGCATGTTAACTGGGGGCAACCTGGTATAGTATCAGCTTAGCACAATTATTTTTGGAGGACACTATGTTTGTGGCACTATTGCCATCAGGGATTTTATTTGCTGGGCACAATTATTTTGGGGTGGCAATCATTTTTGAAGGGGACACTGCTCTGGTACTAGTACTTTCAGGGGGACTTTCTGTTTCTGCAGTATATTGTAAGATTTAGTAGCATTGTTTAGTGGGCACAGTATAGGGGGTGGCAGCAGGATGACACTGTGGACGTACCTGGATGGAGAGTTCAAAAGGTGGAGAGAATGATTGAAAAGTAAGGAACTTAGGTATCTCTGTGGCAAATTCTGCAGAGAGGAGATATGGCTGAAAGAAGTAATCAGGACAGACTGGTCAGAATAGAGATGAGGAAAGAGAACATTTATACCAGCGGAGTTGTCACCGGATGTAAGAGTTATGTAGTGCTGTATTCTCCTGTATGTTTGTTAGTGCAGAATATAATTTAAATAGTAATAGTCACCCCCCATGGTTCCTAATGTGGTGTCTCTCATTTTGACAGGAAGATTAGTGTTGCATGCTGCGCTATTCTTTCAGTCAAATCTGATGGAACTGCTGGCAGAGCCTTCGAACATAGCCCATGGCCCCGGAGTGAGAATAGCTTTATATTATAAACTCCTATATAAATCTTACACCAGACAAAAAGTAATAAACAACATTTTTATTAATTGATCCAAAAATAGGACATACATATATTACAGACAATTAAAATTACATAAATTGTAGGAGAGCAGGACTATGGAGAAAGGTCCCTCCAGTGCTAGGAATGAGGTGCAATAGTACAGCTCCACAGTCACTGTGCATAATAGCATGAACCACTTAGTTAACATATCATAGTGCCTAACGGCCTCCTGAGGGTTAAACAGTAAGGAGACAGTGCTGTACCCATCAAGTGGAACAACCGAATCACCTAATTTTGGACTGAGAGCAATAATAACACACAATCATAATACCAACCGACCTGGAGGGACCTTTCTCCATAGTCCTGCTCTCCTACAATATATGTAATTTTAATTGTCTGTAATATATGTATGTCCTATTTTTGGATCAATTAATAAAAATGTTGTTTATTACTTTTGGTGTAAGATTTATATAGGAGTTTATGTTATGATTCTATGCATATTGATGTGCTGATGTTTATATTGGAGTTGATAATAGCCTTATATTGTTAACTTTTATCACTTTTCGTGTATTTGGGGGTACTGGATTGCTTGGTTCTTGTCATCAGCGGGTACTTGGTGCGAAAAGGTTGAGAGGGGTATTTTTTAATCTTTCAAGTAGTCATATTTGACTACAGCTATTTGTTTGACCATTATCCTTCTCTACAAGGATCCAAACCAGTGTGTAAAGCGTGTCTCTGAAGAATGGAGTGGAACTTTTTCCTTATCCGATTTTAGTCTGTTTGGTGCAGGTGTTCAGCCAAAGAACAGGCAAAATACACTAGAGACTTGAATGTTCCCACCACAATATTTCCCTGTTGTTTTGTCAAGCTGTATCAATTACTCCTCTGTTACCCACATAAATGTCAAAATGCTACTATGTCTTATTCTATGCCAAGTGTTTGAGATTGTTTCCATTCTTGAGAAATAGTTAAGAGACTGCTACTCATCCTTTGGGACCACCACTAGCTAGCTTGCTTTGGACAGGACTTTTGCTGTCACTGATATGCAGTAGTTGCTCTTCTCTCTTCATGAACAAAACTTTATATATTAGTCTGAAGGGAAGGTCTCTTGCCTGCTGGAGTGTGCTGCAGTTCATCTAGTTTGACAACACGTTCTAGAGTGCACCATCCTCTTGTAAACTCTTAAAGGGGTTGTCCAGGTTCAGAGCTGAACCTGGACAACCCTCCATTTTCACCCAGGCAGCCCCCCTCACATGAGCATCGGAGCAGTTCATGCTCCGATGCTCTCCTTTGCCCTGCGCTAAATTGCACAGGGCAAAGGCATTTTTCTGAGTTCCGGTGACGTACCGGGGCTCTCTATGGGGCTGACAGGAACCCCGGTGATGTCACCGGCACTGATAGGCGGGATTTGGCTCTGCCCTAGCCAGTAAAACGGCTAGGGCAGAGCTAAAGCCCGCCCCTCAGAGCCGGTGACGTCACCGAACACACCGCTGGGCGGAAGTTACCGCCCGGCAGTGTGTTATTGAAAACACAAGAGCCCGTGCCCTGCGCGATCTACTGCAGGGCACTGGAGCGCATCGGAGCATGAGATGCTCCGATGCTAGGCTCAGGGGGGCTGCCGGGGTGAAAATAAGGGTATGTCCGGGTTCAGCTCTGAACCTGGACAACCCCTTTAAGTCAAGGCATGATTTGACGCTGAGACTAAGTATTTGAACTCTATTACTTAGTTCTAATGCCATATTTACCACTGTCACAATGCTACCTTGTATAAAATATTCTACTGAAAACCTGAAGCACACCCACATTCATAATGATTGCAAAATGATTAAATCAAATGAGTATTCAAGGATTTTAATGTTGCCTATACTCAGGATACATCATCAAATTCTCATCAATACCATGCGCCTCCACCTATCAGTTGTTCCCAAGCAGCTGTGGTTCCACAAGTCAGTGCCACAGCAGCTCCGTCCATTGTGTGCATGTAAGGCCTCATGCACACGACCTTTCAGTTTTTTGCGGATCCGCAATAAAACAGAAGCAGCCCGTGTGTCTTCCGCAATTTGCAGTACGGAATGGGCGGCCCATTGTAGAAATGCCTATTCTTGTCCGCAAAACGGACAAGATTAGGACATGCTATATTTTTTTGCGGGGCCACGGAACGGAGCAACAGATGCGGACAGCACACAGATGCGGACCACAACAACGGTCGTGTGCATGAGGCCTAACTCTGCGATTGTGCAAGCATGGATCCAGTAGTCAGTAACACCCAGACTCCACATAAAGACTGCATATACAATTGATTACTGTCCCTACCTTTCACATCAATGTACAGGAGGCATTCAATAAACACCATATATACAGTTCAGGAACCGACGTTGATGCTTCCTACTCACATAAATTGCAGATAACTACATGTGCTGCTGAGTCTGCAGTGAGGCTCCCGAAGCTGTTTTCTTCCTATACCTGGGGAATCATTAAAAAGATAGATAACTAAATTATTCTTAAAATACCCCTCAACAAGCTTTTATGGCGCAATGGGGGAAGGGGGAGTGACAGTTTGTGAATTAAAAAATAAGGACAAAAAAAATAAAACTAAATGGCTTTACTAGCCCACACGGCAACTTGTAGCCCTGCCTCAAGTGACTGTAAACTAAATGTCCCCTATATAAAAGCAACCAATTGGAAAGGAGAAACGTTTAGCATGTTTTATTGTTAGAAAAATGTGAAAAGCAAACACGTTTTCCCCTGTTCCCTATTTCCTATGATAGACAAAAACGAAAAATACTAAAAATAAATCTAACATAAAAATAAAGCCTACTGAAAAAAAGACACAAAAATTATTTGAGTAACCAAATTTAAAAAAGGTATTGCTTTCAAACTCACATGTACTTAAAATAAAAAGCTAAATGGTTTCTGGTCATGAGTAGGGAAGAAACGTCCTTCTCTTGAACTGGTTAAAGGGGTATGATTTTCTACAGCGGGACAAACCACTTTATCCTTCCCACCATTCTTTAAAATCCACGCCCAGAAAATATACTATACTACTACTATCAAAGTACCAGCAAACTAAGCCTGCTGAGATCATGCAAGTTTCCCTAACTTTTTATCTTGTTGAGCTTGAGTGAGATATACACCCCCTCATATACATTCTCTGGATATACATGCTCACAGTGGGTAGAATTAAACAGTCCTTTAAAGACATAAATGAGACGGGGTGCTGAAAAGAAAGTATTAGGGCTCATGCACATGACCGTGTGCCAGCCGGGCCCGTGCTGCGGACTGCAAATTGCGGTCCGCAGCACGGGCACCGACAGTGGGGTTGCCACATTTGGATTGTGGACCCTTTCACTTGAATGGTGTCCGCGATCCGCATCGTACTGTCCGCACCGCAAAAAAGTAGTGCATGCACTGCATGCACTACTTTTTTGCGGTGCGGGCAGTCCGATGTGGATTGCGGACCCCATTCAAGTGTTGTCTGTCTGTCTGGACGTTCTTTATGTGCGACCAAACGACTGGACCGATCTTCACCAAATTTAGCACACAGGTACATCAGGTGTCCGGGAAGGTTTTAGACTGGGTCTCAGCTCTCGAGGATGTACCGTTCCTGAGATATTCCCAAAACATTACCCACATTAGCCAATGCAAGCCTGCAAGTCTTTCTCTTCAAATCCCAACTGCCATAAACACAGTTTTACTCCAGGTTTCCATAACAACCCAGCCATTTTTCTTTACAGGGACGGGCACTGTGGAGGTCACTTTTTTTAAAGGGGTAGGCACAGTGGAGGTCACTATTATTAAAGGGGCGGTCACTGTGAAAGTCAATGTTAAGGGGGCGGTCACTGTGAAAGTCACTGTTAAAGGGGGCGGTCACTGTAAAAGTCACTGTTAAAGGGAAAGTCACTGTTAAAAGTGTGGTCACTGTGAAAGTCACTGTTAAAAGGGTGGTCACTGTGAAAGTCAATGTTAAAGGGGCGGTCACTGTGAAAGTCACTGTTAAAGGGGCAGTCACTGTGAAAGTCACTGTTAAAGGGGCGGCCACTCGGAAAGTCACTGTTAAAGGGGCGGTCACTGTTAAAGAGGTGGTCACTGTAAAAGTCACTGTTAAAGGGGCGGTCACTGTGAAAGTCACTGTTAAAGGGTTATTCACTGTGAAATTCACTGTTAAAGCGGTGGTCACTGTGATAGTCACTGTTAAAGGGGCGGTCACTGTAAAAGTCATTGTTAAAGGGGCGGTCATTGTGAGAGTCACTGTTAAAGGGGCGGTCACTGTGAAAGTCACTTTCAAAGGGGCAGGCACTGTGGAGGTTTCTGTTAAAGGGGCGGGCACTGTGGAAGTCACTGTTAAATGGGCAGGCACTGTGAAGGTCACTGTTAAAGGGACGGCCACTATGAAGGTCACTGTTAAAGGGGTGGTCAATACTAAAGGGGCGGTCACTGTTAAAGGGACGGGCACTGTGGAGGTCATTGTTAAAGGGGTAGGCACTGTTAAAGGGGCGGGCACTGTGAAGGTCAATGTTAAAGGGGCGGCCACTGTGGAGGTCAATGTTAAAGGGGCGGCACTGTGGAGGTCATTGTTAAAGGTGCAGGTACTGTAGAGGTCACTGTTATGGGGGAAACTGTCGATATCTTTTTTACGACACACAGAAACATAAAATGAAATAGAAGAAATATACTCGTGCGAAGCCGGGTCCTTCTGCTAGTCTCTTTATATTTATATAATGACCTAAAAATCTTAGAGTCTGAGATAAATATTCATCTTGCCTCCTGTATAATTGTGGCTATGTCAGTTATTTGTTATTTAGCATGCTATATTATGTGTTTACAAAAGGAAATGGAAATACATGAAAAAAAGTAAAAAAGAGTTGACTGCAGTAATTTTAGAGAGATTTCTGGCTACTGAATGCATTTCCTATAGACAGCGATATTGCAGTGTTTTTAGTTATAGCCCTAGGTGTATCATTTAGATTTTATTGTTGGTTCTTTTATTGACATGTCCGTTTTAGTGACTACGCATTACTCATGCAATAACAATTCCCATGCCTCTATGTTGTGCTATTCCTATTTTATTCCTGTTAGAAGTTTACTAATACATTTCCACCAGTCTGCTGGGTGTTACCAGTAGCGGGTGTGTCTGACTCTTTCCAATAAGTGCTGTTTGTGTCAGATTGTGCAGGGACACACCCCCAACTGATAACACCCATCTGTACTCTTACTGCAGACTGCTAGCGATTCATTCATAGCTTCTAGTAGAAATAATAAAGGAATGGCACAACATAGAGTGATAAGAATAGATGCATTGTTAATACACGGGGAATGTAATTAGTTATTACAACAGACGTGTCTGGACTGTGACAACTCCTCTTTAAACATTGAAACGCTGAAGTAGATTGCCCTTTTGTAACATTGTTTTATAAGGATTAAGGCTCTCTTTACACAATTTGTACATCCATTTTCTGGCTGTCTATCCATTTTTAATGACCATTTTGCATCCGTTTTTCACGGCTGTTAAAATAGATGCATTTCATTGGCTTTTTTTTTAATTAAAATCCCAATCCCTGCAGTATACATAATGTCCCCCATAATGGTCCCCAGCAGTACTAATGTCCTCCATAGTGGCCCCAGTAGTAATAATGCCCCCTATTGTGGTCTCCAGCTGTAATAATGTCCCCCATAGTGGCCCCCTGCTGTAATAATGTCTCCCATAGAGTCCCTGTGCTGTAATAATCTCCCCCATAGTGGCCCCAGTAGTAATAATGCCCCCTATAGTGGTCTCCAGCTGTAATATTGTCCCCATAGTGGTCCCCTGCTGTAATAATGTCCCCCATGTAGTCCTCTGCTGTAATAATGTCCTCCATAGTTGCCCCAGGAGTAATAATGTCTACCATAGTGGCCTTCAGAAGTAATAATGTCTCCCATAGTGCCCCCCTGCTGTAATAATGTCCCCCATAGTAGCCCTCTGCTGTAATAATGTCTCCCATAGAGTCCCCCTGCTGTAATAATGTACACCATAGTGGCCTCCTGCTGTAATAATGTCCTCCATAGTTGCCCCAGCAGTAACAATGTCTACCATAGTGACCATAAAGTTCACTATACTGGCCCCAATCAGCCCCCCCCCAGTTGTCCTCAGCTGTAAGGTTGTTGTTTTTTAGTGGAAAAAAAATCACTCACCTCATCCAGGCAAAGAGGCAGTCGCTCCTGTCTTGATTGTGAAGGACCTGTGCTAACCGTAATGACGTCATTGCACGCTCCCATCAACGGCCGTTAGACGGGTGTACTTCTGTCTTAAGTGGCCGTTAAAAATGGTCCCATTGATTTCAGTGGGGTCCTTCTGGCTGTGAAAATGGCCACAAATAGGACATGTCCTATTTTTTGATGGACACTTATTAACTGCCTTTAAAAAAAACAGCCATATAAGTAGCCCCATAGACTTTAATTGGTTGCAAAAATATGTTTTACGTTCGTCTGCATGTAACCTAAGGGCTTTCTGAAAAATGTTGTTTATGATCACATATCTCTTTAAGAACTGAAAAGCATTTCCTACATAGAGCATTACATAGAAATATTGTGGTGTGGTGGGGCTCTCTCATGATGATTGCTTGTTAGAAGATCCTCACAAATAGAAGTTGTATTCATAGCTTTTACAGAACAGTTTGGAGCTAGCATTGTCTTTGATTTGTCTGTGTTTATTTCAGTTCCATGCTGAAAGATCATAAAGCCTTTCTCATGACATTTGCAAAAGCCATATCTAAAACTCCCAGACTCACTAAACTTGACCCTAGAAGACTGTGTTCAAAAGAAAGTTCATGGTTCACTTTATATTAAGATCTTCTGAGATAAAATGTTTGATATTTGTATTATTTCCTGTCAGTCAGTGGAAAAACAATGGACAAATGAACTACTTTGGTCTGTGATACGGAACAAACATGCCCATTAATGTCTATGGGTCTGTGAAAACCACTGACAAAACATAGATGGTACTAACCATACAAGTACAACCACCACCCATGGATTGCAGGGTGGTCTGTAACCATGGAAACGAGCAGTGCATAATGTGATGGAAAAATTAGTCCAGCCAGCAAAGGAGGCAATATGGATAATAACAATACATTAGCAAGTGCCCTGTATTATCTTTCTCTACATGATAAATGCCATTTGCTGAAGTGAGACAACCTCTTTAACGTTATGTCTTTTGGAGATCATTTCATCTTTAAAAGGATTCTGTCACCAGTTTTTGACCCCCACATTCAAAAATATGGTTCTGTGCATGGAGCTCTTGTGATTCCTAATGTGGTCTTATAAGCTAAATCTGTAGGCTCATTTAGTGTAAAAAACGTTTTATCTAACCTGTCATTCATCTCACTAAGGTGCCCAGGGGGATGCTCATGTCTTCCAGATGCCGCCCGCACCCGCCGCCGTTCGTGCCCAGCTCCTCCTTCGCTGTCATCAGCGCCGCCTCAGAATCCTTTGCTACTCCTCCGGCTCTCCCTCACTCCCCCCTCCTTCTTCTCTAACATCCCGCGCGTGCGCACAGGCCTGTGCCTGATGCGCCCGCGCGGACTTTCTCCGTTCGGCTTCATTGAGCGAAGTGCGCATGCGCCGGAACTTCGCTCAACCTCCCGATGACCTGAACGCTGGCGCCAGCGTTAGATAAAACGTTTTTAACACTAAATGAGCCTACAGATTTAGCTTATAAGACCACATTAGGAATCACAAGGGCTCCATGCACATAACCATATTTTTGAATGTGGGGGTCAAAAACTGGTGACAGAATCCCTTTAACTTGCTTAACTGTTCACAGTAACAGTAATTTTGACCAGAGGTGCCCCAACTTGGTATGCCACTGTACCTTACTATAGCTTTAAATAAAAATAATAAACTGCATTAAAAGTTGCAGTGGTATTTTTCAAAAAATTGCTACATGTGAACCACTCTTAAGGCCCATTCACACACAAATTTGTTGTGATGTTGTTTGCTCACTTAAAAAAGCACACCATAGAAACTACCTACATTTTTTTCCATACCACATGTTTTTTATTTGGCCTTTACTATTTTAGCTGTGTCTTTTTGTAAACAAATGTGTGAGTGTGCTTTCACATTTTTAGTGGTGTTTGTCTGCACTTTTGCATTTTTTGCATTTGTGTTTTTGCAGTGTTTTTTCGCCATAAAAACACCAGCCTTCAGTTGTTGGCTGAAGGTCATTTGGATATATAAAACACAGGACACACAAGCATTTTTGATAACTGGTGTTTCTGCTACTTAGGGTCCATTCACACGTCCGTTGTTTCTTTCCTGATCTGTTCCGTTTTTTGCTGAACAGATCTGGACCAGATCTGGACCCATTCATTTTCAATGGGTCCTGAAAAAAAATCTGACATTGTGCAATGTCCGATTTTTTTTCAGGACCCATTGAAAATGAATGGGTCCAGATCTGATCCAGATCTGTTCAGCAAAAAACGGAACAGATCAGGAAACAAACAACGGACGTGTGAATGGACCCTTAGGTGGTGTTTTTTTGGCTTTTTTTGCTACTTGTAAAAAACACAGCCTATTGAAACTGTTCAGGTGTTTTGTCACTAGCTTTTCTATAGGGGAAAGACACTTTGGGGGGGGATTTAGCACACTGGTATAAAAGAAAAATGGCTTAGTTGCCCATGGCAACCAATCATATTGCATCTTTCATTTTCCTTTACACCAGTTCTAATAAATCTTTCTATTTGTGTGCAAAAAAAAGCACTAGAAAAAAAAACCACCACAAAGGATGCAGGAAAAAATGAGCGAGTATTCCGCGCGGGTGCGATGCGTGAGTTGAACGCATTGCACCCGCACTGAATCCTGACCCATTCATTTCAATGGGTCTGTTTACATGAGCGTTGTTTTTCACGCATCAGTTCTGCGTTGCATGAAAATCGCAGCATGTTCTATATTCTGAGTTTTTCACGCAGCCCTGGCCCCATAGAAGTGAATGGGGCTGCGTGAAAAACGCATTGCATCCGCAAGCAAGTGCGGATGCAATGCGTTTTTCACTGATGGTTGCTAAGAGATGTTGTCTGTAAACCTTCATGTAAACCGCATTAAAACGCATTGCACCTGCGCGGAAAAAACTGAACAACTGAACGCAATCGCAGACAAAACTGACTGAACTTGCTTGCAAAATAGTGCGAGTTTCACTGAACGCACCCTGAACGCATCCGGACCTAATCCGTCACGCTCGTGTGAAAGAGGCCTAAGGCCCCTTTCACACGAGTGAATATTCCGCGCGGGTGCGATGCGTGAGTTGAACGCATTGCACCCGCACTGAATCCTGACCCATTCATTTCTATGGGGCTGTTCACATGAGCGGTGATTTTCACATGCTCTATTTTGTGTGTTTTTCACGCAACGCAGGCCCCATAGAAGTGAATGGGGCTGCGTGAAAATCGCAAGCATCCGCAAGCAAGTGCGGATGCGGTGCGATTTTCACGCATGGGTTCTAGGTGACAGTCTATTCACTGTATTATTTTCCCTTATAACATGGTTATAAGGGAAAATAATAGCATTCTGACTACAGAATGCATAGTATAATAGTGCTGGAAGGGTTAAAAAAATAAAAAAGTTAACTCACCTTATCCTCTTGTTCGCGTAGTTCGTTCCCGGTCTGTTCTTTGCTAGCTGTGGGCTTGGGCTAAAGGACCTTTGATGACAGTCAGATCACATGCTCCATCACCACAGTGATGGACCATGTGATTGGAGCATGTGATCTGACGTCACCACAGGTTATTCAGCCAAAGCCCACAGCTAGCAAAGAACAGACCGGGAACGAACTACGCGAACAAGAAGATAAGGTGAGTTAACTTTTTTATTTTTTTAACCCTTCCAGCACTATTATACTATGCATTCTGTAGTCAGAATGCTATTATTTTCCCTTTTAACCATGTTATAAGGGAAAATAATACAATCTTCAGAACATCAATCCCAAGCTCGAACTTCTGTGAAGAAGTTCGGGTTTGGGTACCAAACATGCGCGATTTTTCTCACGCGAGTGCAAAACGCATGACAATGTTTTGCACTCGCACGGAAAAATTGCGCATTTTCCCGCAACGCACCCGGCTCTTATCCGGGCAAAAAACATGACGACCGTGTGAAAGAGGCCGAAGGGGGAGATTTATCATCCCCATTGCGCCAGAAAAGTGTTTTTAAAATGTTGCTGGCTATGTGTTTGTGGCTTTTTTAATGTTACTTTTTAGGACAAAAAAAGTCGCAAGTGAATCTTCTTAAGCCGCCCTTGCCACTTTTCCAATAGGGGGTGTAACAAGGACAGTAAAGGGACATGGCCAACAGCTGAGACAAATTTATCTTCCATTACAGGCAGTGCAGAATTATTAAGCAAATGAGTATTTTGACCACATCATCCTCTTTATGCATGTTGTCTTACTCCAAGCTGTATAGGCTCGAAAGCCTACTACCAATTAAGCATATTAGGTGATGTGCATCTCTGTAATGAGAAGGGGTGTGGTCTAATGACATCAACACCCTATATCAGGTGTGCATAATTATTAGGCAACTTCCTTTCCTTTGGCAAAATGGGTCAAAAGAAGGACTTGACAGGCTCAGAAAAGTCAAAAATAGTGAGATATCTTGCAGAGGGATGCAGCACTCTTAAAATTGCAAAGCTTCTGAAGCGTGATCATCGAACAATCAAGCGTTTCATTCAAAATAGTCAACAGGGTCGCAAGAAGCGTGTGGAAAAACCAAGGCGCAAAATAACTGCCCATGAACTGAGAAAAGTCAAGCGTGCAGCTGCCAAGATGCCACTTGCCACCAGTTTGGCCATATTTCAGAGCTGCAACATCACTGGAGTGCCCAAAAGCACAATGTGTGCAATACTCAGAGACATGGCCAAGGTAAGAAAGGCTGAAAGACGACCACCACTGAACAAGACACACAAGCTGAAACGTCAAGACTGGGCCAAGAAATATCTCAAGACTGATTTTTCTAAGGTTTTATGGACTGATGAAATGAGAGTGAGTCTTGATGGGCCAGATGGATGGGCCCGTGGCTGGATTCGTAAAGGGCAGAGAGCTCGAGTCCGACTCAGACGCCAGCAAGGTGGAGGTGGAGTACTGGTTTGGGATGGTATCATCAAAGATGAGCTTGTGGGGCCTTTTTGGGTTGAGGATGGAGTCAAGCTCAACTCCCAGTCCTACTGCCAGTTTCTGGAAGACACCTTCTTCAAGCAGTGGTACAGGAAGAAGTCTGCATCCTTCAAGAAAAACATGATTTTCATGCAGGACAATGCTCCATCACACGCGTCCAAGTACTCCACAGCGTGGCTGGCAAGAAAGGGTATAAAAGAAGAAAATCTATGGCCTCCTTGTTCACCTGATCTGAACCCCATTGAGAACCTGTGGTCCATCATCAAATGTGAGATTTACAAGGAGGGAAAACAGTACACCTCTCTGAACAGTGTCTGGGAGGCTGTGGTTGCTGCTGCACGCAATGTTGATGGTGAACAGATCAAAACACTGACAGAATCCATGGATGGCAGGCTTTTGAGTGTCCTTGCAAAGGAAGGTGGCTATATTGGTCACTGATTTGTTTTAGTTTTGTTTTTGAATGTCAGAAATGTATATTTGTGAATGTTGAGATGTTATATTGGTTTCACTGGTAAAAATAAATAATTGAAATGGGTATATATTTGTTTTTTGTTAAGTTGCCTAATAATTATGCACAGTAATAGTCACCTGCACACACAGATATCCCCCTAAAATAGCTAAAACTAAAAACAAACTGAAAACTACTTCCATAAATATTCAGCTTTGATATTAATGAGTTTTTTGGGTTCATTGAGAACATGGTTGTTGTTCAATAATAAAATTAATCCTCAAAAATACAACTTACCTAATAATTCTGCACTCCCTGTATACCTGTTTTCTGGTTCAAATGAAGGCAGAAATCTACAGCAGATTTCTGTTTAGGCGCACAGACTGCCAGAGCATGTGCCTAATTTATGATGAGACATGCGTTTCATCATACCGTAAATTAGCCGCCTCCTCCAGAAGCGCAGGGGATATCAAGATCAGCAAAAGTAACAAAAATAAACATATTTCCCATAGAGTTTCAACAAACATCTGGAGCAAAAATATACCAAAAACCACATGTGCAAAAATCTACACTAAAACCAAAAAAGTGCAGAATAGTGATACTAAAAACCTGTCTGTGAACCCTAAACAAGGCCTCATGTACATGACTGTATCTTTCATTTTTTGTGGATAGCACACTAACCCATTAAGTTCTATGCAGCCATTTACACGTCTGTTTTGTTTTTGTTTTTTGCAGATCTTTGTAGCAATTCTGCAAATAATAGAACATGACCTTTTCTGGTCCGTATTGTGGACAAGAATAGTCTTTTCTATTGATAGGCGCAAGAAAATGCGGCGTGCACATTGCAGGTATCCATATTTTGTGGATCTGTGGTTTGCGGACTGAAATATGGAGATGGCCATGTGTATGAAATACTAGGGTGAGTTGGCTTGGAATGAGAAACATTAAGGAAGAACTTACACTTCTCCCTCTTCCTGGATCCACTCCTGGCATTGGCATGTGTGGGTCAGATGCAGACCTATCCACTTCAATTGTGCCACAAAAGATGCGGACAGCACCATATGTGCTGTCCACATCCATTTATCCATTCTGTTGCATCCGCAAAAGAACACGTCCTATTCTTGTCTGCATTACGGACAAGGATAGGACTGTTCTATTATGGGCCGGGCGTTCCGTTCCGCAAAATGTGGCATGCATACGGCCAGTGTCCGTGTTTTGCAGATCCACAAGCAGTCCAACATCATTCATTTACTTGTAAGTGTAGCAGAGTAACAGGGGAAAAAACCTCGCTTCACCAATTTAACTCCTCATTGTTATGATTTTGAGCATGCCCGTTTAATGATTCAATTACTCAGAATGAGCGGCATGTACGGTATGTCCTAATTGTTGAGTAAAATTTTATGTCTGATAAAGTAAAATGTCATCCCCATCACCAATCTGTAGCTATATTGAGCCCCAGAGCCTTATCAAATAAATGGCCATGTAATGTATGACTACTGAACTAAGGGGGAGATTCATCAAACTGGTGTAAAGTGGAACTGGCTTAGTTGCCCATAGCAACCAATCAGATTCCACCTTTTATTTTGCAAAGGAGCTGTCAAAAATGAAAGGTGGAATCTGATTGGTTGCTATGGGCAAGTAAGCCAGTTCTATTTTACATCAGTTTGATAAATCTCCCCCTAAGTTCCTATGTACTATGGGTTTAAATTTTCTGATGTTTAGAGAAGTAAAAAGAGCCATCTTATTGTACATGGCCAGAAATGTGAAAAAGACACTTAATATCATTAATATCAAATTGATAAGGGCACTCTAGCTTCACATTCAGTTATTTGTATGTCAGTTGATCGCTTTTCAGAGTTATAAAAAGGTGTTGCCAAGTTTAAAAGTTATCCCCTATTCACAGGATAGGGGAAAACTGTCAGATCAGTGGGGGTTCCCTGTTGCAAATAGTGGTCCCATTCCCTGTCTCAATGGAGCTCCAGGTCATGCTTCTCTGTGGGACTACTGGAGATAGCGGAGCATTGTAGAATACAACATTATTCAGTACTGTATGAGAAGTGTCCTTACATGACATTTCTAAAATCAGGATATGTACTCATTGAATGAAGACTGGCTGATTTAAGTGTGTACTTTAAGTCCTTTCACATACTGTAGGAACTTTTCTCCATTGGGAACAAAAGAATATTTTCCCTTAGATATTCAGCTGGGACTAAGATATTCCAAGGTCATTTATTTCACACACAAATGGTCATCTATCAGATACTAAATATTTCCTGTTTAGATGAGCTAGCTTTCTTTATCATATCAGGCTATTCCAATTCTCTATAAAGGAATAGTATATGAACTTCCAGCTAATCTAAAAACTGGGACTGTGGCCCAGCACATACTGTATATGTGTATACATCTATGTATGTTGTGTAACAAAGCCAACAGAAAAGACCTCTTGGAGTGTGGCCTTATCTGGATTAAGGAAATGTGGAGCTAAACTTCAAGAGCTCTGAAGATCTCGATTCTTTATTGATAAAATGTACACTTTGCAAACTTATACCGAGGCCTTCGTCAGCAGCGAGTGTATGTATGCACAAAAAGTCAACATTATCAGGGTTAGGGAAAAAAGAATACAAATGGAAGGGATTGAAAACATAGCTGATAATACTAATAAATGTTGCTTTCAAAAGAAATGTTGCCTCCGTTGGCTCATTACGCTATCAGTTTCAGGTTATGATAGACGTTCCGAGCTAATTACCTTGATTACAGCCTGCTTCTTGTCTTTGACTCAAATTGACTGACTTTGCTTCTCAATAGAAGAAGTGGAGGCTGCGCTGCATTGTTTGCATATGAGAAATCTTAAATCCTGTATTGTGAACTTTTGGCCTGATCAAGCCTTCAAGTATAAAAGAGGCTTGCCCTAGCGGATATGTCTCTACACTGTATTAATGTTTTCTATTTCTGATCTGCAAACATGAGGGGGCTCCCTCCATTTCTATTATGGATTGTTGTCTGGATGGGTGAGTTGGACCAAACTCACCAGTATTCATGTGCCTGTGCCTCTCGTGTATTCCTTGGAGTGCTGTCAACTTTCTTTTTTTGTACTGACTTTTGTTCCCATCTATAACCCTGTTACAGCAGCAGCTACTAGCCACCGCCGTTCTGCTGCACACACCCTAGGGTCCAGACCTACCTTTTGCTACTGTTTCCTAGGCAGGCCCAGCCGCTGAGCCTGCTCTGTCCCTTCATGTAGGCTACTGCCTGGTTGCCAGCTCTACCTCTCCTCATGTACCTGTACGGTGTATGCATGTGCTTCCTCAAGCCCTTAAAGGGACAGTGCATGTGCACCCTAATCTTCACTAGCCAATGGCTGACAACTATGGGGTATTTTGTACCCAGTGAGAGTGTGCCTGACCAATAGGTTTGTTAGC
The DNA here is from genome assembly GCF_014858855.1 of Bufo gargarizans. Classification (NCBI taxonomy): domain Eukaryota; kingdom Metazoa; phylum Chordata; class Amphibia; order Anura; family Bufonidae; genus Bufo; species Bufo gargarizans. The sequence goes on along the minus strand of NC_058082.1, from coordinate 219,494,373 downwards.
CTGCTAGTACCTGCAAAGGTGTGTTTCATCCTGTTGTCCACCTGTGTACCAACCTCTGCCTTTTTATCCCTTCACTTCCTGAACTGTGCCTGTTACCCATTCTGATCCTACAGTGCCTGCCCTGACCTTGGCCCATTTTACATATTGCATGTTCTGCTACACCTTGACCTCAGCCTGTCTCTTACAATGATTTTTCCTCAGTGCTCTGTATTGGTGTCTCCTTAGGGCTAGCTGTTAATTACACAGAGATTACTCAGAGTGGTAGCGGCCTGGTGGCTCCCCTGCAGCAAGTCCTGATATCTATAGAGGTTAAAACATTTAATACCAGGGGACTGCCAGCATAAAGCCTTTAGGTTCAACCCAAAGCCAAATCTGTTGGTCTACACCTACTGCTGTAACAGGCCCTCTGTATCTTGTATGGATTTTTAGCTTTTACATTTACCGACCATGGCATGTTTTTCTGACTACATAATGATTGTGCTCCTTTATAATATATATTGGTTTAACCCTCCCCATCCATACACACACACTCTTCAAACCATCTATCTGTTGTTTTTTTCTTTCGTACTGTACCTTTCAGTATGGTTGTCATCATGCATGTACATTACAGAATTAACCCTGTTACCCCTAAAAAATCACCTGTTCATATAACCCTCTGCATTCTGGCTTCTAATATGTTACATACTGTAGAAAATGTACTTCTGAACAACCAATATGCATAGAACTCCTGGACCAATAAAGTACCAAGACCCTAAACAAAGTAGCATAAAATATTTAGGAACAATGCTTTTTACTCCATCTTGACCTTGACATGGCATTGAATTAGTACCACTAAATGGTCTGGTAACATACAGATGTTCTTGGACTCTCGGATGTGTGGTGCAAGATGACTTGCTTTGTTTGTCTATATGCCCCCCCCCCCCCCCCAGTAGTTGCAATGTGATTTGTGCCCTGTTGAGGGTTTTGCTAGCATTGTATTAAAAGGGTGGATGTATCTTATGTGTAACAAAGTCTTTTCATGCCTAAAAAAGTAGACACTGTATTATTAGATTAATAATAAATAGATTAGAAAGATCATTTTGATGTGGTGTAAGAGCACTGCACATTAAGGGTGCAAGTGCGCTGCACATTACTAGAAAAGGGAAGGATTCTGAAGTGTCTGGCAAAGTGCTTTAGTCTTTACCAATCCAAGTAGCAAGAATTTCTGAATGTGATCTGTAAGTCGGAATCGTAGTTCTGCAAATTTTCAGACTGTCACATACATGAATATTCTTGGAAGGAATGTGCTGAGACGTCTTACGTCTTTTTTATCCAGGCTAAACACAGTGTCAGACTGAGAAAGAAGCACATGGTGGTGGCATGCTAATGTTCTACAGTCATTAACATTACATAGAAGGTAGTTTGTTAATTGTATAGTTTAATGAAGCAGTAAACTGTTATCAAGAGTGCTCAATTACTCCAGTTCTGTCTGACAGTTTTAATAACATTTACTGCTAGATTTAAAGAGGACCTTTCATTGGTCCTGACATAACAATATTAGTACCGGCAGTCAGGGCCATAACTACCATAGCGGCAGACCATGCGACTGCTGTGGGGCCCAGTCTTAGTTTGGATCATCTCTTCTACTGGAGGTGAAAACTTGGTCAGGACTCTACCCTCTAAAGGAGCAACTTTTAGCAAATTAAGGCAGTGGAATAAATGTACCAAGGGTCATTGAAAAGGGTTTAGGCTGAAACCCTTCTGTCCTGTATGGGGGCCTGCTTTGATCTTTGCTATGGGGCCCTTACTTCTCTGTGTACGCCACTGCTGGCAGTGTAGGGCATGATCAGAAGACGCCATATACTTCACAGCCAGGGAGAAAAAATAAGCTCACCTTCTCCCTGGTTGTGGGACTGGGTAGCTCACAGCTAGGGAGAAGGAGACAGCCCTTGAGAAACACAGCCGTCTCCGCCTCCCTGTACCGATGGTACTAATTAGCATACAGTGCAGCAAGAGAGAACAAAGGGCACAGCGCCCCAACGGAGCAACATATCTAAAAAAAAATTGCGCACAGACATTTACTGATCATGCCCTACACTGCCAGGTACTAATATTGCTATGTCAGGAGCAGTGAAAGGTCCTCTTTCGGGAAGGCTTTCAATTGTGAAAGATGACATTAGAAGAGTAAATGGCTGTTGAGGGTCACCTCACATTGTTATTAAGCAATGCATACACGGATAATTGTCTGTGTCCGTGCTTTTATACTGTATTTATCCAATGAAGATTTCCTTTAAGAGTAAGCATTGTTTTCAAATTAATATTCATTTTGTTCTATTTACTTCATGAATATAATGACAGTCATCTTACCTAACTGCAAATCTCAGCATTCAGAAAGTCTTAAAATCCATTGATCAAAAATGTTTATTTGTCTGCAATAGTCATTATAAGTTATCTTTAATAAAATACGTTGGACTAAGAATTTTGGACTATGTGGAAATCTATCCATATGTATGATGTCTGTCTGGGTTGGGGACCTACCACCAGTACCTCCACCTGGTACCTGGAGTTCCATGATCTATACTACAGCAGGAAGGGGGAATGACCTGTGCCCACAATCTATTGTTAAAGGGCTTGTCCAAGTTATGTAAAAAAATGAATCTGAATCTGATGATCAGCAATATATTCATAAGCTAAGCAAGTTTTAGGCACCAAAAATTATATTTACTAATTTCTCTAGTTCTGGCCCTTTGCTGACATGCAGTTGCAGAGCTGTGGGGTGTGTAACAACAACGCAGACTGCCTTTCCCTTCCCACTGCTCTACAAAGGGAGTGAATAAAAGTGCTGCCCTGTCTGGCAGTCTGAATGCTGGGGCTACAAGTCCCACTGTACAGAACAATGGCATTGCTGGCAATGCTCTGCAGACACTTCCTCACAGCCAGAAGAAGAGTACAGAGGAGAGAACTCTTCTGGTTAGCTCTGTGTTTGCATGATAGGGGGGGAGGGAGGATCCTGTGCACAGCATTTGTCTCTCAGTGCCTGGAGAAGAGGAAACCCTGCAGTGGGAGGGGAGACACAGGGCAGACATCTCAGCCAGCAGATGGGGGAGTGCAGGGGGACGTGGCTTGTCGCTCCAACCAGCACAGCCTCCCAGTGACTTCCAGTGCGCAGAGGCAAACCTGCTCCCTCAGGCTTGTGCACTCAGAGCAGGAAAAGAAGCTGACATCACAGGGAACGTGACCCTCAGCTAACTAGGAGAACAGAGCCACTGTAGATGAAGTAATTGAACTGAAAATCCCTTACATTTGCTTAGGTAGAAACATACAAAGAATAAAAAAAATTACTTGGATCACCCCTTTAATGGTGTGATAGAATTTCTGTATTTCTCAATAGAGAATAAAGAAACATGTCATACGCATGCACAGCAGACTTTCTTAGCTTTTCCTCTCCTATTACACTGGGAAAAGTAACATGCGAACCAAAACGTAAAATCTCATAGTGGATCATGTCTTTCAACTACTATATACTGTAGATCAGAATCAGTACAAAATATGCAATACAGTGCACAACAAAAGTTAGCCTGGCATTTGATGCTCCAGATATCACAGTATTCCAGCATTTCAAATAGTTCTCTGCAGCAAAATTCTACAGCTGATTGACGGCATTTCAGGGGTTCCAAGTCACCAAAGCTAATTTTGACAATGGAGAACAATCGTCAGTGATACATGCATACAGGCAGATTGACGCTGTGCCCAACTCTCCATCAGCATCAATGTCATAGTACTGAAAGATGAGATACCATGGATTCCTATGGACTCTGAGAAGTGTATACATACCGTATATATATATATATATATATATATATATATATATATATATATATAAATTTGTGACAATGACACCTATCATGGAATATATTAGAAAGGAAGATAACAGTCAGTTCTTGAGGTTGATATGTTGAAAGCTGGAAAAATAGGCAAGTCATCTCTGAGGATGCCTGAGGAAGAGTCCCAAATAGTCTCAAAGCTTGCAGTTTTGTCATCATCCTTTCAGTTAGCCATTAAACGGTATCAACCACTGAGGAATCACATTCTGTGTTTTATCTTCTGTTTACTGGCTTCATGGTACAAGTATATTTTATAAGTGGTGACTTTGACAAGAGCCAAATTGTGATGGTTAGCTGACTAGGTCAGAGTTTTATGGAGCTTAGAGGTGTGCCCATTCACTTCATTATAGACTGCCTTTAGCCATGGTAGATGTAACTCATGGTCGTCTGAATTATCATGTTCTGCTGAATTCTTCAGGTTGTTCTGTGCACAGTAGTCTGGTTTTCCGTTATCCATTAGGGAACTGACAGTGGATTCTCATGCCCTTTGACTTCCTCAGTTTAATTCACTGTCACATTCCGGGAATAAATTCAACGAAAGGATTCTTTATATCACAGACAGAAATGTAAGATGGGGACCACTGTATTTTAGTTTAGGTTAAACAGTTATTCCCTGCTGCTTTATTATTCCACTAGTTGTGAATTCCCACAGTATCCAACCATTTGTCGGTATGGGTCATCTGAACTATGCAACATGTACATTACCTCTGCTATCCTTGAAGGAAAAACTGCAGATCTGGGAACAATTAATTTCGCAGCTGCAGAGTAGACATCATTGAAAACACTACTTTTCGATATAAACCAGTATACTAAAATATGCAACATCCAAGTCCAGATATGGGAGTCTGTTGGTAAATGCAGTATTCTATTGGGGAAATTATGTGAGATTTTTGCAAGGCTAGTTTATGGTCTTAGGATGTGGTTCCTTGCCGTTTAGGAATAGTATGTACTTACTGTTGCTGTATAATACAATTCCTATTATACTGTACATTAATATACAGGTTGGACATGTTTAAAAAATAAATAAATTAGGGCACAAAAATCTGAAGATACATGACAAAGACAATGTGCAGCATGTATCTACATAGAATATCAGCTATTTTTGAATAGCTTTCTTTTACAAACAGAACCACACTCACAGTTCAGTGTGTATTTCCACAGCTTATGCACAGCAGACTTACATGTATATGAGGTCAATAAGGGTCCTATCATTTTACGTACTCATGCCCTTGACCTTGTGAGCATGTATTTTGGTCTGCATAGTTTCATGAGGAGTGCAATATCACAGAATAGATACTGGTGATTCTGATCCGACAAACCACATTGGGTGGAATATGCTGCGGTTCTGCTATTTTATTATTTATAAACAGTGAACAGAAGGCATCGCTCTTCAAACAGCTGATCGGCAGCGGTGCCGGGAGTCGGCACCCCCACCCCACCCTGTCCGATCTGATATTGATAACCTGTTCTGAGGATAGGTCATCAATATAAAAGCTTTTAAAATAAACAGCATAAACCCCTTTAAAGAAGCATCTCCATTGCCTCATGTCTAATAAATAGAATGTGCCATTAATTATTCTTCACTTCCTTTAGTATAATTCTAAACATAGAAACATAGAATGTGTCGGCAGATAAGAACCATTTGGCCCATCTAGTCTGCCCAATATACTAAGTACTATGGATAGCCCCTGGCCCTATCTTATATGAAGGATGGCCGTATGCCTATCCCATGCATGCTTAAACTCCTTCACTGTATTTGCAGCTACCACTTCTGCATATTCCATGCATCCACTACTCTCTCAGGTGTCCCATGGACTCTCAGGTGTCCTATGGACTCTGAGGAGGAAATGTATACATGCCGTATATATATATATATATATATATATATATATATATATATATACACATTTGTGACAATGACACCTATCAAGGTTTGTAATATATTAGAAAGCAAGATAACAGTCAGTTCTTGAGGTTGATATGTTGAAAGCTGGAAAAATAGGCAAGTCATCTCTGAGGATGCCTGAGGAAGAGGCCCAAATAGTCTCAAAATTCCTGATATTACGTTTAAACCTTTGCCCCTCTAATTTAAAACTATGTCCTCTTGTAGCAGTTTTTTTCTCTCCTCTTTCACCTTGTTTATTCCCTTTATGCATTTAAAAGTTTCCATCATATCCCCTCTGTCTCGTCTTTCTTCCAAGCTATACATGTTAAGGTCCTTTAATCTTTCCTGGTAAGTTTTATCCTACAATCCATGTACCAGTTTAGTAGCTCTTCTCTGAACTCTCTCCAAAGTATCAATATCCTTCTGGAGATATGGTCTCCAGTACTGAGCACAATACTCCAAATGAGGTCTCACTAGTGCTCTGTAGAGCGGCATGAGCACCTCCCTCTTTCTACTAGTAATGCCTCTCCCTATACACCCAAGCATTCTGCTAGCATTTCCTGCTGCTTTATGACATTGTCCGCCTACCTTTAAGTCTTCAGAAATAATAACCCCTAAATTGGAGTTTGGCCGCTATATAGCAGATTAACCTACCTCCCAAAACTACGGTACTATAATTTTTCTTATCATGATAGTGCTTAGGTCTGTATATATTGTTACATTGACACTATATTTAGGATTTAGGAACTGGTAATCAGGGCATTTGTTTAATGCTTATGTATGTTCTTCTACTGTGTATAGCAATAATAAATCATTTTTACAGTGTGATGAAATCCAGACATTGCTAATATGTGCAGAGATTGTAAACCTAAGTGAACCAAAGCAATGTATAACAAACCATTTTGTGATATTTCTTCATTCTTCTTTATTTATTTATTTTACAAGAGAGAGAATTGTTCTCTTGAAAGGAAGGTTACAGTGGTTGTGATAAAGCCACATACAGACATTATCCCTTTTATAGAAGTACAGTAGTAATGAACACTATATATGGCAATATATTAGCACATTAGACAAGTGTTGGCATCTTTGGCATCTGTGCAGGCACGAGACACAAATCAAATCTGAAAGGTTAGCTTTGAAAATGAAGTTTCTTTCACTAAAGCACCACATCATGTACTGCTATATATAAATGTGAGGATTCTCTTAGTTTCTCTGCTCTGATGGTTTCACATGTTATAGTTGTTGTCCACATAGCCACTATCTTACCACTCTCTTTCCTTACAGCTGACCATCAATATCAAAATCTCAGAGAACCCCTTTAACCCCTTAAAGACTGGGCTCATTTTCACCTTAAGGACCAGGCCATTTGTTGCAAATTTGACCAGTGTCACTTTATGTGTGAATAACTTTAAAACGCTTTTACTTATCCAGGCCATTCTGAGAGTGTGTTTTTGCGTTACATGTTGTACTTCATGACACTGGTAAAATGGAGTCAAAAAATTCATTTTTATTTATAAAAAAATACAAAATTTACCCAAAAATTAAAAAAATTAGCAAATTTCCGAGTTTCAATTTCTCTACTTCTATAATACATAGTAATACCTCCAAAAATAGTTATTCATTTACATTCCCCATATGTCTACTTCATGTTTGGATCATTTTGGGAATGCCATTTTATTTTTTGGGGACGTTACAAGGCTTAGACATTTAGAAGCAAATCTTGAAATTTTTCAGAAATTTTTCATGGCAGGGCGCAGAAGAAAAGGTACACCATATGGTTTCTGGAAGGCAGATTTTGCTGGACTGGTTTATTTACACCATGTCCCATTTGAAGCCCCCCTTACTCCTAGAGTAAGTGACCCCATTTTGGAAACTACACCCCTCAAGGTATTTAAAACTGATTTTACTAACTTTGTTAACTCTTTAGGTGTTCCACAAGAGTTATTGGCCAATTTTCCATTTTAATCCATTTTTTAACAAAAGCAAAACAAAACGCAATATTTATTGTCCTGATTCTGTAGTTTATAGAAACACCCCATATGTAGTCGTAAATTACTGTACGGGCACATGGCAGAGCGCAGAAGGAAAGGTACACCATATGGTTTCTGGAAGGCAGATTTTGCTGGACTGGTTTATTTACACCATGTCCCATTTGAAGCCCCCCTGATGCACCCCTAGAGTAGTAACTCCAAAAAAGTGACCCCATTTTAGAAACTATGGGATAAGGTGGCAGTTTAGTTGGGACTATTTTGAGGATACATATGATTTTTGGTTGCTCTATATTACATTTTTGTGAGGCAAGGTTACAAAAAATTGAAATTCTGAAATTTAATCTCCATTTGCCAATAACTCTTGTTGAACATCTAAAGGGTTAAAAAAGTTTGTAAAATCAGTCTTGAATACCTTGAGGGGTGTAGTTTCTTAGATGGGGTCACTTTTATGGAGTTTCTACTCTAGGGGTGCATCAGGGGGACTTCAAATGGGACATGGTGTCAAAAAAACAGTCCAGCAAAATCTGCGTTCCAAAAACCATATGGCGCTCCTTTCCTTGTGCGCCCTGCCGTTTGGCCATACAGAATTTTATGACTACATATGGGGTGTTTCTGAAAACAACAGAATCAAGAAAATAAATATAGAGTTTTCTTTAACTGTTAACCCTTGCTTTGTTAACGGAAAAAAATGGATTCAAATGTAACATTTGGCAAAAATAGCTATTTTGGCACCTTTTATTTTTTTTACTGTGTTCATTTGAGGGGTTAGATTCGTACGGACGTGGCAATACCTAATATGTCTACTTTTTAAAATGAGATGAGAGGATGGTTTTAATGGCACTATTTTGGGGTGCATATGACTTTTTGATTGCTTGCTATTACACTTTTTGTGATGTAAGGTGACAAAAATAAGCTAATAAGACATATTAGGTATTGCCGGGTCTGTAAGAATCTGCTCTATAAAGATAACACAGGACCTAACCCCTCAGATGAACATTTAAAAAAATTTGTTTTACACCGTTCTTATTTTATTTTTTTGACTGTGTTCATCTGAGGGGTTAGGTCATGAGAGACATATTTGTTTTATTATTTTTTTCTGGGCGATTGTCTGTGGCCAAATAGAATTAAAATTGGGGAAGGGGATTATAAATTTAGTACTACAGAAGTGTGGTACTCCCTGAAGCAACTGTCAATGCAGAGGCCCGGATGATCGGGGCACGTGTCACACTGAGTGGTGGTGTCCCTCCGTATTCCTCTCCTGTGACCCTGTGACACACTCTGCACTTTTTTTGGGACCGTCCCTTCTTTCCAGTATGGGGAGACCACATCTGGAAAGTGTTAGCCAGGGACGATCCGGGCGCCTCCAGTTCCCGAGGTACTCCGGCCTGCTCTTTCCCAGTCAGAAAAGATCAGGGCCTTGAGGACTGCCTCATAGAACTGCAGGAATTTCCCTGTGTTGCCAGCACTCCGGTACAGCACAAAAGAGTTGTACAAGGCAACCTGTACCAAGTAGACCGCAACTTTTTTGTACCATGCCCGGGTTTTGCGCATGGCGTTATATGGCTTGAGGACTTGATCAGAGAGATCAACTCCTCCCATATACCAATTGTAGTCGACGATACAATCAGGCTTGAAGACCGTTGCCACGGTACCTCACACAGGGACAGGAGGGATGCTGTTACGGTGAATTGTGGACAGTACAAGGACATCCCTCTTGTCCTTATATCTGACCAGCAACAGGTTTCCACTGGTAAGGGCACGGGTCTTACCGCTCGGGATAGGTACCTCGAGGGGGTGAGTAGGGAGGCTGCTTAGATTTTTTCGCACAGTCCCACAAGCGAATGTGGATCTGGCAGCGAGGGACTGGAACAAGGGGATACTAGTATAAAAGTTATCCACGTACAGGTGGTAACCCTTATCTAGCAGTGGGTGCGTAAGGTCCTGCACAAGTTTCCTGCTAACACCCAGAGTGGGGGGGGACATTCTGGGGGTTCAATACGGGAATCTCGCCTCTCGTACACACGAAACTTGTAAGTGTACCCTGAGGTACTCTCACAAAGTTTGTACAGCTTCACGCCATATCTCGCCTGCTTAGATGGAACATACTGGCAGAAAATGAGTCTCCCCTTGAAAGCAAGGGGAGACTCATCAACAGCGACCTCCCTTCCAGGTACATAGGCCTCCAAAAATTTTGCCCCCAAAGTGATCGATGACCGGCCTGATTTTGTCCAGGCGGTCATAGGCAGGATCACCTTGGGGGGGCATGATGCATTATCTGAGTAATGCAGGAATTTCCGGATTGCCTCAAAACGGGAACGTGTCATGGCCATACAGTAGAGCGGGGTCTGGTAGAGGACGTCCCCACTCCAGTACTGCCAGACACTGTTTTTTTTTTACTAGGCCCATGTGCAGCACGAGGCACCAAAACGCCCTCATCTCGGCTGCACTGACCGGAGTCCAGCCACCGAACCTAACCAAAAAGGAGCCCAGGTGTTGAAAAATGAACTGTTGGGTGAACAAGTTAATTTGCTCCACCGTCAGATTCACAAAGTGGTCACTGAAAAAAAAAGCTAAAATAGTAATATTCAGTGAAGCCCATTGTGGGAATCTGGATTCCTGGTTGGCCAACAAAATCAGGAATCATGGGCTCAAAATCCTCTGGAGTAAACCATGCAAGTTCACCGGTAGGGGGCTCAGGTGGACTCATCTGGTGGGCTGGAAAACTAGTACGAGCCTCAGAGCTGATCGTACTAGTGTGGGCCACAGGGTCTCCGGCCCGAAGCTGATCAGTGGTGGGGTGGGCGATGCGCTAACAGTGGCCAGATGCTCAGAGTGCCGGACACAGTCAGCGCACGCACGCACAAAAAAAAAAGTGCTTACGCCCCAAAAAATGTGTGTGGGAGGGGCAGGGGGGCAAGCTGCAGCACCCCTGGGGGGAAGTCTAGGGTCACACAGCTGAGTGTGCTGTGGACCCCAGACACCCAATCAGGGTAATGCAAAAATAAAACTTTTTTATTTTTTCCCTTAAACTTTCCCTGAGTATCCCTGCCTAATCTAAGCTCTCCCTAACCTGTCCCTAGGTACCTTTTTAGTGCCAGATGGCAATATGGTGGCTCAGTGGGGGTGCTGGGCTCAGGAGCTGCACAACGGGCTGCTCTCTCTCTCTCACTCCAGGAAGCAGTGTGGAGGAGGAGAGCAGAGCTGGGGGAAGTTAACCCCCACCCGCCTGTCCAGCCATTCAGAAGTGATCCTGAGAGATGAAGTCACCATCACCTCTCAGGATCTAAGGATGGTGATTGGTGGTGTATTATCACACCACCGATCACCATCCTATTCCGGGTTATCGGGTCACCAGAGACCCGAATAACCCAGAAACGCAGCAAACCGTAGGTCGCCGATACGGGGGGGGGTCACAGGACCCCCCTCGGCATTGTCACAAAGTGCCTGCTGAATGATTTCAGCAGGCACTCTGTTCGCGGTGATCGGAAATACACAGGGCGTACCTGTACTCCCTGTGTCCTTAAGTACCTGGACATCAGGGTGTCCCCAAGAGGTTAAAGGGGTTGTCTGACCTAGGAACCAAGTAACCCAATGCTCTTAACCTGGGGCAAAACAAAAAACGTAATTGGCATGGTCCTGTGACTGCTGCAGCCAACCACAATTGTATTCATTGTGGATACATGTTTTTAGGATGGGTTGGACCAAACCCTGCAGTGGCAGGCACCCAGAAGAATCATTGCAACTACTTGGATTGTTGCTCCCCTTTTACTCTTCACTGGCCTCAACAGTCACACATGCTAGAATGGCAGGTCACTGTTAACACACGGCTCCTAGGCAGGACAACCCCTTCAATGGAGGTTGCATTTTAGTTTCTCAGAAATATGCCAATAAAATACTTTCTTCTAACGTTTTCATCGAAAGCTGTTTGTGTGCTGTTTTACATTTAAAGGGGTTATCCGAGACTAAAAAATGTCCCCCATATGCCCAGGTGACACTAGGGAGGCTCGTCCCCGTCACCGCCTGCCATTAGCTGCTTCCCCCTGACACCAGATATTTTCATCCGCGCATGGGGAGAAGAAGCAGCAGCAGCGGTGCAGGATCCAGGAGCGGCAAAGGGAGTGGGGAGCCAGGTAAGTAGATTTAGTGTGAGGGGCCCGGGCATATGGGGGACATTTTTTAGTCTCAAATAACCCCTTTGAAACTAGATTCATTCTAAAGAAGATAGATCACCATTCAAGGAGTTTGTTTCCGCACATTGCAAAAAATAATACTTTATTTTATTGATATTTAAAAGTATCAAAAAGAAAGCTTGCCATTTTTTGCATTGATGAATGACCCAGGAGACCTGGCTTAAGGCTGCTTTATCCTCCCTAAACATTTCAAGAAGGCAATAAAATCCAATTTCTGTTATTTTGTAATATTTCCTTTTCTGTTCTGACTGATTTGAGCTAGCCACCAAAAATATTATTCAAAAAGAAATAAAATGCACACGCCAGTGTTAGCAGTTATAACAAAAACTGGCATGCTCTTAGTTATGTGAGATTCTAAAAAAAAGGTATAAACACAGTTCATAGATGGCATCAAACCCATATTTAATTAGAAAATGATGGAAAGAATATCATGAAAAGTTTCAGAAGAAAGATAAACACTGTCACATATCTTTCCATGAAAATTCAGTTTTGTCTGTTATTTTAGTTACTTTAACACTTTAGTAATCCTCAAGTGCTTTAGTAATGCTCAGTAGGGCATCATTGCTGAGCCCAGTACCTTGTATTGATCTAAAGAGGCAAAGAAATAGTTTTGAAGGAACCAGTATCTGGCTCACTAACTAACTAGCCAAAGAAAACAGAACCACTGTTCAAAATATCTTGATTTTTACTGGATCGGTTCCTGCAGCTTTGTCCAACCTTATACTCTGGATTTAATTATCCTTCATTCCTCTGCCTCCAAATATCCCAGCTGTTTACTTCACAACACGTGTGTTATTAGCTTTACTTGTGTTTTATTATTGTTATTAATATAAGCATCCTATTATTGATTGTTTTTAAGCGAGTTTGTTTCACTTCCTGTAAAGAAAGCTTGTTGAATGTGAACTGAAAAAGACTAGTAAACTACAATTTCTATACAACATAATTTGTTTATTCACATGAACAAATTAACTATGCATTGTCACCACTGTGGGAAGATTGTCATATTTATGTAATGACACATACTACAAAACACAGTCTACACAGACTTCGGGTGTTGCTCTGGATCCCTGCATGGCCTCTGCTGCATCTCCCCGTAGCTTGTATCAAAACATCCGCCGATGGGAGGGTGCAACCAATAGCAGGCTGCGACAGTGACTAGCCTCAAGGAGGCTTGTCCCCGCCACAGTCTGCTATTGGCTACTCTCCCAATCGCTGGATGTTTTAATCCGAACCATGGGGAGATGCCGTGCAGGGATCTGGAATGACGCGGGTGCTGGGGAGCAGTAAATATAGTCCATACAACGGGCCCGGGCATTGGAGGTGATATTTTAGTTATCGGATAACCCATCTAAAGTGGACATGCCACCTCAAAATGCAATGCAGTCTGAAAGTACTATTTATAGAGCAAGAGGGATATATAGTTTTATGGGAAAAGTTTCAGTAAAACCTGTAATTTATACATTTGTATTTCTCTACCTGTGAAGTACTAGCAGTACAGGAGGGAGGGGCTGTCAGATACTAAAAGCATTGTGTGTATGTATGTGCATAGAGCGATAGCTGTCAGTCACTCATAACTCCTCCTGTACTGATAGCGCTTCACAGGAAGTGGAAAAAACAAAGATATAAATGTATAAAGATTTACTGAATCTAACTATAACATGGTGCTTTCAGATTGCATTGCATTTTGTGGTTACAGGTGCTCTTTAATTGTGTTGTATTAACTGTTAACGAAGACTGGGTTAGCTTTTGGCGGTAAATTTAAAAACATATGGGGTCATTTATCAAACTGGTGTAAAGTAGAGTTGGCTTAGTTGCCCATAGCAACCAGATTCCACCTTTAATTTTTGGCAGCTCCTTTGGAAAATAAAAGGTGGAATCTAATTGGTTGCAATGGACAACTAAGTCAGTTCTACTTTACACCAGTTTGATAAAAGACCACAATAAAGTCTGTTTGGGATCTTTTCCCTTTTATATATAAATAGAAGTGATTTTTCCCTACAAGTTGCTAGTTTTTTAAGGCTAATTCTAAACCCTGCTTTCCTTCTTGTGTCTAAACTCAGTGTGGGCCCAGCAGGTTGTGTGACTGGCACTTTCCCACTACTGCCAAGTTGGCTACTGGAAAAATTGCCCCTTCCACAGCAATTAGTTTCTGGCGCTTTTTTACTGCCAGGAACTCCCTGCTCCCTCCCTTCAGGCACAGTAGCTAGAGTGTGTTGTGTGGTCCCACGCTGTAGGCCTCTTCAAGTCATCTCTGCCTCCTACCTGCTAGTCTTTGCCTTGCTTTCTTAGGGTGTGCATGCTCTCCCTGGCTCTTATAAGGCGAGAGCATGATCTGTCTCAGCCTATAGATACTTTCCCTGGATTATTTAAAGCACTTTTCTCTAAGTGACGGTGTCTGAGCAATAAGGACCTTGGCTAGTCTACTTCCTGTATCTTCTGAACTCTTGTGACCGACTTCTTCCTGTTTCCCATATTTGACTCTAAGCTACCTGATCCCTGTTCTGACCCTGACATACCAGTCCTGACCTCAGCGCTAATCTCAGTCTGTCCTTGACTACAGTTTTGCCTGATCCCTTGGTGCTCCATTCTGGTGCCTTTTGACCCCTGTGGGTCAGCAGTCACTTGAACTGAGACTACCACAAGAGGTTGCAGCCTTGGACTTCCCTGCAACAAAATCCAGATCTCCATAATGTGGTTAAATGGTGAATTATAGGGGGGACAATTAGATAACCACCTTAGGAGTAATCCCAAGCCAAGTATGTTGTAGTGATGCAACAGATCCACAGCTGCTTTGTAACACTATACTACTGTAGATATTTGATTGTACATGACCCAATGCCAAACATCACCTGACATACAGTTTTAATGCAAAGTTACTAATATTGTCTAATACTTAATCAGTCTAAAAATGTGCCAGATTTATGTCAGGCCACACGCCTTTTCAGTTAACCCCTTAGGGACACAGCCTTTTTACACCTTAGGACCAGGCCATTTTTTGCAAATCTGACCAGTGTCACTTTAAGTGCTCATAACTTTAAAACGCTTTGACTTATCCAGGCCGTTCTGAGATTGTTTTTTCGTCACATATTGTACTTCATGACACTGGTGAAATGAAGTCAAAAAAATATTTTTTTTTGCACCAAAAAATACCTAATTTAACAAATTTTTGGAAAAATTTGCAAATTTCAAAGTTTCAGTTTCTCTACTTCTGTAATACATAGTAATACCCCCAAAAATTGTGATGACTTTACATTCCCCATATGTCTACTTTATGTTTGAATTGTTTTGGGAATGATATTTTATTTTTTGGGGATGTTATAAGGCTTAGAAGTTTAGAAGCAAATCTTGAAATTTTTCAGCAATTTACAAAAACGACATTTTTAGGGACCAGTTCAGGTCTGAAGTCACTTTGCGAGGCTTACATAATAGAAACCACCCAAAAATGACCCCATCTAAGAAACTACACCCCTCAAGGTATTCAAAACTGATTTTACATACGTTGTTAACCCTTTAGGTGTTGCACAAGAGTTATTGGCAAATGGGGATGAAATTTGAGAATTTCTTTTTTTTGTCAAATTTTTTATTTTAACCCATTTTTTCCACTAACAAAGCAAGGGTTAACAGCCAAACAAGACTGTATCTTTATTACCCTGACTCTGCCGTTTACAGAAACACCCAATATGTGGCCGTAAACTACTGTACGGCCACACAGCGGGGCATAGAGTGAAAGGTGCGCCGTTTGGTTTTTGGAGGGCTGATTTTTATGGACTGGTTTATTTACACCATGTCCCATTTGAAGACCCCTGATGCACCCCTAGAGTAGAAACTCCCTAAAAGTGACCCCATCTAAGAAACTACACCCCTCAAGGTATTCAAAACTGATTTTACATTCGTCGTTAACCCTTTAGGTGTTGCGCAAGAGTTATTGGCAAATGGGGATGAAATTGGAAAATTTCATTTTTTTGTCTAATTTTCCATTTTAACCCATTTTTTCCACTAACAAATCAAGGGTTAACAGCCAAACAAGACTGTATCTTTATTACCCTGACTCTGCCGTTTACAGAAACACCCAATATGTGGCCGTAAACTACTGTACGGCCACACAGCGGGGCATAGAGTGAAAGGTGCGCCGTTTGGTTTTTGGAGGGCTGATTTTTATGGACTGGTTTATTTACACCATGTCCCATTTGAAGACCCCTGATGCACCCCTAGAGTAGAAACTCCCTAAAAGTGACCCCATCTAAGAAACTACACCCTCAAGGTATTCAAAACTGATTTTACATTCGTCGTTAACCCTTTAGGTGTTGCGCAAGAGTTATTGGCAAATGGGGATGAAATTGGAAAATTTCATTTTTTTGCCTTATTTTCCATTTTAACCCATGTTTTCTACTAACAAAGCAAGGGTTAACAGCCAAACAAGACTGTATCTTTATTACCCTGACTCTGCCGTTTACAGAAATACCCAATATGTGGCCGTACACTACTGTACGGCCACACAGCGGGGCGTAGAGTGAAAGGTGCGCCGTTTGGTTTTTGGAGGGCTGATTTTTATGGACTGGTTTATTTACACCATGTCCCATTTGAAGACCCCTGATGCACCCCTAGAGTAGAAACTCCCTAAAAGTGACCCCATCTAAGAAACTACACCCCTCAAGGTATTCAAAACTGATTTTACATTCGTCGTTAACCCTTTAGGTGTTGCGCAAGAGTTATTGGCAAATGGGGATGAAATTTGCAAATTTCATTTTTTTGTCTAATTTTCCATTTTAACCCATTTTTTCCACTAACAAATCAAGGGTTAACAGCCAAACAAGACTGTATCTTTATTACCCTGACTCTGCCGTTTACAGAAACACCCAATATGTGGCCGTAAACTACTGTACGGCCACACAGCGGGGCATAGAGTGAAAGGTGCGCCGTTTGGTTTTTGGAGGGCTGATTTTTATGGACTGGTTTATTTACACCATGTCCCATTTGAAGACCCCTGATGCACCCCTAGAGTAGAAACTCCCTAAAAGTGACCCCATCTAAGAAACTACACCCCTCAAGGTATTCAAAACTGATTTTACATTCGTCGTTAACCCTTTAGGTGTTGCGCAAGAGTTATTGGCAAATGGGGATGAAATTGGAAAATTTCATTTTTTTGCCTTATTTTCCATTTTAACCCATGTTTTCTACTAACAAAGCAAGGGTTAACAGCCAAACAAGACTGTATCTTTATTACCCTGACTCTGCCGTTTACAGAAATACCCAATATGTGGCCGTACACTACTGTACGGCCACACAGCGGGGCGTAGAGTGAAAGGTGCGCCGTTTGGTTTTTGGAGGGCTGATTTTTATGGACCGGTTTATTTACACCGTGTCCTGTTTCAACCCCCCTGATGCACCCCTGGAGTCGAAACTCCCTAAAAGTGACCCCATTTTGGAAACTACGGGATAAGGTGGCATTTTTTGGGGGAGTATTTTTAGGGTAAATATAATTTTTGGTTGCTCTATATTACATTTTTGTGAGGTAAGGTTACCAAAAATTGAAATTCTGATATTTCATCTCCATTTGCCATTAACTGTTGAGGAACACCTAAAGGGTTAATAAAGTTTGTATAATCATTTTTGAATACCTTGAGGGGTGTAGTTTCTTAGATGGGGTCAATTTTAGGGAGTTTTTACTCTAGGGGGGCATCAGGGGGGCTTCAAAAGGGATATGGTGTCAATAAAAAAGGCCATCAAAATCGGCCTTCCAGAAACCATGTCGGTCCTTTCCTTTTGCAGCCTCCCTTTTACGGATACAGCAGTTTACGACCACAAATGTGGCGTTTCTGTAAACTGCAGTATCAGGGTAATAAATTTTAACTTTTGTTTGGTTGTTAACCCTTGTTTTCTTACCGGAAAAAACGGACTGAAATGGAAAAGTGCCAAAAATAGCGGTTTTGGCACCGTTTTTTTGTTTTTTTTTTAACCGTGTTAATCTGGGTAGTTAGGTCATGGGATATTGTTATAGAGGAGATTCTTACGGACGCGGCAATATCTAATAAGTCTACTTTTTTTTACAATTATTTAGGTTTTTGACTATATTATCTTTTTTGATACAACTTTTTTTTTTGGGTATCTCTAAAGTCTAAGTGTAATTTTTTTAATTTTCTTTTAGCCAATTATCTTATGTGGGGGCTCATTTTTTGCGGGATGAGCGGACGGTTTTATTGGCACTATTTTGGGGGCTATATGACTTTTTGATCGCTTGCTATGAAACTTTTTGTTATGTAAGGTGACAAAAAAAAAATTTTTTGCACCTATTTTTTTTTTTTTTTTTTTACTGTGTTAATCTGGGGGGTTGGGTCATGGGGTATTTTTATAGAGGAGATTCTTACGGACGTGGCGATACCTAATAAGTCAACTTTTTTTTTACAATAATTTAGGTTTTAGACTATATTATCCTTTTTGATACCCTAAAAAAAAATTTGTATCTCTAAAGTCTAAGGGTCATTTTCAATTTTTTTTTTTATCTGATTATCTTATGTGGGGGCTCATTTTTTGCGGGATGAGATGACGGTTGTATTGGCACTAATTTGGGGGCTATATGACTTTTTGATCGCTTGCTATTAAACTTTTTATTATGTAAGGTGACAAAAAAAAACTTTTTTTGCACCTTTTTTTTTTTCTGGACCGTGTTAATCTGGGGGGTTAGGTCATGGGGCATTTTTATAGAGGAGATTATTACAGACGCGGCAATACCTATGTCTACTTTTAATAAATTATTTTAGTTTTTTTGGGTGTCTCAAGTCTGAGAACCATTTTTTTTTTTTATCCCATGTCAGTCCTAAATTGGGATATAAATTTAGTACTCCATGGAAGTGTGATACTCCCTGAAGCAACCGTCAATGCAGAGGCCCGGATGATCGGGGCATGTGTCGCACTGAGTAGTCGTGTCCTTCCGTATCCCCCTCCTGCGACACACTCTGCACTTTTTTTGGGTTCGTCCCTTCTTTCCAGTATGGGGGACCACACCTGGAAAGTGTTGGCCAGGGACGATCCGGGCGCCTACAGTTCCCGAGGTACTCCGGCCTGCTCTTTCCCGGTCCGAAAAGATCAGGGCCTTGAGGACTGCCTCATAGAACTGGAGGAATGTCCCTGTGCTGCCAGCGCTTCGGGATAGTACAAAAGAGTTGTACATGGCAACCTGCACCAAGTAGACCGCAACTTTTTTGTACCATGCCCGGGTTTTGCGCATGGCGTTATATGGCTTGAGGACTTGATCCGAGAGATCAACTCCTCCCATATACCGATTGTAGGCGACGATACAATCGGGCTTGAGGACCGTTGCCGCGGTACCTCGCACAGGGACAGGGGTGATGCCGTTACCATGAATTGTGGACAGCATAAGGACATCCCTCTTGTCCTTATACCTGACCAGCAACAGGTTTCCAGTGGTAAGGGCACGGGTCTCACCCCTGGGGATGGGTACCTGGAGGGGGTGGGCAGGGAGGCCGCGTTGATTTTTCCGCACGGTCCCACAAGCGGACGTGGATCTGGCGGCAAGGGACTGGAACAAGGGGATACTGGTATAAAAGTTATCCACGTACAAGTGGTAACCCTTATCCAGCAGTGGGTACATAAGGTCCCACACGAGTTTCCCGGTAACACCCAGAGTGGGGGGACATTCTGGTGGTTGAATCCGGGAATCTCGCCCCTCGTACACACGAAATTTGTAAGTGTACCCTGAGGTACTCTCACAAATTTTGTATAGCTTCACGCCATACCTCGCCCGCTTGGAAGGCACATACTGGCGGAAAATGAGTCTCCCCTTGAACGCAATGAGAGACTCATCAACCACGACCTCCCTTCCAGGTACATAGGCCTCCATGAATTTGGCCCCAAAGTGATCGATGACCGGCCGTATCTTGTACAGACGGTCATGGGCAGGATCACCTCGGGGTGGACATGCTGCATTATCGGAATAATGCAGACATTTCCTGATGGCCTCAAACCGGGAGCGTGTCATAACCGTACTGTAAAGTGGGGTCTGATATAGGACGTCCCCACTCCAGTACAGCCTGGCACTGGGTTTCTTGACCAGGCCCATATGCAGCACGAGGCCCCAAAATGTCCTCATTTCGGCTGCACTGACCGGCGTCCAGCCACCGGGCCTGGCCAAAAAGGAGCCCGGGTGTTGAGCGACGAACTGTTGGGCGTACAGATTCGTCTGCTCCACCATCAGATTTACCAGTGAGTCACTGAAAAAATGACAAAAAAAGTCATATTCAGTGTAGCCCACTGTGGAAATCTGGATTCCTGATTGGCCTACAAAATCAGGAATCACGGGCTCGTATCGCTCTGGGCTACACCAGACAAGTTCACCGGCAGGGTGCTCCGGTGGATTTAACTGGTGGGCCGGGAAACCAGTACGAGCCCCAGAGCTGCTCGTACTAGTGTGGGCCACAGGGTCCCTAACATGGCGGTCCCCTTGCTCCGCCTGGCGGCGTCTCCGCCGCCTTGGGGGCTCATCATCATCGCTAGATGATGAGGAGGATGCGGATGACAACAGGAATGTGGGGTCATCCTCATCCTCACTGGGACTCTCGGACTCGGAGGCAAGCTGGGCGTATGCCTCCTCGGCCGAGAACGTCCGGCGGGCCATAGGGGAGTGTGTGTCTGCGTGTATATGTGCGTGTGTGTAACTCTTTATTTGGTGTGCGTGTGTGAGGGGGCACGGGTGTTCACGAACTCACCCTAAAACTAACAGAAAAAAATAAATAAAACTAACTAAAAAAAGGGCAAAAAAGTGAGGAAAAAAAATTCAAAACTGCTGATCAACCGTCCGAAGTTGATCAGCGGTGGGGTGTGCGATGCGCTTACAGTGGCCGGACGCTAAGTGCCGGTCACAGTCAGCGAACTCAAAAAAAAAAAAAAAAATTTTAAAAAAAGCACCCCAAAAAAGGTGGGGGGGGGGGGCGCAAGTGGCAGGGGGAGGGGGGCAAGTGGCAGCACCCCTGGGGGGTCTAGGGTCACACAGCTGTGCTGTGGACCCCAGACACCCTAACTAGGGTGATGCAATAAAAAGTAAAAAAAAACTAACTTTCCCTTTTTTTTCCCTGCCTATCCCAAACTTTCCCTAGCTGTCCCTATGTACCTGATGGGGTGCTGGGGCACAGATCGGGTCCTGGGGGCACAGATCAGGGGTGCTGGCAGCGATGGTGGACACAAGCAGGCAGCTCCTCTCTCCTCCGGCGCTGGAACACAAAAGGAGGAGGAGAGGGGCGCCTGCCTCTTTTGAATCTGCCGCCGCACCGCCCCCTGACCAATCAGAAAGCGATCCTGAGTGGTGATGTCACCATCACCACTCAGGATCGCTGGATGGTGATTGGTGGAGTGAAATCACACCACCATCACCATCCTGTTCCGGGTTATCGGGTCTTCAGAGACCCGAATAACCCGGAAACGCAGAAAACCGCAGGTCTGAATTGACCTGCGGTTTTTTGCGATCGCATACATGGGGGGGTCACCGGACCCCCCGACGCATTTGCCCCAAGTGCCTGCTCAATGATTTGAGCAGGCACGGGGTTCCGATCGCCGCCGGCCGCGCGGCGGTGATTGAAAATGCACAGGGCGTACATGTACGCCCTGTGTCCTTAAGTACCAGGGCACAAGGGCGTACCTGTACGCCCTGTGTCCTTAAGGGGTTAAACCACACCACCTTGTCATACTAGTCAATAAAATGCTCTAAAAGGGTCTAAAAATGTAATAAATGTACTGAAAACCATGTACACCAGTTTATTGGTGTATTTCAATTAGTAAATCTCCCCATTAATTTGGTGCAACCTCATTTCAATGGTGTCTCTGAATCAGAGATATTGAAAGACTGTGTGTACCTAGGGGCACTTGGAGTATTAACGGCTGGGGAATGAGGATTTAGTTCCTTTAGATATACACAGTTTTTTCAGTATATACTGTTTGTCTTTATCCCATCCTTATTATAATTGTCATAAATAGTATACCTCTAGATTAAAGGCTTATAATAATACCATTACCATTCTCAGCTCTCCTGTGTTCTCCCCTCTCCCTTATACTAGTGATAAGCAGGGTGTTTTAGTGGTGATAGAAAATCAGTTCTCACCTCTCCTGTGTTCTCTCCTGTCCCTAATACTAGTGATAAGCAGGGTGTTCTAGTGGTGATAGAAAATCAGGTCTCACCTCTCCTGTGTTCTCCCATCTCCCTTATACTAGTGATAAACAGGGTATTCTAGTGGTGATAGAAAATAACTTCTCACCTCTCCTGTGTTCTATCCTGTCCCTTATACTAGTATTAACCAGGGTGTTATAGTGGTGATAAAATATCAGTTCTCCCCTCTCTTGTGTTCTCTCCTGTCCCTTATACTAGTGACAAGCAGGGTGTTCCAGTGGTGATAGAAAATCTGTTCTAACCTCTCCTATGTTCTCCCCTGTACCTTATATTAGTGATAAGCAGGGTGTTCTAGTGGTGATAGAAAATCAGTTCTAACCTCTGCCATGTTGTCTCCTGTCCCTTATACTGTTGATAAGCAGGGTGTTCTAGTGGTGATAGGAAATCAGTTCTCACCTCTCCTGTGTTCTCTCCTGTCCCTTATTATAGTCATAAGCAGAGTGTTCTACTGGTGATAGAAAATCAGTTCTCACCTTTCCTGTGTTCTCTCCTGTCCCTTATACTAGGTATCTTCATGTTGCTCCAAGGCCCTAAGTTACAATGTCTGAAACGGTGCTGCACATGCTCAGTAGTGAAGAACAGTGGAGAAAATTCACCACTGGGCAATAGGCATGCCTGCAGTCATCTCAGAACTGTGAACAGGAAGACAGCATTAAAGGGGTTGTCTGGGAATAAGCAACTTTTCACAGGTTCCTGCAGCCAGCCTCTGCTATGGAAAGGATCATACTTACCTAGTCCCTGCTGCTCTGGTCTTGCGTACTGGTTCCCATGTGTCCATCTTTCAGTCCACAGCATGTTTTATTTGTCTCTTGCACAGGAATGATCATCTGCTCTGTTGCAGCCAATAACTAGCTTCAGCGGTGGTATGTCTCTTTTGGACTTGTCAGTGCTGAAGTCTGTCATTGGCTGCAGCAGAGCAGATAATCATGACCATGCTCGAGACGAATTAAACAAGCCTCAGACCAAAGATAGACACATGGGAGCCAGTGTGCAGGACCAGTAACTGCGAATAGCAGCTACATATTAATCTTTCCATAGTGGAGGCAGGCTGCAGGCACCTGTGAAAAATAATGTATTCCCACACTCCTGCAGTCGTGTCACCAGGAGGCGTGGCTCAGCAGCGCTTCTCTCCCATTTATTACAGTGACTGAATAATATCACTGTAAAATGACTAATTATTACGAGTATGCATAGAACAAGCAAATATGATACTGATCCAACGCAGACACAGACGGAAAAAATGAAAATGAGATTCAATGACACACAGTTGATATCTCTTGTAGTCTTCTTCTTTGTCTGTTATTTCCATCTGGCTTATGCCAAGATGAAGACCCTTTTCACCTAGACACCTAGGCATCTTTAGCTACTTACTTTTGAAGCATATGAGGCACATTAATTGGTTTTTGAAAGTTTGCAAACCCTTCCGAAGTTTCTATAGTTATGTATATATTTGACCTAAAACAACATCAGATTTTCACACAAGACCTAAAAGTAGATAAAGATGCCCAAATCAAACAAATGGGTCAAAAATATAAGACTTGGTTATTTATTTAGGGAAATAATCCGATATCAAACGTTTGTGAGTGACAAAAGTATGTGAACCTTTAGGATTAGTAGATAATTTGAAAGTCAGGTGTTTTCAATCAATGGGATAAAATCAGTTGTGTTTGGATGACCTTTTTTATTTAAAGAAAATGGATCTATTAAAATCTGAACTTCACAACACATATTTGTGAGTGTATCATGGCACGAACAAAGGATATTTCTGAGGACCTCAGAAGAAGAGTTGCTGATATTCTTAAGATGGACAGATAGTGTATAAATGGGGAGAAGTTCAAGACCATTATTACCATCCCCAGGAGTGGTTGACCAACAAAGATCATGCCAAGAGCAAGGTGTGTAATAGTCCTCAAGGTCACAAAGGAACCCAAGGTAACCTCTAAGCAACTGAGGGCCTTTATCACATGGAAGGACGTTGAACAACAATGGTGTGCATGGCAGAATTGCAAGAAGAAAGCTTCTTAGAGATAAGGTTTATTAGATGACCAGCACAAAGTGAAAGAAAAAAGTATGATTCACACAGCTAGAAAAACATTGAACCCTTTGTGAAAGAATGGCTCAATATTTTTAATAAATATAATAATTACCAATAAAGACCAATTGAAAAAATGATTTTTAGCCCAAAATGGGTAAAATGCAATCATAAAAAAATTGCCTCCGGAGGTGTACATTGCCTTCAAGTATTCTTTGGTTACTACAATGCGTTCTGTACCCTTGTTTATTAAAAACTACTGCACACAAAACATTTCCAACAGTTTGAATACTGACACCAAAACCCTTGTCCAAAGTTTACTAGAATTACTAGCATTGCCGTGTATTTTTGTAACATAGCTTCCAGATTAATAAATGGACACGCCAGACCCAGATTTTCCACAGTTGTATCAAAATAAGTTGTTTAGCAGGGAAGAACATTGGATGGATGGAGCATTTCTGAATTATCTGGTGTATTCATATGAGTTTGCCTGACATGAATAGTCTTTTGTGGTAAACATTAATGAGGGAGTACATAGGAATTATGTGTGGGAGTAGTTTTAAATGACAGACTGTGGTGTATTTTAACGCTTTCGGAGTTGCCACAGTAGTCCATGTATATTATATGGGAAATATTATTTATACTAAATATTTTAGGCCAGAAAAGAAAATCTGTTTATTAACCACTTCCAGGTGGAGCCATTTATCCTCCTTTCTAACCATGCCTAGCTTTGCAAATGTGATATGTCATTTTATGCGGTAATAATTTATCCAAGCGATTCTGAAATTGTTTTTTGTGACGCATTATACTTTAACTCCTTAGTGACCACCAATAGACTTTTATAACGGCAGTCACTAAGTGGCCTTAGCGTCCTAGTCTAAGCGCCGCACGGGTCTCCCGTGCAAAGGAGAGTGGGGAGCTTGGCTCTCCCATTAAAGATACACTCCTGTAATGTTCTTTATTTTATTTTTTACTTTTTTTACTTTTTCCTTGTCAAGTTATCTGACCACCATTAGTAGCCACTATTTTATATATTAAAGTGTGCTCGTTGCCAAGGGCCATTGCTTCTGCTGTATTCGGACATAGAGATGTACAGTAAGATAGGTCAGAAAGCCTTGTAAATTTTTGAGTAAACTGCAGGGAAATTGTTTTGCAATTGTTGACATTATTTAGCATGTTTCATATTAAATAGCTGTGGAGACATATATATTGCATGATAGGACATGTGAAATGAATGCACATAAGAACATAACTTGTGGTTGGTATTCTACAGCTTGATATCCACATTACATGACTACACCTGGAAACTTAATTGTTACCATGTGGGAAAATCATAAGAATTTTAACATATGAAACATAGTTCAGCTGCTACATGATATGGTATGTGAGCAGAGAACAGATGTGACTTCCTGCCATTCTGCAATTATGAATGCCTACATGTCACCAGGAAGATGTTTTCAATTAATTAAAGAATAACTTAGGGAGGATCAATCTTCTTTAACTTTGTTTTACACTTGGCTCATGGGACTCTTGTATATTTTATTAAAGAAGTCGGGTGTGATTCAGCAGTTTGTCCAGGAACTAACAGTGATTCCTGAGCCTCCAATTCACGTCATACACATCCTTAAGTAGAGTAAGATCACCATAGAGCATCCTTATCCCCCCAACAAATATGAGAACACAGATGTCTGTGATCTATGCATTTTTATTTGTTTTCTAAACAGGGAAGTTTGAGCATGGGAAAGGTCATTAATCACTTCCAGACACATAACTTTTAAAATAAAAAAGGGAGGTACATTTCTAACACTAAAGGGGTATTCTGGTAAGTAAAACGTATCCATTGGATTGGGTATAACTAACTAATCATCAGGGTCCTGTACCTCTGGGGGGTCAAGCATTGGGGTCCAACCTTCAGCCCTCCAACTGCAAAACCGCAACTCCCAGCATGCCTAGACAGTCTACAGCTATTGGGGCATGCTAGAAGTTGTAGTTTTGCAACAGCTGGAGGTTTAGCATCCCTGTGATAGAGGACTGCCAGAAATAGCCAAGCACTGTTAATAGTGAATACAGTACAGTTACATCTAGTAAGTTAACTATTAGGTTATGCTTTCTCGGATGGGAGTGGTCCACTTTCCCTTTTCTTCTCCATCCAACCCAGACTGCTCTGACTCAGTAACAACCATATTGCTGGGTTGTTACGAAATGTTTTTTTACCTTCTTGTGCCTGCTCTTACATTTTAAGGATTGGTGAGTGCCACTACCTTTTCCTCTATAAATGTATCTTGATACTGGACTTTGCTTTGAGCTGAGCACCACATTACTATCACTTTATTAGGCTCTTTTGTCCAGAGCTTGCAGTTGGATTCAGACAGTGGCACTTTATTTTTCTCCTCTATCCACATGTTATAGATTTTATATTAATGCTAAGGATATGTGAGGTCTGACAGTATCAGATCACTGAAAATTATGAATAGGAATAACGTTTCAAGGTAAAGCCTAAAAGGAAACCTGTCACCATGATTTTGCGCATAGAGCTGGGGACATGGGCTGCTAGATGGCCACTAGCACATCTGCAGTACCCAGGTCCCATAGCTCTCTGCGCTTTTATTGTGTTAAAAAAACGTTTTGATTGATATGCAAATTACCTGATATGAGTCCTGTAGCCGGAGATGAGTCAAGCGGAAAGGAGCCCAGCACCGCCCCACGTCCTCCGAATCTCCTCCTTGCTGGCTGACGTTACAGAGCTGGAGCGCCGAAATCTCGCGATGCGCGAGCTAGCGCATGCGCAGTGTCGGCATCATGTTCATTCCCTGTACTGGCATCAGCACAGGGAACGAACTACGCATGCGCTAGCTCGCGCATTGCGAGATTTCGGCGCTCCAGCTCTGTGACGTCAGCCAGCAAGGAGGAGATTCAGAGGACACGGGGCGGTGCTGGGCTCCTTTCCGCTTGACTCATCTCCGGCTACAGGACTCATATCAGGTCATTTGCATATCAATCAAAACGTTTTTTTTTAACACAATAAAAGCGCAGAGAGCCATCTATGGGACCTGGGTATTGCAGATGTGCTAGCGGCCATCTAGCAGCCCATGTCCCCAGCTCTATGCGCAAAATCAGGGTGACAGGTTTTACACTGAATGACTTACATCATATAAAGTACCTAATGACAATAAATCAGAATTGCAGACCACCAGTCATCAAAGTGTTGAAGGCTATTAAAATCTACTGTAAGGATTTTAGGAATTTCTGTGTGGGCTGTTTGACATTTCTGAAGATCTTACAGTGCAGATGTTGAAGTTTATGAATGGAGGTCATGGTGTTTAATAGAGGAATGTTACAAGATTCAAAAGGGTGATATCAAATGCTGCCAGATATGTTTGTTGATACTATTGAATGAGAGAGACATAGAACATATGCCATGAAATTAAAAAACTAAAACTGTTAGACCTCTTTTACATGTCCGAGTCTGTGATTGCATCCATCACAGAGTTTAGTGGTTCATCCGTGAGGATATCTGTCAAGCATCTGTGTTTGGTCCGTGTGTCTGATTATTGCCCTCAATGTGTCATCCGTATTCTATATGTACTGAAAATGAGTTTCCATCTCCCACCAATATTCCATGGAAATCAGTGACAGAACATGGATTCCAACCTTGTTGACTCACTGGTTTTTCACTTACCCAGAGACTTCAATGGGCGTGTTTGGTCCATATCACGGACCAAAGTAATGCATCCATGTAGTTTTTCCAGTGATCCATGTTTAGTATAAAATCACTGATGTGCAAGTAAACACATTCAAATCAATGATTGTCTGTGCTATCCATAGAGAACACGGACAGCACATGTCAGTGATGCACTGATATGTGAAAGAGACCTTAACCAGCAGTACATGTATGGCAGATGTCCGGACTTGGCGTTCTCTCAGGTGCTGAGTGCATGCATAGCCCCTGAGTCCCTGCTGTTTTACACAGCAGACATCAGGAGGCAATGTCTGTGATCGGTGATAACTCTGACTCCTGTCGGTCATGTGAGAGCCAATCCCCTGCTCCCTGTCCATCCTAAGGCCCCTTAGTGACTGCTGTAAAAAGACATATAGGTGGTCACTGAGGGGTAAAAATATATATATATATGGCTCTCAGAATATGGTGACAGAAGAACAAATAATAAAAAAAAATGTTTGGCTTGATTTTTCATAGACTGGCTTTTACTGGTGTATGCGTCGTTATTAATTAGGAGAGCAGCCTTCAGCAGTTCATGCACCTGAAAACTGTTTTAAAAAATAAATGTGGCAGGGTTGTTGGCCCCGCCATGCCCCCTTTTCAGAAAAAAGTAGTAAAGGTGGCAAAGAAATGCCACTTGCGCAAAAATGTTTGCACATATGGTGTTTAAAAAGTTGCTAACTCACAGTTTGAGACACTTTCACAACAGAAAACTGGTGAAAATAATGATAAATTAAGTTTTATGTATTTATTATGTAAATGTGGTAAAACATTTCAAAAAGATCCAAATTTATCACTGTAATTATACTGACACACAAAATAAAAGGAACATATTATTTGTGCTGCACAGTGAATTGTGCAATATTTTTAACATAAACACAGTGAAATAGCTGTTTTGCATTTCAATAAGTTATATGAACCTTAAAGTGGTGCCACTAATCACTCAAAAAACAAGCCCTCATATAACTTCATCAGCAAAAAATGTAATCGAGATACTGTAGCTCTAGGATCCTGACCAATAGGCTAGAATGAAAAATATTGCTTCATTCTAAAGACCCAAAATAGTCCAGTCCTGAAGGGGTTAAATAGCCTTCTTATGTAAACTATATGCTATATTCCCATACAAGAAACAATGATACTGTTACTGAGCTGCTTTTTTGGTAAAATTACGAGTACTGTTTGCACAATGTAGCCAATAGCTGCCTCACTTCCTATTCCACGTTTCTGCTGACTGTGTATCTTGAGGAATTCCTTTGGAGCGCAGACTTCTCATTTTATTTCTGTGAGAAACTTAACTCTGAGTAATGTGTTTTCAGCTGCATTGGTGATTTATATGGAAATGGAAAGTTAAATCATTGAGAAGGAACATGGGAAAATTACTATAACAAGTCAAGGTCTTGCATGCTTCGTCCCACAAAAAGCATAAAATCAGTGCCATGTGTGGTCTTCCAGAACATCAATTTTAAAAAAAGTTAATGGGAAATAACGCAAATGTTGTGATATACATGTAAAAATCCATTCACAAAATAGGCCATTGCTTATACTATGACTAAACAGTACCAGCATCCATGGGGTGTTGACGTTTCCAATGGCCTTTATTAAAGGGGTTGTCCACTTTTTTCTATTCATGACTTATCCTCAGGATAGGTCATCAGTATCATATTGGTGAGGGTCCAACCCCTGCCAATAAGCTGTTTGAAGAGAAAGCAGCACGTATACAAGCGCTGCTTTCTCTTCTCTGTTTACCTGCTCGCCATCGCAGCTGCAGTGGCAAGCAGTGTCATTACATCTAAGTCGTCCCATTCACTTCTATGGGACAGCTCCCGTTTGTTCAAGTAAATATGATGGAGCTGTCCCATAGATGCCATAATTGTAATGACACTGCTCTCCGCTCCAGTTACGACGGCGAGCAGGTAAACGGAAAAGAGAAAGCAGTAGTCATACGAGCGCTGCTTTCTCTTCAAATAGATGATTGACGGGGGTGCTGGGAGTCAAGACATCTTACAATATTTGTCCCTAACTTATTATGAGATAAGTAGGTTGGGCAGCAAATATGAGAATGCATTTAAGCATGTACAGTAACACTGAATAATTAACAAAATAGTTTGCTGTAATCTTAAAGGTGTTGTTAAGATTTAAAAAACATTACTTCTTTCTTCCAAAAACCACACCACACCTGTACAGAGTTTGTCTGTATTATTGCAGCTTAGCTCCATTCACTTTAACCTCTTATATATAATGCTGTGATCTGAGGTTTAAAAATAGAGCCCACACAGAAGCTTTACAAGCACCATAGCCGCTGGGTGTATGCTGTTTTACACAGCAGACACTCAGAGGCAATGTCTGTGATTGTCAATAACGCTGGTCACAGACATTTGTAGCCTCAGATGCCGTGGTCAATTGCATGGTTCAATTCTGTGGTAATTTAGAATTTTTTTCCACCTCTACATTGTATGCAGTAATAAATAGTGCCATTAGAAATGACCACTTGCCCCACAAAAACAAGCCCTTATATGGCTATGTGAATAAAAAAAATAAAAAGTTATAGCTCGTTGATTGAGTAAAAAACTAAAGCAAAAGAAAAACAGGAAATAAATGCATCAGGAAGGGGTTAATACATATACATCATGGTCAGCTCTCATGCATCAGCATCAGAAGTTTGAAAATGAACATCTAAACAAGCCTGATGTATTTTGGAAACAAGTGCGGTGGACCAATGAGGTTAAAAGAGAACTCTTTGGCCACAATGAGCAAAGGTATGTTTAGAGAAAAGGGGCACAGCATTTCATGAAAATAACACCTGTCTAACTATTAAAGGGGTTATCCAGGAATTAACATTGATGGCCCATCCTAGGCCTCATCAATATTTGATAGGCAGGGATTGCGGCAGCTCTCTGTAACAGAGAATTGGCGACGGTGCCGGACTTTATCTGATAATGACCTATCCTGAGGATCGGTTATCATTATCCATTCCTGGATAAGGCCTTTAAGCATGGGGGTTGATTAATCATGCTTTGGAGTTGTGTTGCAGACAATGGCATGGAGAACATTTCATATGTAGAGGGAAGAATGGATTGAATGAAATTCCAGCAAATTCTGGAAGCAAACATAACACCAACTGAAAAAAAGCTGAAGTTGGAAAGAGGATGGGTTCTACAAATGGATCATGATCCTAAACACAACTCAAAATTCACAACAGACTACCTCAAAAAGTGCAAGCTAAAGGTTTTACATGGCCCTCAAAGTCCCCTGATCTGGACATCATTAACAATCTATGAATAGAGTTTAAGAGAGCAGTGCATGCATGATGGCCCAGGAATCTCACAGAACTGAAAGACTTTTGCAAGTAAGAATGGATGAAAATCCCTCAAACAAAAATTTAAAAACTGTTGGCTGGCTACAAAAAGTGTTTACAAGCGTGATACTTGCCAAAGGGGGTGCAACTAGGTAGTAACCATGAAGGGTAACAAATAAAGAAATAGGCTTGAAGCCCATTTCTTTTTTTGTTATTTTAAAAGTGTAAAATATTAAAATATCGTTTTTACTTAAAATACAAAGGGAATGTGTCATCTTTAGCTTTGTCTTTTGGAGATCATTTCATCTTCAACTTGCTTAATTGTTCACAGTAACAGTAATTTTGACCAGTGGTGGCCAGACTTTTGCATGCCACTGCACTTTCTCCAGATTGGACATGCTGCCCTTTTCTACACAATGTAATGGCATGTTTGACAGAAATATTTTTCTAATTACCTGCTCAAATTTTTACAAGCTGCTGTTAATTCATGGATTTACATGGCCATTTATGCACCAGTTTCTAAGCTGCCTGTTCATTATATATTAGTGTGACCAAAACTATTATTAGGCATGTTCATCCAATGACATCAGATGGCTCCACTCAATTTGAGAACACTTTACAATGAAAAATGAATGTAATGCTACCCACCTGAATTCTTGTTATTGACCATGGAAATTCCATATCCCATTTCAGTCTCCCTAGCCATAAGTTCACATGAAAAAGTCACGTGAGTTCAACTCCTCTAACTGCATTAACAAAACTCTGGGGGGGTTCTCCTTTTTTATCTGTTAACATGTTTTCGCTACATGTTACTTGATGTTTTCATTTTTTGTATTATTTGATACTGCATTATTTATTATTAAATGAATTTATAATACACATTTGAATGCATACTGTAATGCTATTTTCAGAGTTCATTTGGAAAATAAAAATAAACATTTTGGGAAACTGATTGCTATGGGCAACGAAGCCAGTTTTCCTTTACACTAGTTTTGATAAATCTGCCCCTATATGTTCTCAGTCTACCTAGTATAGGTGTTTAACTAACCATCTGAATACAGCTAAAAAAAGGCTATACTGACATATAGTGGCCTGAAAGAGCTCAAAATGACACTTTTTTGTCAGATAAATGGGGGCTTATGGATATGTTTGATATAGGCACTGTAACTAACTCGTACATAGGGCAATGAGGAACTCACTATATTTACTGTAAAGAGAAAAAAGATTTGCATTTGTCCAAAACAGGACATATCCGAATCTACCATCACTAGTATTGACCATGGAGATGTCTACCACAGTTAGCAAGCATGTTTTCCCACAGTTTTACATTAAAAAAGAAAAAGAATGGGTCATTGCACATAAAGTGTAGAACAGTTGCCTTTCTTCTGACGAAGATCACATCTTTACCAGAGTTTTAGACCTTGTTCTTTTTTATGTGAACTTGTGAATACAGAGAGATTTCCTGTAACTTCTGAATGTTTAAATGGTCTATCTGCTGTCACTGGTTCATTCGTGTTTAGTTGTTCTGGACTTGGTCTTGTCATCAATACATAGCTAGCTTTATGGCCCACTTACACGGGCTGAGCCTACAATTATCGGTAATGAACCGTTCATTTCCGATAATTGCCTGCTTATCAGAGGAGGTGAGATTGACCATCTCCTCTGTATGGGAAGATGTATGGGGTTCAGCGATCACTTGTCTGATTGCTCATTCCCATAGAGAATCATTGCTTCTGGGCAGCAGATCACTGTTCACACAGAAACAATGATTTATGTGTCCACATGAACAATGTTTTCAACCGATGAACGAGTGTTTGTTGTTTTATCGTTTGATCCATGACACCTTTAGACCACAACAGGCATTCGTAGAAACATTTGTTCCTTATTATGAGCCCAAGAATCGTCTTGTGTAAAGAGACCTTTAGGCTTTGGAATTAAAATAGACATGGGTTGTAACATATTTTCCCATCCTCTATGGAAAATGGAGAGTGTAAATCAGCTAACATCATGGTGATGGTATGGTGACAGTGTGACTGTATGCTAGCTAACCTCCAAACTGCGTGTAATACCCCAAAAGTTGTTTTAGTTAACTTGTGATTGTATTATGACTGTGTTGTTTCACTTTGTACTTGTGTTTGAAGTTGTTTTACATCAAACTCTGTAGGAAATTTAGCTCAAAGCCATATTTTCAATCTGCTGTGTATAAGAGTCGTGTGTGGTCTGCTGAGATAGACCAGCATTACTGCTTTATTTAAAGGACAGAGAAGCAGTACTTTGTCAGAATGAAAATGGAAAATAGAGTGGTTGAGGCTGACGTACAGCAAGTTAATGAATTTGCCCCACTTTGCATGGGAACTGCTCTGCTCTTTTTATGAAGATGGCTGACTTTTGTGTCCAGATCTAGAATACTTAAAAGAATGTATCTCGATTGTATAATGATTGCTTTTACCACATTTAATTCCCTGAGTAAAAGGTTGTCACATATCTTTATATGAAGGTTAATTAGTTTTGCCTCAAAATAATCCCATTTCCGTTTTCATTTTCCTGGAGGGATTTTTTTTATTTCACATCCGCAGTGACTCAGTCATTTGAGTATTTCTTATTTTGAGAATCTCGCTATGATTCTGTACACTGGCAATGTTTAAAATTTCATTAGGGAACACTTTTGGTAGAAAAGAATGTTCTCACAAATATCAAGCCCAGGACAGATGTACTGTAGCCCTTGGAGCTTCCAACGCCTGCTGACAGAAAACATCTGCTGGATATTTTGTGAGTGCCTGAGAACCCTCCCACACACTACTACAAAACAATTGGCAGAACCGCTTTCTCAGTGTCTTACTGAGATTTGCGTCTTCAAAACAGGTGTATGATTTTGCAAGAAATTCCTTGGAGCACCTGTGAAAAATAAATCTGATGTATTTATGTATTCCATTACTGTGCCATCATCTTTTTATGACCAACATGTCCTTGTAAATACATTTTTGAATGGAATTAGGAAGACTGGACATTCCAAGTAGCATACTATGCCTAGCAGTTGTTGTGTTATGAATCATCAAAACAGTGATGCACCGTGAATGGGAACATTTTTCCACAGCTAGCAACATAGTTAAAAAGCTCTAAAATACTAAAAAGACTTTAGTGATCAGTAATTGGCAGTTTTTTGGTGTCAAAGCCAGACCTTCCTATATATTTTCTATTCTTTTTGAAGCCACTGCTGGAATTGACTCAAAAACTGCATTAAAAACTGTAGTGGTATTTAACCCCATCACTACTGAGCCACTTTTCACCTTAAATCCCAGGCCGATTTTTGCAAGTCTGACGTGTCATTTTATGTGGTAATAACTTTAAAACACTTTTACTTATCCAGGCCATTCTGAAATTGTTTTCTCGTTACACATTGTACTTTATGACAGTGGTAAAATTGAGTAAAAAAAAAATCCATTTTTATTTATAAAAAATACCAAATTTACAAAAAAAAGTTGGAAACATTAGTAAATTTCAATTTCTCTACTTTTATAATAGATAGTAATAACTCCAAAAATAGTTACTACTTTACATTCTCCATATGTCTACTTCATGTTTGGATCATTTTGTGAATGCCATTTTATTTTTTGGGGACGTTAGAAGGTTTAGAATTTACAAGCAAATCTTGAAATTTTTCAGAAAATTTCCAAAACCCACTTTTTAAAGACCAGTTCAGGTCTGAAGTCACTTTGTGAGGCTTACATAATAGAAACCACCCAAAAATGACCCCATTTTTGAAACTACACCCCTCAAGGTATAAAAAACTGATTAATTTACAAACTTTGTTAATTGGAAAATAAAGATGAAATTTCAGAATTTTACTTTTTGGGCAGATTTTCCATTTTAATCATTTTTTTTCACTAACAAAGCAAGGGTTAACAGCTAAACAAAACATTATATTTATTGCCCTGATTCTGTAGTTTACAGAAACACCCCATATGTGGTCGTAAACTGCTGTATGGGCAGACGGCATTGAGCAGAAGGAAAGGAACTCCATATGGTTTTTGGAAAGCAGATTTCACTGGGATAATTTTAAGCTGCCATGTCACATTTGAAGAACCCCTAATGCACCACTAGAGTAGAAACTCCAAAAAAAGACAGTTTTGGCAGTTTTGTTGGTACTATTTTAAGGTACACATGATTTTTTTGATTACTATTTTGGGGTGCATATGACTTTTTGATCGATTTTCTTCTTTTTTTTTTTTTTACATTTAACACAGTAAAAGCATTTTTGACAGTGTTTACCTGAGGGGTTAGGTCATGTGATATTTTTATAGAGCTGGTCGATACGAACGCGGCGATACTTAGTATATCTACTTTTCTTTTTTTCCCTATTTTTTATTTAAAAAATTTACTATATTTTGGGAAAAGAATGCTTATATTTTTTTTACTTGAAACTTAAAATAGATATTTTTTGAAAACTTTTTTTTTTTACTTTTTTTCACTTTTACTTTTATACATTTTTAGTCCCACTCTGGGACTTCAACTTTTGGGGGTCTGATCCCCTTTACAATGCATTACAATAAGTCTGTATTGTAATGCATTGGCTGTAACTGTATTACACAGTGTAATACACTTACCCTAAGTTCACACTTGCGCGTTTTACAGCGCGTTCCTACGCGCTGTAAAACGCGCAACACATGAAAACCAATGCTTCCCTATGGGGCTGGTTCACATTTTCGCGTTTTACAGCGCGTTTGAACGCGCTGTAAAACGCCCGACGCTCAAACAAGTACAGGAGCTTTTTTTGGCGCGTTTGACGCGCGTTTGGGCCATAGACTCTTTGGACAACACTGCTGTCAATCACCCAAACGCGCGTCAAACGCGCGTTTACTATTACAAGAAACGCGCATAAAAATGCGTGACAAAATCGCGCATAAAAACGCGCGTTTGCGAAACGCTTAGGTGTGAAACCAGGGTTACAGCCTGCTTGCTTGTTTGGCAAACTCCCCTTCTTGGGCTGGATCTCACAGGCTCTCCCGGAAGGAAGGCAGCGACGATGCCTAAAGAAGGTATCGGGCTGCCTTCCCTGCAAAGGGGTCCCCGTCACAGCAGCGCGGGGACCCCATAAACACCGGCACCCGTGAGGATATCGCATGTGTCGCGGTCAGCGCTGACCACGGCCATGCAAGGGTTAATGCGCCGGTGTTTTCACCGATGCCGAAGCATACAGCAGGGGTCCGGCTATCAGTTACAGCCAGACCCCTGTCTCTGACCGGCTGGCGTAGCTCCTGCCCAATCAGCACGCTGTACCTGTACTGCGCTGGGATTTCTGTTCTGCATTTCTGCGCCGTACATGTACTGCGCTGGTATCCTAAGGGTTAAAAAAAAATGCTGTGTGTGAAATTCACCTTAAAAATAAATAGTGGGGTGATTAATCAACAGATTTGCAGCATTTTTTTTTTCAAGTTGCAATTTGCAAGCAAATTTGAAAAAAGTCACAAATTGTATTTTGCTTTTTGCATTGTACCGTCTGTCAATTTAAAAAAATTTGAGTGGTGTACAGGGAAATCTTTAGATAGATATATTGATAAAGCCAGAAAATGAAGCAGATTTGTCAATAGCAGGCATACTGTAGATTTATTTTCAGACTTTAGGACAGTCTAATGTGGCACATTTTACTCCAATATACCTTAGTTTAAAGGGGGTGTTCACTTTTGGGTGGGTGATTTGGCAAACTCCCCTTCTTGGGCAGACCTGCAGGAATTCTTACCTGTTTCCTGGTGCTGACTCCTGATTATTCTCTTCCCAGCCTCAGCTGCTCCTCTGTGCTCCCAAGATGTATGCTTCCATTTTCACGAGGCTGCAGCCAATTGCTGGTCACAGCTTGACCTGTTTCCCTTGTGTTATACGTTGCACAAACCCTTTATTTTTTTTTATTTTCCAAAATGAAATGATAGACAGTGAACTATTATAGACTATAAAGACATTGAAAGAGTTTATGGCTTTCAACTGGTTTGAGGAGACTTTGAAGAGATTTTATTCAAGAAGAACATGAGCTGGTCTTTCCATGATGGTCTTTCTGCATTTATGCACAAACATGATAATGATTTTCCTACAGAATGCAATGGGGAAATAAATGATAAATAATTTTTTTAAAATGGCAAAAGCAAATTTTTATATGTAATATGAATGATTTGTAAGAGCAGATGCCATGAACAAAATGTGCATTTATACATATTAGAAATAAACTTTTCTACATTTCAGCAATATTCTATTTACTGAATGCAATCTACAGTGGTAAAAAGTCTACAACTGCTAAAAATTGCTATTCAACAATACCCTGAAAATGTCTGCAATAAATTTTCAACTTCACAAACAAGAGACAATCCTCATGTTGTGTACATGAATTATTATAACATGCGCTTGAACTGTGTCATTGGAATCTTATGGGGCAATTTATCATGAGAGTAATATTTGAAGTCAGTTATCCTTCAGTCTGCATTAGAGTACTTTGCATCAAATTGATCAAATAAAACATGTTTATTAAATTTTCGACATCTTTAAATTTAACACTACTCCAGTTTTCAGCACCACCGCTCTACTGGAGTGGCTTTGAGATTTTATTATAAAGTCCCAGTCATAAATCTGGAGTGAAACACACTAGTATGTACGGGTGAAGTACTGTAGTATGTACGGGTGACTTGCATTATTCCTTCCCATGTGCATAACCTTACATTTGTCAGTGTTAAACCTCATTTGCCACTTCTCTGCTTAAGCCTCCAATCTATCCAGATCCCTCTGTAGCAGTATAGTGTCCTCTTCTGTGTTAATTACTTTACACAGTTTAGTGTCATCTGCAAAAAAATTATATTTTACTATGCAAGCCTTCTACAAGATCATTAATAAATATATTGAAGAGAATAGGGCCCAATACTGACCCCGGAGGTACTCCACTAGTGACAGTGACCCAATCTGAGTGTGTACAGTTAATAGCCACCCTATGTTTTCTATCACTGAGCCAGTTACTTACCCACAGCCAGTTACTTATCCTTGTGACAGATTCCCTTTAATAAAGTACATGCCTCTGCTCCAACTGTGTTAGCAAGGACATTTCTGATCAATATCATCACCTTTACATAGGTACCATATTAAGCTGGCTGTATACATCAGATATCTGCCATCAGATAGCTATTTCTCCCGGCCACCCACACCTAAGAACATTCACAACTAACCTGGTTGACTATAAGCCACTGCCAGACACCTCAGGAGGCAGCTTACGTCAGTCTTTTTTAGAACATAGTATCTAGCAAGTGCTGTCAACATTGTGTATGTGAATGCCACCTTTACAGATATACTCTTTGAAATTCTAAAAATTTGGGTCTTTTATTTTACTCTGGAAAATATATACAATTATTAACGATATTGGTAGAGTAAATAATCCATTTGGTCTTCATCAGCCCTCCACTCACTGTCTGTACTTGTGTTCCTGTGTATGAAACATTCTGTCTCACACTAGCTCCTTATCTTATCTGCTTTGGTTTATTTTTGTTGACAGTCAATGGCAAGGGATCTGGCTGTACCCTCTGATTGATTTCTGCATGCAGTGTAGTATAGAACCTCCCAGTCCCTCTCTACTCACTTATCAACACAGAGAAGGTCTGTGTACTATGCTCTTATTCAAGCCATGTACAGAAATATGAGCTTGAATGCTATACAAATTGGCTTTATATTAAGATATGGAAAGGACTACACAGAGATTACTATTAGGGTGACAGTGTAACTTGACCAACTGATCAAGCTACATGATATTGACTGATGCAATATTGACTGTATTGGGACTATCTCATGCAGTAATAGAAACATCTTACTACAGTGTGATCGATGTTTGGCTATATACTGTATTTGGTGGAGAAATCAAAAAGATCCAGCTGTAAGGTGACATCACAAACAGAATGACAGAAGCAGGAAATTACTGTCATTATAATTCTTAGGGTACTTTCGCACTAGCGTCGCTGGATTCTGGCAGGCAGTTCCGTTGCCGGAACTTTCTGCTGGGTCCTGCAATCTGTATGCAAACGGATACCATTTGTAGATGGATCCGGATCCGTCTCACAAATGTATTGCAATACCAGATCAGTCTCTTCGGTTGTCATCTGGAAAAACGGATCCGGTAGTTATCTTTTTCACATTTTTAAAGGTCTGCACATGCGCAGACAGCAAAACCAGTTCCGTTTTTCCAGAACACTTAGGGCCGGATCCGGCATTAATGCATTCCAATGTAAAATAATGCCGGATCCGGCATTCCGGAAAGTGTTCCGGAATTTTGGACGGAGAAAATACTGCAGCATGCTGCGGTATTTTCTCCGTCCAAAAACCGTACAGTGACTGAACTGAAGACATCCTGATGCATCCTGAACGGATTGCTCTCCATTCAGAATGCATTAGGATAAAACTGATCAGTTTTTTTCTGGTATTGAGCCCCTAGGACGGAACTCAGCACCGGAAAAGAAAAACGCTAGTGTGAAAGTACCTTTAGAGGAGTTGTCACCAGATTATGCCTATCTCCTAAATGACAACTCTGCCTAGTTTTCAGGGCATCTGGCAGAACTGGGTGAGTTCAATAGTCCTGTGGGTTCAATAATGAAATCTTTTTGTTGTTGCATTTTATCATCTATAGCAGGCGATGCGTACATTTGCATCTCCTTTGACAATATACAGTATATATACATTTTTAAAACAAATATATTTGTGTCCTCTGTATGGCCAAAACTGGTGTGAACTAACATAGAAACATAGAAACATAGAATGTGTCGGCAGATAAGAACCATTTGGCCCATCTAGTCTGCCCAATATATCTGAATCCTATGAATAGTCCCTGGCCCTATCTAACCTGTCATGAAAACATTTGTTTCCTGCATTGTTAAAACGTCACAGTCTCAAAAATTGGAATTTGTATCACTCCATAACCAGACGTGAAAGAAAAAATTGTGTTTAGTCAGCACATCCCAATGTACAGGTTCACGTCGCCATGGCTGAAAGCACAAAAGCAGAAACAAACACAATGCCACAGCACTCTGCATACACATTAATAAAAATATATAAAATAGTCTCATGCTCACTAAATTTTGTACAAAATCATTTGCGCCTGTCAGCCCCAGCAAGGCGATCTCTTTAGGACAGCAACTTACGCTAAATACTACCTCTGCTGGTGCCATACTGGCCATTAAATTCAGGTTCCACATGCATGCTGATCCCACTGACACACAGGCACAAATGATTTTGTACAAATTGTATTTGTCAAGAATCTCACGTTTATATAATGAGCATAGCATTGGCACTAGTATATTTTCTATAGTGAGCATGGCACCATTTTATTGTGTTAGTTCTTTTGACTCCATAACCAGGGTCTAAATGTAATCCAAACCTAACCATTTCACGGCAGAAACTATCCTATTTGAATTGTCCTATTCACTTAGGTAATGTGTCTGATTGGGGCCCCTGCCAATCACAAGAACAGGGACTTTGTGTTCCCACGTTTGAATGGAGGGGCAGCCACTAATGCCCAGTGCCACTTCTTTCAACTGTTTTGGACTGCCAGAGAGAGCAGTGTACAAGCGCACAGTTATCTACAGCAGTCCCATAGAGGTGAATGGAGCAGTAATACGCATACATGACTGCCCCTCCATTCAGATGGGGGAACACAAGACATCCATTCTCATCTGTGGGAGCCAAAGCAGAAACGTATTCCCTCTCCTGTGGATAGTAGATAAGTGTTTTAGGGACACAACTCCTTTAAATACTGGATTGTCATGGCAGTCAAAACACATACACATGTTACACATGTTTCCATTTCTACATCTGGGAAAGACATGATATTTCAGTTTTGGAACCAGTTTAATCCTTGTTTAGAACTGCAGTTTCCTATCTGAAAGGCATAGCCTAACAATTGTGTAATTTCTTTAAGCACGCAGTTGAAAAGTGTTACAGCATTCAGTTCCACCCGACATGTTTCGCCAGCAACCTGGCATCTTCATGGTTATTGACATTCACTGCCCATACCCCTGAAGAAAAACATGTCAAGGGCAAAGAGTGATGGAGTCATTTATTCAGACTGGCATATTAGACCCTGCACTGGAACTTGATATGCCTAAGTCATGTAGAGGCACCGAACTCTACATGACATAGGTCCATGTTCTGGTGGCGTGCAACAGCCTTAAATGTACACCAGCTCCCTTGCTGGCTTAGAGTTAAATCATTTTCTATAAAAAAAACTGGCAGACAAAAAATTTTATGGTTGGGCCTGACTGACCGCCTTCTTCCCTGCCCACACCACACCCGTTTTTTAGGACTGGCGTACATGACGTGGAAGGGGAAGAAGATGCAGATTTTTCTGCAAATCACCCTTGCGACAAAATCTGTGCCAAATATACACCAAAAAGTGGAGTATATTTGGTCATAAGTGACCCCCTGAATATTTTTAAGTGTGCAGAGGCGCATTGGGCAGCTAATGTATCATAGATATTGAGTAGTCAGCAAGAGTAAGGGAATAGCAGGACTGTACACTGCTATATCCTATCAGACAAATATATCTGATAGCGGGCAGCAACAGTGTGCTATCTGCCCTGTATTCATATTATCGCCCATAGATTTTATAGAATTAAATAAAGAAAACATTTTAATATACTAAAATGGCAATTGTAAAAAGTGTTAGTTTAGTAGTCTTAAACTAATTGTAGTAAAAAAGAGAATAAGGGCTCACACACATGCACATACATGATTGTATGATAGTTTTATACATACGCTTTGAGCTTTAGAGAATCCTAATACAATCCTTATAAAGTTCTGTGGGGCCCTATGATACCTCTGCATGCCACTGTGGAATGCTCCATCAGATGTCAAAATACATACAGTACAGAGGCACCATACAGCAGGAAATGGTGTGCCAACAGATCTGTAGTATGGTGCCACTGGGATTCCATGTGCTCGTCTGGTGCAGACAGATTTGCCATGTGCATGGGGCCAAAATCTAACAGGGATAGTGCCACAGTGAGTACTGTTTTTCATATGCATTTATATGCTTGTGCCAGAATGGGGAACCATCCTGTAAGAGCAGCTCCCAATTTGGCAGAACCAGCACACCCATACATAACATCATCATTCATTTAAATGATTGCCTTGTAATAATAGTATAATAGGGGGCACTGTAGGAGACATGGAAGCCTAGCCATAGCAATTGCAGCCAATTGCCAGAGGGCAGAAAAGCCAGCTGCAACTCTTCTTTTTAAAAAGGGGTTGTCTTTGTGAGACAACCATGGCAGCAAAGAACAAAAATCTATGAATAAGGGTCCATTCACACGTTTGTGTGTGTTTTGTGGATCCGCAAAACATGGACATCGGCGATGTGCGTTCCGCATTTTGCGAACCGCACATCGCCGGCACTTAATAGAGCAGCACGAAATGCCAGCAGAATGCTTGGATGTATAGGGAGAGGTATAAGCAGTAGAAAGAGTGAAGTGCTTATGCCGCTGTACAGAACACTGGTGAGACCTCACTTGGAGTATTGTGCGCAGTACTGGAGGCCATATCTCCAGAAGGATATTGATACTCTAGAGAGAGTTCAGAGAAGAGCTACTAAACTAGTACATGGATTGCAGGATAAAACTTACCAGGAAAGGTTAAAAGACCTTAATATGTATAGCTTGGAAGAAAGAAGAGACAGAGGGGATATGATAGAAACTTTTAAATACATAAAGGGAATCAACTCGGTGGAGGAGAGCATATTTAAAAGAAGAAAAACTACCACAAGAGGACACAGTTTTAAATTAGAGGGGCAAAGGTTTAAAAGTAATATCAGGAAGTATTACTTTACTGAAAGAGTAGTGGATGCATGGAATAGCCTTCCTGCAGAAGTGGTAGCTGCAAATACAGTGAAGGAGTTTAAGCATGCATGGGATAGGCATAAGGCCATCCTTCATATAAGATAGGGCCAGGGACTATTCATAGGATTCAGATATATTGGGCAGACTAGATGGGCCAAATGGTTCTTATCTGCCGACACATTCTATGTTTCTATGTTGTCCGCAACTTCGGACAAGAATAGGACATGTTCTATTTATTTGGGGGGGGGAACGGAATTGTGGACCCAGAAGTGCGGGTCTGCAATTCTGGTACTCGGGCAGCACATCGTGCTGCCCCATAGAAATAAATGGGTCCGCATATATACACTACTCACAAAAAGTTAGGGATATTTGGCTTTTGGGTAATATTTATGGAAAACATGAAGGGCCAGATTTATTATTACACTTACATCTTACTCCACTTTTACATGTCCAAAGTCAGATCTATTAATAGTCCTTTAATACTGTGATAAATGTGGTTTGACAGTAGCAGTTTATCCTTCAGTAAGTGGTTTTACAAAAGTCGCATGTCTTTACGAAAAAGTTGCATGTTCTATTGAAAAGTCACATAAGATAAGCATGGTCCTCACGTCACCTCTAAACCCGAAAGAGAAGACGTCATCGGCGCAGGCGCACTGAGGAAAATTACCCAAAATTTGGAAAAGATTGCAAGTTTCAATTTCTCTACTTCTATAATACATAGTAATACCTCCAAAAATAGTTATTACTTTACATTCCCCATATGTCTACTTCATGTTTGGATCATTTTGGGAATTATATTTTATTTTTTGGGGATGTTACAAGGCTTAGAAGTTTAGAAGCAAATCTTGAAATTTTTCAGAAATCTTCAAAAACCCAATTTTTAGGGACCAGTTCAGGTCTGAAGTCACTCTGCAAGGCTTACATAATAGAAACCACCCAAAAATGACGCCATTCTATAAACTACACCCCTCAAAGTATTCAAAACTGATTTTACAAACTTTATTAACCTTTTAGGTGTTCCACAAGAATTAATGG
This sequence comes from Bufo gargarizans, assembly GCF_014858855.1. Lineage (NCBI taxonomy): Eukaryota > Metazoa > Chordata > Amphibia > Anura > Bufonidae > Bufo > Bufo gargarizans. The sequence continues at coordinate 219,450,344 of NC_058082.1, read as the reverse complement.
AAAATAGAGATGCAATTTCAAAATTTCACTTTTTTGGCAGATTTTCAATTTTAATAATTTTTTTTCCGATTACAAAGCAAGGGTTAACAGCGAAACCAAACTCAATATTTGTGGCCCTAATTTTGTAGCTTAGAGAAACACCCCACATGTGGTCGTAAACCTCTGTACGGGCACACGGCAGGGCGCAGAAGGAAAGGAATGCCATACGGTTTTTGGAAGGCAGGTTTTGCTGGACTGTTTTTTTTGACACCATGTCCCATTTGAAGCCCCCCTGATGCACCCCTAGAGTAGAAACTCCATAAAAGTGACCCCATCTAAGAAACTACACCCCTCAAGATATTCAAAACAGATTTTACAAACGTCATTTACCCTTTAGGTGTTCCACAAGAGTTATTGGCAAATGGAGATGAAATTTCAGAATTTCAATTTTTGGGCAAATTTTCCATTTTAATTCATTTTTCCCAGTAACAAAGCAAGGGTTAACAGCCAAACAAAACTCAATATTTATGGCCCTGATTCTGTAGTTTACAGAAACACCCCATATGTGTTCGTAAACAGCTGTACGGGCACACGTCAGGGCGCAGAAGGAAAGGAATGCCATACGGTTTTTGGAAGGCAGATTTTGCTGGACTGTTTTTTTTGACACCATGTCCCATTTGAAGCCCCCGTGATGCACCCCTAGAGTAGAAACTCCAAAAAAGTGGCCCCATTTTAGAAACTACGGGATAGGGTGGCAGTATTGTTGGTTCTAGTGTAGGGTACATGTGATTTTTGGTTGCTCTATATTACACTTTTTGTGAGGCAAGATAACAAGAAATGGCACCGTTTTTATTTTTTGTTATTTACAACATTTATCTGACAGGTTAGATCATGTGATATTTTTATAGACCAGGTTGTCATGGATGCGGCGATACATAAATAAAAAAAAGTATACATATTAGGTAAGTTTTACACAATGATTTCATCTTTTTAAGCAAAAAAAATCATGTTTTAGTGTTTCCATAGTCTGAGAGCCATAATTTTTTCTGTTTTTTTGGCGATTACCTTGGGTAGGGTATGGTTTTTGCGGGATGAGATGACGGTTTTATTGGCACTATTTTGGTGTGTGTGTGACTTTTTGATTGCTTGCTATTACACTTTTTGTGATGTAAGGTGACCAAAAATGGTTTATTTAACACAGTTTTAATTTTTTTTTTTTTTACGGTGTTCCTCTGAGGGGTTAGGTCATGTGATATTTTTATAGAGCTGGTCGATATGGACGCGGAGATACCTAATATGTATACTTTTTATTTATTTATGTAAGTTTTATGCCTCATGCACACGGCCGTGTTCCGCGGCCGAGAGCGGACCGGGATTCCTGCTGACAGCATGAGCGCGCAGCGTCATTGGTTGCTATGACACCGTGCACTTCATGCAGCCACTGCTGTACAGTAATACACTAGCGACTATACACTACACTAGCATAGTGTATTACTGTACAGCAGCGGCTGCATGAAGCGCACAGCGTCATAGCAACCAATGCAACCAATGATGCCGCACGCTCATGCTGTCAGCAGGAATCCTGGCCAGGTTTCCAGGGTCCGCTCTCGGCCGTGTGCATGAGGCCTTACACAATGATTTCATTTTTGAAGCAAAAAAAAAATTATGTTTTAGTGTTTCCATAGTCTGAGAGACATAAGTTTTTGGGCGATTACCTTGGGTAGGGTATGATTGTTGCAGGATGAGATGACGGTTTGATTGGCACTATTTTGGGGTGCATATGACTTTTTGATCGCTTGCTATTACACTTTTTGTGATGTAAGGTGGTAAAAAATTGTTTATTTAGCACACTTTTTTCGGTTAGGTCATGTGATATTTTTATAAAGCCGGTTGATACGAACGCGGCAATACAAAATATGTATATTTTTATTTATTTATGTCAGTTTTACACAATAACAGATTTTTTCAAACAAAAAAAATAATGTTTTAGTGTCGTCATATTCTGAGCCATAGTGTTTTTTTGGGGGGGCGATTGTCTCAGCTAGGGGCTCATTTTTTGCAGGATGAGGTGACAGTTAGATTGGTACTATTTTGGTGGGCAAACGCCTTTTTGATCGCTTGCTGTTGTACTTTTTGTGATGTAAGGTTACAATTTTTATTTTATTTTAGCAAAGTTTTTATTTTTTACGGTGTTCATCTGAGGGGTTAGGTCATGTGATATGTTTATAGAGCCGGTCGATACGGACGCGGCGATACCTAATATGTATACTTTTTTTTCCCCCCCCTATTTTTTACCATTTTTTTTTTTTACTTTATTTGGTGAAAATGACGTTTTTGTTTATTTTTACTTGAAACTTTAAATTTTTTGGGGGGAAAACTCATACAGCTTCCGGGGCCTGTGAGATCCAGGGGGCTGGATTTCACAGGCTCTTCACCGGAAGGCAGCGCAGATGCCTCAGGAAGGCATCGCGCTGCCTTCCATGCCTTCGGGTCCCCCCCACAGCCCCATGGGGACCCGATGGCACCGCCGCACTATAGAAAGCCGCAAATCGCAGGTCTGAATTGACCTGCGTTTTGCGGCGATCGCCGACACGAGGCGATCACGGGAACCCCCCCCGCGCATTTAGCCTAGGTGCCTGCTCAATGATTTGAGCAGGCACCAGGTTCCGATCACTGCAGTGATCGGAACTATACATGACGTACTGGTATAGTCATGGGTCCTTAAGGACTCGGGATCCATGCCGTACCGGTACGCAATGGGTCCCTAAGGGGTTAATAACGTTAGCCTGAAACATAACAGCCAACAGACATTAGTGATTAATAAACGTGAGCCTGAATGACATGACAGGCGACATATATTAGTAATTAATAAACGTAAGCCTGAGTAACGTAACAGGCAACAGACATTAGTAGTTAATAAACGTAAGCCTGAGTAACGTGACAGGCAACGGACATTGGTAACTAATGATCGCAAGACTGAGTAATGTAACAGGCAACAAATATTTGTGATCAGTGACGTAAGCCTGAAACATAACAGGCAACAGACATTGGTAATTAATAAACGTAAGCCTGAATGACGTAACAGGCAATGGACCCTAGTAGTTCGGAAATTTTTATATTTTTAGGTGATAGGTTAATAACATGGTGATTTACAACTAGTTGCTGGCAACTATACTTACTCTTTTTGGACTGGAACCACCGAAACACTGACCCTGGTGGTAGGCGCTGGCAGTGGAGTTAGTGGCCGGTCCCCCTGATAAGGCTTTTGACTGCCTCCTGCCTAGGTACCTGACTGGGTCTACCCAATTGATAATAACCGAACCGAACGGGACCCCCGAACCAGGGGGAAGGATAAACCTGAAGCCTGAAAAAGACAATTGGGTGTTAAGCAGCCCGGGCCGAGATAAAGCAGAGCAAAAGAACGTGTTTTTTTTCCATTTGATTCATATGAGTGAGTTTGAGTTTCCCCCCTCGCCTTGGCATAGTGAGTGACGGCTTCAGAGCCGGTGCAGTGGAACTTCTAGCTTAAAAAACGCACTGCCACACCGGCGAACGAACAATGGAGAAGCTCGGCTCCTGTGCATGCTACGACCGAACCCGCCCCCTCCGGTACCAGAGAATGAACGGCGCCGCGACAAGGGACACCCTGCAGATGGAGCCCTTGTGCAACAGCTGCCGCCGGCAACACAGGAAGTGGCCGGAGCCCGCAAGGAGCGAGACGGCCGAAGCAGGAGTGGCAGAATCGGCCTCTGATCTCGTGGGGCTGCGTTGGCTCCTGCAGCCCTAAAAAACACTGACACGCCGGCTTGCATAACTGAGCGGATGCCGCAGTGGAAGGCGAGCATGTCCCATCCTGCGCAAAAAAAGCGCTGACCAGCTTCAGCGAGTTGCGGCTTGTTTGTACTTACTGGACCCGGGTTGTGCCTCAGTCTCACTGCTGCCGAAGTGGAGGAAGATGAGCCGCTTGCTCCTCCGGAGCGAAAAGGAGGATGAAAACTCCCGCCAACGCTGTGGAGCTTCTGCACCTGCAACGAACATGCCCCCTAGACACCTGGGTGACAGGTGATAGGTGAGGCCGTGCCTCCGTATTTATGAGGCCTTCGCCCCTCCCACAAATGCAGGCTGACTTATCAGCCTTACCTATATATACCGTATTTTTGGCCCTATAAGACGCACCTGCCCGTAAGATGCACCTAGGTTTTTGAGGAGGAAAATAAGAAAAAATATATCTTTAACTAAAAGGTGTGTTTTTGGTGGGTTTTGAACTGATGTTGGTCTAATGTGGATGACACTATTATGAGGGATCTGTGGATGACACTTATGGGCGATCTGTGAATGACACTGTTACGGGGGATCTGTGGATGACACACTGTTATGGGGGATCTGTGGATGACACTATTATGGGGGATCTGTGGATGACACTGTTATGGAGGGGATCTGTGGATGATACTGTTATGGGGAATCTGTGGATAGCACTGTTATGGGAGAGGGATCTGTGGATGGCACTGTTATGGGGGATCTGTGGATGACATTGTTATGGGGAGGGGGATCTGTGGATGGCACTGTTATGGGGAATCTGTGGATGACATTGTTATGGGGAAGGGGATCTGTGGATGGCACTGTTATGGGGGATCTGTGGATGACATTGTTATGGGGAGGAGAATCTGTGGATGGCACTGTTATGGGGAAGGGGATCTGTGGATGACACTGTTATGGGGAGGGGTATCTGTCGATGGCACTGTTATGGGTAGAGGGATCTGTGGATGGCACTGTTATCGGGAGGGGGATCTGTGGATGGCACTGTTATGAGGGAGATCTGTGGATGACACATATATAGCATCTTATGCTATATATGTGTCATCCAGAGATCCCCCCCATAACAGTATCCCCCAATACACCGGGCCCCTCCTCTCACAGCAGTATTCATATGTAAACTGTAATCCTTAACTTCTTCTTAACTTTACTTAACGTAGCGCTATACTTTGTACTACTACTTACTATCAAGCTCCCGTACCGTAGCAGGCAGAGTGGCCAGCAGCGCAACGTGACTCACTCATGTCACGCGCCTGCTCCGTCTGCTTCATTTATAAAGTGTGAGCCAGCTATGGGAGCTTGATAGTAAGTAGTATTACACTGGATAGCGCTACTGCAACTAAAGTTAAGAAGAGGATTACAGTTTAGATATGAATACTGCTGTGAGCGGCGGGGCCCGGTATAAGAGTACAGTGACTGCAATGGGTGATTCCAGCAGTTGGCGGCCTCCAGCCCCTCCTCCCTCCCCCTGATACATCGCTGCGCTGTTAGTGATGTAAAAATGGCAGCATTCACCCCATAAGATGCACTGCCATTCCCTCCCCCCCCCCCCCCCACTTTGCATCTTATGGGGCAAAAAACACAGTGTATGTGTATATATATATATATATATATATATAGACAGGTGAAACTCGAAAAATTAGAATATTGTGCAAAAGTCCATTTATTTCAGTAATGCAACTTAAAAGGAGTTGCATTAATGCAGCTTAAAATTAGAATTTTGTGAAAAGGTTCAATATTCTAGGCTCAAAGTGTCCCACTCTAGTCAGCTAATTAATCCATACCCCCTGAGCAAAGGGTACCTCAAAAATGTGACTTTGTAGTTTCATAAGCTGTAAACCATAATCATCCAAATTATACCAAATAAAGGTTTGAAATATCTTGCTTTGCATGTGATGAGTCTATCTCATATGTTAGTTTCACCTTTTAAGTTGCATTACTGAAATAAATGAACTGTGCACAATATTCTAATTTTTCGAGTTTCACCTGTATATATTGCCATTATAGCAGTACCAGTAACTCATTTTAGCCATTATAAAAGATACATCTTTTTTATTTTCATTTTTAAGTAACAGACTTTTCCCAAACTTAGAAATTGTTTTGCCAGTGTACTGTTGTGTAACACAACTTGTGTTAGATCGCCATCTGTTGGAATAAAAATAAAACTGCAGTAGTAACAGGATTTTTTACTATAGCCAGTTGTATAAGATTGATGCAATTAGAAAAAATAGCAAAATTAAGTGCATAAAGAGAAATCACATAAAGGTAATAAAACATGAGGGGGTTAATTGAAGTATACATACTGTATATCATGGTGACTTTCAAGTGTAGGACATCAGCAGTTATGTTCACCACATGGCATAGCAGCATTAAGGTGGAAACATGAAGAAATTGTATTGCAGCAACATCAAATTTGTAAAATTAAAAGAGGGCTAAGTTTACAAGTCTCAGATCTCCAAGGGTATCCACACCTCATCCACGTGTAAATCCGCAATGAACTGTTACGTGGATTTTGATGCAGAGTTGCAGATTTCATCACGGTTCTGCAATGAAATCCGTAAATAAGCCATTCTGTCTTGCAGAATTAGCTGCAGATTTCAGAACTCCATTGTCTTCAATGGAAAACAACTGTAGCAAATCCACACACAGTCCGCAAGGTAATGAACATGCTGCAGATTTCAGAATGGACCCGGTGAGAACGAATTCCACACCACCAAGCCGTACAGAATCCACAGCATGTGAATACGGACTGAAATCTCCGCTCACTGTTGACAGAAGGCTATTTTCACATGTAGCTCTTACGTTGCAGTTTTTCTGTAGCACAATTGCAGTGTTTTACAGTACCAGCAGTAATTTTTTAGCCATTCCCATACACATGCTGCGGGAAGTTCGTGCAGGCTTAAAATCTACAGCATGTCACTTTTATGATGCAGATCTGCATCACAGATTTCACCCTTTGCAATGCAAAGGGTAAAATCTGCGTCAAATCGACCAGCATTTCTGTGCCAAAATTCAAGCATTCAATGGCATTTCAGTCACGTGTGAACCGTCCCTAGGAGTCCAGTGTATATGACTGACAGTCGTCCGCTTAAGACTCTGCATATATAGATGGATGTCAATCACCAAGTAGGACCATCCACATAACAGCAAAGTTCCGTTAGGCCTCATTCAGACAGCCGATATTTGGGCATATATCAGTGTCTGTATTATTGCTGTACTTTCCCATCCCAATATATCAATAAATCTGTCAGTGGGTAGAGAATCGCATTTGTAATGTGAACAGCATGTTATGGAGACGGACGGAAAAGCTAAAAAGTCACAGCTCTCAGAAGGTGAGCAGGAAAAACGAAAGCAAAAACAAATGTCCTGAAAGGGCTAAACCATAAGTGCGTTTCTGATTCCATAAACAAAAAGTAGCTCGTCTACCTTCTCTCATCTGTAATCTAGCCAGTTCTCACATTAGCTTTCATTTTTTGCTACATTCATTCCAGCTTTTAATAAAATAATGACAGAATTAACATCTAAAGCTGTTGTAAAACTATTTGATGGTAATTACTTTTCCTCCTTAAATACATTTTTTGTCTTTTTTTATTTTTACCTAGTACATTATAGTCAAAACCATTTTCACACAACATATTGTTTTCAGCTGTTTTTTTTATACTTTTTATGCAGGGACAACCAGGACCACTTGGTAATCAGGGCGTCTCAGGGCCACCAGGACTTATTGGAATAGAGGGATTACCAGGTCGTAAAGGAGACAAAGGTGAAAGAGGTCATCCAGGGGTCACTGGACCCCTTGGAGATAAGGTAAAATGGGAGACTATAATTACAGAATTTATTTTGTTTTATTTTTTGTTATTTTGTCATGTCATTCATGTTAAAATAAATATTCTAGTTTTTGAGTAAAGTCCCCTTTACACAGGCTGAGAATCTGCCAGATCAAGAAACCTCATAGGAACACTCTGGCTGTGTAAAGGTGCCGCCGATTACCCGATGAACGAGCGAAATGGTAGTTCGTCGGGTAATATGCTCGTTTGTGCAGGCACCTAAATCGCTATTTTCCGGCAGCAGATTGTGCTGTCTAAACATCACTCTGCCGCTGGCATAAGAGACTGTATGGGGATGAACATTAGCGCTCACTTCTCCCCATACTGTGGAGGAGATCGCTGCCTGTAAATGCTCCTTCACTGACGAGCAGGCTCTTGATGGGAAGGAATGGTTACTTAATTGCTAAATTGTCCCGTGTAAAAAAGGGATCTAAAAAAGCTAACAAAACTCTTTTTATCTTTTAGGGTCAAAGTGGTGTCACAGGATTTCCTGGAGCAAATGGTGTACCTGTGCGTATGGCAGCACTATCATTTTCTTGCATTTTAGTGACTTTTTAATAAATAGCAGCAAATTTTTTTCTCTTTTGTTTGAAATGTACATTTTACCATGATATATAATACTAATGCCTTCAACATAGTGATGTTTTTTTGTGTGAAATAATGTGCAATAATGTTTTAAATTATAATGTGCACAGGGTCATGTTGGACAAGGTGGTCCAAGAGGAAAGCCAGGATTTGATGGTTGCAATGGAACAACGGGAGATGCTGGCGAGGCTGGGCCAAGCGGTCCAAGTGGTTCTGCAGGCTATTCTGTACGTACTATATAATGTATAAAGAGGAAATATTTGGCATATGACAATACTCAGATAAGAGCTCAGAATAATTCTTCATGCCTTTCAGGAATCAGGTTTAAAGAAAGAGTAACATGCGGGTACTAACCCTAGTTGAGCCTGATGCTTATATTTACATTTTAGCTCCCTATACCCAATCAACTAGAACCAAAGCATACTTGATTGTTTTTAATGACAAATTGCTCCATATGGCTCTGTGCTAAACGTATTTAGTATCATTATACATCGCAGAGTGTGGGGAATATTTTGTGACATAAGGATACAGCCCCACTGTTTAGCCAACTGCACTTTGGACCATACCCTAAATGTGTCTGGTTAAACTAATTACAGTTAGTTAAAAAAGGAGAAAAGAAAGAAAGGAATTTGCTAGTTTCCTTACCTTTTCATATGTAAGGATTAAAAAAATTAAGAGATACTGGCAGGGCCATTTAATACTTTAGTGGCCACACAGTAGTTATGACCCCTCAATGCCTCCTCACAGTAGTTATGCCCCCTTAGTGCCCCCCATAGTAGATATGCTACCTTTAGTGCCCCCTAACAGTAGTTATACCTCCTTAGTGCCCCCTCCCAGTAGTTATGAATCCTCAAAGTAGATATGGCCCATCACAGTAGATATGCCCCTTTAGTGCCTCCTTAGAGTAGATATGCCCCCCTCACAGTAGTTATGCTCCCTCACAGTAGGTATGACCCCTTAGTGCCCCTCTCAGTAGTTATGCAACCTTTTAGTAGGTCTGCCTTCCTTAGTGCCTCCTCACATTAGGTATGCCCACTTAGTGCCTCTACACAGTACATATGCCACTTTAGTGCCCCACACAGTATATATGACCCCTTAGTGCCCCTCTCAGTAGTTATGCTACCTTTTAGTAGGTCTGCCTCCTTAGTGCCTCCTCACAGCAGATATGACACCATAGTGGCCCTTCACATTAGTTATGCCCCCTTACAGCCCCCACACATGTGTTATGCCCACTAAGTGCTCCCTCACACTACTGCTATCCTTTTAGTACCCCTTTACAATAATTTTTACCCTTAATGCCCTTCACAACAGTGCTGCATCCCCCTTAGTGCCCCAATAATGACACCCCTGTAATTTTAATAAAATAAAAAAGTATTTACTCACCTACTCCCACTTCCCCAATGACCAGAGCACATTCTCCAACTGCTTGAAGTACTCCTGCTCAGTGCAGAAGGAACCTGTTGCTGGGGAACGCACAAGCAGGGGAATGGTGAAGCAAAGAGTTTACGGCTCCCTGATTCACCATTGTATTCAACTGTATCTGCGTCCGGACGCAGGTGCATTTGAAAGTGAGAGAGATTTTATACCATACATCTCTGACAGATCGGGATTTAGCTTCTGATGCCACCACCTATACTGTACATTGGGAGAATTGAATTCCTCTGTTCCACTTTGTGACAAACTATGGAAGAGCATACAAGGTGGAGCTCATTCACAAGACTACCTCCATTTTAGTTTATAGAAGTTACCAAAAAAACTGTGAATTTCACATACGGTATACATTAGCATAAACTACATTCTACATGCATGCATGGCCACTTCTCAATTTTGTCTCTTGGTCCCTGGAGTACCAAAGCTATCAAATATATAGCATATAATGTGGATATGTCATAAATGCATAAATTAAATATCTGGGTAAAAACATGTAATGCCTTGACATAGGAGCTCCAAGAGCACTAAGGAGAGAATACTATTCATGGTCTTCTTCAGGCCTAACAAAGTAAAGCTGGCCATCTACATTAGGTCTGTGTCAGCCAAACCTGCAGATTTAAATTCAGCTGAACTATCTAACGTGTATTGGGCCTCCAGACTCTCCCCAATGGCTAAAATCTGGGATAATAAGGATCAAGCATGTTGGATGTCAAGTGCCTAATCCAATTTTTTTCAGAAGTGGCAGTGGCTTTCTCCCCTATCCCCATTGACTACATATGCGTGCTTGGCGAGGATGCATATGTATGGGAAGATCGAGAGAGATAACTGGCAGCTGAACACACATTATGAGGGACATTTATTAAGCCATTTACGACACTATTGTGGCATAAAAAAAGTCACACATTATGGTGCACGCCATATGCGGGCCATAATTCACAACTTTTTAGGCTTCTCGACACTGGAAAAGTGGCGAGAAAAAGGAGCTTCGCACTGCCTGCCACATTCACTATAACTTTCACCAGAAAGAAAGCCCCGAACTAGCATAAATGTCAGTTGATCGGCAGGACTGAGATGTGCCTGATTTGTTAAGAGTCATCTGCCTCTTAATAAATTAGGCACACCTCATGCCAGTGCAGGGAGATCAAGACTGGCGTGTGGGTACACCAGTCTTGATGAATGTCCCTGTTTGTGTGTGCACAGCCTAACAGTTTTGCCTGGATTGTTCCCTGAAGTTGCTTATACTGGAAAGCATATGGCCCCACAATCTCCACCGTACTAGTGTCAGCCTGATGGTTGGGGGTCGCAAAAATGGTTGTCAGCCAACACTTAGGGGCCATACAAAATCCGTCTTGTTGTCTGTGGGTCATATGAATGTAACAGAATGGAATCTCTTGATCGGGATACCTCTCTATTAGGGCCCATTAACACAACCGTATGGCTGTTGTGTTGTAGACCGCAAATAGTGTTCTGCAAAACACGGGTACTGGCCGTGTAAACTCCGCATCACAGATGCGGACCCATTGAATTTAAATGGGTCCACAAGACACAGCAAAAGATAGTACATGTCCTATCTTTTGCAGGGCGGAGGTACGGATAGTAAGCCAGCGGAAACACTCAGGAACCCTTCCGTGGGCTTTCGGGTCCGTGCCTCTGCACCGCAAAACATAGGACATGTCCGATCTTTTGCCGTATCTTGCAGATCACGGACCCATTCAGTTAATGGTTCCACATCCACAATGCAGAGTTTACATGGTGCCCATGTTTTGCGGACCGCTATTGGTACATGGCACGGCGGCCATACGTTCGTCTGAATGAGCCCTTAGCCAGAGAAGAAAGTCTCAGGAACATACTGAGGGCCTATTGATTTCAGCTGTGCATTATGTAATGCTGCATTCTTCTGCAAAATTGGGAAGTAAATTGTTTGCTTATAGTGACAATATTAGTTTATTTTTATTTTTTTAATGATAAGTACCTTTTTTTATATTGTTTGCTACCTAAGTATTAAATATTAACTTTATTTAACTTTATGTCACAGGGTGAACAAGGTCTCAAGGGTCAGAAAGGTGAACCTTTTTATATATCAACGGACCTTAAAAATAAAATTAGGGTAAGTGCATCATTTTAATAAAGTTTACAGAACCCTTAGATTTTTTTTCCCTTTATGTTTTTATGAACACACATAGATAAAAAATATTCAAACAAGTGTTAGTGTTGATGTTCCCTAAATATACTTACTTATAGGGCTCATATAAAGTATATGACACATTAAAGGGAATCTGTCACCTGGTTTGACCATATTAAGCTCTTACCATGGCCATGTGTAATAAATTACCTTCTCTCCTGCAGTGGTTTTCTTTCTTATTTTCATGCTTTCATTTTGCTAAAAAAGCGATTTTTGTGTTATGCAAATTAACCCTGAAGGTGCCCAGAGGGGCATTATTCTTCACCCTCTGAGCTGAGTAACGCCCCCCTGCAGTGCCTAGCCCGCCTTAGTTTATAGCCCAAGCACGCCTCCTCGCTATGTAGTAACATCCCACAGTCTAGTTTAATGGTGCCGCCCCTCTGCTACGTCAGTTAATTCATTCAAACCAGGCACCTTGAATCTTCAGTTAGTCCGGCTGAAATCTGGCACAGGCGCAGTACCGCCTACTGCCTGCTCCTGTGCGATCCGACCGCTCCTGGTCTAGCATTATAAAGACTGCCATAATGCACTACAAAATTATAGCAATATACTATATTATCGATTAGAAGAGTACATGATCTAGTTTCCTTATTAGATTCGAAAAATCTACATATTAACCACCTCCCGACCGCTGTACGCACCGATGCGTCCGGGAGGTGGTTGATTAGTTCCTCCTGGACGCATCGGCGCGTCCTCTCGCGAGACGCGAGATTACGTCACAGCCGGCTCGCGCATGCGCATCGCGGGCCGGCATTTCGCAGAAGAGTATTTCGTCAGCAGCCTGCCGGCCACGATCATTGGCTGGCAGGCTGCTGATTTTTAAAAAAACCAATCAGCAGCCATATAATCCCACATATTAGTAAATATGATGGGGTTATATGGCTGCTGTGCTCCTCTGCTCCTTCTTTTGGTCGGTTGGTTCCAGCAGAGGAGCAGAGGAGTACATCATTACTGTGAGTACCCACCACACCACATTTAGCCCCCAGATCACCCCAATTAACCCTTTGATCACCCCTTTTATCCCCCCCTGTCAATCACTAGTGAAAGGAAAAAAGTGATCAGTGCAAACTGTCACTTTTTTTTTTCACTGTTATTGACCGTTAGGTTTTAGGTATAGTTTAGGTCCCTTGGTTAGGTAGTTAGCGATCAGTTAGCGCCCAGCCCACCGCACCGCAGTCCGTTATTCGCTGATTAGCGTATCGCTAATCAGCATTTGTACTTTTATAGTATCTGGAAGTGATCAAAACTGATCACGGTCAGATCTATAATTGTACTAGTGTCACTTTAGTTCGCCCTCCACCCAAAACGCAGTGTTTGCCCGATCAGGCCTGATCGGTCGCCCACACGTGCGTACACCCACGCCCGCCCCACCGCAGTGACAAAAAAAAATTATTTTTTTTGATCGCTGCACATTCACTTTACACGCACTGCGGCGATAAAAAAATCAGTTTTGATATTTTTTATCAACCGCAGCAGCCTCCGGTACTTCGCTAGACAGGCTTGCTTTTTTTTTCTTGGGTAGTCTCAGGGAATACCCCGAAATTTAGTTGCCCACATGTCTAACAGGGGGTATTCTTCTGAAGAGGCCTACAGGCTTCTGACCCAGTCGGATGAGGAGTGGGAACCCTCATCTGATGAATCCAGCGGGTCAGAATACGAACCTGTAGAAAGCAGTGGCTCTCTGACCCAAAGTTCGGACGAGGAGGCTGAGGTCCCTGATAGCACCAGGCGTACCCGGCCCCGTGTCGCTAGACCGCAGGTTGCGCAGGATCCGCTTCAAGAGCAGCAGAGTGGGGCTGGTGCTGTCGGATTACGTGGTGAGGCATACACCAGCAGCCCAGCCCTTCCTGGACCTAGTACCAGCACTGCCGTACAACCTGGTGAAGTAGCGAGCACCAGAAGGGCAGTTGAAGCTGATACGGTGGCACGTGCAGTAGTGACCCCGTCGCAGCCACCGCAAAGACGTGCCCGTAGAGCCCCTAGAATCCCAGAGGTGCTGGCAAACCCTGATTGGCAGTCCCCAACTTCAGCCGCACCCGTAGTTTTCCCTTTCACCGCCCAGTCTGGAGTTCGGGTTGAGACAGCTCAGATCGATTCGGCCCTGGGATTTTTTGAGCTGTTCTTGACTGCGGAGCTTTTAGACTTAGTCGTGGCAGAGACAAACAGGTATGCCACACAATTTATAACCGCTAACCCGGGAAGCTATTATGCCCAGCCTTTCCGGTGGAAACCAGTCCAAGTTTCAGAATTTAAAACTTTTCTGGGCCTCCTCCTCAACATGGGCCTGACAAAAAAGCATGAATTGAGGTCATATTGGTCCACGAACCCGATTCATCACATGCCCATGTTCTCTGCTGCTATGTCCAGGACACGATTTGAGGTCATCCTGCGTTTCCTGCACTTTAGCGACAACACCGCCTCCCGTCCCAGGGGCCACCCTGCTTTTGACCGGCTCCACAAAATTCGGCCCCTCATAGACCATTTCAACCAGAAATTTGCAGATTTGTATACCCCTGAGCAAAACATCTGCATAGACGAGTCCCTAATACATTTTACCGGGCGCCTTGGCTTCAAACAATACATCCCAAGCAAGCGCGCCCGGTATGGGGTCAAATTGTATAAGCTCTGTGAAAGGGCCACAGGCTATACCCACAAATTTCGGGTCTATGAGGGAAAAGATCAGACCCTGGAGCCGGTCGGTTGCCCTAACTACCTGGGGAGCAGTGGGAAGACAGTTTGGGACTTGGTGTCACCCTTATTCGGCAAGGGGTACCATCTTTATGTGGACAATTTCTACACAAGTGTGACCCTCTTTAGGCATTTGTTTCTAGAACGGATTGGCGCCTGTGGTACCGCGCGAACTAGTCGCGCGGGCTTCCCCCAACGGCTCGTTAGCACCCGTCTTGCAAGGGGGCAGAGGGCCGCACTGTGTAACGAAGAACTGCTCGCGGTGAAATGGAGAGACAAGCGTGACGTTTACATGCTCTCCTCCATTCACGCAGACACGACAATACAAATTGAGCGAGCAACCCGTGTCATTGAAAAGCCCCTCTCAGTCCACGACTATAACCTCCACATGGGAGGGGTCGACTTCAATGACCAGATGTTGGCTCCGTATTTAGTTTCCCGACGCACCAGACGCTGGTATAAGAAGGTGTCTGTATATTTAATTCAATTGGCTCTGTACAATAGTTTTGTTCTCTACAGTAAGGCTGGGAGAACTGGATCCTTCCTCAAATTTCAGGAAGAGATCATCGCGAACCTCCTGTATCCAGGAGGTTCCGTGGCCCCATCCACCAGTGTAGTTAGCCGTCTACACGAGCGACACTTCCCCAGTGTCGTTGCTGGTACCTCAAACCGACCGCCACCCCGAAAAAAATGTCGTGTCTGTAGCAGGAGTGGAATAAGGCGTGACACCCGCTATTTCTGTCCTGACTGTCCCGACCACCCTGCCCTATGCTTAGGGGAGTGTTTCCGAAAGTACCACACACAGGTACACCTAGCATAGGGATCACATCTCACCAGGATAGGCACACAGGGCTATTAGGGCCCATTCACTCACAGCTGCTGCAAACGTCTCCTTTCACATGGGACAAAGTGCATAACGCACTTCGCCACATCTTTGGGCGATTTGCGCTTTGCACATTGACCCATGGGGAAGGAGAGGTTTGTTCTATAAAGGTAAAAAAACAAAAAAAAAAACAAAAAAAAAAAAAACAGGTAAGCAAACAGGTTAATGTTTAGTTCCAAAAGTTAAAGTTACATGTTCTGTTCCAAAGTTAATAAAATTATTGCGTTGTGGCCTGTTTTTTTCTTTTTTTTTTTTTTTTGTCTTTTTACCTTCCAGGTGGACCAACCGATTGACTAGCTGCAGCACCGATGTGCATTCTGACAGAAGCATTGCGCTGCTGTCAGATTACACGCAAGTCGGTGTATGCGGCGCTGCAAGATGGGATTTTCTCCTCTGCAGTGACAGATACGTTTGCCGAGGCATACGAGCTGAGGAGGAGGCGGCGTTCCTATGCTTTGGCAAGCACTTTGTATATATATATATATATATATATATATATATATATAAAAAAATCCCGGCAATGATTTATTCATCCACATCGATTGATGCGAATGGAGAAATCTGGTTTGCCAGGGCATACGAGCTAAGTGGGTATGGATGTAGGGCGGAGCTCCTATGTCCTGGCAGACGCCTTTCCCCTCCATTTTTTTTTTTTGGCAGAGATTTTTTCATCCACATTGATCGATGCGAATGAAGAAATCTGTGCCGTTCATTTTTTTCTTTCAGCCCAGAGGCTGAACGGAAAAAAAAATCTCATTACCTGTATGCTCAATATAAGGAGAACAGCAGAAACTCCTAATGCTGGCCATACATGTAATGATTGCGGAGACCCTCAAATGCCAGGGCAGTACAAACACCCCACAACTGACCCCATTTTGGAAAGAAGACACCCCAAGGTATTTGCTGAGGGGCATATTGAGTCCATGAAAGATTGAAATTTTTGTCCTAAGTTAGCGGAAAGTGAGACTTTGTGAGAAAAAACAAAAAAAAATCAATTTCCGCTAACTTATGCGAAAAAAAAAAAATTTCTATGAACTTGCCAGGCCCCTCATTGGATACCTTGGGGTGTCTTCTTTCCAAAGTGGGGTCACATGTGGGGTATTTATACTGCCCTGGCTTTTTAGGGGCCCTAAAGCGTGAGAAGAAGTCTGGGATCCAAATGTCTAAAAATGCCCTCCTAAAAGGAATTTGGGCCCCTTTGCGCATCTAGGCTGCAAAAAAGTGTGACACATCTGGTATCGCCGTACTCAGAAGAAGTTGGGGAATGTGTTTTGGGGTGTCATTTTACATATACCCATGCTGGGTGAGATAAATATCTTGGTCAAATGCCAACTTTGTATAAAAAAATGGGAAAAGTTGTCGTTTGCCAAGATATTTCTCTCACCCAGCATGGGTATATGTAAAATGGCACCCCAAAACACATTCCCCAACTTCTCCTGAGTACGGCGATACCAGATGTGTGACACTTTTTTGATGCCAAGGTGGGCAAAGGGGCGCATATTCCAAAGTGCACCTTTCGGATTTTGCAGGCCATTTTTTACACATTTTGATTGCAAAGTACTTCTCACACATATGGGCCCCTAAATTGCCAGGGCAGTATAACTACGCCACAAGTGACCCCATTTTGGAAAGAAGACACCCCAAGGTATTCCGTGAGGGGCATGGCGAGTTCCTAGAATTTTTTATTTTTTGTCGCAAGTTAGTGGAATATGAGACTTTGTAAGGAAAAAAGAGAAAAAAAAGAAATCATCATTTTCCGCTAACTTGCGACAAAAAATAAAAAATTCTAGGAACTCGCCATGCCCCTCACGGAATACCTTAGGGTGTCTTCTTTCCAAAATGGGGTCACTTGTGGCGTAGTTATACTGCCCTGGCAATTTAGGGGCCCAAATGTGTGAGAAGTACCTTGCAATCAAAATGTGTAAAAAATGCCCTGCAAAATCCGAAAGGTGCACTTTGGAATATGTGCCCCTTTGCCCACCTTGGCAGCAAAAAAGTGTGACACATCTGGTATCGCCGTACTCAGGAGAAGTTGGGGAATGTGTTTTGGGGTGTCATTTTACATATACCCATGCTGGGTGAGAAAAATATCTTGGTCAAATGCCAACTTTGTATAAAAAAATGGGAAAAGTTGTCTTTTGCCAAGATATTTCTCTCACCCAGCATGGGTATATGTAAAATGACACCCCAAAACACATTCCCCAACTTCTCCTGAGTACGGCGATACCACATGTGTGACACTTTTTTGCTGCCAAGGTGGGCAAAGGGGCGCATATTCCAAAGTGCACCTTTCGGATTTCACCGGTCATTTCTTACACATTTTGATTGCAAAGTTCTTCTCACACATTTGGGCCCCTAAATTGCCAGGGCAGTATAACTACCCCACAAGTGACCCCATTTTGGAAAGAAGACACCCCAATGTATTCTGTGAGGGGCATGGTGAGTTCCTAGAATTTTTTATTTTTTGTCGCAAGTTAGTGGAATATGAGACTTTGTAAGAAAAAAAAAAATAATAATAAATCATCATCATTTTCCGCTAACTTGTGACAAAAAATAAAAAGTTCTATGAACTCACTATGCCCATCAGCGAATACCTTAGGGTGTCTACTTTCCGAAATGGGGTCATTTGTGGGGTTTTTCTACTGTTTGGGCATTGTAGAACCTCGGGAAACATGACAGGTGCTCAGAAAATCAGAGCTGTTTCAAAAAGCGGAAATTCACATTTTTGTACCATAGTTTGTAAATGCTATAACTTTTACCCAAACCATTTTTTTTTTTTGCCCAAACATTTTTTTTTTATCAAAGACATGTAGAACTATAAATTTAGCGAAAAATTTATATATGGATGTCGTTTTTTTTGCAAAATGTAACAGCTGAAAGTGAAAAATGTCATTTTTTTGCAAAAAAATCGTTACATTTTGATTAATAACAAAAAAAGTAAAAATGTCAGCAGCAATAAAATACCACCAAATGAAAGCTCCATTAGTGAGAAGAAAAGGAGGTAAAATTCATTTGGGTGGTAAGTTGCATGACCGAGCGATAAACGGTGAAAGGAGTGTAGTGCCGAAGTGTAAAAAGTGGCCTGGTCATGAAGGGGGTTTCACCTAGCGGGGCTGAAGTGGTTAAATAGCATTTTTTTTTCATTAAAAATGTTTGATTAAATAAAAAAACAAAAGCTTTATATTATTTGTATTGTCTGTATCATGCATAAAAACCAGTACACATTATTTATCTAATACAGTGAATGCTGTAAAAATGCTGGCTTACCTCCAAAAAATAAGTGATCAAAAAGTTAGGTGTACCCCATAATCGTACCTATGAATAGTAGAGCTTGACCTACATAAAGAAAGCCCCCAACATCCTTGTTCATGAAAAAAAAAGATTATGGCTCTCAAGGCAAAAAAACTAACAAATAATCCTTTTTTATTATTTAAAAGTAGTAAAACATAAAAAAAATAAAAACTGGTTTGGTACCACCATAACTGTACTAACCCGCAGAATAAAAAACAAAATTAAATACTGCCAAAATTATAAAACTTAGTCAATAAGTTATATGTACCCCAAAATGGTTCCATTGAAAAATGTAAACTATTCTGCAAAAAACAAACCCTCATACAGCTATATCGATGGAAAAATAAAAATCGAATGTTTTTGGAGTGCAACAATGAAAAAAAAATACTGCATCATTAAGACTAAAATAGGCTGTGGCCATAAGGGATTAATGTGGCTTGATGTTTTTTTCTTTTTTTCTTTCAGGGGGATCCTGGTGAACTAGGAATTATTGGAGTTCCCGTAAGTAATAATATTTACAGAATTTACATTCTTATTCCTGTTTATGGCTGTACATTTATAATCTTTTGACTTTTGCAGGGTCCCAGAGGATCTCCTGGAGTTATGGGATTCATTGGCCCAATGGGTCAACCTGGATATCCTGTAAGTGCATTCCAACCAAACGGACAATAAAAGATATTCCAATATAAAACTACTAGATGAGTCGCCTAATTAAAATTTGTAAAAGATTGAAAGTATTATATTCTTGCTTTATTTTCAAATAATATATGAAACAGATATACAGTATGTTGTTTATTAGGCAATGTTTGCCAGAGCGGCACTCTGTTATCGCACTCGGTTATCTTGTCTTGTGTTTGTATACAGCAAAAAGTGCTTCTGACCTATATACCAAAAGCACATCATATATTACTGCTAACTGGATAACTGTTAGTAGAGATGCAATTAATTCAGAAAGTCTTCAGACCCTTTCACGTTTTTCACGTTTTCTTATGATACGGCCGTATGCAAAAATAAAAAAATCACATTTTCCCCCATCAATGAGCATTCAGTACCCCAAAATGAGAAAGTGAAAACAGAGTTTTTGAAATTTCTACTAATTTATTAAAAAGGAAAAACAAGTTTTGCATGGACATAATCCAGACTCTTTACTATTACACATTAAATTTAGGGGCCTACTATTTCTCTTGACCACCTTTGAGATGTTTCTACACCTTTATTGGAGTCCACCTGTGGTAAATTCAGTTGATTGGACATGATTTGGATATATACACACACCTGTCTAAATAAGGTCTCACAGCTGACATTGCATATCAGAGAAAAAAACAATCCATAAGGAGAAAAGAAATGCCTGTAGATCCTAAGGACATAAATGTGTGGAGGCACAGATGTGAAGAAAGGTACAACAAATTTCTGCTGCATTAACAGTTGCCAAGAGTACAGCGGCCTCCTCCATTATTCTTAAAAAGAAAAGGTTTCAAACAATTAGGACTCTTCCTAGAGCTGGCCACCCCACAAATTATTGGGGTAGCAGGGCGTGGGTAAGACAGATGACCAACGACCTATTAGCCAGACTGGCAGGGCTCCAAAGATCCTATGTACAGAAACTTCCAGAAGGTCAACCAACACTGCAGCATTTCACCAATCTGGGCTTTTTAGTAGAGTTACCAGAAAGAAGAAAAAACTGTGATAAACAAGATTCTTTGGTCGTATGAAACCAAGATTTAACTTTTTAGCCTCAATTCAAAGTGTCATGTCTGGAGGAAACCAGGCAGTGCCCAATACCATCCCTACAGTGAAGCTTAGTAGTGGCAGGTAGTGGTAGTGGCATACTGTGGGGATGTTTTTCAGTGGCTGGGAGATTGGTCAGGCTTGAGGGAAAGCAGAATGGAGCAAAGTAAAAAGATATTCCTAATGAAAACCTGATCCAGTGTTCTCTGGACCTCAGACTGAACCAAAGGTTCACCTTCCAAAAAGCCAATGACCTTAAGCACACAGCCAAGACAACACAGTTAAGTGGCCCAGCCCTGACTTGAGCCCAATCAAACATCTCTGGAAAGACCTGAAAATGTCTGTCCACCAACTGTTCTCATCCAACCTGACAGAGCTTGAGAGGATCTGCAGAGAATGACAGAAATGCCCCAAATCTGAGTGGGCAAACCTTGTGGCATTATACCCAAGAAAACTGGAGGCTGCAATTTCTGCCAAAAAGTGCTTTAAATAAGCACCGCGTAAAGGGTCTGAATACTTATGTCAATGCAAGATTTTAGTTTTTTCTTTTCAATAAATTAGCAAAGATTTCTAGCTTATTTTTTTATTGCGGCACTATGGAATATGGAGTGCAGAATGATAGGAAAAAAAGATATTTTTTTAGCGCAAGGCTGCAACAACAAAATGTGAAAAGGTCCGAAGACTTTCCGAATGCACTGTATTAGCAGATATTGTATGTTTAAATTGATTTTCACATATACTTTTATGTGTATTCCTAAATTTAAGATAGTCTACATGAAATTCTCTGTTTATGGATATCTAAGGTAATATGATAAGAGACTGGTCACCATAACAATATCTTATGAAGAGTCATGTATAGAATTCATAGTTATAGCAAATACAGAGCTATGCTTAATACAGAATTATGGTAGAATTCAAATATTGTTCAGTATAACTTACCATTGAATATCTCTACAGGGACCTCCAGGCCCTCCAGGACCACAAGGACCACAAGTAGGTTTCATAAAGATACACTTTACATATATATCTATATAAACACTATAGATTGTATAGTCGGTGGATCGCCTCTTCAGTCGCTGGCACTCTATTTTTCCTTATATAAACACTATAATTAAATTGTTGATGTAGTAGAAATACAGTAAAGATAACTAACAATTTATAACTTAGTACACATCTTAAAAATTCTTGTTCTGGAGGTTATAGAGCATATTGACATTGTTTTAAATAAGTCATAAATTGAAATTACTAAAAGTGGGGTAGCTTTTGTGTTCTATTTTGGTTTACTTTTTGGGTTTTAGCTATATGGGAACTACAGTATGTGTGTGACATAAAAAGATTACAGATTTACTATATTAAAATAAACATAAATGTTAAGGAGCCTCTCTTTCTTCATTATACCTTAATATACATTTTCTTTTTTTATGAAGGGCAGTAAAGGCCTTGGATTTTATGGACCGAAGGGAGAACAGGTAAACAACATTTTCTTATGCAAGAAAATTGGATGTATAAAATTGTTATATAAAATATTACCAATAAGAAATATGAAGTAGTGATTATGTCAAAACAAACTATTTACTGAAAGCAGGTGAGGTCAGAATGTCAAAAATATCCTACATATATAGCAATGAGCCAAAACATTGAAACTACTGACATAGGAATTGAATGACATTGTTTATCTCATGACAATGGCACCTGTCAAAGCAGCTCAAAAAGGTCAGGTTTTGTGGAGTTTTCCTGGTATGCAGTGGTTAGTACCTATCAAAAGTTTGCCAAGGTGAATCGTTGATGGGTTCTTGGGTCTCCAAGACTCATTGGTTCATATGGGAAGCGAAGGCTGAGCTACTGTAGCACAAATTGGTGAAAACGTAATGCTGGACATCTTTAAAGGACTTGTGGAGTCCATGCATTAAAAGATTAGGGCTGTTGGCACAGGAGGGGCTTCACAATAGATTTTAATTTTTGGCTGATTGGGGCACAAGTTAACGATATATATAACATTATAACTAATACTGGAGAACACTGTTTTCTTGTATCCAAATGAGGCCTTGACTGTGATGTATTTGTAGTGTAAATCTTAGCCTATTATAAAGCAATCTAAAAAAATATTGCAGAGAATATCTAATGGTGCTATACTTTTATTTCTAATGTTTCGTTCTTTATTTTATTATTTTTCCTAGAATATTAAGGTTACTCTTTTTCTGTTCATGGTTTTGAGTCTTATTTGAGTCTGTTTATGGTTTTGAGAGGTTGCTGTTACTAAAGACAAGGAGTGCTTATTGATAACCCAACAAAACCTTTCTGAATATGAAAAGAAACATCACTTTTATGAGATTTTTACTTCTTTAAGTTATTCCCACCATATTTATATTTACAGGGTGAACAAGGCAGCCCCGGACCCCCAGGCCTTCCATGCCAGATAACAGTAATCAGATCATCTTTGTTTATGCTTTTATTCCTCTTTTATGATTTCTGTACACTTTTTTCTGCCTGATGTTATAATGAATCTGTTACATTTAATTTTCTTGTTTGAGTTATATGTTTTAAATTTTCCTGTACATGCCCTTATCAAGCTAGCCTATTATCCAGGTCATGGTCTGAAAATCCCATGTGTATTTAATAGATGCCACATTTGCCACGAAAATTGCATTTCAATGGAACTTCCCTTTTGTTTTATTATTTAGCATACATTTCCCAAACCCTAAGTGCCAGGTGCTTTAAAAGTGACTCTAATAGAACACTTACTAGGGGGGAATGAATGTCAGAACTTCGCTGTTGTTGAATGTCTCATGAAATGGGAGCAACAAGAATAAAAGATGCCATGAACTGAAATATGCTTCCTTTAGAAGTGGGAATCAACATTTAGGTTATAATGTAAACCGCATCATTATTATTAATAGTAGTAAAACAATTATATATTTTATGCATAGCAGAAGTCATCTGTGTTATATGAATAGTACAGTATACCATCTTATGTTATAAACATTCTCTTCCATCCCTATGAATTCATGGAAATAAATGGAGAAACATTAAAGGGGTTTTGCAGGAGTTTAATATTGATGAGCTATCCTGAGGATAGGTCATCAGTATCAGATAGGTGGGGGTCTGACACCTGGCACCTCCACAGATCAGCTGTTCCTTCTGCACAGTTTACCGTGCACAGCACCATACATTGTATAGCGGCTATGCTGAATAGGACTGAGCTGTATCTAGGTCATATGATCGAACCTGAGATCACCGTAAAGTGCTCACCAGGGCGATGCAGCCTCTTCAAACGGCTGATTTGTGGGGTGCTGGGTGTTGGACCACCACCAATCAGATATTGATTACCTATGCTAAGGATCAATATTGAACTCTCATAAAATCTCTTTAAAAGGATCAGTACCTCAACATGCCACTGTTATCTTCATGAAACCTTTTCTGAGTAGGAGTAATATTCATAAGAAAGGAAAGCAGCCACAGGAAATATTCCCTGTAACTGCTCATCTGAGACCATAAGCGAAAAAACAGATGCCTTTATACTGCCAATGGAGATAGCCTGTCCTTTCAAAAAGAATAAATGCTGCATAGTTGGCACCTGTATTCTTCTGCTGCCCCTTGGATAGCAGAGCTGCCTTGTCTTACTATTCAATTATTGGTAAAGGGATCTCTTTGGGTAATAGAAGTACCTGAGGGAATGGTTCATAATGCTATTGTGCTACCAGTGTAGATCTGCTAAAGGCACACCTTCCCTTTAATGCAGCATTCATTGAAAAGAGCCCCTAGATCTGTGCCCATCAGTCATTCTGTGTGTGCGCCGAAGGCATGTATTTACCAGCCTTGCATCAGCAGCACATCTGCTGTCATGTGGAACATTTTTTTGTCAGACCTATGTCCATCTGTGCCTTATTTTTTTAAACCTCTTTGTTATCTTAATGGAAAACATGAGAAGCAGTTTTTTCTCACAATCAAAAAAAGTCTCATAATCTCTTACACAAAATTGCCTGTTATGTGATTACTCATTCTGAATTATATATTCGCAAAACAAAACAGAGGGAAATGGGTTCGGACTAGGCCACAGGGGAACAGGTGAATCCCCCAGCGGGCCCCTACTTCTCCACCCCTTGCACAAGTGGCACATGGCACTTTAGACTGACTGCACTATATACTGAAAAGCAGAATATGCATCTCAATCAGTCTATGCATCCACATGAAACCTGGGTGGATTATTTAACAAACTACCCAGTTTATTATTATAGATGAACTAGGTGGCGTAGGAGACTTCTAGGTACAGAGGCAGACCAGCCACTATCCTCTTTTCTCAGGAACCTGCCTTCTCAAAGTTGCTGAAGAGACCCCCCATAATCAATCATCTTGTAGGGTCTTGCTGCTGCCTGCCACTGTGTGAGGATGTGTAACTTGCTCACATGGCTACGAGGGTAATCCTCCAAGGCAGAAGTCAGACAGCAGGATACTGACAGGGTCTCCAGGACAGAAGAGTCTAGGGCACAGGCTAAGCAGTATGCTAGAAGTGAAAGAAATGTGTGTTGATGCAATTTTAGGGATTTGCGGATGGAGATCGGGTAATACTTGCATGTAGCTGTACATTGGGCAACCAGAATGAATTTCACTGGTGGGCCCTAGGCACCTCAGTCTGACATTGGAGGCAAACAACACTATGTTTTCCTGTTTCTATAGGGTGAGCCACGAGATCTAGGACCCACAGGTGCACCATGCCATGAAGAGTTGGTCGAGCCATCTGATATATCCTTAATAGATTATCTGGTAAGAACCTAATTTAATTTCAAATTGCATTGGTACTTTAAAATTTAACCTAGTAGGTCATTGAATTATGGATGTGGTACTGGCTTAGCTATAATCCTAAATTATGTCTCAATCCTAAATGTCTCTGGTGGTGTTAGATGCTCAGCTTTTGTTTATTTTTGAAAAGATAGCTAATTTGCATATGATCTACAGATGATCTACACACGATATGCTTTGACTACTGCCAAAACAGCCTTTCCTCTAATCTGTTGTCAGGGTACAGCCAGTGCAGATTGTATCACATTGCCATTTAAGCTGCGGGGGTATTCCACAGTTTTTTCACAGTTCATAGCTAATGACCATGTGGTTTTGTGGGTTACCATTGAACAGTAAAAACACAATAAACATTGAATAAGCAATCAGTTTGGTTTGAATACCTCTGTGCCATGTCTCAGCTGCTTCACAGTGGCGCTGTATAGCTGTACTCTCAGTCCTGTGCTAAACACTGCTGAACATCTGACTTCTTTGATACAAACTGTTAAAGTAGAAATAAACTCACGTGGATATATGGAACAGATTTTTATTGCAAAAACACCACAAATCTGTTGTATGTGAATATACCATAGAGTTTTTAAGCATCAGTAGGTAGAAGTAGAGCGGGCATATGTAAATATGGTTTCCTAG
Source organism: Bufo gargarizans (assembly GCF_014858855.1). NCBI lineage: Eukaryota > Metazoa > Chordata > Amphibia > Anura > Bufonidae > Bufo > Bufo gargarizans. Next base: position 219,424,513 of record NC_058082.1, on the reverse strand, counting down.
TTTCCTATAAATCCCAATGTAATATATAGCTTGTCAGTTCAAGAGACCAGACTGTAGATGTGCAAAATTGACAAGAGGGACACATATGCATTTGCTCTCACATATTTCCTTAATAAATGTCTCCTCTTAATGCTTTATAGGGAGAAACCGGTGAGAAAGGGGAAAAAGGAAATCCTGGATTAAAAGTAAGAATTTTGGGGGTCATTTATGAATATATATATACGCCAATTTGCAGCTGTATCTGCGACTTCTTCCCCTTCCAAGTCACGTTGGCTTTTTTTTTTTTTTTAAAGGGGTGTGCCTTGGGGGCGGTCTGGTGGTCTGGAAGGGGGCGGCCTGGCCGGCCTTTCTCGTTTATCATTTTCTATGCCTGTTTTAGGCATAGAAAATTATCTAAATCTACACCAGCAAGGGAGCTGACATAGATTAAGGCCAGAGGTGGATGCATCTATGTTATGTACAAGCCGGCACCTCTACATAAGTTAGACGCATCAAGCACCAGCGCAGGTGTATTAAGACTGACGTCTAAAACTCCGGTCTTAATAAAGGAAGACTTTTTTTTTTTTTTACGAATGAATATTTGAACTGTTGTCTTTTTTTATGCTGTTAACTACTTTTCTCAAGCAAACATATTTATAATTTAAATGAATTATGTAATCCATTTACAAAGGGATTCATCAAATTATAACTTTGCTGGGGAAAAAAGGTGCTTGTAAACAGTTTTATATTTCACTTTTAACCTCCACAATTACAGCTACCGGTGTTGGCCAGGAGTTTAGTAAATTGAACTAACTGCAGAAAGTATATGAAGTAGAACAAACCTTACTCTGAATCCCCTACACCAGCACTGATGATCTGGAGGTCACCACTGGTCTTTATTTTATTGTCAAAGAGCGATGACATGCAGTACAAGATGGCATTCTAACATGATGTACATCCATGTGACACTGGATTTAGCAGTGATGGTTGCATGCATGGAGCATGACCACTGAAGCCAGTCATTGGCTGCAGAGTTTGCACGATTGCATGGCACGTCATCTCTAGCAAAATAAACAAGAGCCATCATCAACCAGCGCCGAAGTTACAGTATCTTTAACCAGTAATGTTTGTTTTTTATAAAAAAAAATTAAATATATATATTTTTTTATTTATTTTTTACAAAATACATACCAATCATTATTAAATCTGATCAACAGCATTGATATAGCTATCTCTTATTATTCCTCTTCCCTACCACAAACCCTTTCCCAGGTGTCAGTCCAGACCTCCTCCTTCATTCATATCAACCATATAGCTAACTCATCTATTATTCAGATTACTATTAACCATCTTTAACCCACTGAATCAAACACCTTCTCAACATAAAGACCCCATCAAGCATTCAGTCTCCATAGATCTAGACCGTGAGCTTGTGTTGTATTCAGTTTTTCAAGAAGCATCAGCTTCCACAAACATTGGCAATATTTGTCATTATAATTCAACCTATTGTTTAAAAATACACTTTTAGCTACTAATAGAACTAAATGAACAATCTCAGTACAGATGACCGAATTTTTCAAAAATTCAATTCGGACAGTTCGACAAATTTTTTGAAAAAATTTGGTTCAATCCAAATTTATTCGCTGCGAATCACGTTAAAAAACAGCTTTTTCCTGACTGCAGAGAGCCTTTATAGTGGTGTAGAACATAGGGGGCCAGATTTATCATTAGCTGAAGTCAGAATAATGGAGTGAAAAAGTCGCAAAAAAATGCGCAAACGCTAAAACTGCGCACAAATTTGCAACTTTTTTCTGCTCTGCACTATGCTCGCCAGTTTTCTGAAAGTGGGCGTGTTTTCTTATGTAAATAAATCTCTAGACAGATTTACTATTGGGACTATTTAAAAAGTCGCAAAAAAGTCGCAATTTCACTCCAGTGAGGACCATGCTTATCTTATGAGACTTTTTAATAGAACATTTTTTCGACTTTTGCAAAGCTGCTTACTGACGGATAAACTGCTACCGTCAAACCACATTTATTACAGTCTTTAAGTGCCGATTATAAATCTGACTTGGCTAAAACTGACTTTAGCCATATGTGAAAGTGGAGTGAGCTGTCAGAGTAATGATAAATCTGGCCCAGGGAGTCTGCTCTGGTAGTAAAATAATACTGTGAGTCAGTATGACATTCAGATGACAGGCGTCGCTCTTAGAATCACTGCACACTTCACTTATTTGGGCAGTCACGGGGCCAAAACTGACCAAATAACTCAAGTATGAACTCAGCCTTACTGGTCTATGTTAGTGCTAAGAAGAAGTATACTCCTTTTACACTATCGTCAGCTGATTCCACATAGATGTCTACAGAACCTGTTCTATTAAACACTTATACAAGTAGAGCCCCCCAACAGAGTGGAGAGGGTGTCAGCAGTAAGTTTGTGTTGACGTCACTGATTATTTTGCCCTTCCTCCTATCCGTCAGAACAATAACCCCCAAAAAACGGATCCTGTCTGTTGAGCATCCGCCTTCACTCGGTCAGCATTTGGTCAGTAATCCATCAGTATTGCTAATGCAAAAAAAAAACAGGAGTATATCCAAAACAGAGATGACACGTGAATGGAATATTTCCATGTCTTCTGTGTTTTGTACCCACTCCTGCTTTTGGCTATCAAATCACAAGCCGATTCTGATGGGACCATACAGGCCTACAGCTGCTACACAGACAGGATCTGTTGTGCGTCTAATTTTTCCTTCCTTCTGACAGATCAAAAGAAGGGTCAAAGCCAGGCCAAAAGGAAAACTAGTGGCCTAGTCATGAAGTGGGGAGGGTAGGAACAGCATGAGAAGTCCACAGAGTGTCCCTATGACATAGTGGTGAGGTGGCAGCAGCATAAGGAGGACACTGAGTGGCAAATTAACATAGTGTGGAGGTGGCAGCAGCATGGGGAGACCACAGAGTGGCAAGGTAACATAGTGTGGAGGTGGCAGCAGCATGAGGAGACCACAGAGTGGCAAGGTGACATAGTGTGGAGGTGGCAGCAGTATGAGGAGACCACATAGTGGCAAGTTGACATAGTGTGGAGGTGGCAGCAGCATGAGGAGTCCACAGAGTGGCAAGGTGACATAGTCTGGAGGTGGCAGCAGCATCAGGAGACCACAGAGTGACCCGGTGACAGAGTGGGGAGGTGGGTGGCAATACCAGAACCAACTGAAGATGGTGGGTGAAAAAACGAGCACTTGGCATCAGATGTGTGGCATCAGGCGGGTGGCAGCATCAGAATAGTAGCTGAGGCAGGAAGTCAGAAGAAACCAGTCCCTTTTGTTAAAGTGTTGGTGTGGCACCATGGATGATCTAGTCTCAGGCGTTGGTGGGTGGAAATCCTGGCTGATCCACGCCTGATTCATCTTGACAAAGTTGATAAAAAAATGGCTGCACAACATTTCACATAAAAACAATAGAGCTGAGAAATGGGGATCATTCTAAATTAAAGTAGTATTATACCTACTATAAATGGAAAAATAGAAGCTCTTTGCGCACATTTTTGATCAAACATGTGTCGGACTCATCTACCAGGCATTAAGGTGGTTTCCGCAGATGGGTACCTAACACTAATATACGGACTCTCTTGGACTTACCTAAGCCTAAACTTCAGGGCAGTGTAGGAACCAGCTACATTTATACTCTGCTCAGAAGCCCCAGGCAGATGGGCATTGCTCAGTCTAAAAGAGATGTTACCCTCAATATATACTACAAGAAAATTTAGACTAGCACATTCATATACATAGTCACAGGCACATATCCATCAAGCATACATAGTTGACAAAAAAATGGCTGCACAACATTTCACATACAAACAATAGAGCTGAGAAATGGGAATCATTCTAAATTAAAGTGGTATTATACTTACTATAAATGGAAAAATAGAAGCTCTTTGCGAAAATTTTTGATTAAACGTGTGTCGGGCCCATCTACCAGGCGTCAAGGTTGCTTCCGCCGATGGGTGCCTAACACTAATATACCGCTTCTCTTGGACTTACCTAAAACTACATTTTCAGGGCAGTGTAGGAACCAGCTACAGCCAGTGGCGTAGCTAGAAATGACTGGGAACCCACAGCATATTTTTGAATGGGGCCCCCCTCCCCCAGTAATTTTTTCGCAACCCCTTCCATTCATACCTCCCCATCCTGTGGCTAGTAAATATCTCTCTCTCAGACCAGGGCTGGCAGCTGAGGGGGCCCTGACAAAATATTTTAGTCCTCCTCCTCCTGGATGGGCCCCTTCGGGGTCAGGGCCCCAGAGCAGCCACTTCCCCTGCTTCCCCTATAGTTACGCCCCTGGCTACAGCTATACTCTGCTCAGAAGCCCCAGGCAAATGGGCATTGCTCAGTCTAAAAGAGGCGCTACCCTCAATATATAATACAAGAAAATTTAGACTAGCACATTCATATACATAGTCACAGGTGCATATCCATCAAGCAAACATGGTTGATAAAAAAAATGGCTGCACAACATTTCACATACAAACAATAGAGCTGAGAAATGGGGATCATTTTAAATTAAATTGGTATTATACCTACTATAAATGGAAAAATAGAAGCTCTTTGCGCACATTTTTGATCAAAGGTGTGTCACCTTGAAGCATGGTAGATGGGCCCGACACACCTTTGATCAAAAATGTGCGCAAAGAGCTTCTATTTTCCATTTATAGTAGGTATAATACCACTTTAATTTAGAATGATCCCCATTTCTTAGCTCTATTGTTTGTATGTGAAATGTTGTGCAGCCATTTCTTTTATCAACCATGTTTGCTTGATGGATATGCACCTGTGACTATGTATATAAATGTGCTACTCTAAATTTTCTTGTAGTCATCTTGACAAAGGTCAGTCTCTCCACATTTTGGGTGGACAGGCGAGTTCTTCTTGCGGTAACTATGGCCTCAGCCACACTAAATACCCGCTCTGATGCCACACTACTGACTGGGCAGGACAGCTTTTCTAGGGCAAACTCAGCCAGTTGCAGCCATAAATCCAGTTTGGCTGCCCAGTAGTCCAGCGGATCTTCAATGGCGACTGGCAGTGTGCATTCCAAGTATGCAACCACCTGCTGGTTCAGGTTCTGCTCTATGTCTAGCTGCTGGTGAGTAGTTTCTTCACAATGCGCTCATCAGCGACTCTAGACTCAAGTTGCTACTGATGGAGCTGGAACTGCACCTACCCCCCCCCCCCCCCCACCCTGCCACAGCAGCCATGGCAGAGGAACATGAGCGCAGAGGGCCCCCCTGGTCAGACCTGCGAGAGGATGGATGATGGCGCAGATAGGCAGCGTCTAACTGACTACATAGGATGCATTTTTGACCGGTAGCGAGGGTCCAACAAGGTGGAGAGACAGAAGTCATCCCTCTGCCGAATGGTGAGAATTCGGCTGTCACTACGCAAGCAAGTGAGCATGCATCAGGCCATTTGTGCAAGTGACTCGGAGGGACTCCCTGCCTCCATCTCCACTGCATACTGCAGTCTGGTTCCTCTGCCTCCTCTTCCTCATCGCCCTGTAGCTCCTCTGGCTGCTCCTCCTCTCCTGTGTATAAAAGCCCCCCATTTAGCTACACATTGCTTGTGCTCTAATGTCCTCCTCCTCCCCTAGTTCAGCCCCCACAGGGCTCATGTGGCCGTGAGATCTAGGTGCCACGTTTCCAGTCCCCTGACCAGCCAAATTTACCAGCATCTGTTCCAGGACATGAAGCAGTGGAATTACATAGTTCATCCTGTAGTCCTGGCGACTGACAAATAACGTGCCCTCCTCAAAGGGCCTGAGCAAACGGCAGGTGTCACGCATGAGCTGCCACTGGCTGTCATCGAAGTTACACAGGGGAGAACTCCTGTGTGCTTGGATCATCAAGAATCATTTATGGTCTTTCTCTGTTTGTATAGTCGGTCCAAAATATGGAGGGTGGAATTCCAACGGGTTGAAATGTTGAATATCAGCCTATGTTGGGGGATGCCGTTCTGCCGCTGCAGCTAAAGGAGGGTGTGCTTTGCGGTGTACGAGTGGCTGAAGCGCATGCAAAGTTTCCTGGCCATTTTTAGGATGTTTTGCAGATGGGTGGAAGGAACTGCTTGACAACCAGATTGATGGCATGACTCAACCCTCCTTCACGCAGCGCCGACACCATGTTCTTTCCGGTGTCGGACACCATGGTTCTGATTTTGAGTTGTTGCGGAGAAAGACAGGATTCGATTTCTTGATGAAGGACACAGAGCAGTTCCTCCCCTGTGTGACTCCATTTGCCCAGGCAAACGAGGTGCAGAACAGCGTGACACCGCCTTGCCCTGTGAATTGTCCCTGCAGTGGAGGCTGAGGACATGCTGGAGAATGAGGAGGCAGAGGTGGATATTGTCGCAGGACCATCGGCGTGAGAACGTGGGGACGGAAGCGGCATCACCTGGCCAAGTTGATGGCGTAGAGCTGAGCCCACAGAATACAATACTTCTCTGGCTGAGGGAACAGAAAAGGACAGAGGCAGGTTGAGGACAGATGAGAGCACAGGGCCTGCTCCCGGGCCATGCCAATTAAGGGTTGTGTCTGACGAACCCACTGACTCTTGGCTGGGGGTGTCTGATGTCACTTGTGACGAAATCGAAGATCGAGTCAACCATTCAAGATAGGCTGGGTTGCTGTTCAAGACACGACCACTAGCTGACACTGGAAGCTCAGGCCTCTCGAAGTGACCCCTGCTGCCACGGCCCCTTACTGTGCTGCGACCTCTGCCTGCGCCAGAAACATTTAGGCCTCTGCCACTCCCCTGTGCGGGGCCTGACACTTCTCTGTCTGACATACTGTTAGATCAAATAAATAAATAAAAAGGAAATTAAAACACCCCAAAAAAGTCTGTAATTTTCTCACTTCACCACACAACAGCTAATAAGCCCTTTTTTCCCACTAATACACACAAAAAAGGACTTTAGAGCATATACACTGTAACTGCACCGCTAAACAGAAAATATATTTATCTTTTGCCACTAATACACAACAAAAAGGTCTTTAGAACATATAAAACCAAATCACAAAAAAAGAGAGGAATGCTAAAAAGGAACAAAACAATCAATGTAGGAATAGGTAAGTAAGACCCTTTTATTAATTCACACTAAGTGATGTAACACATAAGTTCACTTTAAGTTGGATTGCTATTTTATTTTATCGAGGCAGCAGTAGTGTAATAGAGCTGGTAAGTGGGGTTAAGCAGCTCATCTGGTTCTAGTATGAGCTCAAATGTCCCAAAACCGCAATAAAATATGACTTTACAGTGCTATATCTTTTTTTTCCATAAATCGGACAACCCCTTTAACCCATCAGATACCTCACTAGGTTTTACTTTGGATCCAAGAAGTTATAACCACTTAACTGCAGATGCCAAAATCGTATCTGTTGACAGACTGGGAGACGGCAAAAAAAAAATTATCACAAGATGACACCGAAAAATGTCCCCTGTTTATCTGTCACCAAACTATTTAGGCACAGTAACACCTAGTTATGAAAGAAATTGTGTGCAACAGATATAATGCCCTCTGTAACAATCAGTGGATCCACTGTGCCATGTGGCCAAGCTCCTCTAAGGGTGTTGTCTAAGTGAACTCCTCATTCTTTACAATACCCCAGGTGGTACCGGTGCTAGACAAAAGAGGTGCAGGTGTGGTCAGCAGGCCGAGCCGTAACCAGAAGAGACAGTGCAGTACCAAAGGATGAGACAGAGGAGCATGTACAGATCAGGACACAGGAACGCTGAAACGTGAGAAAGCAGACCTTTGCGGTTCTCACAGTAGCTCTGCAGAGTTCTTCAGCTTTTCCTAGGCTTTGTGACATCACGTTCATTGGTCACATGGCCTAGGCGCAGCTGAGCCCCATTGAAGTGAAATGAGCTGACCTGCAATACCAAGCACAGCCACTATACAGTGTACGGCCCTGTGCTTGGTTTGCTGAGAGAAGGCTGTGGCGCTACTGCTATTGCCGGAACCTTCTCAAACAACTGATCGGCAGGGGTCCCGGGTGTTGTAATATTTTATCTCTCTCAGCTGAGATTCTGTTCACATTCCAAGTAAATATAGAAAGTTTTGTGATGTTACTGAAAAATCTAGGTAACTATGACTGAACACTGATACCCCCTTCTCCTAAGATCAGCCACAAATAAACCTAGAAAATACAAATGAATACTATATATTTTCATGTTTGACTTGCTCTTTTCCTGGATCAGACATGTAAAGTCCATAACACCACCCCCCCCCCCCCTTCTTATATAATCCAGTCTTAATGAGACCACAAGCCCAAACGGCACAACCCTTTTGTGACCAACCCACATAAATCGCAAACTTATAATAGCCTCCTATGCATACAACTCCAAATCCAATCCTCTCCAAATTAACCTGTGTAAGTAAGTATCATTTTTACTAACAATATACATTTTAAAGCCCAACATGGATTAAATTTAATCTTTTACTCACATATCCTCAAGTCTCTGAAGAACCACCATCTTGTTGGCCTTATCTCCTTGGCTTTTCTTGCCAGACCTAAAGTTTGTATTTTAAAATGTTACATTGTGATTGGGTAAAAATAATAGTACTAATAATTATATTATTTTACTGTTCGAATATTTTTAATATGCAGATATTACTTTTCTGTTTTTAGGGACAAAGGGCTTTTTACGGAGAAAAGGGAGAAGACGGTGTAATGGGTTTCCCCGGAGCAAGGGTACAAAATATATTGAATGATTTTGATGATTGCTGTATCCTTTGTCTTATTTATTGCATCTGTTTTCTGTTCAAATAATAAAAAGATTTAAGGGAAATGTAGACATCATAACAGAGATATACACCTTGTTATACTTCTGTTCCTCCACAGTGATTGTGGGGCATGTGAGGTAGGTAGTGTGAGCACTGGAGGAGCATGTCCTGGGCATGTTATCCTTGATCTATCCTGGATACAGAAGTGATTTTCTACAGCACGTGCTTCTGTATGTCTTATATATTGCCATTATCCCTAATACTTAGGTATGGTTACATAGTTAAATAGTTAATACGGTTGAAAACAGACAAACGTCCATCAAGTTCAACCAAGGGATAGGTGGAGACGTGAATCCCAGAAGGAAGTGAGACTCAGATTTCTACACGTTTTCATAAGCATTTATGTTTTATACTTTTAAGAATTAGTCTACTGTTCCTGCTGTGACCAAGTCCTGAGGAAGTCTATTCCACAGATGGTGTTTATGTAAAAACCGCTCTGTACAATTATACAGGTTTACAAATAAGAATAATGCAGAAGCCCAAAATGTTATGGTTAGTCTATTAATTTCATTACTAGTCCTTTAAAAGGGTTTTCCAACATTTTATAACTGATGACCTATGCTCTGGATAGGTCATCAGAATTTGGTCGGTGGGGGCACGACACCCCCGCTGACCCCTGATGACCAGCTGTTTGAGAAGGCAGTGAAGCTCCTGTGAGCACCACGGTCTTCTCTGTGCTAACCAAGCACAGCGCCTTACATTGTATAGCGACTGTGCTTGGTTTTGCATTCAGCCCCATTTACCTCTATGGGGCTGAGCTGTGCCTCGGCCACGTAACGGATGAAAGTGTCGTCACTGGCATAGGAAAAGCTGCGAGAAGGCTGCAGGAGCGCCACTGCCTACTCAAACAGCTGTACAGCACATGCTCCCAGCAAATGAAAAGCTAAGAAATGTTCAGAGAAAACAACTTAAATATTGGTCACACTGTATATTTAGGGGTCATTCTAGTATGCAAATGTCTTCCACGGAACAAACAGCTTCAGTCTTTTGTCTCCTTCCAGTACTTCCACCTATGTCTCCCTCTACTGCCCTCCAAATTGTTTCACATTAACCTTGATACTCACAGCCTGATCTCCACCAAAGTGTCCAATTTATAATAACTCATTTTTGTTGTAGGGTTTTTCTGGCAGCGATGGACAGCCCGGTGACCCCGGAAATGATGTAAGCTTAAGTAGTCTCAGTACAAACTATACTTATTAATGTATATTTATTTTGTGTAATATAGACAGCAGTAAGTCTCACCCCAGCTGTTGTTATATTAAAAGTTCTAGCATGTCCTGACACCCACAAATTAATAGCATGCTGGGAGTTGTGGTTTTAGAAGAACTGAACAGGTACAAGTAGCAGAACAATAATTTACAGGAACATGAAGCAGTCCTATTATCCATCTTCCCTATTGATACATTTTTTGCTTCAGTTAAAGGGGTTGACCACTTTCTGGCTACAGTACCTGTGACCAATGTGTATGTGAGATGACTATACGGCACTTACCAATATAGCCTTTTCTTGATATTCTGTGCTGAATGCTATATTTAATAAACCATGTCCCCTTCTGTGTAGTCTGCATATGCTAGTCATATAGGAAAGGCTGTATTTGGGAAGGCTGGAATCACAAAGTTTCAAAGTTATTGCCACTGACCCTAAAATGCAACAAAACAGAAAACCTGTGTATGTAAATGTTTTAGTGTTTAAATATATATTTTACAGTAACATCTTGTCACAGCATTTTGTTACCTATGACATCAAAAACATCAACAAATGTGCCATGCCAATAATAATTCCTGATAAATGCCTGACATGAAGCTGGGCACTTTACAGTTTTTCACTGTTTCCTTTAATTTATCTACTTTATTTCAAGTTCATTATTTTCATAATTTTCTTCTGTAACAGGGACTGCCTGGAATAAGTGGTTTTCCAGGGACACCTGGCTTTAGAGGAATGAAGGTAGGTTGATATTTGCATTCTCATTAGAATAAATGTCCCTTTAATCAGTATTATGTATAGTGCATTACTCACGTCTGTAAAACTCTTCAGTCGGGTTATGGTTGTCACAACGTGGCCCTAATTACTTTTCCTAGTTACAATACAAGCATACACTTCTAACTTTGAGTGTGTAATCTGTGTCAGAGCCAAAGTCACCATGTAGATCCAGCGTTATTGCTGGACATAAATGTATAAAAATGTATTGAAAAAAAGAAAGTTATGTTTTGCTGGTAGGCATTGCATATTATTCAGATGAGAATCCAAAGGCTACAGTCTGGCACTCAGAGCTGTAGAACTATTAAAAATCTTTTTGATTAAAATCTTCTTTGTTAGAAAGTGAAAAACAGATATCCATCCCACTTATGCAATCCTGACCTACTCAGGTCCGTTAATCATGGCCTATGTTACCCCATTTTTCACTCTTCTGTAATCTACACCCCATTTTCGAGCATGGTAGAAAAGAGTAGAAATATGGCAAAAGGGATGTGCACCATAAATCTGGCACATTTGCAATAGTAAATGTGACCTAATGACTATGACAACATAATGTGCCGTGTCTACTTCTCATTTTCTTGTATTTACCTCCTTTGGAGACCTCTATGAAATATACCATAACTGATCCTACAATCGATTGCTTGGTTATGCTAGAGCAGCCAAACACAAAAAATCTATGCAAAGTTACTCCATGGTTCTCTTCCCCTTGCGAACCTCCCTATTATTGTCTATCTCTGCCAAATATCCTCATATTTTGTCACCGTCTAATGATAATTAAATGACTGCTGATACTGCCCCAGTCTACACAGCAAAGCTGACAAGTAAGGAAATATGGGCCTTCTATGTGTGCATCAGTTACTAGTGAAAATGGAAATTTAACAGAATCTGTTTAGTGAATATACATATAAAAATGAAAAGCACATTAGACTAAAACAGATATATGATTGATATGTCAAGTAAGCTTTTTTTAAGAACTGATAACCTTTAGGTTTTAAAATAATTTTTTAAGCTCAACAGTATGTATATGCTGTGAGGGACACAATGAAACGTCCCATATTCATCAGTTAACTTCTAATACTGATCCATATTTTCCCCATTTAAAGCAATGGAGGCTTAAACACAGAGACACAGACTTTAGCCTGAGGAGACAGGTTCTAGCATTCCCATATGGATAAAGTGGAGTACATTCTGAGGAGAGAAGAGTCACAAGTGGTGTACCTCAAGGATCCGTCCTGGGTTCTATTATTTTTTAATATTTTTGTAGGCGACATAGGAGAAGGTTTGATAGGTAAGGTTTGCCTCTTACCAGATGACACAAAAGTGTCTAATAGGGTTAATATTCCTAAATTGGAAAAAGATTTAGCTTCACTAGATAAATGGCTCAAACAATGGAAACTGCAGTTGAATGTTTCCAAATGTTAAATAATGTGCAACGGGTGGTACCCCCCCAGGGCCCTCTATTTAATGCGCGTCCCAGGTGTAGGAAATGCTGAGTGGTATAGTGCGGCCCGAAATTTAACCTTTAAATATGTTAAAGGTTTAAATAAGGTTCAGAAGTGTTCAGAAGGGAAGTGTTCTCAATACGAAGCTAAACAAAAGGAAAATGGGACACAATCTGAAACTACCTGGGGGTAAGATGAGGAGCAAGGTCAGAAAATATTATAAGAGTGATTGAAGCTTGGAACAAACTTCCAGCAGATGTGGTTGGGAAATCTACAGTAGGTGAATGTGAACATGCCTGGGATAAGCACACGTCTATCCTAAGATAAAAAATGAAATAATATAAGGGTAGACTAGATGGTCTTTTTGTGCCGCCAATCTTCTGTTTGTATGTAAATGTGATTCTCTAGATCTAAGCTCAGGGACAGCTTTTTGTGGTTAATGTTTTATGGGCACATGTAAAATAAAGTACAAACGACTCGAGTTACAGTGGTTAACTAAACCATATGTAATTCTTATCTAGCAGATGAAAGGGACACAGGAGGTATAATGGTGAATGTATTTACATCAGGATATTTCACATCTACCATCTTTATTGTGTGTGTTAACTCCTAGCAGGATACAGCCAAAGGAAAATAAAATAGGTTTATTAGCTGTCTGATTAAAGTGACATTTCAAAGGGAACTTTGTTTTCTGGAAATCCCCTTTCTTGTTACAGACAATTAATAAACTTCATAGAGTAGAACAAACTGAAGGATTAGTCAGTATCTGTTGCCTAAAGCTCTGTGATTCCTTTACACTGCAAAACAACAGACAGAAGTAAGAATACCTTGATGTAAGTTAAAATAACAGCCACTGGTTGGGAAAGCTGTAGAACTCTGCAAACTAATGAGATCACAATTTTTACATCGCATCTCTGTAATAATAAATAGTTTTAAAAAAACTCTGCGTTGGAGGCTCCATTTGGGGTCTCCATCGCAAATTCCATCAAAAAGACCAGACAAAAAAGCTCTTCATACAGAACTTTTTTGTCCCTGAAAAAAAAATGGAAACGGAACAGAGTCTGTTCAGCTGCCCTTATTTCCATTATGTGCCAAATCTGGGACTTCTGTTATTTTCATTATTCTGCTCCTCAATGGAGCAGAACAATGGAAATAGATAACGGTGTTATGAAACCCAGCCTTAAAGGGGTTTATATAAAGAACAAGTACTTCTTTCTTGTATGACACTAAGCACATAATGTTTGTTACTGTTGTCAGCACAAATATTTTAATTAATACTTAATTAATATCAATATTTAGGGAGAACGTGGTGGAATAGGTGCTCCAGGACCTATTACCTATGCTACACATCCAGAAACGCAAAAAGGTAAAATAAATTTTTCTGACAATCACATTGAGAAAAACTGTTACCATTTTATTTTTTCATATTGTCATTAAAGTGTACCGAAGAATGTCAGAAACGGCCTGCATTTGCAAATGTCTGCATAACCTTGAAATAATAGAAAGACAACATTTTTTTCTTTCATTATTCACAGCTGGAAAAATGTTTTATTTAAATTGAAAAAAAAAACACACCAAAAAGTACGTAAACATATAGCAAGCACACAAACAAGGTATTCTTGACATATTGCAGGAAAATTGTATTCCACATTGAAATACACTGACATTCCTTTGGTCCATAGAAAACAAAGATAAATGTCAAGAATATGTTCTTATAGGTTGTATATGCCAAAACTAAAAGAGATGGAAAAAGCGAGATGGAAAAGAGGCCTTATATAAACCCTTATATACAGTTGCAAAAAAAAGTATGTGAATCCTTTGGAATGATATGGATTTCTGCACAAATTGGTCTTAAAATGTGAAAATGTTACCATGCTTTTATTCAACACACCATGGAAACATTCACAGTGCAGGTGGAAAAAGTATGTGAACCCTTGGATTTAATAACTGGTTGAACCTCCTTTGGCAGCAATAACTTCAACCAAACGTTTCCTGTAGTTGCAGATCAGACGTGCACAACGTTCAGGAGTAATTCTTGACCATTCCTCTTTACAGAACTGTTTCAGTTCAGCAATATTCTTGGGATGTCTGGTGTGAATCGCTTTCTTGAGGTCATGCTACAGCATCTCAATCGGGTTGAGGTCAGGACCCTGACTGGGCCACTCCAGAAGGCGTATTTTCTTTTGTTTAAGCCATTCTGTTGTTGATTTACTTCTATGCTTTGGGTCGTTGTCCTATTGCAACACCTATCTTCTGTTGAGCTACAGCTGGTGGACAGATGGCCTTACTTTCTCCTGCAAAATGTCTTGATAAACTTGGTAATTCATTTTTCCTTCGATGATAGCAATCCGTCCAGGCCCTGACGCAGCAAAGCAGCCCCAAACCCTGATGTCCCCACTACCATACTTCACAGTTGGGATGAGGTTTTGATGTTGGTGTGCTGTGCCTCTTTTTCTCCACACACAGTGTTGTGTGTTTCTTCCAAACAACTCAACTTTGGTTTCATCTGTCCACAGAATATTTTGCCAGTACTGCTGTGGAACATCCAGGTGCTCTTGTGCAAACTGTAAACCTGCAGCAATGTTTTTTTTGGACAGCAGTGGCTTCCTCTGTGGAATCCTCCCATGAAATCCATTCTTGTTTAGTGTTTTACATATCGTAGATTCGCTAACAGGGATGTTAGCATATTGCAGAGACTTTTGTAAGTCTTTAGCTGACACTGTAGGATTCTTCTTCACCTCATTAAGCAGTCTGCGCTGTGTTCTTGCAGTCATCTTTACAGGACGGCCACTCCTAGGGAGAGTAGCAGCAGTGCTAAACTTTCTTCATTTATAGACAATTTGTCCTACTAATGAACAGCAAAGCTTTTGGAGATACTTTTATAACCCTTTCCAGCTTTATGCAAGTCAGTGGCGTACCGCCCATAGAGGCAGACCACGCCACTGCTATGGGGCCCGCGGCACTGGGGGGCCCGTAGCGCAGATAAGGCCCCGCCCACTCATGACGTGCAGCCGGCTATGCGGCTGCTTTTCTCCCCAGGGCCCAGCCCCAACATCAACTCATCGCCGCGCCGCCCTCCCCCCCGCCTCCATGTTTAGCTGAATCGCTTCCCAGAGGCACGGCTAAGTCCTCAACACCCGCCCCCCTCCTCAGCGCCGCGCTCTGCAAACACCCGATCCTCCTCTCGTCGGCGTCCCAAATCCTGCGCAGGCGCAGTGCCGGCGATTGCCTGCGCATGCGCTCTGATAATACGCTGAGGGCAACAGCTTCAACATCGTCACTGGGCATGCGCCGAGCCCAGTGACGATGTTGAAGCTGTTGCCCTCAGCCGTATTATCAGAGCGCAGGCGCAGGCAATCGCCGGCACTGCGCCTGCGCGGGATTTGGGACACCGACGAGAGGAGGATCGGGTGTTTGCAGAGCGCGGCGCTGAGGAGGGGGGCGGGTGTTGAGGACTTAGCCGCGCCTCTGGGAGGCGATTCAGCTAAACATGGAGGCGTTAGTAGTTTTCATATTTAGGCGGGCACGGCACTTCAGAGGGGCACCGTTCCTGGGCACCATGGAGAAAGAAAAACGCCCCTCTGGGCTCCAGTCCTTACAGCGTCATTTGCATATCCTAAGAATCGATTTTTAGAAGAAAGGACAAGACTGACATGGAAAAGAAGAACACAGATGGAAAAAAGGTACTTTATTAAACATGGATCCATGAGTACCTTTTTTCCATCTGTCTTGTTCTTTTGATTGTGAGTCTTGTCATTTCTTCAAAAAATCGATTCTTATGATATGTAAATGACGCTGTAAGGAGCCCAGAGGGGCGTTATTCTTTCTCCACTGTGCCCAGGAACGCCCCTCTGAAGTGCCGTGCCCGGCTAAATTTGAAAACTAATAACGCCTCCAAGTTCATCTAAATCGCCTCCCAAATCCGATCCTCCTCTCGCTGGCATCCCAAATCCCGCGCAGGCGCAGTGCCGGCGATTGCCTGCGCTATGATAAGATGACTGACGGCACTGCGCCTGCGCGGGATTTGGGATGCCGGCGAGAGGAGGATCGGGGTGTTTGCCGCAGAGCGCGGCACTGAGGAGGGGGGTGTTGAGCACTTAGCCGCGCCTCTGGGAGGCGATTTAGATGAACTTGGAGGCGTTATTAGTTTTCAAACTTAGGCGGGCACGGCACTTCAGAGGGGCGTTCCTGGGCACCGTGGAGAAAGAATAACGCCCCTCTGGGCTCCTTACAGCTTCATTTACATATCATAAGAATCGATTTTTTGAAGAAATGACAAGACTCACAATCAAAAGAACAAGACAGATGGAAAACAGGTACTCTGTTAAACATGGATTCATGAAAAAAAAATTGGGGGTAAATTGCTAGTGACAGATTCCCTTTAAGGCTACTTTCACACTTGCGTTCAGAGCGGATCCGTCTGGTGTCTGCACAGACGGATCCGCACCTATAATGCAAACGCTTAGATCCGTTCAGAACGGATCCGTTTGCATTAACATGAACAAAAAAAAAAACATTATTTTTTTTTGTTCATGATAGTGCAAACGGATCCGTTTTGACTTTACATTGAAAGTCAATGGGGGACGGATCCGTTTGAAAATTGAGCCATACTGTGTCAACCTCAAACGGATCCGTCCCCATTGACTTACATTGTAAGTCTGGACAGATCCGTTTGCCTCCGCACGGCCAGGCGGACACCCGAACGCTGCAAGCAGCGTTCAGGTGTCCGCCTGCTGAGTGGAGCGGAGGACAGACGGAGCCATACTGATGCATTCTGAGCGGATCCGCATCCACTCAGAATGCATTAGGGCTGGACGGATCCGTTCGGTGCCGCTTGTGAGAGCCTTCAAACGGAACTCACAAGCGGAGACCCGAACGCAAGTGTGAAAGTAGCCTAACATGGCACCCCAAATAAGGAGACCTGCAGGCTGCAGCAGATATCCCATGTGACAGGTCACCCCCAGGAAACCCCTAACAGTTTCTGTAGGTCATGTATAAATTTATTTAATGGGGGTGTGGCATGGGAGGAGCAAGGTCAGGAAGTGGGAGGGGCCATGGTGGGTAGTGGGCGGGGTTAAGGGGCCCAATTCAGATTTTTGCTATGGGGCCCAGTGATTCCTATGTACGCCTCTGATGCAAGTCAACAATTCTTAATCGTAGGTCTTCTGAGAGCTCTTTTGTGCGAGGCATCATTCACATCAGGCAATGCTTCTTGTGAAAATCAAACCCAGAACTGGTGTGTGTTTTTTATAGGGCAGGGCATCTGTAACCAACACCTCCAATTTCATTTCATTGATTGGTCTCCAGTTGGACACCTCACTCCAATTAGCTCTTGGAGATGTCATTAGTCTAGGGGTTCACACACTTTTTCCACCTGCACTGTGAATATTTACATGGTGTGTTCAATAAAAACATGGTAACATTTAATTCTTTGTGTGTTATTAGTTTAAGCAGACTGTGATTGTCTATTGTTGTGACTTAGATGAAGATCAGATCACATTTTATGACCCATTTGTGCAGAAATCCATATAATTCCAAAGGGTTCACATACTTTTTCTTGCTACTGTAGTACTGCAATTGAGACAATTGTATGGCAGTTAAAAGAGTTTTCCCATTATTAATGTAAAAAAAATGAAAATCAGCCATCATATAGTACATGACAAATTAATACCTTTCTAACAAAGCTAGAACCAGCCCTGTACCTCACACAGCTTCTAACAGTAGATACAGTTGTTGGCAGTTAAAAGTTAGGGCTGTGCATGTGGCAGCAGCCCAGCAAGGTTTACAGAGAAACAGCAGGTGCTGCTATACAGATTTTATTGAATAGCAAACTGGCTATACTCATTTTTTTTATTACATCCAATTACAGTACACAAGTATTCAGATCCAGGTGCTGGTTTGAAAAATGTAGAATATTTTTCATAGGAGCTAGTACGTATTGATGACCTATCCTCAAAATAGGTCATCATCAATATCTGATCTTTGGGGGTCTGAATCCTGACTCCCCACCGACCAGCTGTTTTAAGAGAAGGTGGCGCTCATGCGAACACTGATTCTGGTTCATGATTACACTGCACATTGTTTCGGCGGCACAGGTGCTTGTTCCATTCACTTGAATGACACACAAGCGAGACGACGTGCAGTGTAATCATGAAGAGGAAGCAGTGCTCGTATGGGTGCTGCCTCCTGTTCAAACAGCTGATTGGCGGGGATGCCTATTCTGAACAGTTATATGTAGGACTCATTACAGTCATTCCTCCCCCACGTACTTTGCATCGGCCAGTGTAATAGGTTGTTGCAAACAAGCACAACACATTTACAGTCTATTGGTGCTGGTCCTGACCAAACATCGGGATGTGTAATAGGAGCCTTAGATATGATTGCATTATCCTTCTGTTAAGAATTACCTTTGATATTTGCTTTGCCGAAAATCCTAACATATGTGGGCCCTTTTAATGTATATTTATAGGATCAAAAGGAGATGTTGGCTTCCCTGGAAATGCTGGGTCAGATGGCGAAAGAGGCGATATAGGAGATACTGGACCTCCAGGTTTAATGGGAAGGCCAAGTCCATTCCCTGGTAAATATTAATTATCATTTTACTATCTTCCTGGTCTTATTACATCAATGCTACCAGTTTTAACTTTCTAAATATAGGACAACCAGGCTATCCAGGCCTAAAAGGTGAAAGAGGTCACAAAGGATATCAAGGGGATCCTGGTTTTCCTGCCTTTCAACCTGGAATTGATGGAGAACCTGGAGAACCTGGACAACGAGGATCTCCTGGATCACCCGGATATCCTGGTAAATAGAAATGACTAGTAGTTTCTCAATTTCACAAAAACACAGATTTTAAATTCTTTGTGAAAGTAGTTTTCTCATCACTTCCACAAGATGTTCAATAAATGTCTGATAAATGGGAACATCACCTCTCAGTCCTGTGTCTATTAGGAAATCTAGGATCTACTAACTCCCTTTCTGCCAGTTGAGGCAGATAACTTGCCTGTTTCTGTAGCTCACAAAAATATGAATGGAGAGCTGGGTGTACGCACAGTCACCTGTCCATTCATTTTTTAATGTGATGGTTGGCAGTCACCTTGACTAGCAGATGAAGTGTCGAGAGGCAGCTATAAAATATAGTGATTATACTCCTGAATGTTCCTGTCAGGAAAATTGTTGTTCGTACTGTAAGAAGTTACATCATGGATGATAGGTATGTGTCACCGAGGTTCCTGGCCTCGTGCAGTAAGAGACGTTTTTTATGTGTCAGCAGCAGTTGTTGTTTGACACCTTAATACTTAGTATGGCTGTATAGCTGATACGGACGGCTCTTACTGGGAGTAGTCAAAGTGGTGGGTGGGTGACTACTCCCCATATTCCAGGCCGGGTTTTGCTAGGCCTAAAAACCAGCCAGCACTGCCAGGTGGGGAGGATTACCTCAGTCTGACAGTGGAGCTCAGGAGGTGTGTGTTCTGGGTTCTGAGGCTTATGCCGTGCTGTAGGGGTGAGACCCGTCTGTAAGGGAAATGGGACTTTCCATTGTGTGAACTAACACCAAGACTGCAAAGTGATGTTTTGTTTTTGCTTTATGTGTAAATAAACACGGAATTTTGATTTAAGAACTAATTTGCCTCTGTACTGCGTCCGCACACCCTGTCTACCAGAGCGAATCTCCACAGTACATTTAAATTATTTATTTTTCCATAGAAACACTAGTTATTAGCTATATATGATTTGTATAATTTTTAAGGGTGCTTCTCATGTGTTACATCTATGTATATATTTATAGGTGGACGCATTGGACGCAAAGGTTCGCCAGGACCTCAGGGGCGAGATGGTCAAAATGGATTTCCTGGCCTAGCTGGCTTAAAAGGACACAAAGGTGACTTGAAAAGGAAATCTGTGATATTTTGCATTCTGAATTATTTAACGACTGAATAATACTTTTAATGAGGCTCAAAAATATATCCATGGGTGAGCAACTCAAGCTTTTTTTTAATACTCTTCAGGGGAACAAGGTGAATGTAAATGCTTTTCTAGTGATGAAGCTTCAAGAGGGCCTGCTGGAGAGCCTGGACCTGTAGGATTTCCAGGCTCACCGGGTGAATCTGGTAGTAAAGGAGAAAGGGGAGATAGAGGAGTTCCTGGTGTGCCTGGAGCACCAGGTATAGAGGTAAGGCTTCTTTATCTTTAGTTTCATTGAAAGAAAATAATACATTTTAGCAAAAGTTAATATTCCACATCGTAATGATTTTCAAGACATTTGCTTAACCGCCTCCGGATCGCCTAACGCAGGATCGCGGTCCGGAGGCGGTCGATTCATTCCTCGGCGACGCATCTGTGCGTCATCTTTTGCCGGCCCGCAATGCATGCGCATTGCGGCCGGCAAAAGTTCAAGGAGTATTTCGTCACTAGCCTGCCAGCCAATGATCATCGCTGGCAGGCTGGTGATTTTCAAAAAACCGAATCAAAAGCCATATAACACTTTATATTTATAAATATAAGGTGTTAAATGGCTTGTGTGCTCCTCTGCTGGTCCTTTTCGTCGGTTGGTCCCAGCAGAGGAGCACACATTACTGTAAGTACACACCAAACACTACACTTAGCCCCCAGATCGACCCCCATCACTACAATTAACCCCTTGATCACCCCTGTCAATCACTAGTGAAAGGGAAAAAAGTGATCAGTGTAAACTGTCACTTTTTTTTTTCACTAGTATTGACGGTTAGGTTTTAGGATAGTTTAGGCCCCTTTGTTAGGTAGTTAGCGTCGGTTAGCGCCCAGCCTACCACACCGCAGTCACTGATTCGCTGATTAGCGTATCGCTAATCAGCATTGGTACTTTTATAGTATCTGTAAGTGATCAGAACTGATCACAGGCAGATCTATAGTATTAGTGTCACCTTAGCTCGCCCTCCACCCAAAACGCAGTGTTTGCCCAATCGGGCCTGATCAGTCGCCCACACATGCGTTCACCCACGCCCGCCCCGCGGGAAGACACCCCAAGTATTTAGTGATGGGCATAGTGAGTTCATGGAAGTTTTGTCACAAAAAATAAAAAATCATAATTTTCTGCTAACTTGTGACAAAAAATAAAAACTTCTATGAACTCACTATGCCCATCAGCGAATACCTTAGGGTGTCTTCTTTCCAAAATGGGGTCACTTGTGGGGTATTTATACTGCCCTGGCATTTTAGGGGCCCTAATGTGTAAGAAGTAGTTTGAAATCCAAATGTGTAAAAAATGTCCTGTGAAATCCTAAAGGTGCTCTTTAGAATTTTGGCCCCTTTGCCCACCTAGGCTGCAAAAAAGTGTCACACATGTGGTATCGCCGAACTATGCCCATCAGCGAATACCTTAGGGTTTTTCTACTGTCTGGGCACTGTAGAACCTCAGGAAACATGACAGGTGCTCAGAAAGTCAGAGCTGCTATAGTTTGTAAACGCTATAACTTTTGCGCAAACCAATAAATATACACTTATTGCATTTTTTTTTATCAAAGACATGTAGAACAATAAATTTAGAGAAAAGTTTATATAGAAATGTAGTTTTATTTGAAAAATTTTACAACTGAAAGTGAAAAATGTCATTTTTTTGCAAAAAAATCTGTAAATTTTGATTAATAACAAAAAAAAGTAAAAATATCAGCAGCAATGAAATACCACCAAATGAAAGCTCTATTAGTGAGAAGAAAAGGAGGTCAAATTAATTTGGGTGTTAAGTTGTATGACCGAGCAATAAACGGTGAAAGTAGTGTAGTGCAGAATTGTATAAAGTGGTCTGGTCATTAAGGGGGTTTAAGCTAGGGGGGCTGAGGTGGTTAAGGACCCATGCACATGATGTTTGATCCGCATTTAAATGGGACCGCAAAAGACATGAACTGCACACCGTGTGCTGTCCGCATTTGCATGTCAGCAACAGATTTCTTCTGGGTAACTACAGGGTGGCTTTTATACCAACATGGGAACATGCCCTATCATAGCCTAATGTTTCAGTATTGTACTTTTCCAAAGCTAAAATACAGATTTACAATATCCTACCCTATCTTACTCAGAACCCATATGCTAAAATATCACATTACCCACAATGTAGGTTAATACTGTGTAAGAAGGTGCAAGGAATCATCGTGGATGATAGGTACATGTCACGAGGTTCCTGGCCTCGGTGGAGTAAGAGCCGGTTTTTATGTGTCAGCAGCAGTTGCTGTTTGACACCTTGATACTTAGTATGGCTGTAATAGCTGATCCAGGACGGCTCTTACTGGAAGTAGGCAAAGTGCTGGGTGAGTGACTACTCCCCATGTTCCAGGTCTGGTTTTGCCAGGCATAAAAACCCGCCAGCACTGCCAAGTGGAGAGGATTACCTCTGTCTGACAGTGGAGCTCAGGAGGTCTATGTGCTGGGATCTGAGGGCTGTGTTGGGATCCTTGGCTTGAGCCGGGCTGGAGGGCTCAAACCCCTGTGAGGGCCAACTCGCCACCTAATGCCTGCCTGTAGACTTGACAAAGCAGAACTTCCAACAGGGTGTGAAGTAACACCCAGGAGAAAAGGTGACTGTTTTGTATATGAACTTTTCATGTGTGTGAACGATCACCAAGCAACTTGCGTTTTTGTTTTGCTTTCACGTGTGAATAAACACTGATGTTTTGAACCAAGAACTTGTACTTTGCCTCTGTGCTGCACCCGCTAATCCTAACTACCAGAGCGAATCCCCACAACTGGTATACATATTGTATCTTCTTACAATGATTTATCTCTATCTATTGCTCCTTTCACACTCTGTTTTTCTTTTTCCGGTTGCTCTACACAGTGGGAAAGCTCATGGTACTTACAATAAACATACTCATAGGCTTCTATTCACACAACAGAAAACAAAAGAGTAACACTTTGGCCTCTGTTGGGCTTGCATATGTCACTATACATTTTTTGGCGGTATAGAATAGTACAGTCTGTTATAACATTGCAAACAGGGGCATCCTGCAAAAAACAGATATACTGCACAGGAATTATTTTTTTTTTTTAACATGTACAATAGATGCATTTATATGTCAGGAAATCCTTCCAGACATAACTCCAAAGGACACTGCTAAGTGAAGTGTGAAAGCACTCTAAGCACTGCACACGAGTGAGGTTAAACGCACATAAAATCCGCACTAATTTCCGTGCAGATTAATATGCGCTTCTTTAGCATATCTGCACCAAAATCCACAATTTTCTAGTTGCAGATTTTGGTGCTGATTAGATGCAGTTTTGCCACAGATCTCTGCCTTTATTAGAAAAGGATAAAATCTTCAGCTAAAACTGAAAACATAATTGACATGCTGCAGATTTGGAAATCTGCTGGTCATTTCCCGTCCGGAGAAAATCTTCAAAGTGTACATGATAATTGCCTAATCTCATACTTTGCTGGTACTGTAATACGCTGCAGTTTTTCCACACGGGAATCCGTGTGTAGGTGGCTAAGGGTGGTTGCACACGGTACAGATTTGTGTGCAAGAAATCTCCACCATAACTGTACAAAAAAGCACATAAATTCCCACTATTTATGACAGTTTTGCCACTTTTTTGTGCATTTTTGGTGCGGATGTGATGTGGATTTTCCACAGATCTTAATTTTCCATTGAAAAGGGTGCAATCTGCACAAGAAATATAGTAACAATTGACATGCTGCAAAATGCAATGCACTGCACGATAATGTACATGACATTTGTCTAATCTCATTCACTTTGCTGGTACCGTATTATGCTGCGTTTTTTCAGTGGAAAAAAACGCACATAATCTACACCATGTGCAGGCACCCTAAGGCCTAGTTCACACGAACGTATGGCTTTTAGGCCTCTTTCACACGGGCGTCATTTTTTTGGCCCGGCTAAGAGCCGGGTGCGTTGCGGGAAAATGCGCGATTTTTTCTGCGCAAGTGCAAAACATTGTCATGCGTTGCACTCGCGTGAGAAAAATCGCGCATGTTTGGTACCCAAACCCGAACTTCTTCATAGAAGTTCGGGCTTGGGATTGATGTTCTGAAGATTGTATTATTTTCCCTTATAACATGGTTATAAGGGAAAATAGCATTCTGAATACAGAATGCATAGTAAACCAGCGCTAGAGGGGTTAAAATAAAATAAAAAATAATTTAACTCACCTTAGTCCACTTGTTCGCGAAGCCGGCATCTCCTTGTGTCTCCGCTGCTGATGAACAGGACCTGGGATGAGCTGCTCCATTAAATACCGGTTAAGGACCTTCGATGACGTCACTCCGGTCATCACATGGTACGTCACATGATCTTTTACCATGGTGATTCACCATGGTAAAAGATCATGTGATGACCGGAGTGACGTCATCGAAGGTCCTTAAGCTCTATTTAATGGAGCAGCTCATCCCAGGTCCTGTTCATCAGCAGCGGAGACACAAGGAGATGCCGGCTTCGCGAACAAGTGGACTAAGGTGAGTTAAATTATTTTTT
The DNA here is from genome assembly GCF_014858855.1 of Bufo gargarizans. NCBI lineage: Eukaryota > Metazoa > Chordata > Amphibia > Anura > Bufonidae > Bufo > Bufo gargarizans. Next base: position 219,399,816 of record NC_058082.1, on the reverse strand, counting down.
ATTTTATTTTAACCCCTCTAGCGCTGGTTTACTATGCATTCTGTATTCAGAATGCTATTATTTTCCCTTATAACCATGTTATAAGGGAAAATAATAATGATCGGGTCTCCATCCCGATGGTCTCCTAGCAACCATGCGTGCAAATCGCATGGCATCCGTACTTGCTTGCGGATGCCATCCGATTTTCACACACCCCATTCACTTCTATGGGGCCTGCGTCACGTCAAAATCGGACATTATAGAGCATGCTGCGATTTGCACTGAACGTACAAGTGATGCGTTAAAAACAACGCTCATGTGCACAGCCCCATAGAAATGAATGGGTCAGGATTCAGTGCGGGTGCCATACGTTCGCCGCACGGATCGCACCCGCACGGAAAAGTCGCCCGTATGAAAGGGGCCTTATAGTTTTTTGCGGTCCGTTTTTCACGGATCCGTTGTTCCGTTTTTGAGTTCCGTTGTGTTTCCGTTTCTGTTCCGTTTTTCCGTTCCGTTTTTCCGTATGGCATATACAGTATACAGTAATTACATTGAAAATATTGGGCTGGGCATAACATTTTCAATAGATGGTTCAGAAAAAACGGAACGGAAACGGAAGACATACGGATGCATTTCCGTATGTGTTCCGTTTTTTTTGCGGACCCATTGACTTTAATGGAGCCACGACCCGTGATTTACGGCCAAATATAGGACAAGCTCTATCTTTCAACGGAACGGAAAAACGGAAATACGGAAACGGAATGCATACGGAACACATTCAGTTTTTTTTGCGGAACCATTGAAATGAATGGTTCCGTATACGGACCGTATACTGAACACAAAAAAACGGCCCGTACAGCCGCAAAAAAAACGTTCGTGTGAACTAGGCCTAAGGCTACTTGCACACCATATGGATTACATTCAGTTTTCCCACGTGGATTTTTGGGTGATAAAGTGTAACACAGTACTAACAAATCGCATGTACACTTTGCACACTGTTTTAAAATGGTTTTGTAGTTATAAAATCAAATGCCAAGACTTCGGTGATAACTAATTTCAAGTCGCTGGAGCCCATATATTTTAATGCTGTAAGGAGATGGGTCTCCGTACAGCATTAAAATGAATTTTTGGGCGAATCGACTTCGGATCTTGGATCCAAAGGTTGAGTCACTCATCCCTAATGATAAGGAAGGAGGAGAGACCTGCTGCCGAGATTGAACAAACTTACATCCACATTGCCTCACCTTGTTGCTGCCCCCTCTGCAGGTTTCACAGAGGAAGGAGACAGAGCTTCCTCTCTGCTGACTTAGACTCGGCATTCTTATTAGGAAAATTGCACCCACTCCTGCCTGACAGTAGGAGCGTCCTAGGCTCTTGCCTACCACTGCCTACCCTTCGTCCCGGCCCTGAAGTCCAGACCTAAATCCCATTGGGAATCTGTGGCAAGAATTGCTGTTCCCAGACGCTCTCCATCCAATGTGACTGAGCTTGAGCTATTTTGCAAAGAAGAATGGGCAAAAATGTCAGCCTCTAGATGTTCAAAGCTGGTACATAGGGTATCCCTTTAAACATGCAGCTATAATTGCAGTGAAAGGTGGTCCTAATTGACTCAGGGGGGCTGAATACAAATGCACGCCACACTTTTCAGATTTTTTTAATAAAAAATGTAGAAAACCATGTATCATTTTTTTTCAGTTCACGCATACTTGTTACGTGTTGGTCTATAACAGGCATGCTCAACCTGCGGCCCTCCAGCTGTTGCAAAACTGCAACTCCCAGCATGCCTGAACAGCCTACAGCTATCAGCCCACAGCAGGGCATGATGGGAGTTGTAGTTGAGTATAAGGTGAAAAAATTTGGAAAAGTTCAAGGGGGTATGAATACTTTTTCAAGGCACTGTACATCTTTTTTGTAATTTTGAAAACAGCAGTTTTCCACAGATTGCAAAAACGTGACTCGAACTTAATTTAATTTAGATTGGTCCTCATACTAGTTAGTGTTGAGCGAATCGAGTTTGAATTGTTGTACTGTAATTATAGTGACAAAATCTGAAGCTGAGCGTCCTGCCTCATTAACAAAGCCGAGTCCAGCTTCGGATTTTGACACTGTAATTTATGCGCATAAACAAAGTGTCACATCATACACGCGAGACGAAGCAAGTCTTGTGATATTTGCTGCAAGTTTGCAAAGTCCTCCGCAGAGCCCAAACATTTTACGGAAGGGCGGAGGCTATATTGTTAACAAAGTTTTCAAACGAATCGGGTTCGGATACAGCAATACAAATCGTATTCGCTCAACACTACTAGTAATAAAGGGTAGCAAAAAATAACAAGAGAATTCCAGCCAACAATAATGACTGTTTATAAAGTTACTTACAGACGCATATTAAAGAAGCACTCCCACAAAAATGTGCATTCAGTAGCTGTAACCCACTAAAAAGATCAGGGATCAGCAACCTTCGGCACTCCAGCAGATTTTCTGCAGGGAAATATGTCTCGTACCCTTAAGTAGATTACTAATTTATCTTCTGTCAATTTATTTACAGGGACTTCCAGGCCTGAATGGTCTTCCTGGGCATGCTGGAGAGAAGGGAGACACAGCGTTTGCTACAGAGAAAGGTAACTAGTTACTGTGTGTATTGTGATGGCTTCATTTACAGATGTAGCTGAGCTAAAACCGACTCAGAAAACACATGTAACAGTGTTATCTTGTGAACAAAAGCCATTGAAATCCATTGAAAATGTGAATTAACATTTTCTTGCTACTGTTTACTTAATGCATTAACCATCAAGTTTAGCTGGGCTACATCTGTACAGTACTGAACAGGACACTAAAATAAGATGACCATGGAGAAGTATTAGCTTAAATGCATAGATTATACACAAGTAATACAATTAAAGTGCTTTCGCTGTAATATGTAGTCCAACACCCAGTCCCCCATCAATCAGCTGTTTGAGGAGGCCGCAGCGCTCCAGCGAGTGGACGCAGCTTAACAAGCACACTGCCGTCCACTGCATAGTGGCTATACTTACTATTGCAGCTCAGGCCTATTTACTTGAATGTCATAGGCCATGTGACCGAGGAATTTAACATCACATGCCTAGGAAGAGACTGCAGCGCTCCATGAACATGTCGAGAGATGGACCCCAGGGTTGCCAACCTGAATTTTATTTTTTCTGGACAACTTTTTTTTTTTAAATCAGATCCTTTTTATTAACATCGCCAATAACCGCAATTATATATTCTTACAGCATAGCATAGCAATGACATGTTTTCTTAATATCACATACAAACTTAATCTGAACTCAGACCTTAGCATACAGAATAATACAACTTATAGCCCCTCCCTCCCCTGCCCCCCCATCCCACTCCCATGGTGTTGCTGATCTTTACCAAATATTATTGTTCAAACCCCTAAACAAAAGCCAAGAGTCCCAAAGCTTTTCAAACTTTGTGGGACACCCCCTCTTCTGAAATATAGCCTTCTCATAAACCAGCATTGTGTCAACTTTGCGTATGAATTCTCTAAGGGTTGGAGGTTCCGCCTGTATCCAGTGCAAGGCTATCATCTTTCTTGCCACATATAATAGCCGACCCACTGCTACTTTATACAAATGCTCCGTTGCAATCTCTGATACATAACCCAGAATGCACACCTTGGGGTCATACGGTATTTGCACCTTATATACATCATGTATGACTTTCAGTACCTTCCTCCAGTATCTCCTCAGTTTCTCGCAGCTCCACAGCATATGTATAAGATCCGCAGAGTCCACCGAGGACAATTAGCATTGGGTCTATACCCCAAACGATGCAAAAAGACTGGTGTCTTATAGACTCTGTGGACAATAAACAGCTGCGAAAGCTTACCCCCTCCACTCAAGGAGAATAATGGTATCGCTTCAAGAATGTCTGACCACTGGTCAGTAGAGATAGTCCCTACATCCTGTTCCCACTTGCGCATTCTGGACAGAGGGTAAGACATCAAATAATTATCTAGGAGAAGGTTATAAGTCATGGATATCATTCCTCTCCTTACCCCTTTGGATATAATGTGGTACAAAACCATTTCTCTCTTTGACACTGTAGCATTGTTTTTGAATCTCGTGTTATACGCGTGGCGTACTTGGAGATATTTATAAAATTGGCTTCTAGGTATACCATACAATTCTTGCATCGTAGTAAAAGATGCAAAGGCTTCCCCCTCAAGTAGATGGCCTATTCTTAGAAGCCCCTTCCGTCTCCAATCCCCAAATTCCTCCAAAGAGACAAATTCGGGCATCCCCATAAAGGAGTATATTCCGTAGTTCCTTCAACCTTTCTTAACTGTTTTATCTCACTCCAGGTTTTATACATAGTGTAGCCTAATGCACCCATTGGACCTCCCTGACGAACTTTTGCCCCTTCCAGCAGCAACAAAAGGTCCCGGCTTTTCAATTGATATTGAAATATCTGACTGGTCACATGTCTAGACTCAGGGTCTAACCATCCCTTGAAGTGTTGACTCTGCGCAGCCAAAAAATATAACCAGGGATTCGGCACCGCCAGTCCCCCCTCTGACTTAGCGTATTGCAACGTTTCCAGTTTAATCCTAAATTGGCCCTTGCACCAAATGAGCTCCCAAAAGAGTCGATTTTGTCAAATCTATTCTTTGGAAGCGACATCGGGGAGTTTTGCAAAATATATAGCAACTGAGGCATTAGTATCATCTTGAGAAGATTCATCCTTCCCGCCACTGATAGATATAGTTTATACCATGCCTTAATTTTGTTCCGAAACTTAAGGAACAAAGGCTCAATATTAAGTCGCTCAAATTCCTTAATCTTGGGAGACATATATATTCCTAAGTATTTAAAAGATTCCACACAGGGGATACTCCTGTCTGTTATCACACGCGACTTAGCCTGACCATCAATGAGCATCAGCGCAGATTTATGCCAATTTATGGTCAAACCAGTTTGCCATACTGGTCAATGATAGACATAACTGTAACCAAAGAGGATTCAGTGTCTCCCAAAAATAGTATCATCCGCGTACATCGCCACTTTGTTTTGCACCTTCCCATACCTAAAGCCCTGGATATTAGGGGATTTGCGTATTGCCGCTGCCAAAGGTTCTATCGCCACTGCAAATAACAGGGGTGACAATGGACACCCCTGGCGTGTGCCCCTCCTCAAATGGAATTTCGCGGACACACCTCCATTCTCCCTAATACTCGCTTTGGGGTTAGAATATAGCACTTTCACCCATGAAATGAACGTGCCCCCAAATCCCATATACTCTAAAGTACGCCATAGGAACTGCCACTCTATGCTGTCGAAGGCCATGGCCGCGTCCAAAGAAAATATAGCTCTGTCCCCCATATTATCAGCGGGTACTTGTTGGACAACTTATTTTAGGATCACAGCCAACGGTTTTTACAGACAAATTGGAAAACCATATTGAATGATAAATATTATAAGTAATACATGTCTATAGCTCAATATACTGATATGAATGCATTAGCAGTCTTTAGTGTCAGCATTTAAATGATAATTAAAATCACAATAACCTGCTTAAGTACCCCCAGCCTAAACAAAATCAAGGACACAACTATTTTTTAACTGATGCTGAAAAAGAGTGCTTTATTTTTGTAGACTTTCCAGGAATTTCTGGACAGTTGGCAACCCTGTCGGACCCCAACAAATCAGATATTGATTACCTGTCCTGAGGATAGGTCATCAATATTAATTACCTAGGAAACCCGTTTAATTCATACGGCTCACAAGTCTAATGAGTACTGCTATTTTCATATTCCTCTGATCTTATATAGAGTTACAGTTTTTACTGAGAAAAATCATGGCATGCTCTATTGGATGCTGTCTTTCAGAGTGATTCTCCCCAAGCAGCATTGCTTTTAGGGAAAATAACCCATTAATACTGCCTCAAATTGAACATTTTATGACAGAGATCCCATGGCACTGGTAGGACTCCATACAGCCTAAGTACATTGCTCTGAGGTGCATGGGTTTATATACATGCAGCAGATTCATAGTTACATAGTTAATACGGTTGAAAAAAGACATAAGTAGATCAAGTTCAACCAAGGGATAGGTGGGGACGCGAATCCCAGAAGGAAGTGAGACTCAGATTTCTACACATTTTCATAAAAATTAATGTCATTTACTTTCAAGAATTCATCTAAATCCTTTTTAAAACTGTCCACTGTTCCTGCTGTGACCACATCCTGAGGAAGTCTATTCCACAGATTCAAAGTTCTTACAGTAAAGAAGCTTTGACGCTTCTGAAGACTGAACTTTTTCTTCTCCAGTCGGAGGCAGTGCCCCAGTGTTAGCTGTATGTTACAGCTAACACTCTGCCCCACTGCCGCTCTGCAAACCTTGACTTGGGGGGGCGAGGGGGGCTTGTTGCCGCACCGGATATCCTGAAGGGGAGGGGGTGTCGGTTTGTATGGAGGTGAGGACAGCCATCCAACACGGCAGGGGAAAGGGGGGGAGAGGGATGGCATCAGGCCGCTGCCACAGCAGAGCAGCAGCCCGATGGTTAGCCCCTTCCATACAGCAGTCCCTAAGGACAATGGCATGGAAGGGGTTATGTCTGCAGTTTGAAACAGACTGTCAGCTGTATGTTACAGCTGACACAGAGGTCAGACTAAATTTTTTTCAGAAGAGTAAAAATACTCCTCTTAACAATTTTGAGGAGTATTTTTAGCCGAGGAGTACAAATTTTACGGTAATTCATATAATGCATTGGCCCACATAACCTTATGAGGCTGATATTTCTGCAGGGAACCATTGCTAGTCTCCTATGCAGAAATAAATGTAGACAATTTTACATTTATCCAACATCATACACTAAACATAAGACCACTGCTGCCATACACAGCGCCCACCTGATGCTGCCATACACAGTGCCCACCTGACGCAACCATACACAGGACCCATCTGATAAAAATAAGAATAACTGGGCACTCTCGAGATATCTGGACCAGTTGAAATTTATTAGCATATAATATCATCAAGTGACAATAGTAGTATATATATCACGGCTGAGGATTGGGAAAACCCTCAGCCGTGCGGTATCAGCAGATGGATGGTCAGAGCATGGCCAGGACAGGAATCAGGGAGCAGGTCACCTCCTAACAATCCCTAATTCTGACCCTGTCTCCGAGCCTGTATGAGCCGACCCTGATGGTAGGAGGGCTCATACTCCGGAACCTGATATTCCTGCTATCCCTCAGGGTGGCCCTGGACTAGGAGCTGGGTAAGACTACCTGTTCCTCCTAGATACGGACGAACAGGAGTCTCACTGGCCAAGCTATAAAGACAGGAGAAACAGAAACAGACATATGGCAATGGCAGGTAAGTGAGACTAGTACCACACCTACCTACCACCGACACAGAGCCTGGAACCCATGTATAAGTGCTGCTGTCCGCAACAACACAAGAGACACAGCACACAACACACATCACACGGGAAACCAGGAAACCATATGCTGCAATAAATAAAGTCCAAAGAAACATCTACTTAACACCATACATAAAGCTTATGACCACAAGGGTGGCCCCCACTGGCAGATGGTATAACAGGAGGATGTCTCCAGCAACCATGGCTGAAGAACCCCTCAGCTAACTGAAAACAGCAGAGGCTTTATAGCCCAAAGTAGCCACACCCACACTCAGACACACCAGGTGATCACACACACAGAAGGGAGTTAACCCTTCCATCACAAGGCAAGGGAAGACGGCCACTTAAAGGGGAAGTACACACATAAGTCCACACTTCACCTGTTGCTGCGGGCAATGGCATGCATGGCAACCATGTCCTGGGGATCAGCCATAGGGCTGAGACACTGCCACCACATGCACACAACATCACACGTTGCCACGGGCAACCAAGTGAAGGAAAGTGTCACAAAACACACATAGGCCGTGACAATATAATGGCGGAAATAATGAGAACGATCTATCTATATTGACTATATCATAATACACAACATGCAGTGTAACCATATAAAACAACTGGAAAATAGCAATGTAAAATGTAATAAAATTCGAGGCGTAAAATGGAATTCTCGATAATAAAATGATCGTATGAATATTCAGCCGAATATTCCGATGGGAAAGTCACGTAGCTAATGGTAGCGATACAACAAAGTCCTCTGATTTTGTCCCATTCGATATATTAACAGGGGTATCCGAAAATTCTACAGTCCCGATATGCAATCAAATGGACAAACTTAAGCGGCGTCCCGCTTATAACATCCACCAGCGGCGTCCCACTGGACTGTCAGTCTTAAATATTTTAAATGGCTGGATAAAATCGCTGGATAAAATCAAACGGTCTTACTGTCTCTTTTGACAAGTCGACGAAGGTAATAATAGGTCCTTTGAGTATGTAGACCGATAGTTTGTCATAAATTCGCACACTGGCACATTGTTTGGCACGTGTATTCATGCCTTCCCCATGGACTCAAGCCTTACAGGTTATATTTCGAATAAACCATTTGTGTGGCAGACGATTCCTTCTTTGCGACAATCAAGTCAGTTCTCCAGCTTCCCAAGTGGTCCAAAATTAGGGGTCCTGTCTAGGCTAGACACGTTTCGGGGTATCGCATTACCCCTTCCTCAGTAGCTATCAGTCCCCCAAACAATCCCTTCTTATATAGTGGATGAGCTATTCCCAAAACCAGGATCGAGTGTTCCCAAAACCTGGAGTGGATCAATTGTTTGGTCCCCTCTGTCTCATTATATCTATTTCCATTTTTCTAAATCCTCACATCATTATATAAAACCAATTACTAATATACCTTTAATATATAAATATACATATATACTAAATAATTATAAAATCTAATCATAACATTCCAAATTTAAAATCACAGTCAAGATATAAAATGAAAGCATACTCTAATTGGGATTTGCAGCTAAATATGCCAAAACCCTTTCATCCCCATATAGATATAAGCCTGGTGATTCCAATGAAATAAAAAACGCATCTGACACCATGCGGTTTCCATGCGGTTCAGATGCGTTTTTTTCAGCAAACGCCTTAGATACCTTTCTATAGTCCTTCTGTATCCATTGTAGTGTCCAGGGTCAAAATCTAAAAGAAGTACACTCTAAAAATTGTATGTGATCACCACCTGAATAGTTTATCGGTGGGCTGTACAAACTCTGATGTTCTACCTTAAGAAAGAAAACTCTCTAAATCGAAAATCTTCATATAGTGTTTCAACAGTGATATTCAAAATATTCCAGATAATGTAGTATCGAGTGGAAACCCACTGCTAAGGGCAAACCCCCCTATTATCGAATACTAGGTGGGGTTACACCATCAGCAGGGGGCATCCACCCACTCTATAAGAAGCCGAATAATTCAAATTCGGCATTGAGCCCCGCTGGAAGCAAAGTATTTAATTCAAAAATACATTGTGTTTCCAGTCTTGACATTTTACTAATATGGTTACCCCCTCCAATCTTTATGAACCTTATCAATGGCTACAAACTTAAGGCCGGTTGGGTTTTGATTGACAATGTAGTATCGAGGGTTTTGATTGTGTACTACCTTAAAGTGGTTGGACAATGAGTGTGTCTCCAAACCTTTCCTAATATTGGTCATGTGTTTCGGAAATTAGTTTTTTTTAAAGTCCTTTTGGTCCTCCCTACGTACTGTTTCCCACGAGGACCCATCTGATGTTGCCATAAACAGTGCCCACCTGACGCTGCCATACACAGGACCCACCTGATGTTGTCATAAACAGTGCCTACCTGACACTACTATATACATATTGCACACACAGCTCTGCTACATGTCCATTACACATATAGAACTACTGTGTGCACATTACACACAGAAAACTGTACAATGCACTGGTTACACTGACATAGCCCTGCTTTATACACACCTTCCATACATAAAGTACCTCTGCATTCTCCACAGGCACAGTCCTACACAGAGCCTATGTTCCCGTAACTCCTCCCACACACATGGCTGATCACATGACTGTGACATCACCACAGGTCCTGTAACCACAATGTAGTCTGGAACTGCTCCTGGTGAAAGGGGTGGGGCTTCTAGGGAGAGGGGCGGGCTTCATGTGTGCCAGACCGGGCAGCTTCTGATACAGCGCTCCTGGCTGGGGCGGGGGACAGTGCGTGCAGGAGAGGTTGCAGAAAATCTGTCAGATTATGGATTCTCTGTAAACTCACTAGGAAGCACAGCAGGCTGTAGAACAAAAACGGAAAAAGATAGATAAATAGAACCATTCGGAGAAATGATTTTCTCCACTAAATAAATTAATTAGTGTAAAAAAAAAAAAATTTTACAAAAATTTCCATATCCTTTAAACAATTGTTTGGAATTTGTTTTGCTCTCCTTTGCCATCTGCTGTTCCTTTTGTGTTTTTGCAAATTTTATCTCCTTTTTACAGATTTTATTAAAGGTAACCTGTCATCAACTTTCTGCTGACCTCACTGAGGACAGCATAAAATAGTGACAGAAATGCTAATTTCTGCAGTTTGTCACTCATGAGCTAAAAGTAAGCAGTTGCCGAGAACCGGCATCATAAGCATTGCAGAACAGGCCTTGAAAAGAGTCAAATCTACTAAAGAAGAGTCATGGTTATTCATAATCCCCTGCACTCTCACCCACCTGCTGATGGTTGGCAGTTCTCTCCTAGAGAGAAAGGGAGAAAACTAGGTAGAAGACTGTCAGTCATCAGCAGGTGGGCAGGGAGAGCAGGAATTTATGAATAACCATGACTCTTCTCAGGTGGCCGTGACTCTTTTCCAGGCCCAGTCTGCAATGATTGTGATGTTGGTTCTCGGCAACCACTTACTTTTAACTTTTAAATGACAGACCACTGATATCAACTCGCCTGTCTCTACTTTATACTGCCGTTAGTATGGGCAGCAAAAAGTTGATGACAGGGTCCCTTTAAGCCCTTTGTAAACTTCAAGGGCCACAGCTAATCCCTCAGATTAGTATGCCCTTTTTTGTCATTTATTGCTCTTTCTAGCTGTAAACCATGAGGGGTTTAATTTTAGCCGTTTATTCTTCTTACCTAAAGGAATACATTTTTTAGTGCAATTACTCAATGTGGATTTAAAGCTCTCTCATTTATCCTCAGTGTTAGGGTCCATTCACACGTCCGCAAGTGTTTTGCGGTCCGCAAATTGTGGATCCGCAAAACACGGACACCGGCCATGTGAGTTCCGTATTTCGCGGACCGCACATGGCCGGCACTTTAATAGAAATGCCTTTTCTTGTCCGTGTCTGCGGACAAGAATAGGACATGTTCTATTTTTTGCGGAACAGAAGTGTGGATGCGGACAGCTGTCCGCATCTTTTCCGGCCCTATTAAAAAAGAATGGGTCCGGATCCGTTCTACAAAGTTGCGGAACAGATCCAGATCCGTTTTTGCGGACATGTGAATGGACCCTTATTATGTGACGGTAGCTGCTCCCTGTCTTTAAATGGTGCCCTCAACCCAGTGAAATTGGCCTTTTTAAAATTCAGTGTCTTTGCTCTGCCTGACAGAGTTTGCTTCTTATAGTTTAGGGGGAATATGATTATATTGTAGTCACTATTACTTAGTGTTTCTCGAACAGTAACATTTACAAGCTCTGTATCATTAGAAATTACCAGAACCAACAGAGCATTGCCCCTAGTCGGAGCTTCTACAAACTGGCCCATAAAGTTGTCCTACAGCAAGTTGAGGAATTTTCTCCCCTTTGCGGTTGAGGCAGAACCATGACTCCAGTTAATGTCTGGAAAGTTAAAATCTCCCATTATGACCACTGTACCAGCCTGTGCAGCCCGCTCTATTTGGTTATACAGTTGAGCTTCTATCTCCTCTGTGATGTTAGGGGGTCTATAGATTACACCAAGTATTATTTTTTCAGTGTTTATAACCCTTTAAACTTCCACCCATATGGTTTCCACATCCTTAATACCCTCACCCACAATTGCCTCTTTCACACTTGTCTTCAGATCACTCCTCACATACAGGCACACGTCACCGCCTTTTCTATTGGCCCTGTCTTTCCTAAATAGTGTAAAACCCTCAATATTAACAGCCCAGTCATGCGAAGAGTCCAACCACGTCTCAGCCACACCAACTACATCTATGTGTTCTATAGTACCATAGCCTCCAGCTCCCCTATTTTGCTAGCTAGACTTCTGGCATTTGTGAAAATACATTTTAAATTACTATTACATGTAAAGTGAATATCCAGGATTTTTTTGTTACCTTGGTTGATGTTTGTATGTAACAGGTTCATTTTACCAGCAGCTCTATGTTTCATCGGTGTATAGTTCTGCCCAGTCTTCTCCCTACTTTCCTCACTAACCCCAGCCGGCACTAAATCCCCACTGTCCACTTCTATATCTCACTCTCTATCTACACTATCTACCCCCTTATTAGTATGACCCAACACCCTCCCCCCAGATCCTAGTTTAAAAGCTCCTCCAGCCATCTAACCATTTTTCCCCCCAGAACAGTTGCTCCCTCCCCATTGAGGTGCCGCCCGTCCCTACTGTAGAGCCTGTAACCGACAGAGAAGTCAGCCCAGTTCTCCATTAACCCAAACCCTTCCTTCCTGCACCAGCTTCTGAGCCACTTATTGTCACGGAAGGTGTTACAGAAAACTAGAAGACACAAATGAAGATCTGACTGACTTGATCAAAAACTAAGGAACCAAAGGGTAAGCCCTGTAACAGCCCTAGCTCTCTCCCTTACTGCTCAGCCTATGCAAAAATCTCTATGGTAGATAATTGCATACCCTCGTTTCTCGACTGTATGACACCTGAACACCCTATAATAGTGAGAGGACACGACCACCGGCTCCCTACACTTAATACGGAGGGAATCAGGGTCACCTAGGATCAAGCAAACAGGAAAACAGAAATAAATGAACAGACTTATCTGTAGAAGCATCAGTTGTAGCATCCAGCATGCACACACTCCAGGAAGTTGTATAAACCGCAAAGTGATGCAGTATGGGAGGGGATTTAAAGGGATGCAATCAGTGCAACTAGATGACAGCTGAGAGAGGGAAACGAGATGACAAAATGAAAGCAAAACAAAAGAACCTCAAGCAAGAGGTTCTGAAGAACGTCTGTCAGAGCTTCTCAGATGTCTGGCGGTGACAGTACCCCTCCTTCTACGAGTGGACTCCGGACACTCAGAGCCCACCTCCTCAGGATGGGACCTATGGAAAGCCCTGATGAGACGAGTGGCCTTCATGTCCGTCACTGGGACCCACATCCACTCCTCAGGACCATAACCCTCCCAATGAACGAGGTACTGGAGAGAACCGCGGACAACACGAGAATCCACAATCCTAGAGACCTGAAATTCAAGATTACCATCAACCACAATTGGAGGAGGAGGCAAAGAGGAGGGTACAATGGGTTGGACATAAGGTTTTCATAGGGACTTATGAAAAACATTATGGATCTTCCAAGTCTGAGGAAGATCAAGACGGTAGGCAACAGGATTGATGACAGACAAGATTTTGTAAGGCCCAATAAACTTAGGACCCAACTTCCAGGATGGAACCTTCAATTTTATATTCTTAGTAGACAACCACACCAGATCACCAACATTCAGGTCCAAACCAGGCACACGTCTCTTATCCGCCACACGCTTATATCTCTCACTCATGCTCTTTAGATTATCCTGAATCTTTTGCCAAATAGATGACAAAGACGAGGAGAATCTCTCCTCATCAGGTAAACCAGAAGACCTCTCTCCAGAGAATGTCCCAAACTGCGGATTAAACCCATATGCACCAAAAAATGGTGACTTATCAGAGGACTCCTGACAACGGTTATTTAAAGCAAACTCAGCAAGGGAGAGAAAAGAACACCAATCCTCCTGATTCTCTGCCACAAAACAGCACAGATATGTCTCCAGATTCTGATTGACGCGCTCCGTCTGGCCATTCGACTGTGGGTGGAAAGCAGAAGAGAATGACAACCGAACCCCCAAGCGAGAACAGAAAGCCTTCCTGAATCTGGAAACAAACTGGGTGCCCCTATCAGAGACTATGTCTGAGGGAATACCATGCAATTTGACAATATGATCAATAAATGCCTGCGCCAGCGTCTTAGCATTGGGCAACCCAGGAAAAGGAATGCAATGCGCCATTTTGCTAAAACGGTCCACCACCACCAGAATCACAGTCTTCCCCGAGGAACGAGGCAGGTCCGTAATGAAGTCCATGGACAGATGTTTCCAAGGACGGGAAGGAATGGGTAACGGGAGGAGAGGACCTGATGGCCGTGAATGAGGGACTTTGGCACAAGCGCAGGTCTCACAGGCTGCCACAAAACCCTCAACCGACTTACAAAGCGTCGGCCACCAGAATCTCCGAGCGATGAGATCCACTGTGGCTCTACCCCCCGGGTGCCCAGCAAGGACAGTATCGTGGTGCTCCTTAAAAACCTTGTGTCTTAAAGCGAGAGGCACAAACAACCTCCCAGGAGGACAAAGATCAGGAGCCTCTGCCTGGGCTGCCTGAACCTCTGCCTCCAATTCAGGATAAAGAGCAGAGACCACCACACCTTCAGCCAAAATGGGACCCGGGTCTTCAAAATTCCCACCTCCCAGAAAACATTCTTAACCCCAGGGCGGAATGTGACAACAAAATTAAACCTTGAAAAGAACAAAGACCATCTGGCCTGTCTCGGGTTCAGACGCTTGGCTGACTCCAAGTAGGCCAGATTCTTATGGTCGGTAAACACGGTAATAGGGTGTCTGGCTCCCTCTAGCCAATAGCGCCATTCCTCAAAAGCTAACTTGATGGCCAACAACTCCCTATCTCCCACATCATAATTTCTCTCTGCGGAGGAGAGTTTCTTCGAGAAAAAGGCACACGGTCGCCATTTGGCAGGAGAGGGACCCTGAGACAAGACCGCACCCACACCCACCTCAGAAGCGTCCACCTCAACTATGAAGGGCAGAGAGATATCAGGTTGTACCAAGATGGGAGCGGAAGCAAAACTCTCCTTGATACTAGAAAAGGCCTTATGCGCCTCTACCGACCAGGAGGAAAAATCTACCCCCTTTCTAGTCATATCAGTGAGTGGTTTAACAACAGAGGAATAATTCAAAATAAACTTCCTGTAATAATTGGCAAAACCCAAAAAATGCATCAGCGCCTTCTGATTCTCAGGAAGCTCCCACTCAAGCACAGCACGGACCTTCTCGGGGTCCATGCGAAAACCAGAAGCAGAGAGAAGAAACCCCAAAAATTGAATTTCTGGAACCGCAAACACACATTTTTCCAGTTTAGCGTGCAATTTATTCTCCTGCAGGATGAGCAAGACCTGACGTAGGTGGTCCTTATGAGTTTTGAAATCAGGAGAAAAAATCAAAATGTCATCTAGATACACTAGTACAAATTTCCCCATTAAATGATAAAAAATGCTGTTCACAAAATGCTAAAAGACGTCTGGAGCATTCATCAAACCAAAAGGCATATCCAAATTCTCAAAATGGTCCTCAGGGGTATTGAAGGCCGTCTTCCATTCGTCTCCTTCTCTGACTCTGACCAGGTTGTATGCCCCTCTTAGATCCATTTTGGAAAAAACTTTAGCTCCAACAATCTGGTTAAACAGGTCCGGGATCAGAGGAAGCGGATAAGGGTCACGAAATCCAGACATGGTCTTAAAGAACCATCTTTTTTCTTAACAAAGAAAAAACCAGCGGCAACAGGTGACTTCGAGGGTCGTATGTGTCCCTTTCTCAGGCTCTCAGAGATATAAGCACGCATAGCGACCCTTTCAGGTTGGGAGAGATTGTATAAACGAGATTTAGGCAGCTTGGCACCTGGGATGAGATTAATAGGCCAATCGTACTCCCTGTGAGGGGGTAGCTCCTGAACACCACTCTCAGAAAACACATCCGAAAATTCAGAGAAAAGATGGTACAGTCTTAGTAGAAACCTCTGAAACAGATGTCGTGAGGCAATTCTCTCTGCAAAAGTCACTCCAACCATTTATTTGCCTCGCTTGCCAATCAATGGTGGGGTTATGTTTCGTGATCCAGGGTAGCCCCAACACTAGAGGAGTAGGCAACCCGCTTAGGACGAAACATGACACATCCTCAACATGAGTATCACTCACAATCAAACGGATATTGTGAACTATGCCCTTTAACGATTTCTGAGAAAGTGGAGCGGAATCAAAAGCAAAAATTGGTATATCCTTTCCCAAAGTGCATACCTGGAAACCATGTGTTATAGCAAATTGATTATCAATGAGATTGACAGCTGCTCCACTATCTACAAAAATCTAACAAAAAATGTTCTTGCTCTCTAGCGCCACCCTGGCTGGTAGGACAAAACGGGAACTACAAGCAAACGGAAAACCTTCAATTTCCGCATCAACCTTGCCAATAGTAACAGATGGAACGTTTTTAGAGGATCTTTTTCTCTTTGTTTCTTTATTACTCTCAAAAAACTGCCTGAATCTCCTAGAGGGACAAACATTTGCCAAATGATTTATACCTCCACAACAGAAACAAACCCTCCTCTGAGAGCTGAATCTTCTATTGTCAGAGGCAAGCAAACCCAGCTGCATGGGCTCCTACTCAGAGGGGATTGAGAGAGACTGAGACCCCTGCGCACTGAAAGAGACCGCCGCACTGTCCTTGGACTGAGTATGACAGGAAGGAGTGATCTCTCCTCTCTCTCTAAGACGCCTGTCAATACGAACGGCCCGAGACATGGCAGAGTCCAAGGAGGTAGGTCTCTCATGAAAGGCAAATGCATCTTTCAATCCCTCTGAAAGACCATGGCAAAATTGACTTCGCAGTGCAGCATCATTCCAACCAGTATCAGCTGCCCATCTCCGAAATTCTGAACAGTATATCTCTGCGGACTGTTTACCCTGGCATAAAAGACGTAGTCTAGACTCAGCCAGTGCAATACGATCCGGATTATCATATATCGGACCCAGGGCTAAAAAATATTCATCCGCTGAACGGAGGGGCCGTGCCCCCACCGGCAGCGAATAGGCCCAAGACTGAGCGTTATCCCTGAGCAGCGAGATGATGATGCCCACCCTCTGCTCCTCATCACCAGAGGAATGGGGAAGTAGGCGAAAATGGAGTTTGCAAGCCTCTCTAAAACTAACAAAATTCTCACTAACCCCGGAGAACGTATCTGGGAGCGAGATCTTAGGCTCAGAACAAACTCCATGAACGCAAGCTGAACCCATCCTGAAACTGAGATACAGTTTTACGGAGATCTGCTACCTCCAATGAAAGACCCTTCATGTGTTCAGTCAAAAGTGAAACCAGATCCATGATTGAGACGGTTTTGGCGGTTTATAATGTCACGGAAGGTGTTACAGAAAACTAGAAGACACAAATGAAGATCCGACTGACTTGATCCAAAACTAAGGAACCAAAGGGTAAGCCCTGTAACAGCCCTAGCTCTCTCCCTTACTGCTCAGCCTATGCAAAAATCTCTATGGTAGATAATTTCATACCCTCGTTCCTCGACTGTATGACACCTGAACACCCTATAATAGTGAAGGGACACGACCACCGGCTCCCTACACTTAATACAGAGGGAGTCAGGGTCACCTAGGATCAAGCAAACAGGAAAATAGAAATAAATGAACAGACTTATCTGTAGAAGCATCAGTTGTAGCATCCAGCATGCACACACTCCAGGAAGTTGTATAAACCACAAAGTGATGCAGTATGGGAGGGGATTTAAAGGGATGCAATCAGTGCAACTAGATGACAGCTGAGAGAGGGAAACGAGATGACAAAACGAAAGCAAAACAAAAGAACCTCAAGCAAGAGGTTCTGAAGTACGTCTGTCAGAGCTTCTCAGATGTCTTGCGGTGACACTTATTTAACTCCCTAAGCTCCAGTCGTTTCTCTGGTGACGCTCGTGGCACTGGTAGTATTTCTGAAAACACTACCTCGGAGGTCCTATATGTGAGCTTCTCTCCTAGTTCCCTAAAATCATCTCCCCCTGACTTTGTCATTGGTGCCAATGTGTACCATGACCACCAAGTCTCCCCCAGCCCCATCCAGCAATCTGTCAATCTGATCCGCAATATGCCGAATCCAAGCACCTGGAAGACAACACACTGTTCGGCATTCATGGTCTTGGCGACAGATGACCCTGTGTGTCCTCCTAATAATAGAGTCCCCTACCACCAGCATCTGTCTGACCTTTGCTGCACTCCTTTTCCCATCCTTCCTGCAGCGGTCATCCTCCTGGTTGCTAGGAGAAACGTCCTGCTGCAGTGTTGCTGGCCCTGGGCTTTCATCCCTAATACCCAAACAGGCATATTTACTAGGGCATTCCAGCTCAGGACTAGCTTCCCTGGCACTTTTCCCTGTACCCATTCTTCCTACATGTCACGGTCTCTAACATGATGTTATTTGACAACCTCTTTGGTTTACTTGTTTTCAGTGTTGTTGCTGGAAATGACCACACCTTTTGTATCAGGTGTAGCTTAGTGGTCATTACTACTCCTCTATTTAGTCTGGCTTCACCCATCATGCTATGCGGTTGATAGCTTCAGTTTGGTATTGGAAGTGCTGGTGAGTTGTCCTCTTCTGAGTTCCTGTTCGTCCATTTACTTCAGAAGTTAAGTGTTACTTCCCTTTCATATTATGTTGTTTCCACTCTGTCTTTTGTTACTAGGCCTTAAAGGGGTTGTCCCACTTTGCTTTTTTAATCTTACCAGCAGTAGATGTCCTGATAACTTCCTGGTTTGGCTCCGGCAGTTGAGTGAAGGCCGGCCACGCCTCCTCATGACTCACCCTGAGAGCTCAGTCCTTGCGTGCTCGTTCATGTGGATGAGTCATCCTTCTGGAGCCGACAATGTATGTGAGGCCCCCCCCCCAGTATAATAAACATTGAGTGAGGCCCCCGCCAGTATAAAAAACATTGAGTGCGCCCCCCCCAGTATAAGATACATTGAGTGCGCCCCCCCAGTATAATAAACATTGAGTGCGGCGCCCCCCCAGTATAATAAACATTGAGTGCGGCCCCCCCAGTATAATAAACATTGAGTGCGCCCCCTCCAGTATTATATACATTGAGTGCGGCCTCCCCCAGTATAATATACATTGAGTGCGGCCCCCCCAGTATAATAAACATTGAGTGCGGGCCCCCCCCAGTATAATAAACATTGGTGGCGCAGTGGGAAGTGCCAATGAGGGTTAAAAAAATAAAAAATAAATTAACTCACCTCCACTAATTGATCGCGCAGCTGCTGGTCTCCTGTTCTTTCTTTAGGACCTGTCAAAGGACCTGTGGTGACATCACTGTGGTCATCACATGGTACATCATATTATCCATCACCATGGTAATGGACCATGTGATTAGCTCAGTGACGTCACCACAGGTCCTGAAGCAAGAACAGGAGACCGGCAGCTGCGCGATCAATTGGTGGAGGTGAGTTAATTTTTTATTTATTTTTTTAACCCTCATTGGCACTTCCCACTGCGCCACCAATGTTTATTATACTGGGGGGGGCCGCACTCAATGTTTATTATACTGGGGGGGCCGCACTCAATGTATATTATACTGGGGGGGGCGCACTCAATGTTTATTATACTGGGGGGGGCCCACACTCAATGTTTATTATACTGGGAGGGGCCTCACTCAATGTTTATTATACTGGGGGGGCGCACTCAATGTTTATTATACTGGGGTGTTGGGGGGGCGCACTGCGCCACCAATGTTAATACAAATGCAGGAGGTGGGTGCCGGAGTGAAATAGCCGACACCCGACCTCTATGATAGGGGGCTGCGATCAGCGGCAGTTAACCCCTAAGGTGCCGCTCCCTGTCATAGAGGTCGGGCGCCGGCTATTTGATTCCGGCACCCGCCTCCTGTATTTGTATTACAGGTCAGTTTTCATCATTGGTGGCGCAGTGGCCACAGCCCCTCCCCTCCTCCTCCCATGTCTCTTCCTATAGGCGGAGGCGGCAGCAGCAGCCCCCCCCCCCCCTTCCTCTATGGAAGCGCCGCCGGAATACAGTGATACTCTCTTATAGATCATATCACTGTATCACTGTATTCAGGCGGCAGGAGGGAGCGCACGGCGTCCTCGGTTGCTATGACGCCGTGCGCTCCCTCCTGCTCCAAGAAAACAGTAATACATTAATATGATCGGGCGCCCGCGCATGCGCAGAACTATGCGACGTGCGCGCTCACAGTGTGAGTGAGAGGCCAGCTGTAGGATCGCAATAGTTACCAGTGCGCAGGTGCGGCAAGGATGCGGCCGGCGAGATGCGGCCGTATCCATGGGATACCAGCACAAACAAAGGGGAGTGAAAGGAGCGTTTTTAGGCTGAATGCTATGTTTTTTTTAATGACACGTATTAGAAGAAATGTTCAGTGGGGGGCAATGATTTAATGTAACCCTATTTAATGAAGTGAGACAACCCCTTTAACCCCTTAAGGACATAGGACGTACCGGTATGCCCTATTTCCCGAGTCCTTAAGGACCAAGGACGTACCGGTACGTCCTGACTTTAAAATCGGCATTCCGGCGCCGCAGGGGTTAATTTGAACAGGATGCCGGCTGAAATCATTCAGCCGGCATCCTGTTAAAACGCCAGGGGGGGTCATGTGACCCCCCCGTGTTGGCGATCGCAGCAAACCGCAGGTCAATTCAGACCTGCGGTTTGCTGCGCTTTTTGCAGTTTCTGATCACCGCGTGGATCAGAAACTTTAGAGTGTCTAAAATCAATATAGTACACCCCCCCTGCACCCCTGCATGATTTGATGGCGGCGGGTGGTGCAGGGGGGGTGTCGCAGGCGGTGGGGGCGTTGCGGGAGGTGGGCGGTGCGGCAGGCGGGATCGCGATCCCCCGCCCGCCTCCCATTGAATAATCGTTGGTGTACAGTGGGTATACCAGGGTGCCAGCACATTGCTGGCACCCTGGTATAAACGGCTGACATCGTTGATGCGATGTCAGCCGTTTAACCCTTTCCATACAGCGGTCCGTACGGACCGCTGTATGGAAAAGGTTAACAGTAAAAGGGAGCTCCCTCCCTCTCCGATCGGGGGGCTGCTGTGCCTTTGCAGCCCCCCGATGGGAGAGGGAGAGAGCCCCCAGACAGCCCCCCCAGAGCCCCGTCCTTACCCTTCCCCGTCTGCGCAGTTCTGACCATAACTGAGCAGACGGGGAAGGTTCCCATGACAACAGGACGCCTGCTCAGGCGTCCTGCTGTCCATGGTGCTGAACAGATCTATGCTGAAAGCATAGATCTGTTCAGTGTAAGTAAAATACAGTACAGATACCTATATAGGTTCTGTACTGTATTTTACAGACATCAGACCCACTGGATCTTCAAGAACCAAGTGGGTCTGGGTCAAAAAAAAATAAGTGAAAAAAGTTAAGATAAAAAAAAAACATTTATCACTGAATAAAAAAAAATAAAAAAAAATAAACTACACATATTAGGTATCGCCGCGTCCGTAACGACCTGATCTATAAAACGGTCATGTTACTTTCCCCGCACAGTGAACGCCATAAAAATAAAAAAATAAAAACTATGAGAAAATTGAAATTTTGCCCACCTTACTTCCCAAAAAAGGTAATAAAAGTGATCAAAAAAGTCGCATGTACACCAAAATAGTACCAATCAAACCGTCATCTCATCCCGCAAAAAATTAGACCCTACTCAAGATAATCACCCAAAAACTGAAAAACTATGGCTCTTAGACTATGGAAACACTAAAACATCATTTTTTTTGTTTCAAAAATAAAATCATTGTGTAAAACCTACATAAATAAAAATAAAGTATACATATTAGGTATTGCCGCGTCCGTATCGACCGGCTCTATATAAATATCACATGACCTAACCCCTCAGGTGACCACCATAAAAAATAAAAATAATAAATTGTGCAAAAAAAGCAATTTTTTGCCATCTTACGTCACAAAAAGTGTAATAGCAAGCGATCAAAAAGTCATATGCACGCCAAAATAGTGCCAATCAAACTGTCATCTCATCCCGCAAAAAATTAGACCCTACTCAAGATAATCGCCCAAAAACTGAAAAAACTATGGCTCTCAGACTATGGAGACACTAAACAATTTTTTGGTTTTAAAAATGAAGTTATTGTATAAAACTTACATAAATAAAAAAAATTGTATACATATTATGTATCGCTGCGTCCGTGACAACCTGCTCTATAAAATTACCACATGATCTAACCTGTCAGATGAATGTTGTAAATAACAAAAAAAAAACGTGCCAAAAAAGCTATTTCTTGTTACCTTGCCGCACAAAAAGTGTAATATAGAGCAACCAAAAATCATATCTACCCTGAACTAGTACCAACAATACTGCCACCCTATTCCGTACTTTCTAAAATGGGGTCACTTTTTTGGAGTTTCTACTCTAGGGGTGCATCAGGGGGGCTTCAAATAGGACATGGTGTCAAAAAAACCAGTCCAGCAAAATCTGCCTTCCAAAAACCGTATGGCATTCCTTTCCTTCTGCTCCCTGCCGTGTGCCCGTACAGCGGTCTACAACCACATATGAGGTGTTTCTGTAAACTACAGAATCAGGGCCATAAATAATGAGTTTTGTTTGGCTGTTAACCCTTGCTTTGTAACTGGAAAAAAAATATTAAAATGGAAAATCTGCCAAAAAAGTGAAATTTTGAAATTGTATCTCTATTTTCCATTAAATCTTGTGCAACACCTAAAGGGTTAACAAAGTTTGTAAAATCTGTTTGAATACCTTGAGGGGTGTAGTTTCTTAGATGGGGTAACTTTTATGGAGTTTCTACTCTAGGGGTGCATCAGGGGGCTTCAAATGGGACATGGTGTCAAAAAACCAGTCCAGCAAAATCTGCCTTCCAAAAACCGTATGGCATTCCTTTCCTTCTGCGCCCTGCCGTGTGCCCGTACAGCGGTCTACAGCCACATATGAGGTGTTTCTGTAAACTACAGAATCAGGGCCATAAATAATGAGTTTTGTTTGGCTGTTAACCCTTGCTTTGTAACTGGAAAAAAAATATTAAAATGGAAAATCTGCCAAAAAAGTGAAATTTTGAAATTGTATCTCTATTTTCCATTAAATCTTGTGCAACACCTAAAGGGTTAACAAAGTTTGTAAAATCAGTTTTGAATACCTCGAGGGGTGTAGTTTCTTAGATGGGGTCACTTTTATGGAGTTTCTACTCTAGGGGTGCATCAGGGGGCTTCAAATGGGACATGGTGTCAAAAAAACTGTCCAGCAAAATCTGGCTTCCAAAAACCATACAGCGTACCTTTCACTCTACGCCCCGCTGTGTGGCCGTACAGTAGTTTACGGCCACATATGGGGTGTTTCTGTAAACGGCAGAGTCAGGGCAATAAAGATACAGTCTTGTTTGGCTGTTAACCCTTGCTTTGTTAGTGGAAAAAATGGGTTAAAATTGAAAATTAGGCAAAAAAATGAAATTCTCAAATTTCATCCCCATTTGCCAATAACTCTTGCGCAACACCTAAAGGGTTAACGAAGTTTGTAAAATCAGTTTTGAATACCTTGAGGGGTGTAGTTTCTTAGATGGGGTCACTTTTATGGAGTTTCTACTCTAGGGGTGCATCAGGGGGCTTCAAATGGGACATGGTGTCAAAAAAACTGTCCAGCAAAATCTGGCTTCCAAAAACCATCCGGCGCACCTTTCACTCTACGCCCCGCTGTGTGGCCGTACAGTAGTTTACGGCCACATATGGGGTGTTTCTGTAAACGGCAGAGTCAGGGCAATAAAGATACAGTCTTGTTTGGCTGTTAACCCTTGCTTTGTTAGTGGAAAAAATGGGTTAAAATTGAAAATTAGGCAAAAAAATGAAATTCTCAAATTTCATCCCCATTTGCCAATAACTCTTGTGCAACACCTAAAGGGTTAACGGAGTTTGTAAAATCAGTTTTGAATACCTTGAGGGGTGTAGTTTATAGAATGGGGTCATTTTTGGGCGGTTTCTATTATGTAAGCCTCGCAAAGTGACTTCAGAGCTGTAGTGGTCCCTAAAAATTGGGTTTTTGTAAATTTCTGAAAAATTTCAAGATTTGCTTCTAAACTTCTAAGCCTTGTAACATCCCCAAAAAATAAAATATCATTCCCAAAATAATTCAAACATGAAGTAGACATATGGGGAATGTTAAGTCATCACAATTTTTGGGGGTATTACTATGTATTACAGAAGTAGAGAAACTGAAACTTTGAAATTTGCAAATTTTTCCAAATTTTTGGTAAATTAGGTATTTTATTATGCAAAAAAATTAATTTTTTTGACTTTATTTTACCAGTGTCATGAAGTACAATATGTGACGAAAAAACAATCTCAGAATGGCCTGTATAAGTAAAAGCGTTTTAAAGTTATCAGCACTTAAAGTGACACTGGTCAGATTTGCAAAAAATGGCCTGGTCCTTAAGGTAAAATGAGCCTGGTCCTTAAGGGGTTAAGGAGACGCTGGTTCTTTCATATTGAAAGGAACAGGTCCTCTCAAGCCCAGACACTACTCTAGGGCAATTCAGGGTTTCCAGGGTCTTAGGTTCCAGTGTATGAACATTCCTACCCTCAAGGTTCGTTCATACGGATAGAAGTCAGTGCTAGGATTAGGGTTTCCATAGGTGGTGTCCGTTTCCCTTTACCTAGCATCGAGGCCTAGTTCCTTTTCCCTTCCCTCCTGTGGTCTGTGTGGTGTTCCCTCCCACATCACTACGTGACACTACATTAACCCAACTGCTGACTTGATAGTCCTTATCTTGCTCTTCTCCCCCACCTCCATTTCACTGACCCCAGTCAGTGCCTGCACAGTGAGGTCTAAGCCTCTCTCCAGATTTGCAGTGCCCCTAGGTATTTCAAGCTGCTTATTTAGATCCAAGATCTGGGCTTCCAAATATGCAACATGATTGCATCTAGTGCAAATGTATTCACCCTCAAAAGGCTCTTCAAGGCACGCATACATTGCACAGGACACACACTTAGTGGCATTGTCCATGGAGCATATGTTTAAATGGGGATGAACAGTAAAATAGGAAAACAGTAAATATGAGTTAGAATTAGACCCTGTCTGCTGTAGTTGGAGACCTAGCTAGAATCAAGCCAACAACCCACAAGGAAAATCTATCAAACCTTAGTTTCTTGTCTCTTGTCTTAAACTCCACTCATTCAGAAGCCCCACTCATTGCAGAATTTCTGTGACTGTAAATTATGTACATACATATAATTACAGTAAATGTGTCTGTTTCTGTTGTACATGCATGGGATTCATGCTTTGTTCTGACAGTTTAACAATGATGATGGTATGCAACTATTAATCAATGTCCGTCACATACTCTGACTAGTAAGAATATACACATCTAACAATGTAAAACATTCAATTGAAATACTGAATTCTATAGGTCGTCTATAACAGGTTTTCACTGAACTGTGTAAAGCCTATGATCAAAAACTGTGCATGGTACATATACCCCAGAAGGAACATGGAGGACATGTCATAGTGTGTTCATGCTGTGTTTTTAAAGGGGTATTCCGAGACTTTTTTTACTGATGATCGGTATTTGATTGGTGGGGGTCTGACACTTGGGACCCCCAATGATCAGCTGTTTGAGAAGGCACCACTGCTTGTAGTAGTAGTGCTACGGCCTTCTCTCAGCTTTGCTTAGGACATGTTACATCACATAAATCGGTCACATTGCCGAGGCGCAGCTCAGCCCCATTGAAGGGAATGGGCCTGAGCTCCGATACCAAGCACAGCTGCTGAACAATGTATGGCTCTGTGCTTGGGAATCTGAGAGAAGGCCGCAGTTGTACTGCGAGCATTGTACCGCGAGTCCCGGGTTTTGGACCCCCACTGATCAGATACTGATGACCAATTCAGAGGACAGGCTATTAGTAAAAAAAAAAGTATTGGAAACAACTTTTAAAAGGCCTCACAGTGTATAATGATAGTTTTGGGGGTACATTGATTGAATGTATTTGAGTAGGGAGTGCTTGGCTTTAGAACATCAAAAAACACTGTAGTATTTTTTATAACCAAATGTAATAAAATACCATACCAACTATTGACCATATACGTTATGTTATGCACAATAATCACTGTTGTGCAGTTAGTCTATGTTAACTTGCTTAGTGTTGTCATGATTTGTACTGTAGGTTAGTTTTTCTGCATAATAACGCTTCATATTACTATACTCTTCATAGGTGCAAAGGGCGCTCTGGGAGATCC
Source organism: Bufo gargarizans (assembly GCF_014858855.1). Classification (NCBI taxonomy): domain Eukaryota; kingdom Metazoa; phylum Chordata; class Amphibia; order Anura; family Bufonidae; genus Bufo; species Bufo gargarizans. The sequence continues at coordinate 219,373,612 of NC_058082.1, read as the reverse complement.
TGGTTTACCTGGCACTGTAGGATTTGAAGGACCTCCAGGAAAAGATGGATCCTATGGAATTCCTGGCTTCCCAGGTCCTCCTGTGAGTAGACCAGCAAACGCTAATTTACAAACAAAAGCAAATACATGGAAGTTACTGAAAGTAATTTGTGTGGCTTTTTAAATCTACATTACAATTGACAATTAAAGTGTCTGCAGTAAACAAATGCATTGCTTATAATATTGTACGTCCAATAAATATTTTTGTGTTGACCTATGTATACAGTGAGAAAATTGTCAGTTCTCCCTCAAGATATTCAAAATATAGCTTTAGTAAAATAGTTGATTCCTGTACTGTTGAGTAACTATTTCCCATGAGAATAGACAAGGCCTAAAGAGAATAGCAAGAATGAAGTAAAGCATTCTATAGTAAGCATACAACGAAGCTGAAAATAGCAGCTAACCATTTACTATATAGACCATAGTGTCTAACATTTATGGAAGTGTTCCAGAATCTTGTATGTGTAGCTTAATCATTAGCATTTATGTTTATTGTGCTGAATAATGGAAATCCAGAATGTTCAGAGAATCATTTAGCCCATATACTGTTATAGGGCGATGCTGCGAAAGGACTAATTGGCGACCCTGGATTTCCAGGACCTCCAGGTCGTGAAGGTGTGAGAGGTGAGACTGGCCGACCAGGTGTAGGATTTCTAGGCCCTAAAGGCATACGTGGAGCCCCTGGGCCACCAGGACCAGATGGACCTCCTGGAATTTCAGGACTGCCAGGTTTACCAGGTATGAATTGCAAATGCTGCTTTTCACTAGATATTGTCAAATTTATTTTATTTCTTAGAAATTTAGGTAATACATTTTAGGGTCTAGACATGTTTCTGTGATTTCTGCATTTACTGGTCTGCCTGTGTTCGCCATGTTCCCTGTATCCGTATCCTGGCTATGTCTATTTGTCCTGTCTGTTATTGAGCGCCATGTTCCTTGTACCCAGTTCCTGACAATGTGTTCCTGTTACTTGGTCTGCATCTGAACAGTGTCTGAAGTTGCATGTTTTTGGGGGGGTTTTGTTTGTTTGCCTGTGTTCCTGGTTTTGTTACTTGCCTGGGTTTTGCACCACCATCTGTTTCCTTGCAGTTTTCTGCCAAATGTACTGGGACCATCCCAGCAGGTAGCGGTCCAGTCGCTCCTCTGCAGCAAAGACCGGTTTGCTGTATAGTGATTGAAGGGTGAAAACTAGGGGAACACTGGAATAACGCCCTTAGGGTTCGGCCCTAAATCAAACCAATCACTTGGCCCAGTGGTTCTACATCTGCCACTGTTTCCTACCTGCTTGTCCAGGATTATGCCAGTTGTTTTTGGTTGGTACTTGTTTAACCGCCTCCGGACCGCCTAACGCAGATGTGCGGTCCGGAGGCGGCAGCCCTGCGCAGAGTGACGCATATACGCGTCATCTCGCGAGGGCCGAGATTTCCTGTGAGCGCGCGCACACAGGCGCGCGCGCTCACAGGAACAGAAGGTAAGCGAGTGGATCTCCAGCCTGCCAGCGGCGATCGCTCGCTGGCAGGCTGGAGATGTGATTTTTTTTTTAACCCCTAACAGGTATATTAGACGCTGTTTTGATAACAGCATCTAATATACCTGCTACCTGGTCCTCTGGTGGTCCCTTTTGTTTGGATCGACCACCAGAGGACACAGGTAGCTCAGTAAAGTCGCACCAAACACCACACTACACTACACCCCCCCCCCCTGTCACTTATTAACCCCTTATGAACCCCTGATCACCCATGATCACCCCATATAAACTCCCTGATCACCCCCCTGTCATTGATCACCCCCCTGTCAGGCTCCGTTCAGACGTCCGTATGATTTTTACGGATCCACGGATACATGGATCAGATCCGCAAAACACATACGGACGTCTGAATGGAGCCTTACAGGGGGGTGATCAATGACAGGCGGGTGATCACCCATATAGATTCCCTGATCACCCCCTGTCATTGCTCACCCCCCTGTCATTGATCACCCCCCTGTAAGGCTCCATTCAGACGTCCGTATGATTTTTACGGATCCATGGATACATGGATCGGATCCGCAAAACACATGCGGACGTCTGAATGGAGCCTTACAGAGGGGTGATCAATGACAGGCGGGTGATCACCCATATACACTCCCTGATCACCCCCTGTCATTGATCACCCCCCTGTCATTGATCACCCCCCTGTAAGGCTCCATTCAGACGTCTGCATGTGTTTTGCAGATCCGATCCATGTATCCTAAAATCATTCGGACGTCTGAATGGAGCCTTACAGGGGCGTGATCACCCATATACACTCCCTGATCACCCCCTGTCATTGATCACCCCCCTGTAAGGCTCCATTCAGACGTCCATATGATTTTTACGGATACATGGATACATGGATCGGATCCGCAAAACACATGCGGACGTCTGAATGGAGCCTTACAGGGGGGTGATCAATGACAGAGGGGTGATCACCCATATACACTCCCTGATCACCCCCTGTCATTGATCACCCCCCTGGTAAGGCTCCATTCAGACATCCGCATGTGTTTTGCGGATCCGATCCATGTATCCATGGATCCGTAAAAATCATACGGACGTCTGAATGGAGCCTTACAGGGGGGTGATCACCCATATACACTCCCTGATCACCCCCCTGTCATTGATCACCCCCCTGTAAGGATCCATTCAGACGTCCGCATGTGTTTTGCGGATCCGATCCATGGATCCGTAAAAATCATACGGACGTCTGAATGGAGCCTTACCAGGGGGGTGATCAATGACAGGGGGGTGATCAGGGAGTCTATATGGGTGATCACCCCCCTGTCATTGATCACCCCCCTGTCATTGATCACCCCCCTGTAAGGCTCCATTCAGACGTCCGCATGTGTTTTGCGGATCCGATCCATGGATCCGTAAAAAACATACGGACGTCTGAATGGAGCCTTACAGGGGAGTGATCAATGACAGGGGGGTGATCAGGGAGTCTATATGGGTGATCACACCCCCTGTCATTGATCACCCCCCTGTAAGGCTCCATTCAGACGTCCGCATGTGTTTTGCGGATCCGATCCATGGATCCATGGATCCGTAAAAATCATACGGACGTCTGAATGGAGCCTTACCAGGGGGGTGATCAATGACAGGGGGGTGATCAGGGAGTCTATATGGGTGATCACCCCCCTGTCATTGATCACCCCCCTGTCATTGATCACCCCCCTGTCATTGATCACCCCTCCTGTAAGGCTCCATTCAGACATTTTTTTTGGCCCAAGTTAGCGGAAATATATATATTTTTTTGTTTGTTTTTTCTTACAAAGTCTCATATTCCACTAACTTGTGTCAAAAAATAAAATCTCACATGAACTCACCATACCCCTCACGGAATACAAATGCGTAAACATTTTTAGACATTTATATTCCAGACTTCTTCTCACGCTTTAGGGCCCCTAAAAAGCCAGGGCAGTATAAATACCCCACATGTGACCCCATTTCGGAAAGAAGACACCCCAAGGTATTCCGTGAGGGGCATATTGAGTCCATGAAAGATAGGACAAAAATTTCAAAGTTAGCGGAAAGTGAGACTTTGTGAGAAAAAAACTAAAAAAAATCAATTTCCGCTAACTTATGCAAAAAAAATAAAAATTCTATGAACTCGCCAGGCCCCTCATTGAATACCTCGGGGTGTCTTCTTTCCAAAGTGGGGTCACATGTGGGGTATTTATACTGCCCTGGCTTTTTAGGGGCCCGAAAGTGTGAGAAGAAGTCTGGGATCCAAATGTCTAAAAATGCCCTCCTAAAAGGAATTTGGGCACCTTTGCGCATCTAGGCTGCAAAAAAGTGTCACACATCTGGTATCGCCGTACTCAGGAGAAGTTGGGGAATGTGTTTTGGGGTGTCATTTTACATATACCCATGCTGGGTGAGATAAATATCTTGGTCAAATGCCAACTTTGTATAAAAAAATGGGAAAAGTTGTCTTTTGCCAAGATATTTCTCTCACCCAGCATGGGTATATGTAAAATGACACCCCAAAACACATTCCCCAACTTCTCCTGAGTACGGCGATACCAGATGTGTGACACTTTTTTGCAAACAAGGTGGGCAAAGGGGCACACATTCCAAAGTGCACCTTTCTGATTTCGCAGGCCATTTTTTACACATTTTGATTGCAAGGTACTTCTCACACATTTGGGCCCCTAAATTGCCAGGGCAGTATAACGACGCCACAAGTGACCCCATTTTGGAAAGAAGACACCCCAAGGTATTCCGTGAGGGGCATGGCGAGTTCCTAGAATTTTTTATTTTTTGTCACAAGTTAGCGGAAAATGATGATTTTTCTTTTTTTTTCTTTTTTCCTTACAAAGTCTCATATTCCACTAACTTGCGACAAAAAATAAAAAATTCTAGGAACTCGCCATGCCCCTCACGGAATACCTTGGGGTGTCTTCTTTACAAAATGGGGGCACTTGTGGCGTAGTTATACTGCCCTGGCAATTTAGGGGCCCAAATGTGTGAGAAGAACTTTGCAATCAAAATGTGTAAAAAATGGCCTGCGAAATCCGAAAGGTGCACTTTGGAATATGTGCCCCTTTGCCCACCTTGGCTGCAAAAAAGTGTCACACATCTGGTATCGCCGTACTCAGGAGAAGTTGGGGAATGTGTTTTGGGGTGTCATTTTACATATACCCATGCTGGGTGAGAAAAATATCTTGGTCAAATGCAAACTTTGTATAAAAAAATTGGAAAAGTTGTCTTTTGCCAAGATATTTCTCTCACCCAGCATGGGTATATGTAAAATGACACCCCAAAACACATTCCCCAACTTCTCCTGAGTACGGCGATACCAGATGTGTGACACTTTTTTGCAGCCAAGGTGGGCAAACGGGCACATATTCCAAAGTGCACCTTTCGGATTTCGCAGGCCATTTTTTACACATTTTGATTGCAAACTACTTCTCACACATTTGGGCCCCTAAATTGCCAGGGCAGTATAACTACCCCACAAGTGACCCCATTTTGGAAAGAAGACACCCCAAGGTATTGGCGAGTTCCTAGAATTATTTTTTTCTTGTCGCAAGTTAGTGGAATATGAGACTTTGTAAGAAAAAAAAAAAAAATCATAATTTTCCGCTAACTTGTGACAAAAAATAAAAAGTTCTATGAACTCACTATGCCCATCAGCGAATACCTTAGGGTGTCTACTTTCCGAAATGGGGTCATTTGTGGGGATTTTCTACTGTTTGGGCATTGTAGAACCTCAGGAAACATGACAGGTGCTCAGAAAGTCAGAGCTGCTTCAAAAAGCGGAAATTCTCATTTTTGTACCTTAGTTTGTAAACGCTATAACTTTTACCCAAACCATTTTTTTTTTTTTTGCCCAAACCTTTTTTTTTTATCAAAGACATGTAGAACAATAAATTTATCAAAAAATTTATATATGGATGTTGTTGTTTTTTTGCAAAATTTTACAGCTGAAAGTGAAAAATTTCATTTTTTTGCAAAAAAATCGTTAAATTTCGATTAAAAACAAAAAAAGTAAAAATGTCAGCAGCAATAAATTACCACCAAATGAAAGCTCTATTAGTGAGAAGAAAAGGAGGTAAAATTCATTTGGGTGGTAAGTTGCATGACCGAGCGATAAACGGTGAAAGTAGTGTAGTGCAGAAGTGTAAAAAGTGGCCTGGTCATGAATGGGGTTTTAGCTAGCGGGGTTGAAGTGGTTAATAAAGTATTCGTTTTGGCTTTCTGTGAACACTGGAGATTACTCGCTTGTGAAATGTTCAGGTGTACCAGTGACCCTAGAACATGAGAAACTACTACCAAATGTAAAGGGCACACTAACTACATCAGTATCAGAATAATTGGTTACATATTATACCCACTATGAGATAATGCAGTCTAATAACTATAGGCTTATGAAGACCATGAGGGGAATTCACCATTCCGTTTGCACCAGTGCAAAAATGTAGCAACTTTTTTGTGTTTTCTGCTTTTTGTTTTTGAAAAGTGGGCATGGTTAGCCATATAAATTAGGTGCACACCAGATTTATCAACTGCAACTTTTTAAAAAGTTGCAACAAAGGTGCATATGGGACATTTGATATATTTGACACAATTGCAGACTCAAAGTAAAACTGACCTCAAAAAATTATTTTACGATAAATTCCCTCCTATAAGATTGATCTGATTACATTTCACCAGTACTATTAAGATAGTTTATTGATATCTATTATTACAGGTGATTGCTTTAAAGAGTCTGCAGATGAACAAACAGGTAAGCCTAGTACAGACTGATGTGTGAGCAGAATCATAAAACCGTTTTTTGTCCAGTCACCTTGGAATCCATTATTTATCAACTGTTTGCTACCATTTTATGATTTGACCTCTCTTGAAAAAGATGGGGCTGAAGCACTGATTTAGCGCTACATCCCCTTATTTTGTACTTGCACAGCAGTGCTTCTGATGGCATGTTGTGCAGGGACCGAAGCATGGCACTATTCACATGTATGGGCTGTGCTTTATTTCCCTGTGCAGGTGTCCACTAAGAATACACTGGTGCAGAGAAAATGTTGAAGGGGATGCGTAGCAGTCCCTTGGCGCCTTCATTCTGAATATCTGTGGGGATATCAGATATTAGATCACCACCGATCACAAAGTAATAGCATATTTTAGGAAACTGCTGTCACTTTTTAAGATGAGAATTTAAAGGGAATCTGTTGCAAGTTTTGTGGTTCACTGAGAACAGCATACACTTATGATAGATACCTAGGTAGATTCTAGATGCTAGGTAATTTACTTAAACTGACCTACTCGTTTTCTAAAATCTTTATGGAGCTAGTCCAGTGTGAGCCGAGCACTGGAGTCTGCTTAATACAGTACACAAGCTCCAGGGTCCTTATATTTATGAACTCCTGGCTCTTCTTGCCCTTCAGCTGATTACAAAATAAAAAAGGATGTCAATAAATGGTGGTTGCCAGGATCTCATGAATAGTGGGTCTCCCTGGTGTGTGCTGTCTGTTGAGTGGACCCCGGCACTTGGCTTGCACTGGAGCTCTTCAATACAGATTTTAGCAAAACAACTAGGTCAGTTCGAGTAAGCGACGCAATGTTTTAAAGCGGTTTTTCAGGTGTTTAATATTGATGACCTATTCCCAGTATAGCTCATCAGTAACTGGTGGTAGGATTCTACTCCCAGGACCAACGCTGATCAGCTGTTTGTGGAGATATGCTCATGGTGGTCTGTGACTTCACGTTCATTGGTCACAAGACCTAGACACAGCTCAGTCCAATTGAAATTAGTAGGCCTGAGCTGCAGTACCAAGCACAGCCGCTATGTAATGGATGTCAGTGTGCTTGCTAAGCTGCTAGAAGGTCGCAGAGCTCACTGGAGCACCTCTTCAAATAGCTGGTCGTGGGAGTGCCAGCTATCTGGCCACTGCCAATCTGATATTCTGTTCAATCTTCGGCTGCCTTGCTCGGGTTTGCATTGTCAACATCAACTTTGACACCGCTGTAGCCAATCAGTGGCCGTGGCAGTGACCTGCTGCCTCCCCTTGACCAACTGACATGTGGCCAGCGATTGGCTGAAGCGGTGTCAAAGCAGACTTCAACGGAGACAGGACCCAGCGGCTGGGAGCAGGTAAGTCTGCTTCCCTTTGCAGGTCTGCCAAGGAGGGAGGTTTCAAACCCCACATCCCCCAAAATGTGGCCAACCCCTTTAAGCATTTAAGCAGTGAAACAATGGAAGAAATCTCATGCCACACTGAATCGTGTAAAAAATACACACTATACAAAGCAAGACTTCATCTTACTATGGTAACATCACATAAAATATTCAAATGCAACTGCCAAGTCTAAATAAAGAGAACACAGTCCAGAGAAACCATTTTAAGAGGACCCGCCACCAGCGTTGAGATATTTCAGTAAATACCTGTGTAACGCCCGCTAGGGGGGCATTACCACTCTTTTTGCCCCATCACTATCTCTTATGGTTGATCTAATGTTATCTACGCATTTATTGTTAAATCCAACAAAATGTATGTATTTATTTCAATACAACTGTTATGTTACATGTGCTGTGCCTGGTTCACCAGCAGATGGCGGCAACGGTGGCAGTGCTAGTTACCATAGAGTGGAACTTTGTCTCATTCTAGCCCTCTGTAAAGAGGGAGAAGTTTGGTTAGTGAAGGTCAGTCTAGCCTTCCCTCTTGGGGAGAAGTTGTGTTAAAAAGTTCCAGCCAGCAAAGCACTGTCTGCTCTGCTAGGCCCTGAGGCCTAAGCTGAGTGCCTCCAGATTCAGGAGTAAAGATTCCCTGACTAAATACAGGAATAGAAGATACAGAGACAAGGATAAAGATAAAGGTACAGATCCAGAGATAAAGATAAAGAGAGTGTCAGGCTACATAGACCAAAGCACAGATATTGCAGCTTGCAGAAAGCAAAAGAAAAAGTTCCTATCTATTCCTGATAGCACAGCAGAGCTTAAAGAGTACAGATGTAGGAGAGCCGAATGTGTTTGCCTGCCAATTCAATGCCAAAACCTGCTGATGACCAAGATAAAGCTTAAAGATTGTTCTTGATGCACGTTTATTCAAGTAAAGTGGTTGTTCGACGTTCTACAGAGTCTGGGCTCCAATTTATTTCTTCCTCCTACCATCCCACTGATCAACTATCCCTTGCTTTGCAACGGAACGCCGTGCCTGGGGATCCAGGATATCCAGGTAGGAGCACCGTGACAAGTGCTACACCACTAAGGGACATTAGGCTACCCCTACACCACTCTGGCACTCCTACCCTTGGTATCCCCATTACCATCTACTTAGGGGGACTCCGTCCCTCGTTGCTGAAATGCAACTGGCATCACAACAAAAACACTTTTACCATCTTAAAGAGACTCCGAGTAGGCGCCATCTATTGCACTTGCATTTTGCATAAATTAACAATTCTGGAGCTACTGTTCGTAGACCTGCATTGTTTCATTTCTCAGTTATTCTTCCTAAAATGTATGACAAAAAGGAAACCAATACCCAGTTGTCACTTTATTCATAAATTTGCAGGAGTAATAAGAGAGCAATGGCACAAAACGGAGTTCCAAGAAAAGATGCTCCAGCAAACATAAAGAAGCGATTCTTATGAATTCATAATGTCAGAGGCTTCTATAAACATGATAGCTAGCACTTAGCAGAGAATCTGTCTTGGAAATATATGCAGCATGATTTCATCAGCTTGTATCTCTGTGATTTGGTACAACGTCCATCTTTTATGATTTAATGAATGCTTCTGAGACAATAGAAAATGGTAAACTGATGCATAGTTTCCATAGAAATAAGTAACCACCAGAAGGTTTATCGTGCAGAATACGTGTTATGTTTAAGACATCTTAGCAGTACTTCTCCTGTGTAGCTGACAATATCAATTTCTCCAGTGCAAGACAAAGTTTAAGCCATGTTATAAGAATATGACCTAAAATATCTGTGAAAAATAACAGTACCTCCTTATTTCCAGGCAATGGATGTATTTTAACTCCACCACCTGCACCAGCAGGAGCCCCAGGACCACCAGGATTGCCAGGATTTAAAGGTAACAACATTTATCCATATTTATGCTAACTCTAATTTATTAATTTCAGAATTACTTTGTGTTGTAAAGCCAAAAGACCGACAGAATGAGCCACTGCAAAACTTACACATTATATATCCGATTTTTTATACCTAAAAATGCACCAATTATATAACTTACATATATAATAGATAATTAATATATAATATAATAGATTAAAAAGTTGAGTAAAATTGTAAATGCATAACACTGATCACAAGTTACAGCTTAAAATACAGCAACAAAAATGCATTCACAGTTCATTAGTCATTAGAAAAAATTGACAAGCAGACACATGCTTAACCTGTTCCGGACACATGACGTACCGGTACGGCATGATGTCCCGGTACTTAAGCACACATGATGTACCGGTACGTCATGTGTATTTCCGATCACCGACGCGCGGCCGGCGGTGATCGGAACCCGGTGCCTGCTGAAATCAATCAGCAGGCACCGCGTGTGACAATGCGCCGGGGGGTTACTGTGACCCCCTGTGTCAGCAATCGCCGCAAACCGCAGGTCAATTCAGACCTGCAGTTTGCGGCTTTTAGGGGAGTTGCGGTGGGCGGCGCTGCCATCGGGTCCCCGTGCCTCTGTAAGGGGAACCCGATGGCAAGGAAGGCAGCGCGATGCCTTCCTTAGGCATCGGCGCTGCCTTCTGGTGACGAGCCTGTGAGATCCAACCCCCTGAATCTCACAGGCCGGAAGCTGTATGAGTAATACACACTGTATTACTCATGCAGCTAATGCATTCCAATACAGAAGTATTGGAATGCATTGTAAAGGGGATCAGACCCGCAAAAGTTAAAGTCCCAAAGTGGGACAAAAAATAAAGTGAAATAAAGTTGAAAAAATAAAGTCCCCCCCCCCCCAAATTAAAAGTTTCAAGTAAAAATAAACAAAAACATCATTTTCCCAAAATAAAATTGGTAAAAATTAGGGGGGAAAAAAGCTGACATGTTAGGTATCGCCGCGTCCGTATCGACCGGCTCTATAATCATATCACATGACCTAACCACTCAGATGAACACCATAAAAAACTAAAAACTGTGCTAAATAAACCATTTTATTGTCACCTTACATCACAAAAAGTACAACAGCAAGCGATCAAAAAGGCGTATGCCCACCAAAATAGTACCAAAATAACCGTCACCTCATCCCGCAAAAAATGAGCCCCTACCTAAGACAATCGCCCAGAAAATAGAAAAACTTTGGCTCAGAATAAGGAGACACTAAAACATCATTTTTTTGGTTTTAAAAAAGCTGTTATTGTGTAAAACTTTAATAAATTTAAAAAAGTATACATATTAGATATCACCGTGTCCATAATAACCTGCTCTATAAAAATATCACATGCACACCGTAAAAAAATAAATAAAAAAAGGTGTAAAAAAAGCCATTTTGTGTCACCTTACATCACAAAAAGTGTAATAGCAAGCGATCACAAACTCATCCGCACCCCAAAATAGTGCCAATCAAACCGTCATCTCATCCTGCAAAAATCATACCTTACCCAAGATAATCGCCCAAAAACTGAAAAAAATATGTCTCTCAGACTATGGAAACACTAAAACATGATTTTTTTTGTTTAAAAAATGAAATCATTGTGTAAAACTTACATAAATTTAAAAAAAGTATACATATTAGATATCGCCTCGTCCGTGACAACCTGGTCTATAAAAATACCACATGGTCTAACCTGTCAGATGAATGTTGTAAATAAAAAATAAAAACTGTGCCAAAACAGCTATTTCTTGTTACCTTGCCTCACAAAAAGTGTAATATAGAGCAACCAAAAATCATATGTACCCTAAACTAGTACCAACAAAAGTGCCACCCTATAGTTTCTAAAATGGGGTAACTTTTTTGGAGTTTCTACTCTAGGGGTGCATCAGGGGTGCTTCAAATGGGACATGGTGTCAAAAAACCAGTCCAGCAAAATCTGCCTTCCAAAAACCGTATGGCATTCCTTTCCTTCTGCGCCTCGGCCGTGTGCCCATACAGCAGTTTACGACCACATATGGGGTGTTTCTGTAAACTACAGAATCAGGGCCATAAATATTTAGTTTTGTTTGGCTGTTAACCCTTGCTTTGTAACTGGAAAAAATTGTTAAAATGGAAAATCTGCCAAAAAAGTGAAATTTTGAAATTGTATCTCTATTTTCCATTAATTCTTGTGGAACATCTAAAGGGTTAACAAAGTTTGTAAAATCAGTTTTGAATACCTTGAGAGGTATAGTTTCTAAAATTGGTTCATTTTGGGTGGTTTATTTTGTGTAAGCCTCACAAAGTGACTTCAGACCTGAACTGGTCCTTAAAAAGTGGGTTTTTGAAAATTTCTGAAACATTTCAAGATTTGCTTCTAAACTTCTAAGCCTTGTAACATCCCCCAAAAATAAAATGTCATTCCCAAAATGATCCAAACATGAAGTAGACATATGGGGAATGTAAAGTAATAAATATTTTTGTAGGTATTACTATGTATTATAGAAGTAGAAAAATTGAAACTTGAAATTTTTTTATAAATAAAAATGATTTATTTTTTTTACTCCATTTTACCAATGTCATGAAGTACAATATGTGACGAAAAAACAATCTCAGAATGGCCTGGATAAGTCAAAGCATTTTAAAGTTATCAACACATAAAGTGACACTGGTCAGATTTGCAAAAAATGGCCTGGTCCTTAAGGTGAAAATGAGCCCGGTCCCTAAGGGTTTAAAGGGGTTATCCGATTTCAGAAACGACTCCCCCATGTGCTGGGCCCCTCACAGGTGATATACTTACCCTGCTCCCTGTGCCACTCCTGGTCCCCTCAGCCGCCGCCGCTGTTTCTCCCTGCACATCTGTTGTCGGGGGAGTAGCCTCCCTAGCATCGCGGGTGACGCTAGGGAGGCTCATCCCCTTTCTGGACTTGCAGGAGCACATGGCATTATCATGATTTATAATGCTATGTGCCTCTGCATGGCCTTACTGATACAGAATCATAGTGACACCTTTATGTCAATATGATCCTGTAGAAGTAAGGTCATACAGAGGCACATAGTATTATAAATCATGATAATGACGTGTGCTCCTGCAAGTCCAGAATGGAGGATCATACTCCAATACAGAGCGTGATTCTCGCAATGGACTCGACTGTGTGCAACAGCCCTAACATATGAGCTCCTATAATACAGTGACAGTTTTTCCAGTTTATTTTTCAGATTTCTATACTGGGCCCTGGTGTAAAGACAATATTTTAGAGAATGCAAGTCTTCAGACCAGGTTTCTGTAGACACTGGGGCAACAAAAGATAGTTTGAGGCCTACAGAATTTTGAATGCAGCTCTGGAGTGATACAAACTTTAACTCAGGATCAGTACTAGATAATTCAAGCAATATGTTAAAAAAAATTACTGTACTCAACTTTTTCTACAGATTAATTCTCTGCACACCGCTAAATAGTGTTGAAATCAATATGACCTAATAGACTTCCATAGGGAGACTTACTTCTGTTGAGGTGCTTTGTTAATCAACTAGTCTGTGTGGTGGACACGTAAGATAACAGTAGCCTGGAGTGGAGCTAATAAGTGTACGGCCACATGGTGAGTTGGATTTTTTTGCAATTCAGGGTTGGCAGCACACATGCGACTCACCCTGCAACCCCATTCATTTTTATGGGATCACCACTACACTGAGATTCCTTGCGATCCTGGCTGCAATAACTGTAACACAACCAGTGTCGCCATGTAGCTGTGACCTAATTCTGCAACATAGCAACATGGTCCATTGAGCACCTGCCGAGTCAGTTGCATATCACATCAAAAGGAATTTTATATGCAATTGAACCTGTGTACATGGGAAAAAAGGTATGCTCTCACAAACATTTACGTGCTCTAGACAGCACTGGTAGTAGGTTTATGGGCAAAATGGAGTTGACAGAGTTCCTTAAAGGCACTTTCACACTAAGTTGCATCCTGCTTCTACACGGTTCTGCGATCCAGATGTTATTTAACAGCTGGTTCAGGAGAAGCTGGGGGAGTTGACTGAATCCCACCCCTGTTTGGAAACCTTTAAACTGTTCTTTTACGTCATTGTAAAGAATTTCACATTTTTTATGGGTTCAGTTGGTAGGATCTAATTTATAGTGATATGATATGTTATGTATATGTGTTTTATTTTTCTGATACTAGGCTTCAGAGGCCTGAAAGGCCAGCCAGGGTTACCGGGTTCAGATGGCATCAAAGGTTTTAAAGGAATCAGAGGTGATCCTGGACCTGACAGCTTGCCAGGGCCACCAGGTAATATTGCTTTATTATTTGAGAATTATTTTTTTTTTGTTTGCAGCATAGAGTTTTATAGTTGTGATCTTCCTTTTGTTTTTTTTTTTCATCTTATTGATTTTTTTCGTCATTGTGTATTTATCTGATTCAGAGCCTCAAAACTCGTGCATAGTTAGGATATGCCATAAATGTCCCAAAAGTGTGGGTCCCAATTCTGAACACACAAGAACAGAACAGAGCAAACCGAGCATATGCCTTTCTACATTCACTGCTATGATTGCTGGGTTCTGGTTTCAACTATTGTCTGCAGTCCCATAGCAGTCAATAGAGGGTTCGGACACTCCTTTAACACACTGACTACTTTCTACTGCCACTGGAGAAGCTTTATAGATAGCTAAATGTTATACATAGTGCTCAATGAGAAGACAGTAAAAAATAAGTTTCCATGCTCCCTCTAGTGGTGTCTACAGGCAATCAGCATGTTCTGTTTATACAGGGGATTTAGGGATCTGAATCAGAAAAACAAAGTACAGACGGCTGTAAAGATATATTTAGAATTTTTTATTTTATTTTTTAAATTACATTAACTTGGGGTTGCCATACAGTTTATCCCTTGAAAATAGTCTGTCTCACAATACTTTTTTGCTGAAGGCTAAACTGGCATTAAACCGAGGGCAGAGAAGGAAAAAGAATAATGGCAATTGCCACCGCCTGACATATTAAACAGGTTTTTGTAAGAATTCATTTGAGTGAAGAATCACCAGTCAATGTTGCCACTTCCATGCTCCTTCCATTATCTTTTTAGTAGGACACCATAACATTTAATTTCTTAAAATGTCAATCATTTTCAATCATTGTATATTCATTATGTAATACACAAACAATACTAATAATCCCGGCAGCAATGACTAGACATTTTGAAGCTTAGGTATATGGGCAGCACGGTGGCTCAGTGGTTAGCACTGGTGCCATGCAGCACTGGGGTTCTAGGTTTTAAGCCAACCAAGGACAACATCTGCATGGAGTTTGTACGTTCTCTTTGTGTTTGTGTGGGTTTCCTCCGGCTACTCCGGTTTCCTCCCACACTCAAAAGATATACTGATTGTGAGCTCCACTGGGAACTGTGGGTAATGATAACGGCTGTGAAGCGCTGTGAAATATGTCAGCACTATATCTATCTATCTAAAATACATAAATGTCATTATTGTCCGCACAAGAATAATTGCATTCATGTAATATGAGTTTGATTTTGATTTTAGCTATAAAACTATTTTTGTTGTATTACAGGATTTCCAGGGAGAAGAGGAGACCGTGGTACTCCTGGATTACCAGGTTTGCCTGGTCTACCTGGCCTAGAGGGTAATCCAGGTTTTAAAGGATTTGATGGTCAGCAAGGTGGCCCAGGTGATGTTTTGGGTGCTCCTTCAGGACTTCGGGGAGATGTTGGATTTCCTGGTTTCCCAGGTCTAAAAGGCAAGCAAGGCGAACCAGGTTTACCAGGACTGCAAGGTAAATAACTCTTAGTTGATATCTTTTTATAAAATAGATTTTTACAGAAAATGTTAGAAAACATCCCAAACAGTACAATATTTGGTACTTTTTATAACTATATGCTCCGATCTGTATTTGTCACTAAGGATTGCATGATGTACTGATGTTCAAATAGAATGTCGCAGGTTGTAATCTGATTCTTGCTACGTCTGTAGGAAGACCATACATTATGCATTTTATATTATTTATCATTATATTATATATATTATAATATTATACCGGTATATCATTGTACAGTATATATTTTATCAGGAATGGTTTCCATGCAATGTAATTTAAGGTGTGTTTGTTTGTTTGTTTTAAATTATTACATCAACATGAAAAGAAATAAACACATGATATAGATCACTCTGTTTGTAATGAATCTGTATAATATATGAGTTTCACTTTTTTGAATTAAGTTACTGAAATAAATTAACTTTCTGATGATATTCTAATTTATTGAGATGCATCTGTAATGTAATCTAAGGGACCATTGTGATGCCAGGCTATTAATTAGGACTAAAACCTCAAACTGAAGATATGAATCAAATTAAGTTTACTTGATAGAGCATTTTATGTGTAGGTAATGTGTGTTAATGTGCTAATTATATTACACTTTTCTCATACCCATATGGGTTACTATACTGTTGTCTCTTAGGCATCGATGGTATATCTGGAGTTCAAGGACAAAAAGGCATTCAAGGTGATCCTGGAATTTCGGGTGCTCCAGGCTTGCCAGGACTATCAGGTAATGGTGGATTTCCAGGAATGCCAGGAAAACAAGGAACCCCAGGAACAGTCGGATCCTCTGGACTTCCAGGTGAAAATACTTTTACCTTTTATGTTTTATGAATAACAAGACTTTTCAGTAGGATCCTCTTCTGTGATTGGAGGAGCAAGATGGAATGGTACAATGAGCAGCAGAGTTCGGTTTTCCTGGGCCTTGGTTTGATTACCAATATAGCTTCATTTATAGCTGATTTAAGTCAGTGTGCTTATTTATACATGTATACTTGAACAGGTAGCTCATTTGTGTCAGGGGTCTTATTTAATTGGAAGACCAAGATTGCATGAGAAAATCTGTTGTAGGGTTTTCAAGTGAAATGCTGTCTCCCACTCAAAGCATGGAAGGTCAGGCTACTCTAGGTAGAATCAGGTATCAGAGCTGTTCCTGGTAAAGGAAAAAGAGTTAATTTGTTCATAGAAGTCAATAAACTAACTCTAACTCACCCAGATAGAAATGTTGATGTTGTGGTTAGTCTTCCAACTGGCATTTTTTTAGCAGGATAATGCTTATCCACACACAGAGCAAGAGTTGCACACTAACTTGTCCTGCCCGGTCAGCACATTTATCGCCCATGGAGCATTTATGGGACCAGCTGCGACGCCAGCTTCAGTAACCTACCAGTGATTTACAGGCCCAACTGCAACATCTGTGGGCAAACGTGCCACAGGATACCATACAAAATCTGTATGACTCCATGCCCAACCAAATCTCATCTTGTATATAGGCTAGAGGCGGCCCACAGGGTACTAGAGCCTCCTTTTAGTTGCACAGTTCTCCCAAATAAACTCCTTTCGCTCTAATATTGTACTCACTTACATATGTCATCATTACAATCACACATATAACATTTGATTAGATTCCAACAAGTCCATCTGTCATGGAACCATGAACCAGACGTACAACAAGAGATAAGTGGAAAATAAGAAGGTTTTATTGAAGAGCAAGCCGTAGCAAAGTCCGAACGGATGGCTAAACCGAAGCAGGGTCTTGCGGAGACAGAGGTCAGGAACCAGAAGGGTAGTCAGACGAAGCCGGAATCAGGAACCAACGGGGTAGTCAGACGAAGCCGGAATCAGGAACCAACGGGGTAGTCAGACGAAGCCGGAATCAGGAACCAACGGGGTAGTCAGACGAAGCCGGAATCAGGAACCAACGGGGTAGTCAGACGAGGCCAGGATCAGGAACCAGAAGCAGCAGCAGTCTTGGAAGCATGTGAACACAGGAGGACCAAGCAAGAAACTGAAGCCACAGACCTCCTATATATATGAGCTAGGCATCCAGCTCCTCCCAGTGGGAAGGAGGAGCCGCAGGGTGGGAGGCTACAAGAAAACCCAGAAACCAAGATGGCCGCCAGCACATGTCAAACGAAGGGAACAGCAAGGAGGTAAGACCATGACAGTACCTCCCCCTCAAGGGCCCCTCCTCCGCGGAGTAAGGAACGGTTTCTGAGGGAAGCGTGCGTGGAAGGCTCGGAGCAAGACAGGAGCATGGACATCTGCGGAGGGAACCCAGGAACGCTCCTCTGGACCATAACCACGCCAATGGACCAAAAACTGCACCCGGCCGCGGACCAGGCGTGAGTCCAGGATATTGCTCACCTCATACTCCTCACGATTGCCCACTTGGACCGGACGAGGCCGAGGAATCGAGGAAGTGAAACGATTACACACCAGTGGCTTCAACAGGGAGACATGAAACACGTTGGAGATCCGCATGCCAGGAGGAAGCGCAAGGGCATAGGCTACCGGGTTTACCCTGCGAAGCACTCGGAAGGGACCAACAAAGCGAGGCGCCAGCTTGGGAGTGGGCACTCGAAGGTTGAGGTTGCGGGTGGACAACCATACGCGGTCTCCGACCTGGTAGGAAGGAGCGGGCGCTCGTCTGCGATCAGCCTGGAGTTTCTGGCGCTGCGCAGAGACCTCAAGGGACCTCTGGATCTGTACCCAAGAAGCACGTAGGACGGAAAGGTGATCCTCCACAGCCGGAATATCCTGGGGAGAGAATACCTCCGGTAACACGGCAGGTTGGAACCCATAATTGGCCATGAAGGGAGACGTCCCAGAGGAAGAGTTCACCGCCGTGTTCCTGGCAAACTCAGCCCAAGGCAGGAGGTCAACCCAATTGTCTTGGTGATCGGAGACATAGCAACGAAGGAATTGCTCCAAGGCCTGATTGGATCGTTCTGCGGCCCCATTGGACTGAGGGTGGTAGGCCGAGGAGAAAGAGAGATGAATCCCCAACTGGGAGCAAAAGGCGCGCCAGAACCTGGACACAAACTGACTCCCCCGATCCGACACAATCTCCTTGGGCAAACCGTGCAACCGGAAGACCTCCCTGGCAAAAATCGAGGCCAACTCTTGTGCAGAGGGTAACTTCTTGAGAGGAACACAGTGGCACATTTTGGAAAACCGATCCACAATCATGAGAATGAC
Organism: Bufo gargarizans; assembly: GCF_014858855.1. Classification (NCBI taxonomy): domain Eukaryota; kingdom Metazoa; phylum Chordata; class Amphibia; order Anura; family Bufonidae; genus Bufo; species Bufo gargarizans. The sequence goes on along the minus strand of NC_058082.1, from coordinate 219,354,985 downwards.
CGTATGGCCTCGGGATGCAGGGAGGTCCACAATGAAATCCATCCCCAGGTGTGACCATGGACGCTCCCCGGTGGCTATGGGTTGCAAAAGGCCCAACGGAAGGTGCCGAGGGGACTTACTCTGGGCACAAACGGAGCATGCCGCTACATATGCGGCGATGTCGGAACGTAGAGAAGGCCACCAGAACAGACGTGAAACCGCCCAGGACAGCTGATTCTTTCCAGGGTGCCCCGCGGCCTTGGAGTTATGGTAGGTTCGCAACAACCGAGTGCGCAACTCCTCAGGCACAAAACATCTGCCGTTGGGTCTCCCAGAGGGAGCACCAGATTGAGCCGCCAAAATCTGCTCACCCAGAGGAGAAGTCAGGCTGGTGCGAATAGCGGCCAGGATCTGATTCGGGGGTATGACCGTAGTCGGAATCGACTCCTCCTCGGACAGCTCGGAGTACTGCCGTGATAAGGCATCCGCTCTGATGTTCTTGGAGCCGGGTAGGTAGGAGACCACGTAATTAAAACGTGACAAGAACAGAGCCCATCTGGCCTGACGTGGTGTCAATCTCTTGGCCTCAGAAAGGTAGGTCAGATTCTTGTGGTCCGTCAGGATGAGAACCGGAACCACCGAGCCCTCGAGCAAGTGCCTCCATTCTTTAAGGGCCTGCACGATGGCCAATAACTCCCTGTCACCAATCTGATAGTTGCACTCCGCGGAAGACAGTTTCCGGGAGTAAAACCCACAAGGAAGCAGAGGACCCTCTGGTGTTCTACGCTGAGACAGGAGGGCGCCTACTCCCGTCTCAGACGCGTCCACCTCGAGGACAAAAGGCAACCCAGGGTTGGGATGCGACAGAATCAGAGCCGACACAAAGGCGGACTTTAGAGCCTCAAAAGCTCGGATGGCCTCGAGCGGCCAGACCTGCGGATTACTGCCCTTCCTGGTCAGATCCGTGAGAGGCTTGGCTAGCATGGAAAAGTCCCTGATGAACTTCCGATAATAATTGGCGAAGCCCAAAAAGCGCTGCAGGGCACGAAGCCCACTGGGCTGGGGCCACTGTAAGACAGCCAAAACCTTCTCAGGATCCATGGAGAACCCCTCAGCGGAAATGATGTAACCTAAGAAGGTTACCTGGGATCGGTGAAATTCGCATTTCTCAAGCTTACCGAACAGCTTGTTCTCTCGTAAGCGTTGCAACACTCGTCTGACATCCAGAATGTGGGCCTCCATGGATGCAGAATATACCAAGATGTCATCCAAATAGACCACCACACACTGCTGCAACAGGTCACGGAAAACATCGTTGATGAATTCCTGGAAGACTGCGGGCGCATTGCACAACCCAAAGGGCATAACCAAGGATTCATAATGACCGGTCCTGGTGTTAAACGCGGTCTTCCACTCATCGCCCGCCTTGATCCTTACCAGGTTATATGCCGCCCTCAGGTCGAGTTTGGTAAAGACCGTGGCCCCTTTGAGGCGATCGAACAGCTCGGAAATCAAGGGTATCGGGTAAGCGTTCTTGATCGTGATGCGATTGAGACCCCTGTAATCGATGCAAGGCCTCAACTCGCCGCCCTTCTTTTTCACAAAGAAAAATCCAGCCCCTGCCGGGGACGAGGATTTGCGAATGTGTCCGCGTGAAAGCGCCTCCCTCACGTACTCCTCCATGGCCTCATTCTCCGCTACCGACAGTGGATAGACTTTGCCACGAGGAGGAACGGCACCGGATTGTAACTCTATGGCACAATCGTATGGGCGGTGCGGAGGTAGGGCAACCGCGCGCACCTTATCGAATACATCCCGGTACTCTTCGTATTCAGGAGGCAACAGAGAGTCCGAGGAAGTACACAGCAACTTGACAGGCCCATGGATGCAACTAGCCCCACACTGCGGTGACCACGAGAGGATCTCGACCGATCTCCAATCGAAAGTCGGATTATGCTTCTGGAGCCAGGGGTACCCCAAGACCACCGAGTAGTGTGGAGACGAAATAACCTGGAGACAGACCGACTCTCTGTGAACGGCACCAATGGCCATCCCCACTGGAAGGGTCTCATGAGTCACGTGTGGCGGCAGAAGGGGTCTGCCGTCTATCGCCTCAAGAGCCAGTGGGGAACCTCGAGGCTGCAGAGGAATGGAATTGGCGGCAACGAACACTCTATCAATGAACAAACCACCAGCACCAGAGTCCACCAACGCCTGGGTCGTCACCGAGCCCCCGACCCAGGAGAGGACAACCGTGATCAGTGGTTTGTCAACACGGGAAACCGGGGACGAGGAGACTCCACCCAAGATCTGCCCCCGACAGGACCTCAGGTGCGAGCGTTCTCCCGGACGGTTCGGACATGCCAACCGAAAATGCCCACCGAGACCACAGTACATGCATCGGCCCTCGCGTCTCCGGAGTACCCTCTCCCCCTCAGACAGGCGAGCAAACCCCCGCTGCATGGGTTCACCCCCAGACAAGTCATCCCCAGGAGGCGTGGGAGGAGAGGGAGGCACGGGTGGGACAGCAAACGTAGGCGCCAATCTGTTAGGAGACCTCCGCAGGCTCTCCTTAAAGGAAGGTCTCTCCCTGAGTCTGGTGTCAATCAAAATCAGGAAAGAAATAAGAGACTCGAGCTCCACTGGTAGGTCCTTAGCTGCAACCTCATCCTTCAAGGCATCCGAGAGACCATGAGAGAAAGCAGCGACCAGAGCCTCATTATTCCAGCCCACCTCTGCTGCCAGGGTACGAAACTCAATGGCGTATTCAGCTACGGATCGTGAACCCTGTCTGATGGACATAAGGAGCTTCGCAGCAGAGGCAGCATGAGCCGGCACATCGAATACCTTCCGAAGAGAAGCAACAAAACCGGAAAACTCGGCAACCACCGGATTGTTGTTCTCCCATAAAGGGCTGGCCCAGGCCAAGGCCTTGTCCGAGAGCAGCGAGATCAAGAAGCCCACCCTTGATCTCTCAGTAGGAAAGGCATGTGGCAGCAACTCGAAGTAAATGCCCACCTGGTTAAGGAAACCTCGGCACTGAGTTGGCTCTCCCCCAAAGCGCTGTGGAAGGGGGGCAGAACCGGTCATACCCTGAAACCCCACAGGCGCAGCAACAGGTGTCAGGGTAGACTCTGGCGCAACAACCGGAGCGGCAGTAGGAGCGGGCCCAGGAGCGACAACCGACCCATCGGCAACGGAAGCTAAATGAGCCGTGCGTTCAAGCAGGGTTTGCAACGCCACAGCGAACCGACCCAACAGGTGATCCTGCTGATCAAGTCTGGCAACCAGCGTAGGTAGCGAGGGTGGCCCTGTACCGTCAGAATTCATGGCTTGGTCCTAATGTCATGGAACCATGAACCAGACGTACAACAAGAGATAAGTGGAAAATAAGAAGGTTTTATTGAAGAGCAAGCCGTAGCAAAGTCCGAACGGATGGCTAAACCGAAGCAGGGTCTTGCGGAGACAGAGGTCAGGAACCAGAAGGGTAGTCAGACGAAGCCGGAATCAGGAACCAACGGGGTAGTCAGACGAAGCCGGAATCAGGAACCAACGGGGTAGTCAGACGAAGCCGGAATCAGGAACCAACGGGGTAGTCAGACGAAGCCGGAATCAGGAACCAACGGGGTAGTCAGACGAGGCCAGGATCAGGAACCAGAAGCAGCAGCAGTCTTGGAAGCATGTGAACACAGGAGGACCAAGCAAGGAACTGAAGCCACAGACCTCCTATATATATGAGCTAGGCATCCAGCTCCTCCCAGTGGGAAGGAGGAGCCGCAGGGTGGGAGGCTACAAGAAAACCCAGAAACCAAGATGGCCGCCAGCACATGTCAAACGAAGGGAACAGCAAGGAGGTAAGACCATGACACCATCTTAGTGCTTTACTTGGTGCTTTTTTTTTTTTTGGTCAATGAGTGTAGATATTGCCCACTTTCTCATTATAATCCATTAAAGGGCATCTGTCAGCAGATTTTACCTATGAAACTGGTTGACCTGTTGCATGTGCGCTTGGCAGCTGAAGGAATCTGTGTTGGTCCCATGTTCATATGTGTCCACATTGCTGAGAAAAAAAGTTTTAATATATACAAATGAGCCCCTTTACAATGGCAATGCCCCCATTGCTCCTAGAGGCTAAATTGCATATATTAAAACATCATTTTTCTCAGCAAGGACACATATGAACATGGGACCAACACAGATGCCTTCAGCTGCCAAGCGCACATGCAACAGGTCAACCAGTTTCATAGGTAAAATCTGCTGACAGATGCCCTTTAAGTCGTTTAATTAGAAATGAATTCATGAGACCTCTTAGCAATATAGTGCAGTATAACTTGTATAAACTGAACATACCTTATAAAGGCATTTTTCATGGTCTTTTTCTAATGTTAGTAATGAAAAATATATGGCAAAAGTTGTGCATTTACATGTTCTGTTTTCATAACTTATAATTGCCACTCATCGACTGATTTACTTGTAGTTTCTCCACACACAAGCAAAACTGGAAAAAAAATCTTCAGGGGTTAGATAAGTATACTAAAACTGTATTGGCATGTATCCTCTGAAGTATGCATAGCCTGCACAGGGAACTGAAGCTGAAACCTAATGAATGCAACAAGGATGGCATTATAACATATCTGCAGTAAACTGTTTTTGCACAAATTGCAATTTTTTTTTTAACATTTCTCTAGGATCTCCTGGACCAAGAGGAGATGAAGGTATGAGTGGTCAGCCCTGGACAATCCTTGATAAAAGGGCAACCAGGAGATGCAGGAAATGTAGGCTTTATTGGTATAAGGGGAAGACCAGGAGATCCAGGTTTTCCTGGTTTGATTGGGATGGACGGACACCCTGGTGTGAAAGGTAAATGAAATCAAGCTCAATGTATCTTTTTTAATTTTTTTATTTTTTTACTTTTTGGCATCTGAACAATAACGTGCTCTAGTAAATGTAATTCAAAGAATGGGGGCACATCGAAATTAAAGCAAGAGTGCCGACACACGGTATGCAATACACAATGTAAGTCAAGGAAAAGAAAAGAATACCGAGATGAAAGCCACACATCTAAAAAAGTATCAAATTTATTTAAAGCAACAGACACGACAAAGAATGGGTTAAAAACATTGTATACAATGAATCCGGGCCATGTGGACCAATCATATGCACATGCCCCCCTGACTCACCACTAAAACATGGACATTCCCCCACATGTACAGATGTATAACAGATTAAAGTGCATGAAATCCATCAACAATAAAATAATGGAGAGCAATAATACTTATCATAGAATAGCATAGTGGGGGTATGCGTGGTGGTCAGGAAACAAGCCCAACGCATATCGCCAGGCTCTGCTGGCTTCCTCAGGGGGCTCTAGTAAATGCTATTCTTTTCTACCAGACTGTGTTGTTGCTGGTCAGATACTTAGAAAAGATTCAGAATTTTCCTGATCTACTATCCTGCATAAAATTATTAAAAAGAACATGTCCGTTTTTGTGACTTACATAGTTGGTTGAAAAAAGACCTAAGTTCATCAAGGTCAAATGTTTAATACTTACAAACCCAAGTTGATACACAGGAAGCCAAACCTCTCTAGGTGGCAGAGATCCAATTTGACATACGTCAGAAAATTTTTCTTCATGACCCCAGGATGAGCATTCTATATTACTACCAGTAACCTTGTATATTGTGTTTTACCAATTCCTGCCATTACCAGTTCCTGTGGGAGCATGCTCCACTACTTTACAGTTTGGATAGTAATGTTTTCTAATTTCTTGATGAAATTGCCCTTCCTTTAAAGGGGTTATCCAACCCCTAAAATGCCTTCCCTACTGCCCGGGCCCCTCACTCTAATTCTACTAACCTTGCTCCCCGGCCTTCGCTTCTGAGGGCCGCACGGTCGCCGCTGCATCTCCTCGTCGCACAGATGAAAACATCCAGTGACGGGGGGAGCAGCCAATAGCAAGCCGCGGTGGTGACGAGCCTCCCTAGCGTCACCCACGATGCTAGGGAGGCTCATCCTCATCTCCGCCTGCTATTGGCTGCTCCCTCCATCACTGGATATTTTCATCCGCGTAACGGGGTGATTCAGCAGCGGTCATGCCGGTATAAGAAGCAACGCGGGAGCCGGGGAGCAAGGTAAGTACAATCTGTTTGAGGGGCCTGACAGTAGGGGAGGCATTTTTGGGGTTGGATAACCCCTTTAATGTAAACAGTGACCTCATTTTCTCTCTTGGATCCTCTTTTCTAAGAAAGATGGGGAAGATTTATTATGACTGGTTTGTACACCAGTCTTAATTTGTCCAGCGGTAGCATTATTATTAATTAGTGCAAACCAGGACTTCAATCAAATTGGCATAGTAGCTTAATAAATCTCCCCATGTTATTTTGTTCCTCTGTTATTTATAGACAAAGGGGTGTGTACACAGTAAATTTCTAGAGGGAACATCATAAGAACAGCACATTGCAATGATGCTCCAGAATTATATTGTGGGAAATGTACAGTTATCTATTAAAACATTAATGTCAGGAGAGGTGCCAGGTCCTCTTAAAGTGATCTTTTGATATATTCTCAATAACGCCAAAGTTTTGGTGCTTTATGACTTTAGAGTGAACTTTTTACCATTCCATTTAAAATAGGAGCAAAGGGATCACCTGGCATGGCAGGATTTGAAGGTATGAAGGGAGAGAAAGGAAGACCTTCATGGAGTGGACCTAAAGGGCAATCTGGCAATTCTGGTGTACCAGGAGTTACAGGGCTTCCAGGAGAACCGGGCACAAAAGGTCAGTAAAAAAAAAAGACTGGTTAAATTGTACCACCTTTGCTTGTTAGGTTTTCATCTCCTTTGCACAAGTAATAATTAGATGATTATGAATATCTATCACGCCAGATACTAATATGTTTTACATTTCATTGGTGGTTAATATTTATAAAATTTACTAATTTCATATATTACAGTATACTGTATATGCAGGAGGTTATGAGAGTTTTGACTAGGAGTGCAGCATAGTTCAATAACTCAAAAAGGATGCCTATTAATACCAATATATATTGAAAATGTAGGGAGATCCCCTCTATTTTACAATTGTTGAATAGGGTAGACCAGTTGACTAGACTTGAGGTGTTGTCGCTTTGGGAGCTATATTCTCATACGACTTATATACAGATTTGTTCCTATTGGTCTGCTCACAGCTACAAAACAGTTGGTCAGTGTAACCAGAGCCCTAATGGTTCTAGCTATATAAGGATGAAGGAGCTCCTGTGAGAAGCCTTCATCTTATTTTATCCCTTTCTTTTCTATTTTGCTCCATACCTTGGTACAGTCTGTCTCTTAGCTACAGTCTCACGATACAGTTCCCCCTCCCCTTTTACCTCTCTTCCTCCCTTATTGTCCTATCTTTCGCCTGATGTTAAATTCTTACCCTGCGGTGAGACCTGTCCTATTGCATTATATGTGATTAATATTTCTACCATTGTATATTGTGTTTGCAACATGGTTTATGGTGTGAGATGATCATTATCCATATACAGTGCATTTGGAAAGTCTACAGACTCTTTCACATTTTGTTATGTTGCAGATTTGTGCTAAAAAAAAAAAAAAAAAAAAAAAAATTTCCCTTTATCAATCTGCACTTGGTACCCCATAATAAAAAAAAAAGGAAAAACTAAAATTTCTCCTGGACATAAGTATCCAGGCTCCAATTTCCTCCCATTTATCATCTTTGAAATGTTTCTACACCTTTATCGAAGTCCACTTTTGGCAAATTGACCATGATTTTGAAAGACACTCCTCCCATCTCTATAAGGTCTTACAGCTGACTGCATATCAGAGCAAAAAACAAGCCATGAGGATGAAAGAACTGCCTGTAGAGATCAGATATATGATTGTACAAGGCAAATATCTGGAGAAGCGTAGAAATACATTTTTGCTTTACGGAAATTTACCCAGCGCACAATGGCCCCATAATTCTTAAAAAGAAGACGTTTGGAACAACCAGGACTCTTCCTAGAGCTGGCCGCCCCACCAAACTGAGTAATCAGGGGAAAAGGGCCTTGGTAAGAGAAGTGACAAAGAACCCAATGGTTGAGCGCCAAAGATACTGCATGCAGATAGGAGAATCTTCCAGAAGGTTAACCATCATTGCAAATTTACCAATCTAGGCTTTATGGCACAGCAGCCAGAAATAAGCCTTTCCTCAGTAAAAAACACATAAAAGTTTGCAAAAAGTACCTAAAGAATGCTTCGACAGTGAGAAACAAGTTTCTCTGGTCTGATAAAACCAACACTGAACATTTTGGCCTCAGTTCTAAGCGTTATGTTTAGAGGACACCAGGCACTGAACAATACCATCAATACAGTGAAGCATGGTGGTGGCAGCATCATGCTGTGGGGTGTTTTTCAGTGGCTGGGACAGGGAGATTGGTCAGAGTTGAGGAAAAGCTGAAAGGAGCACAGTACAGAATAATTCTTAATGAAGACCTAATCCATAGTGCTCTGGGCTGAAAATTTACCTTCCAAAAAGACAATAACCCCGAACCCACAACCAAGACAACACAGGAGTGACTTAGCAACAACTCTTTGAATGTCCTTCAGTGGCCCAGCCAGAGCCTTGAGTTGAACCCAATTGAATATCTTTGGACTGACGGTCCCTATCAATACTGACAGAGAAGAATGGCAGATGTGCAAATCTTGTGGCATCATACTCAAGAAGACTGGAGGCTGTAATTGCTGCCAAAGAAGCTTCAACTAAGTACTGAGTATAGGGTCTGAATACTTAAGTAAATGCAATATTTTAGTTTTTACTTTAAAATAAATTTGCAAAGATTTTGAACACTCTGTTTTCACATTCTCATTATGAGGTATTGAGTGCAGAATGATGGCAAATATCTGAAATTTTTCTATTTTAGCACAGGGCCGCAACATAACAAACATAACAAAAGGTGAAAAAAGTGAAAGGGTTTGAAGACTTTCCAAATGCACTGTACTATATTACTCTGATCTAACAATATTTGTTCTGAATTTTGTATGTTGGAAGAATTTCAATAAAAATATGTTTGAAAAGAAAATACATTTTTCTTTATCTGGAAATGTATAAGTGTAAATTGACTCTCCTATAGATTTTGCCTGTGCCTTAGGTCTGATTATGATGCTGCTTTCATGCCTCAGAAAGTATCTCATGAATGAGTTTTTAGATGTTTTAAACAGCATAGTCCATGCATGAAAATTGTTGAACTTACATCTCTTCAAACATTTGCCTACATTTTCATGATTTTTTATTGCACTTTTATACATGATTTTCTTTTTCTCCTACGAAACAGCTTCTTAGAAGGGATTCTTAATGCAGTTAAATACCTCAATACATAGCCTAAGTGCACCTACTGACTAAAGAAATTACATGTTTTTTCTGATTGTAAACCTGTAGGCAATCGTGGAGAAACTGGCCTACCAGGACCTAAACCTGACATAATGCCAATATTAATGGAAATGAAGGGACAGAAAGGAGATTTTGGTAATTCAGGATTTAAAGGATTCGAAGGGTTTAAAGGTAAGAATAATAAAAATTATATAAACAATATTATATTATTTTGCATCACTATATAAATATTATTTACTTCAGTGATATAACCTGGCAAATTTATTTAATAAGTATGTGTCATACTTTAGGATCTAAAGGTATGCCAGGTCATCCTGGACAACCTGGACAGCCCGGTTTACCTGGAATGCCCAACTATGAGCAAGGTGAAAAAGGAGAAAGTGGAGTATTTGGGCACCCTGGATTTCCAGGAGTTCCAGGCCAGGTTGGGCCACCAGGCATTCGTGGATTCCCAGGATTTACTGGTCCCAGAGTAAGTCTATTTCATTGGCAAGTGTGTAACAATTATACAGGAAACAAAAGTGGTAGGCATCACTATCCTTGAATTAAAATTAATTTGGTGCATAAAAGCAGTATGAGCTATTGTTAATACTATAATAGGACTGAGTATTTAAGAGCAACTGAATTAAACCTGATCAGGGGCTGATTGGCCACAGACCTTACAGGGAAGTTTCCAGGTGGGCCGATGCCCAAAGGGCCTCCTCGTGGCCTGCCAGTGGAAGTTTTGGGGGCTGTATTTTGTGCTGCTGGCAGTATTTTGTGATGGACTGTGGTATTTGGCTCTGTAGGGGTAGTATAATGTGTCACAATATGGTATTGCAGGCCCTGCCTTCTATCCATTTGGACCCAACTACAAAACGGGGCCACTTTTAGTATTTTTTCCAGGGCCACTTTAAGTTCCCAGTCTGCCCCTGAACCTGATATTACTTTTGTATACTATTCATACAAAAATGACAATAATTCTGTATCAGGTAGTAAGCAAAAGAATGGTATAAAGCTATGTCCACCTTTAGAGGCAATTTTTTAATGATTGCATGTTACTTATTTTTGTCTAAAAATATTTTTTTCAATTGACCTTTATTAAAAATATTGAGCTGTTATGTCACAAAGGGTTAACTGTTTTTGTAGCTGTGTGACTGGTACTTTCACTTTGTGCCGTTCATCTAATAAACCTTAACTCTAAACTACTGTGAGGTCATTAACACTTATTTAAGCCACATTCTTATAAGTAAAATAAGAACTGAGCTATAATTGGTGTTTATAAGGGCAGAGAGGAGAGATAAGGAGTCTGTCTGCTCCTGGTCTGATGGAAAAGACTGAAAATCCAAATGGTGCTACTAGGACATGTCAGCAATGTATAGCAAAAAGGACGCCATATTTTCAATAAAGACCAATGACCAATGAGCTCAAAATGAGTACAACGCAATAATAAAAACAAATGGCCCCCAAAGGTGTACATTGCCTCTAAGGTCACTTCGACATTTTAATTTGGGGTTCTACGAAAGCTAGTTAATAAGGCTTGAATATGCTACAAACACTGTCATTACCTGTTTGCACTCACAGGGTTCGAAGGGAATGCCTGGTATTTTTGGCCTTCCAGGTGAAAGAGGTAGCTTTGGAGATAAAGGTAAGCTCTGTCTAGATGATTTTAATGTTATTTCCAGAAAAATAAATCAAGTGTATAATGTATAAGTTTTTCCTGCTTTATAAATCACAGGACAAATTGGAGACACCATAGACATGCCTGGAGAGAGAGGATTCAAGGGTCTGAAAGGAAACAGTGGGTTTCCAGGTACATACTCTTAAGAGAAATAGTATATAGTTATATACAATTTTTACACATTAATGTTTCAAAAATGTAAATGTTCCAATATCCTAATTAAATGCAAGGATTGGTTTTATGCAGATATGAGCATAGTTAAGGTACAGGATATTATAGAGCAGCATTGTGAATAAAGACTGGAGCCTACACCTTTACTAGGACATAGGACACTAGCACATGGTTCTAATACCAGAGACTGAAGACTTCAAAGTGGTGCATATGGATCCTATGGAAATAGTAAAGAAAAGGTTTTCTTAGCTGAAACCGCTAAAAAATGTACACTACTATGGATAGTGCTGCACTGTCTAAACTTTCTGTTACCCTGTCAAACTTTACTAACAAATCAAAAAACATGGACAGCACAGGGGCTTAGCAGTGGTTAGCAATGGTGCCTTGTAGCGTTGGGGTCCTAGGTTCAAATCTGACCAATGACAATATCTGCATGGAGTTTGTATGTTCTCCCTGTGTTTGGGTGGGTTTCCTCCCACATTCTAAAGACTTACTGATAGGGAACTTAGATTGTGAGCACCACTGGTAATGTCTGCAAAGCGCTGCGGAAAATAGTAGTGCTATATAAGTGCATAAAATAAATAATGTTTAGAATAAGCCCTGTTCATAGTTTAATATGCACCTGATATAGTAATCGTAATATAACATTATGTGAGATTATATCAGAACATCTGACCAAATCTTCAGTGGCTGTCCGGAGAGTGAAAGTTAATGTTGTACACAGTCATTTTTAGCAACAATCATTCTCCCTTTATAATACTTCTGAGTGAATTGAGTCAAAATGCAACTGATACCTCTGCACCCTCTATAGTTACACCCCTGACTTGTTGGGGCTGTGCTGGAGCTGTGGCAGAGAAAGCAGAAGGGTTTACATCATGGGTTTAATTGGATACAGCAAAAGGAAGTGCAACATAAGGGATACAAACAAACCAAAATGATGACATGAAAAGGGGAGAATTCATATTGAAAAAATCATGGGGAATATGTACATGACATGAGCATATCTGTTGAAACCATAGTAATCTCAGAAAACCCCTTTAAGACTTAAGCACATTTTCTGCATAAAATCTATGCAATAGGGTACTTCCTGATCATGCACGTTCTTAACAAATGATGACACTATCTCTGTAGTATTTGTATATATATGTTGCATTCAGAAAGACTTTAAGCCCTTTCACTTTTATATATATTTTTCAATATCAATCTGCAGAATGTAAAAATGTTTTGCTAATTTCTTAGTCCCTTTCCAACATCTGCCATACATGTACTGTGGATGTAGCGTCTTTAAAGATGGTGACCGCTTCGGAGGCTAATGTCTGTGATCTCGGACATTTAACCCATTTGATCACAGCATCTGAAAGGCCAAAAACCCAGAAGTGCACACTTCCCTTGGCTGAGATCGTAATAAGCCAGAGCCTGTACTAGGCTTCTAGGATTATTACTGGTATAGTCCAATTCAGACCTGCATATGCCAGCACTGTATTGGAATATACCCATCTTTGTATATTGTAATGGATACAATCCCATTACATTATACAAATTGCAATCTAATGATTGCATGTTGGGTTCCACTTGTGAGCCTAAAAAAAGAAAAAAAAATGTTTTTTGAAAAATATGAAAAAATTTATGAATATTTAAAATACCCCCCTTTCTCCAAAATAAAAATAATAAAAAATAAACATACGGTAATAGGCATTGCCCTGTCTGAAAATGCCCCTACTATTAAAATATATATTTTTTTAATGTATACCATACATAGAAAAATAATATGGCTGATTCACCGTTTTTCATCACTTCACCTCCTGCAAATTTTTTTATAAAAAGTGATCGAAAAGTCATACACACCTGGTATCAATAAAAACTACAGATCATCCCGCAAAAATGAGCCCTTACACAGCTCCGTAGATGTAAATATATAAAGTTAATGTGTATCAGAATATGTTGATGAAAAAAATTAATTATTTTCCGAAGTTACAGTGCATTTTTTTTCAGTGTTAGAACACAAGAAAAACTATACAAATATGGTATTGCCGTAATTGTACTGACCCAAATAATAAAGGGAACAGGTCAATTTTGCCATGTGAAGAAGGGGTTAAAAATGAAAAAGTTAAATTTTGCATGGGCATAAGTACTCAGACCCTTTGTTGTGACGCTTGAACTTTAGCTCTGGGGGCCTCCCATTTCTCTTAACCTTCTTGGAATCTTGGAGATGTTTCTACACCTTGATTGGATATGTTGGGGAGACACTGCTCTGTATATACAGTATGTATATAAGGTCTCACAGCTGACAGTGCATATCAGAGCAAAAATTAAGCCATGAGGAGGAAAGAACTGACTGTAGAGCTCAGAGACAGGATTGTGTGGAGGCACATCTCTGTAGAAGGGAACAAAAAACATTTTTGCTCCACTGAAAGTTCCCACAGTGGCCTCATCATTCTTAAATGGAAGAAATCTGGAACAACCAGAATACTTCTAAGAACTAGCTGCCCCACCAAACAAATTACTATATTTTTCGGTCTATAGAATGTACTGGATAAAAAATGCACTAGGTTTCAGAGAAAGAAAATCAGAAAAAAAAATATTTTTCATCAAATCAGACCTCCAATCTTTATTAGACCCCCAATCTTCATCAGACCCCCATATCAAACTTCAGATCAGTCTTCCATATTAGACCTCAGATCAAAACCCCATACTAGACTTCAGATTAGACCTAAAATAACTAAAATAACTTACCTCTTCAGACGGTGCCACCACCCTGCACATCCAGCAGCACTTCCTGCACTCACTCCTCTCTGTGCTTTTCTGGGCCCGCACTGCACTGTGACCTGATGTCGCACAGCATCAGGTCATATGGCATACACTACGTCATGACGCTGTATGCACTCAGGATAGCGCACGACTGGAGAAGAACAGGGAGCGGTGAGTACAGCCAACACCAGGAGCACTGTATTCACCACGCCCCATTTTTACTGCATAACAGTGATAGCTTCCGTAATGGAAGTGGTCACTAGTATTCGCTTTATAAGATGCCTTGCCATTTTCTCCCCACTTTTAAAGTGAAAAATCTGGTAATTGGGATAATCGGGAGAAAGACCTTTGTAAGAGAGGTGACAAGAACCCAATGGTCACTAGTGGCTGAGCTCCAAAGATTCTATGTGCGGATGGGAGAAACTTCCAGGAGGTCAACCATCACTTGGTTATCACTTGCTCAATACCATACGTACAGTGAATAATGGTGGTGGCAGAATCATGCTGTGGGGTATTTTTCAGCAGATAAGACAGAAACACTAGTCAGTGTTTAGGGAGAGCTGAAAGCTGTGGACCTCAGACTGGACTGAAGGTTCACCTTTCAACAAGACAATGACCCTAAGCACACAGCCAAGACAACTCAGGAGTGGCTTAGGGACAACCCTGTGAATTTTCCTAAGTGGCCAAGCCAGAGTCCTGACTTGAATCCAATCGAACATCTCTGAAGAGACATGCATATGGCTGTTCTTATTCAGCCTGACAGGGCTAGAGAGGATCTGTATAGAAGATTGGCAGGAAATCCCCAAATCCAGGTGTGCAAACCTTGTGGCATTAAACTCAAGAAGACTGAAGACTGTGATCTCTGCCAAAGGTGCTTCAACTAAGTACTCAGTAAAGAGTCTGAATACTTATGTCATTGCATTATTTTCCTTTTCAATAAATTAGCAAATAATTTGAACATTCTGTTTTCACTTTGTCATGATGGATGTTTTATTTAACTCAAGGCTAGAACATAACAAAATGTGAAAATTGAAAAGTGAAATATTCTGAAGACTTTCCGAATGCACCGTATATATATTAGTTAATACTGAGGCAGTATACAATGTTAAAACTTGCCCATATTGTATTTTTAATCCGCACATCTTTTACATTAACCAAGTACTTGGTGGATTATTTGTGAGTTTGCAGGACTCAGAGGAAGACCTGGAGACAAGGGATTCCAAGGAAATGCAGGGTTTTCAGGCATTGAAGGAATGAAAGGAGAAACAGGACAACCAGGAGAAAGGGGCAACATAGGTAATGTCAGTGTACATAGCAAAACTTATGTATGCTTTTAATTGTTACTGGTTTTCCATTCATTAGTGGGGTTCAGATCTTGAACTTGTAGCACTTTTTTCATTCTTTTTCCTTAGGTTTACCAGGTCTTCTGGGTCTACCTGGAGCACAGGGTGATCCTGGATTCCCTGGCATTCCGGGTGGACAAGGAAGTAGTGGCATTCAAGGGTTGCCTGGCCAGCAAGGTAAAATTTAGCATAAGTATCGTTTTTTACGATTAGATATAAAAGACTGTAAATAAATAGACATTTCTCTTAATAAATCCCAATGCATAGGTTTTTATTAACACCTGTCCCATCTCAGAATTATTTCTCAACACAGTCATCACTTAATGCATTTTTTTCTAAATAGCAAGATAACATCATGTAAGTGCTATTGCTCCTGTCAACTAAATGCCACAAACTCATTTTTCATTTTATTAAATGTGTTGCATTTTGCTTACCCCCACCAGCAAACTGCATACAATTAACATAGGTATACTTTTCTTGACTATATTTCCTATATATTCTTTATAAGCATTCAGTCATTGAATTATACTGTATCTACCTATGAAACACATTACAGTAGCTTAACAAAGTACTTGGTATCCATTAGACATCTCTACTTAGGATTTCTATTTCCGCTAAGTACTCTTAAAGTGGTTGTTCAGCTTTCAAACCCTTTTGGGCAGCACCCCGGTATCTGGATGAGCCAGGGCCTCTCTTCCCCTCCAAGCCTAGTCAAACCCCCTCAACCATGGTAGTTAAAATTTGTTTTGCCATCTTACAATACTGTATTGCAAGCAATTTCTGAACTATGGAGGCAAAATGCTAAGTTAAATATTGCATTTTCAAAAGGCAAACCATTGAGGAAATGGGCATTTTGTGGTTTGGAAAAAAAAATCAAGCTATAAGAGACATACTCTTCTTTATACATATGAATCACCTACATATCCAGTATCATAATGTATTGGAAGCACTTTGTTTTGTATTAACAATGCATTAAGAACAATTATTTATCTTATTCTGTTACAGGCTTTCCTGGACTCAGAGGAATCTCTGGGCTCGAGGGTCTGACAGGGACTAAGGGACAACAAGGCACATCAGGTATGTTTAACATCAGTTCTTAAATGTAGCAATCAGGTTTTAAGCCGGATCTAAATGTCTGTATATTTTTAATAGGCACAGATTCATTTGGTGCATCAGGTGTAAAAGGCCCCATAGGTGAGAAAGGCAACCAGGGTGAGCAGAGTAATGTTGTTGGATTACCTGGAAATACTGGTGCAAAAGGAGTCAAAGGAGAGCCAGGTCAGTTCTATTGTTTTTGAAATTTGTATGTGCTAACTTTGTTTTTACTCAATTTTTACAACTTTTAATACTCTCTTGTGAGCTCATGAATCTAAAATAAAAGTGTACATGGGGCAAACTCATTTTATCAGAGGATAGTTTCTACATATTCAGTAAAAGAGGGTTACTGCAAAACCTGAAGTTCTGGCATCCAAATTGGTGGGATCTGGGAGCAACTGAATAACATACGTAGGCATTTGGCCAGTGAAAGTGTCTTACATTTGTAAAATCACTTAATTGTGGTTAGATATAGCTGGATATACCTCCAAAGATGTCAGTCACAAACATTTCCTACATCAGGAAATCTGCTAGTCTAGCCTTTGCGGGTCCCAAGCATGCTGGACTAGACATTTGTAAGATTGCTTTGAAAAGGAACTGTATTGCTGCATTATATGTACTGGATGGAACAGTCCACTATCACTGGTATATTGCTACGGTTTGTGCTTTGGTGTCACAATCAAAAACTATTTGCTTATGCAGTTATGTCATTAAGAAATAAATCAAAGGACTCTGTGTTTATTAGGTTTACCTGGTTTTATGGGTTTACGTGGATTAGATGGTGTCCGTGGCGTTCCTGGTGTTTCTAACTACTCAGGAAGCCCAGGAGATGTTGGGTCTTCGGGTCCTCTAGGGCTACCAGGTATTTTGTCTTTATTAACTGAGATATCAGAATTTCATTGTACATTTCAGTTTTGTGATTATCCCTTTCATACCATAACTTTATAAAGATGAGAGATCTGTGTTTTATTTGCTTTCAGGCTACCCAGGTCCCCAAGGAAGACCAGGTGCACCCTCACGACCCGGAGTTAAAGGAGAGTCAGGACCCCAAGGTTTAGAAGGAAAAGTGGGTGATAAAGGAATTCCAGGTGATAGAGGACCACAAGGATTTACTGGTATCCCTGGTTTTCCTGGAGGGAAAGGTAACATGCTCCATAACAGTTTCTTTGCGCTTCTTCAGTTTACTTGTAAATGTAACACTAGTTTTTAATGTCAAAAGGTGGGATGGGTGACCAAGGTAATGAAGGTGGATTTGGATTACCTGGATTCCCAGGAGACAGAGGTCCTAAAGGACCAAAGGGTAACCGGGGGCCACAGGGTGAGTACCAAATTAATTATCTCCATTGTATTTATCAAGTTTGTAATTGTAGCTGTAATGTAAGGTTAATCAAAATGCAAAATGAACTTTAAAGAGGACCTTTCACCGATTATTACACTGTGAACTAAGTATACAGACATGTAGAGCGGCGCCCAGGGATCTCACTGCACTTACTATTATCCCCGGGCGCCGCTCTGTTCTCCTGCTATGCCCTCCGGTATCTCCTGTCACAAAGTTATAGTAGGAGGAGTCTGCCCTTGTTCTTCTGTAGCGCTGGCCAATCGCATTGCAGAGCTCACAGCCTGGGAGAAAATAACCTCCCAGGCTGTGAGCTCTGCTCTGCGATTGGCCAGCGCTAGAGCAGAACAAGGGCAGACTCCGCCTACCATAACTTAGTGTCTGAAATCTCTGCCTACTATAACTTAGTGGCCGGAGATACCGGAGGGCATAGCGGGAGAACGGAGCGGCGCCCAGGGATAATAGTAAGTGCAGTGAGATCCCCGGGCGCCGCACTCCATGTCTGTATACTTAGTTCACAGTGTAAAAATCGGTGAAAGGTCCTCTTTAATGTCATCCTTCAAAATAATGGAGAATTTGTTATGACTATGGTGACTTTCTTGATTTTACAATAATCTGTTACAGGTCTGCAGGGTGAACCTGGATCAACAGGGTTAGCAGCTGAACCATTACGTATGGAAGTGGAACCTGGTCCTATTGGTATAACAGGAATTATAGGTCCTGAAGGCAGCAGGGGAGACATGGGACCCCATGGTCTTGTTGGAGATAAAGGTATGACTAATACTAGTTAATACTAACACGGTTAGAAATAAAACTGATATACTGCTTACTAGGCTGATTACAGTGCTGTGCATTTAGGTTTCTCTAATTTTTGGAGAGCTGAAGATGCCATGACTACATCACGGTATACATTTGCTTAATTTTTTTACACATACAGTACATACATACTAGTGACATAGGTCATAAATGTAGTGTGAGCTTAGCTGAACTGGTGTAATATTAGAACATGATCCTAATAAAAAATAAAGTATATTTAAAACTTCTTTCACACTGGTGTTAGGATTGTCTGGCAGACTGTTCTGGCAGATGCATGCTAATGTTGGCATATGTGCGCTGCCAGAAGTCCGCCTTAGCCCCATTCACTATAATGGGGACAGGCGGGAGATGCGGCCACAAATATGCAAAGAGGCAGCTGGACAAAAACCGCAGCATTATAGTGAATGGGGCTGAGGGGGACTTCTGGCCGCACATGTGTGCAAATGTTAATATGGATCCAGCAGGCGGTCCCCCTGCTGGAACAGCCTGCCAGACAATTGTAACGCCAGTGGGAAAGAGGCCTAATGGGGTTATCCCACAAAAATCTGGATATGCATACCATGATTTTAACTATAGCAATGCAAAATATGTTGCTCGCCAATGTAATTTTCACCTTTACTCTCCACTTTGCTGCCCTAGTCTTTTTGTGGGTGGGTCATCACATGTGACCATCAAGCACCTGCATCTCCCGAGAGTGCATTGCTTTCAGCTTGTGCTAACCCATCACTGCATAGAAAATAGTCCCTCAAACGTAGGACCAGAAATTCCACTAATAAATAACATTATGGTATGTTATGCCCCCCTCTTTTTCCACTGTCTACAGATATATCTGTATACTTCTATGAATTTAGGCCTCATGCACACAAACGTATTTTCATTCCGTGTCCGTTCCGTTTCTTGTGGACCATATACAGAACCATTTATTTAAATAGGTCTGCAAAAAAAACGGAAGGCACTCCATGTGCATTCCATTTCCATATTTCCGTTCCGCAAAATATAGAACATGTCCAATTATTGTCCGCATTACAGACAAGGATAGTACTGTTCTATTAGGGGCCAGCTGTTCCGTTCCGCAAAATACGGAATGCACGCGGATGTCATCTGTATTTTTTGTGGATCCGTTTTTGCAGACCACAAAATACGGTTGTGTGCATCAGGCATTTGTGATTTTTAAGCATGCTTAAAGGGATTCTGTCACCTCTTTTTACCCTATAGAGATGCGGACATGCACAGCTAGATCGCCGCTAGCATGTCCACAATATACCTGTCCCATATCTTTGAGTGGTTTTATTGAGTGTAAAAAAATATTTTATATATACGTAAATCAGCCTGGTAAGGAGCCCAAGGGGCTGGACTAACCGTTCTGGAGCCCAGCCACGCGCCCCCTGTGAAGGAGCCCAGCACCGCCTGTATCCAGGAATCTCCTCCTTGCTCAAGAAGTCAGATCGCTGTAATCTCATGGTGCGCAAGCTCACACATGCACAGCTCCTTCCCTGAGGCTAATGCCAGCACAGGGAAGGAACACTATGCCAGCACTGCGCATGTGCGAGCTTGCGAGATTACAGCGATCTAGCTTCGTGAGCACGGAGGAGATTCCTGGATACAGGCGGTGCTGGGCTGCTTCACAGGGGGCGCGTTGCTGGGCTCCAGAACGGTTAGTGCAGCCCCTTGGGCTCCTTACCAGGCTGATTTACATATATATAAAATCATTTTTTACACTCAATAAAACCATTTAGAGATATGAGACAGGTATATTGCAGACATCCAAATCAATTCAAAAGTTGATGATTTATTGGACCCAAAATCAGGCGACGTTTCAACAGCTTGTTGCTGTCTTTATCAAGCACGTTTATCAACAGCAACAAGCTGTTGAAACGTCGCCTGATTTTGGGTCCAATAAATCATCAACTTTTGAATTGATTTGGAGTGCTGCTGGCTATTTTTCTCTTCTAATACATTGGACCTAGGTGCTGGTCCACACTGGCCGGACGTGCACCCCTTGTTTATACAGTGTGCTGCTTCCTCATTTTCTTCAAACTATATTGCAGACATGCTAGAGTAAAAAGAGTTGACAGAATCCCTTTAAAAATCATTGTTTACCAGCGGCAGATTGTGCTGTGTAATTACTATCTGCCGCCAACAAACCACTACACAGTATAGGGACAAGCAATGGCAAAGCGATCGGTCCTCCCCATGCTGCGGAGATCACTGCATGTAATAGCAGCGGTCTCCTCCGCTAGCTAGCAGGTGATTGCTGGGAGGCAATGATTCCCTTCCGACAACCGCTTGCTCAATCAGCCCGTGTAATACAGGCCTACATTATGCTGTTGATAGTGCTGGAAACTTTGGAGAATATTAACCACTATCTAATTTAAAAGCTTAATTGCTTTCCAGGTGCACAGGGTCAACCGGGTAGGCAAGGTGTTCCAGGTATAGCTGGAAGGTCTGCAGTACCTGGCGGTCGTGGAGACATAGGGATTATAGGACAAAGGGGTCCTCTAGGATTTAAAGGTAAGTGAACTTACTAACTAATGAATCATACTAAAATGTACATTAAAAAAAAAAGTATACTTTATT
The DNA here is from genome assembly GCF_014858855.1 of Bufo gargarizans. Classification (NCBI taxonomy): domain Eukaryota; kingdom Metazoa; phylum Chordata; class Amphibia; order Anura; family Bufonidae; genus Bufo; species Bufo gargarizans. Next base: position 219,333,891 of record NC_058082.1, on the reverse strand, counting down.
GATTGAAGCTTTAGTTTCTGAGATCTTTAACTATGAGATGTTTTCTATACTATCTGTTTTTTCACACCATGGGAACGTATCTCCTATCCACAGGGCCCCCGCCAATTACAAGACCGAGGTGCCACATTCTTGTTATTGGACCAAGAGTGGTGTCATTCATGACCGCATATTTTCATTAGTACCATTTGGGGATTTGCAATATTTATCACTTTCTTATAATTTTTTAGTAGAGGGGATAAACAAAACAGCAATTCAGCAAAACAGCAATTCTGGCATTTTTTTAAATGGCGAGTTAAATGTGAGTTAAAGAGGACCTGTCACTGCTTCTGACACGCCTGTTTTAGTAGCTACATGCATTCTCCATGTAATAACGATTCTGGAGCATCTATTATTATGTCTGTATGTTGTACAATTCCATTATTATTTGTACTAGAAGTTCTGAATGAATTGCTAGCAGTCTGCAGTAAGGGTACAGAGGGGCAGTGACCAGTTGGGGGGGTGTACCTGCACAGACTGACAATGGCAGCACTGACTGGATATAGTGAGACTGTGCAGAAACACACCTCCCAACTGGTTACCTCCCCTCTGTACCCTTACTGCAGACTGCTAACAATTAATAGTCATCAATATCTGATCGGCGGGGGTCTGACACCTGGCCTCCCTGCCAATCAGCTGTTTGAAGAGAAGGCGGCACTTCATGAGATTGCCGCTTCCTGTCCATTACACTGCACTTCGTCTCCATTCACTTAAATGGAGCAAGTACTTGTAATGCTCCACAAGAGACGATGCGTAGTGTAAAGACCAGGAAGACCCCCTTGTCAAACAGCTAATCTGCATGGTCTTCAATATAAATCGCTGCACTTTTAAGAACGCAGCCCCATTTCTCAAATCTGACATACCACTTTGTGTGGTAATAACTTTGGAATGCTTTTAGATATACAATTTATTCTAAGGTGGTTTTGTGACATATTGTACTTCATGTTAGTAGTAAATTTTGGTCAATATATTTTGTTTTATACAAAAAATCCAAAATATAATGAAAATTTAACAAAAGTTGCAATTTTACAAATTTGAATTTCTCTTTTTTTAAGACAGTCATTGGTCAATTTTACTTTTATTTTTTTAATAGGTTAAAAGGGTCCAATTCAGTTCTAAAGTGGCTATGAGAGGCCTACATATTAGAACCCCCCATAAATCCCATTTTAAAACCTGCACCACTCAAAGTATTTAAAATTACATTTAGGAAGTTTATTTCACAGGAAATAATGCAAAACAGAGGGGAAATTTAAACATTTCATTTTTTATTTTTTTTTGCAAATTTTCCAATTTAATCCATTTTTTGGAAAACAGGTGATAAATAGAACCAGTACTCCAAATGTATTACCCTGCTTCTGTAGTATTTTGAAATATCCTATATGTGGCCGTAGTGTGTTACTTGACTACCAGCATCAGAATTGAAGAAGCACAGTGTGGATTTTGTGGGCGGTCTCCATTTTTTTAGGAAGTTTTTCAGGCTTTTTCAGGTTGCAGAGGCCTTGTCGTGCCACTAAATAAGAAACACCCCTTAATGCCCCATTTTGGAAACTACAGCTCTCAAAGAATTTATAATATGGGTGCAGTGAGCATTTTGACCCCACATGTGTTTCATAGAATTTATTACAATTGGGGAATGAAAATAAAAAATAAATGTCAATAACATGTAGTTTTAGCTCATTTTTTATATTTTTACAAGAGTTAATAGCATAAAAAGCATCCCAAAAATTGTTACTCAGTTACTAATAAGTACAGCAATACCCCATATGTGGTTTTAACCTGCTGTGTGGGCCCACAGCAGGGCTCAAAAGGGAAGGAGCATTGTATGGCTTTTGAAGTGCAGATTTACTAGAATGGGTTTGGGCGCCATGTTGAACTTGCAACACCCCTGAGGTACCGGTACAGAGGAAAACTCAAAAGATAACTCCATTTTTGAAACTACATCCCAAAGGAATTCAGTTAAAGGTGTAATGATAGTTTTATCCCCACAGGTGTGTTATAAAATGTATTAACATTGGAATGTAAAAATGAAAAATTACACTTTTTCCAATAGTATGTTACATTAGCCCCAAAGTTTTAATTTTTTCCAAGGGTTAAAAGGAGTAAAAACACCACGTATTTTGTTACACAATTTCTCCTCAGTACAAAAATACCAGAATTGTGGTCATAAGCTGCTGTTTGGAGACATGACAGCACTCAGAAGAAAGGAGCAGCATCTGGATTTTGTCAAATGGAAATTGCTGAAATGTTTTTAACAGCCATTACTTTTCTTTTTTCTTCTAGACTGAGCTGTGTTAGGGCTTGTTTTTGCAGGACAAACAGTAGTTTTTTATTGGTACCATTTTGGGTTACATTTGGCTTTTTGATGACTTTTTAGTTCACTTTTTGGGAATCGAGGTGGGTAAAAATTGGAATTCAGTCAGTGTTTATTATTTTTATGGCGAATTAAAAATATGTTTGACATTAGAACCTGATTTAAACAATAAGTCATATTCTGATGACACAATCCTTATGTTTTTTTTTTAACAGGAAACCCTGGGGTACCAGGTACTGTTGGGTTGCCAGGCATGCCAGGAAGAAGTGTGAACATAGGCTATCTCCTTGTAAAACACAGCCAGACTGACCAAGAGCCAATGTGTCCTGTTGGCATGGCTAAACTGTGGAGCGGATACAGTTTGTTGTATTTGGAAGGACAGGAGAAAGCACACAATCAAGACTTAGGTAACAGGATCTAGATTTTTTTTGCATTGGAATATCATACATGTTGTCACGTATAGCTAACTGATGGACGATTGTCTCACTTCTGTTGAAACAAGACATTGTCAAAACCTAAGAAATATTCTACAGTAGTGCAGTTCTATCCCAACACTGCCCATAAATATAAAGCATATACAGTACAGACCAAAAGTTTGGACACACCTTCTCATTCAAAGAGTTTTCTTTATTTTCATGACTATGAAAATTGTAGATTCACACTGAAGGCATCAAAACTATGAATTAACACATGTGGAATTATATACATAACAAACAAGTGTGAAACAACTAAAAATATGTCATATTCTAGGTTCTTCAAAGTAGCCACCTTTTGCTTTGATTACTGCTTTCCACACTCTTGGCATTCTCTTGATGAGCTTCAAGAGGTAGTCCCCTGAAATGGTTTTCACTTCACAGGTGTGCCCTGTCAGGTTTAATAAGTGGGATTTCTTGCCTTATAGATGGGGTTGGGACCATCAGTGGCGTTGAGAAGAAGTTAAGTGGATACACAGCTGATAGTCCTACTGAATAGACTGTTAGAATTTGTATTATGGCAAGAAAAAAGCAGCTAAGTAAAGAAAAACGAGTGGCCATCATTACTTTAAGAAATGAAGGTCAGTCAGTCAGCCGAAAAATTGGGAAAACTTTGAAAGTAAGGGCTATTTGACCATGAAGGAGAGTGATGGGGTGCTGCGCCAGATGACCTGGCCTCCACTGTCACCGGACCTGAGCCCAATCGAGATGGTTTGGGGTGAGCTGGACCGCAGAGTGAAGGCAAAAGGGCCGACAAGTGCTAAGCATCTCTGGAAACTCCTTCAAGACTGTTGGAAGACCATTTCAGGGGGTTACCTCTTGAAGCTCATCAAGAGAATGCCAAGAGTATGTAAAGCATCAATCAAAGCAAAAGGTGGCTACTTTGAAGAACCTAGAATATGACATATTCTCAGTTGTTTCACACTTGTTTGTTATGTATATAATTCCACATGTGTTAATTCATAGTTTTGATGCCTTCATAGTCATGAAAATAAAGAAAACTCTTTGAATGAGAAGGTGTGTCCAAACTTTTGGTCTGTACTGTACATAATAAATGTAAATGGTCAGTATACATTAAAGGGTTTTTCTGCCACTTAGATATTGATGGTCTATCCTCAGGATAGGTCATCAATATCAGATAAGTGGGGGCCCGAAATATCCACTGATCAGCTGTCTCAGGAAGCCAGCAGGACCTCAAATTATACAGTGGATGGAGACAGAAGCACAAGGTTCTGTCCATTGAGTACTGGATGTGTCAGGCACTGCAGCTCAGCTTCTATTCAAGTGAATCAGAACTGAGCAGCAGTATGACTGCAGACCAAAGCAAACAGCACCAGCGGCTGCCCAAGACAGCTGTTTGGTGGGAGTGCCAGGTGTGGACCCAACATTCTGATATGAATCACCAATCCTGAATACAGACAATTTATTTATCTACACACGACTGATCTTGACTTCCCACCTGGTATACAGCTCTATCTCTATACAGCTAGCCTGAGGATAGGTCATAAGTATCTAAATACCAGGAGAGATAGTACCCCCTTAAACCATCATTAATGACATGATAGACTTGAATTGTGGAGGACATCTAAAAAAGAAAATATCTACAAATAATCATTGTTTGAGGTGTCTAACCACAATCTGCCAGTTTACTATGCTTTGAACAATTGTTCTGATGATAGCAGGTACATTGCAGCATTCCAGTTGTATAATCCTATCTGCTGTGTTCTCTAGGTCTGGCTGGATCTTGTCTCCAGCGCTTTAGTACAATGCCTTTCCTATACTGCAACCCAGGTGATGTGTGCTATTATGCCAGTCGCAATGATAAATCTTACTGGCTATCAACCACAGCTCCTCTTCCAATGATGCCTTTAGTAGAAGAAGAAATTAAACCCTATATAAGTCGCTGTACTGTCTGTGAAGCTCCTGCAGTTGCAATTGCTGTCCATAGTCAAGATGCTTCCATCCCATTCTGTCCCGATGGTTGGAGAAGCTTGTGGATTGGATACTCATTCCTTATGGTTTGTATTTTCTAGGGGTTTTATACAATTAAACTTTAAATATAAAATAATTAAAGGCTCACTAAAATACAAGATATGATAGCTTACATCCAAATATGAATATATCAAACATTATTAAAATCCATCCTAATTTAAAACTAGGAGCATGGAAACTTGTTGTTACACCCATTATTTTGGGTCTAAACACAGACTTGTGAAGCAGCTTCATTAGGAACTTGCATGACATTTGTGCAGTATTTTCCATATATCGTGTTGTGACACAAGAGTTGCATGTTACATAGCTATATAGGTCACAGTGGTAACAATTTTGACCGGGTGGGAGAAGTTGTTGGCCCAAGCTGTACTTTTACACCAGGGCCAAAGAACCTTTAGCTGTTCCCCCTAATCTATGCATTCTAAGGGACTCTCTTAGGTATAAACTAAGGGTACTTTCACACTTGCGGCAGGACGGATCCGACAGGCTGTTCACCATGTCGTATCCGTCCTGTCGCTATTTCGCCATTGACTATAATGGGGACGGGGCAGAGCTCCGGCGCAGCACGGCGGTGCACGGCGAAAGCCGCCGGACTAAAAAGTCAGACTATTAATAGATACATAAACTGTAGCTGCAAAATATGTATTATTGTAAGCATATTATTAAAGGGGTTGTCCGGGTTCAGAGCTGAACCCAGACATATCCCCTTCTTCTCCCACTCAGGGCAAGGGCTTTTTCTGCAGATCCGGTCACGTACGGAGTCTCTGCTAGGCAGAGGCTTCCGCCTAGCAGTGAGCCTGGTGACATCACTGGCACTAATGGGTGGGCTTTAGAATTGCCCTACCCTGTAAAATAGCTAGGGCAGCACTAAAGTCAGCCCATTAGTGCCGGTGACATCACCGGTAACACTGCTAGGTGGAAGCCTCCACCTGGAAGTGTAAAAATTTAAACAAAACAGACCTTGCCCTGCCCGATACAGCGCATGGCAAGGGAGAGCATCGGAGCATGAAATGCTCAGGGCCGTTTGAAGGAATTTGGGGGCCCCAAGCAAAATAGACATGGAGGCCCCCCCCTCCACGCCCTCCACACCTTACGCACGCAAAGCCTACAGGAACCTACAGGATGGGAGATACTCTCACCACTCTGCAGGGAGGCAATCAGGCGAAGTCAACTTCATCCACAATGGAGGGACTCGGGGTGCAACATCTTGGGCCTGTATGCTGTTACAGGTGCTTGCTCCTCAAACAAAGATGTTCCGGGCGCCGCTTTGTGTCCAGTCCTTTCTACTGCGTATCCCGGGCCACACTCAGGACCTATCGCGACTCTGTGCCCGACTTAGTTGCGGGATATCGTCCCCTCCGGTCAGCTCCAGACTGTCACCCAGGCTACCGATCGACTGCGACTGCGAGGGGGGCCGCACACTGGTGCTAGACGGCTTCCAGCGGTGCACATGCGGGACGCCGATGATCCATGGGGAGGCAGGGGGGAGGCAGGGAGAGGGCGCCCACACGGACGCGCGGCACGCCCGGGCAGCGACGCCGCTACGTCATGCCGCTATGCCTATGCCTAGACGTACTGACCTGCAGCCTTAAAGGAAGCAAAACAAGCACCGGCTCTGCTTGGGGCCCCGGGCCAGCTCTGGGCCCCAAGCAAATGCTTGTTTTGCCTGTCTGTTAGCGACGGGCCTGGAAATGCTCTAATGGTCATGTCAGAGGGGCTGAGTGGGGGAAGTTGGGGATATGTCTGGGTTCAGCTCTGAACCTGGGCAACCCCTTTAGTTGATGTAATCTATCTTCCAAATCTAACTTTTCCATCTTTATCTCAGCACACAGCCGCAGGTGACGAGGGAGGTGGACAGTCTCTTTCATCTCCTGGCAGCTGCCTAGAAGACTTCAGAGCAACCCCATTCATTGAGTGCAATGGTGGTCGTGGAACTTGCCACTATTTTGCTAACAAATACAGCTTCTGGCTTACAACTATTGACAAGACATTCCAGAGCTCGCCGTCTTCAGATACACTGAAAGCTGGCCTGATTCGAACTCATATCAGCCGCTGCCAAGTTTGCATGAAAAATCTGTAAAATGAGTTCTATGTAGATTATCTTTTTATAAGAAAACATTTAACAGATGTATTATTGGTGCTCAATGTTAACTTATTACCTCACTAGTCGATTTCACATTTGTTCAGAAAATATTGTTTTTCACCCAATTATCGTTATGTCATTACAGACAATGCCATTCAGACGCCATTCATACATATTTCAGTAATATCTGCTCAGTATTTTACTTGTTTTTATAGACAAAATAAAATAAGTGATACATGAATAATTCGCCTGATGTACTTAACATTTTTATTTTTGTACCTTCCCTGTTCTGATTTGAATTGACTAGGACCAGTGTGGATCATATTGTTGAGTAGAAACAATTGAAGCTCCTCGCCATTTAGTCATTTCCTGTAGGGCATCAATGATAACAAAAGCTCTTCTGTAAATGGGCAACATTTGCTGCATGTTAATAGGCATTGTGCCAGCTTCTGTTGGTGCTTCCTACTCTGCTGCCTGTAGGGCAAAAGTAGAGAAATGATTTTACTCTTCACTCATTATTAGATTACTTATAATAAAAACCCACAACACTCACACTCACCATGGATCTTCAGAATCTAAGTATAGAATACTATGGGAGTTTGCTTTTGTTTCACTGGAACCGAGGCTGGTCCAGATGAACGGCCAAAATTGAAAACTTAAAATGTGGCCACATTAGACCCATATCAAAGTGGCCTTGCATTGTATTCCAGCAGCCAGGGCATGTGTTATACTTCACAATGGGCAGAGGTAATTAGAGACCATTCAGCACCACACTGGTTGTAGATCTTTTTGTACTGTTCTTTTTTGTCTCTTCTTTACTGCTTTTCAATATAACCACTATGTAGGGACATAGTCTTTACAACACTGTATTGTAAACCTTCATTTTTTAATATATCTTTTGGCTCTCAAGCAAACCCTTTATCATTTAAATTTTATCATTCAAATGTTATCATTTGCACGTAATGGTTTTAACAGTCCCAGAAGCATTCTCTAAAATGACAACATAAATAAGCAAATACAATATCTGTACTGTACATAGAGTTTACTGGAAAAAGAAAACTGTAAATAAAATGAATGTAACATTACGTGGCATTGCCTTCACTTTTGGGCCTTGATATGTAGTAAATGAACCCAGTGTCTATACCATATCCAGTATCAGGAGATACGTTTATACTATATGCTTTAATAGTGGGCAACACAGTTGAGCAGTGCTAAATGTTATCCACTAGAGGGCGCCAACAACTTCAGGCCTAATACTCATTGTACATACAGTATATTGTTTAATGCACATGCATCCATCCACACCATTTTTTTTACATTGACAGCAACTGAAGCTTTATGTACAGAAATGTGTATTGCTAGTAAATATATCTGCAGTCCAAGTCAACAGATTGTATAATCCATTAGTTTATCTACCAAGAGCTTAATAATTATAAAAAAAAACTGTATGTTCAAATCATTAAGATAACAGCTAACATTATATAACATAATATCACTGGCTGAATTCACATCGGCACCATTTGGGCTGCATGCGAAACAACATGCGACCACAATAGAACCCAACAGTCTCCATTATAAGTCAGTGGGATCCATCAGGCAATCCTGGGGTCCCGCCATGTGACTGATCTGTTTTTATCAGAAACCATGACCAGATGTGAACAGATTCTCCTAAAGGTACACTGAGATAATAGAAGGCTCCCCCAATATAAGCAGCCAAGAGCAGTGTCATCCATATGGCTGGACACCCTTCATTTTAGAGGTGGCACTGTGGGGAAAACCAGTGATCATTCGGGCTGTCAGCAGTGGGCCTCTCTATGATTAGCTGGTCTCAGTGGGACAATCTATTTGTGGGTGACTATGGTAACCCAAAGTGTAATTACAAATCTAAGAATCCTTCACTGAGGCCTGTATCGTATTCATGGACTGCACAGATCAGTTACACAAATAATAGCGCCTGTCAGCTCTCCTGATACATCGGTTTAGCTAATACTTGCCCCCCTTATAAAAGATCAATGTACTTGAAACTATGTTTTGTACCTGTCATTCATTCCAAAAATGTATAACTACATTGACAAATCCCCTTTCTATACACCCCTTGTCTGACACGTAATCAGTTTTGACAATGTCAGGTCCTATTCACACTTAATTTCATTCTACTTAAAGCAACCCTCCAGTCCAAGCGGATTTGACTGTACATTGCTATACAATATATAATCAACGTACCTGGTGCCGTCCTCACGCTCCATCCTGTTTCTGTTCATCTGATCTTCTACTTCATTGCTTTCATAACAAAATGGCTGACAGTCTGAGACAGCGCAATGCATGGTGTGCAGCGATAATCTGAGATACGCCCCAACTGTCCTTGGATGGACCAGCACCTCTGCCATCGGTGCCGGTCCATCCGGGAGCAGGGGGATGTGTCAGACTATCACTGCATAACATAGTCCAAAACTGAGTTGTCCATTTAGTGAAGAAAGCAACAGGGAGTGTCCGCAGGATCGATCATAAATTTGTCAGATTTTCAGTTTAAACTTGAGAGTTGCTTTAAACAGATATTACAGGAGGGCTGATAGGTAATCTTTAAAGGGATTTCCAGGATATTTTTATATTAATGACCTATTTGGGGTCCAATACTCTGCACCCCGCCGATCAGCTGTTCTGAAGTAGCTCCGGCGATGGACCTACACAGTTCCTTCCATCTCGTAGACGACAAAGCTAGTTACAGCAATGCTGCTCCCATTGCAGTGAATGGTAGCAGTGCTGCAGTGACCTGCTCTATCCGCTACACAATGGACGAAGATGTGTAGTTCTGAGCTACTTTGGAACAGCTGTTTGGCGGGGTGCAGTGTTGGACCCCCACCAATCAGATATCAAAATAAACATCCTGGACAACCCCTTTAAGTACTACATACCAATAGTTCAGTTCCTAGTGTGATCACAATTGTTAGCTGTTTTTCTTTGTTTAGATTTTGAATTTGGAGATCTTCAAATGCTGTTGTAATTATCCTGAATAAAAGTATATTTTATAGTTATTGATGTGTCTATTGTATGTCATAGCTTTCATAGTTAGGGTTGGCCTCTTTAGGTATAACGTTAACAAACGGCAACTGAATAATATACACTTACCAGAGACTTACCCCTTGTTACCAACCAAACGCTGCTCCTCTCCAGTATGCTCCGATAAAACAAATTGTGCTTGCGCTAAATTCCTGGACATCCAGGACCTGCATAATCACAGATGAAATTCGACGTCAGGATTATTAGTTTTTTTAAGAAAAAATAAAATGTTTAAATAAAAAATAAAATGTTATATTTTAATCTGTAACACTCAAAGACGGTACTGTTGATCCAAATTTGCAGGCTTAGGCCTTTTTCACACGACCGTTTTTTTTTTTTCGTTTTGCGGGCCGTTTTTTGTATACGGAACCATTCATTTCAATGGTTCCGCAAAAAAAACGGAATGTACTCCGTATGCATTCCGTTTCCGTATTTCCGTTTTTCCGTTCCATTAAAAGATAGAACGTGTCCTATTATTGCCCGCAAATCACGTTCCGTGACTCCATTCAAGTCAATGGGTCCGCAAAAAAAACGGAACACATATGGAAATGCATCCGTATGTCTTCCGTATCCATTCCGTTTTTTGCGGAGCCATCTATTGAAAATGTTATGCCCAGCCCAATTTTTTCTATGAAATTACTGTATACTGTATATGCCATACGGAAAAACGGAACAGAAAAACGGAACGGAAACGGAAACACAACGGAAACAAAAAACGGAACAACGGATCCGTTTAAAACGGACCGCAAAACACTGAAAAAGCCATACGGTCGTGTGAAAGAGGCCTTAAGCCCCATTTACGCGTCAGTGTTTCAAGGACGTGGGCTGTACCTGTTCTCCACGGACAGCACACGTCCCCATTCATTTTAATGTGTGTATTCAGACATTAGTGTTTTAGCACGGTCCGTGGGTCCGTGTTTTTAGCACAGAAGCATGCTCTATTTTGTCTGTGTTCACGGATCCATCATGTCCATTATAGTCTATGGGTCCGTGAAAACCATGGATGCAACACGGATGCCATCTATGTTGCATCTGTGTTTCACGGATCATTAAGAAGAGATGCTTTGAAAATTATTTTTCAGCTGTTCAGTGTCAGTGAAACACAGATGCAACACAGACAGCAAAAAACGGACACACGGATCCTTCACAGATGCATCACTGACCACCTGCTCATGGATTTGAGCACGGACACGGACGTGTGAATGAGGCTTTACCCTCATTGTTACCTTGATAATGGATAAAGAGAGCCCTAGAATGGATAAAGAGAGCTGTTTGAGGAAGCTGCAGCACTCTGTGGAGCTCCAGTAAGCATTGTAACCTCCAAGCAGCTTACCAAACACAGTACCGTCCATTTGATAGCAACTGTGCAAGGCATCATGGCTCAGCTCCATATACTTGAATGAGGCTGAGTTGCGCCTAGGCCATATGGTGTCACATGGCCTGGCCTAGGAAGAGGCAGAAGCGCTCACTCCTTGTTTAGCTGATCTCCTGGAGTTCTGGGAGTCGGACTCCCACCAATTTGATATCGATAACCTATCCTGAGGATAGGCAATTAATATGTAAATTCTAGAAAACCCCTTTAAATATTAGTTTAAATACATTACTAGTACAATCAACATTTAATTACAGATGCATTATTATCCCCTGATCCACCTCATTTCCAAAACCCAACACCTGAAATCCCTAGGCTGTGAAATAAAACTTATAGGGGCAAAAGTGAAATAGTCTACTTTGTAGAAAATGATCCAGGTTGTCTGGCAGCTCCTAATGTGCCCCTTGAAAGTTCTAACAAGAAATGGGAGCAGACCCCTCTGAGCCAAAATAAGAACCCCTTTAGCTCTTGACACCTCTGCTCTGATCTTCGATTGCGCCATTTCTATTCTGCAATTTAGAGACAAATGTCTATTCACTCTGGGTTATCGTAAATGCTCAGAATCTGTGCTGCATGACATTCTTTTGAAGCAGGGGGCAAATACATATATGCAGGGTATACCCTATCTGCAGTCAGACATGTCTAAATCTTGTCGCTAATGTATTGAGGTGCTGCCATCATAGGATATCCACTACAGCAGGGATCAGCAACCTTCGGCACTCCAGCTGTTCTGAAACTGCAATTCCCAGCATGCTTCATTCATGAGTTCTTAGATGAGCAGAGCAAGTATGTATGCTGGGAGTTGTAGTTTCACAACAACTAGAGTGTCGGAGGTTGCCTACCCTGCACTAGAGCATCAAAGACTGCGGGAGTCTTTTATACATGCAAAATGTCATTAAAATGCCTGGGTATAGTACAACCTTCCATAATTATTCCAGACAATGGTCCAAAGTGTTCAATCAAATGTGTTCCCTGTATTTCATAACCAAATTATAATGTATTCAGATATATAACCATCTTGTCTTCAGATAGCTGGCATACACTGCTTGTCTAAACTACATCCGATGTGGCAGACGATTGACAGGAGGGAAGCGCTCCCTGCAATCGCCTGCTTACTAGCAAGGACACCACTGCTATTACATGCAGCGATCTCCTCTGCTATTACATGCAGCGATCTACATGCTGTACAGGGAGTGCAGAATTATTAGGCAAATTAGTATTTTGACCACATCATCCTCTTTATGCATGTTGTCTTACTCCAAGCTGTATAGGCTCGAAAGCCTACTACCAATTAAGCATATTAGGTGATGTGCATCTCTGTAATGAGAAGGGGTGTGGTCTAATGACATCAACACCCTATATCAGGTGTGCATAATTATTAGGCAACTTCCTTTCCTTTGGCAAAATGGGTCAAAAGAAGGACTTGACAGGCTCAGAAAAGTCAAAAATAGTGAGATATCTTGCAGAGGGATGCAGCACTCTTAAAATTGCAAAGCTTCTGAAGCGTGATCATCGAACAATCAAGCGTTTCATTCAAAATAGTCAACAGGGTCGCAAGAAGCGTGTGGAAAAACCAAGGCGCAAAATAACTGCCCATGAACTGAGAAAAGTCAAGCGTGCAGCTGCCAAGATGCCACTTGCCACCAGTTTGGACATATTTCAGAGCTGCAACATCACTGGAGTGCCCAAAAGCACAAGGTGTGCAATACTCAGAGACATGGCCAAGGTAAGAAAGGCTGAAAGACGACCACCACTGAACAAGACACACAAGCTGAAACGTCAAGACTGGGCCAAGAAATATCTCAAGACTGATTTTTCTAAGGTTTTATGGACTGATGAAATGAGAGTGAGTCTTGATGGGCCAGATGGATGGGCCCGTGGCTGGATTGGTAAAGGGCAGAGAGCTCCAGTCCGACTCAGACGCCAGCAAGGTGGAGGTGGAGTACTGGTTTGGGCTGGTATCATCAAAGATGAGCTTGTGGGGCCTTTTCGGGTTGAGGATGGAGTCAAGCTCAACTCCCAGTCCTACTGCCAGTTTCTGGAAGACACCTTCTTCAAGCAGTGGTACAGGAAGAAGTCTGCATCCTTCAAGAAAAACATGATTTTCATGCAGGACAATGCTCCATCACACGCGTCCAAGTACTCCACAGCGTGGCTGGCAAGAAAGGGTATAAAAGAAGAAAATCTAATGACATGGCCTCCTTGTTCACCTGATCTGAACCCCATTGAGAACCTGTGGTCCATCATCAAATGTGAGATTTACAAGGAGGGAAAACAGTACACCTCTCTGAACAGTGTCTGGGAGGCTGTGGTTGCTGCTGCAAGCAATGTTGATGGTGAACAGATCAAAACACTGACAGAATCCATGGATGGCAGGCTTTTGAGTGTCCTTGCAAAGAAAGGTGGCTATATTGGTCACTGATTTGTTTTGTTTTTGAATGTCAGAAATGTATATTTGTGAATGTTGAGATGTTATATTGGTTTCACTGGTAAAAATAAATAATTAAAATGGGTATATATTTGTTTTTTGTTAAGTTGCCTAATAATTATGCACAGTAATAGTCACCTGCACACACAGATATCCCCCTAAAATAGCTAAAACTAAAAACAAACTAAAAACTACTTCCAAAAATATTCAGCTTTGATATTAATGAGTTTTTTGGGTTCATTGAGAACATGGTTGTTGTTCAATAATAAAATTAATCCTCAAAAATACAACTTGCCTAATAATTCTGCACTCCCTGTATAGTGGTTTGCCGGCGGCAGATCGTTATTAGGTACCACGATCTACAGCCTGCAAAGGATAATTTTTTAACATGTCAAAAGATTTGGATTGCACAATGATCGAGCGAGTATTAAACTGCCAGATGATCGATAATGAGCGTTCATTATCTGCTGAAAAATTGGGCAGTGTAATACAGGCTTTAAGGGGGTTGTCTGGGCTCGGAGCTGAACCCAGACATATCCCCTTCTTAATCCACTAAGCCCCTCTGACATGAGCATCGGAGCATTTCATGCTCCAATGCTCTACCTTGCCCTATGCTGTATCGTGCAGGGCAAGGGCATTTTTACAGTGTTCCCAGTGATGTCACTGGCAGTGATGGGCGGGCTTTAGCCATTTTACAGGCTAGGGCAGGCTATATCCTGCCTATTAGTGCCAGTGACGTCACCAGGCTCACTGCTAAGCGGAAGCCTCGGCCTAGCTTACCCATGGAGATCCCGGTACATCATTGGATGTCAGGAAAAAACCCTTGCCCTGTGTGATTCAGCGCAGGGCAAGGAAGAGCATTGGAGCATGAATTATTATGTGAAGTACACCACTGTGGCATATTTTTGTCGCAGCAGGAAAAGGTGCAGGAAGGTGGATGGCCGACTGGGCTCATTTATCATTTTCTACACCTGCTTTTGATGTAGAAAATGACAAATGCCAGCAAGGGAACTGGAATACATTTAATGAAATAGCATGGCCAGCGCTTAAGTTATGTAGAGGCCGGCGCTTCTACATAACTTAGGCGCATTAGGAACCAGCGGATATAGACTAGGACTATCATCTTATGCTCCATACAGACGTCCGTAGTGCATTGCGGATCCCAATACACCAGGCTAGCACCCCCATAGAAATGCCTATTCTTGTCCGCAATTGTGGACAAGAAGAGGACATGCTCTATTTTTTTCCGGAGCTGTGGGCAGGAAGATCAGGGTCGTGCTCCGGAAATGCAGATAGCACACTGTGTGCTGTCCGTGTCTCTTCCGGCCCCATAGAAAATGAATGGGTCCGCACCCGTTCCGCATAATTGCAGAACGGATGCGGACCCATTCTACGGACGTCTGAATGGAGCCTTAGCAAATGTCCCCCTTAGTTCTTTGTTTATGTGAAAAATTGGAAAAGTGTAAACTTTTATCCACCTTAACCTCCTCAGGACCGCCGTACGCAGGATTGCGTCCTGCCGGCGGTCCTGCTCTTCTGGGTGGACGCATATACGCGTACTCCCGCGAGAGCCGAGATTTCCTGTGAACGCGCGCGCACAGGCGCGCGCGCTCACAGGAACGGAAGGTAAGCGAGTGGATCTCCAGCCTGCCAGCGGCGATCGCTCGCTGGCAGGCTGGAGATCCGAATTTTTTAACCCCTAACAGGTATATTAGACGCTGTTTTCATAACAGCGTCTAATATACCTCCTACCTGGTCCTCTGGTGGTCCCTTTTGTTAGGATCGACCACCAGAGGACTCAGGTAGGTCAGTACAGTCCCACCAAACACCACACTACACTACACTACACCCCCCCGTCACTTATTAACCCCTTATAAACCCCTGATCACCCCATATAAACTCCCTGATCACCCCCCTGTCATTGATCACCGCCCTGTCATTGATCACCCCCCTGTCAGGCTCCGTTCAGACGTCCGCATGATTTTTACGGATCCGATCCATGTATCCATGGATCCGTAAAAATCATGCGGACGTCTGAATGGAGCCTTACAGGGGGGTGATCAATGACAGGCGGGTGATCACCCATATACACTCCCTGATCACCCCCTGTCATTGATCACCCCCCTGTCAGGCTCCATTCAGACGTCCGCATGATTTTTACGGATCCGATCCATGTATCCATGGATCCGTAAAAATCATGCGGACGTCTGAATGGAGCCTTACAGGGGGGTGATCAATGACAGGCGGGTGATCACCCATATACACTCCCTGATCACCCCCTGTCATTGATCACCCCCCTGTCATTGATCACCCCCCTGTCAGGCTCCATTCAGACGTCCGCATGATTTTTACGGATCCGATCCATGGATCCGTAAAAATCATGTGGACGTCTGAATGGAGCCTTACAGGGGGGGTGATCAGTGACAGGGGGGTGATCACCCTGATCACCCCCTGTCATTGATAACCCCCCTGTAAGGCTCCATTCAGACGTCCGCATGCGTTTTGTGGATCCGATCCATGTATCCATGGATCCGTAAAAAATCATGCGGATGTCTGAATGGAGCCTTACAGGGGGGGTGATCAGTGACAGGGGGGTGATCACCCTGATTACCCTGATCACCCCCTGTCATTGATAACCCCCCTGTAAGGCTCCATTCAGACGTCCGCATGCGTTCTGTGGATCCGATCCATGTATCCATGGATCCGTAAAAAATCATGCGGATGTCTGAATGGAGCCTTACAGGGGGGGTGATCAGTGACAGGGGGGTGATCACCCTGATTACCCTGATCACCCCCTGTCATTGATAACCCCCCTGTAAGGCTCCATTCAGACGTCCGCATGCGTTCTGTGGATCCGATCCATGTATCCATGGATCCGTAAAAAATCATGCGGATGTCTGAATGGAGCCTTACAGGGGGGGTGATCAGTGACAGGGGGGTGATCACCCTGATTACCCTGATCACCCCCTGTCATTGATAACCCCCCTGTAAGGCTCCATTCAGACGTCCGCATGCGTTCTGTGGATCCGATCCATGTATCCATGGATCCGTAAAAAATCATGCGGATGTCTGAATGGAGCCTTACAGGGGGGGTGATCAGTGACAGGGGGGTGATCACCCTGATTACCCTGATCACCCCCTGTCATTGATCACCCCTCTGTAAGGCTCCATTCAGACGTCCGCATGCGTTCTGTGGATCCGATCCATGTATCCATGGATCCGTAAAAAATCATGCGGATGTCTGAATGGAGCCTTACAGGGGGGGTGATCAATGACAGGGGGGTGATCACCCTGATTACCCTGATCACCCCCTGTCATTGATCACCCCCCTGTAAGGCTCCATTCAGACGTCCGCATGCGTTCTGTGGATCCTATCCATGGATCCGTAAAAAATCATGCGGATGTCTGAATGGAGCCTTACAGGGGGGGTGATCAGTGACAGGGGGGTGATCAGGGAGTCTATATGGGTGATCACCCCCCTGTCATTGATCACCCCCCTGTCATTGATCACCCCCCTGTCATTGATCACTCCCCCCCTGGTAAGGCTCCATTCAGCCATTTTTTTGGCACAAGTTAGCGGACATTTTTTGTTTGTTTTTGTTTTTGTTTTTTCTTACAAAGTCTCATATTCCACTAACTTGTGTCAAAAAATAAAATCTCACATGGACGCACCATACCCCTCACGGAATCCAAATGCGTAAACATTTTTAGACATTTATATTCCAGACTTCTTCTCACGCTTTAGGGCCCCTAAAAAGCCAGGGCAGTATAAATACCCCACATGTGACCCCATTTCGGAAAGAAGACACCCCAAGGTATTCCGTGAGGGGCATATTGAGTCCATGAAAGATTGAAATTTTTGTCCTAAGTTAGCGGAAAGTGAGACTTTGTGAGAAAAAAAACAAAAAAAAATCAATATCCGCTAACTTATGCAAAAAAAATAAAAATTCTAGGAACTCGCCATGCCCCTCATTGAATACCTTGGGGTGTCTTCTTTCCAAAGTGGGGTCACATGTGGGGTATTTATACTGCCCTGGCTTTTTAGGGGCCCGAAAGCGTGAGAAGAAGTCTGGGATCCAAATGTCTAAAAATGCCCTCCTAAAAGGAATTTGGGCCCCTTTGCGCATCTAGGCTGCAAAAAAGTGTCACACATGTGGTATCGCCGTACTCAGGAGAAGTTGGGGAATGTGTTTTGAGGTGTCATTTTACATATACCCATGCTGGGTGAGATAAATATCTTGGTCAAATGCCAACTTTGTATAAAAAAATGGGAAAAGTTGTCTTTTGCCAAGATATTTCTCTCACCCAGCATGGGTATATGTAAAATGACCCCCCAAAACACATTGCCCAACTTCTCCTGAGTACGGCGATACCAGATGTGTGACACTTTTTTGCAGCCAAGGTGGGCAAAGGGGCACCTTTCGGATTTCGCAGGCCATTTTTTACACATTTTGATTGCAAGGTACTTCTTACACATTTGGGCCCCTAAATTGCCAGGGCAGTATAACTACGCCACAAGTGACCCCATTTTGGAAAGAAGACACCCCAAGGTATTCCGTGGGGGGCACGGCGAGTTCCTAGAATTTTTTATTTTTTGTCACAATTTAGCGGAAAATGATGATTTTTCTTTTTTTTTCTTTTTTCCTTACAAAGTCTCATATTCCACTAACTTGCGACAAAAAATAAAAAATTCTAGGAACTCGCCATGCCCCTCACGGAATACCTTGGGGTGTCTTCTTTCCAAAATGGGGTCACTTGTGGGGTATTTATACTGCCCTGGCAATTTAGGGGCCCAAATGTGTGAGAAGAACTTTGCAATCAAAATGTGTAAAAAATGCCCTGCAAAATCCGAAAGGTGCACTTTGGAATATGTGCCCCTTTGCCCACCTTGGCAGCAAAAAAGTGTGACACATCTGGTATCGCCGTACTCAGGAGAAGTTGGGGAATGTGTTTTGGGGTGTCATTTTACATATACCCATGCTGGGTGAGAAAAATATCTTGGTCAAATGCCAACTTTGTATAAAAAAATGGGAAAAGTTGTCTTTTCCCAAGATATTTCTCTCACCCAGCATGGGTATATGTAAAATGACCCCCCAAAACACATTGCCCAACTTCTCCTGAGTACGGCGATACCAGATGTGTGACACTTTTTTGATGCCAAGGTGGGCAAAGGGGCACATATTCCAAAGTGCACCTTTCGGATTTCACCGGTCATTTTTTACAGATTTTGATTGCAAAGTACTTCTCACACATATGGGCCCCTAAATTGCCAGGGCAGTATAACTACGCCACAAGTGACCCCATTTTGGAAAGAAGACACCCCAAGGTATTCCGTGAGGGGCATGGCGAGTTCCTAGAATTTTTTATTTTTTGTCGCAAGTTAGTGGAATATGAGACTTTGTAAGGAAAAAAGAGAAAAAAAAAAAATCATCATTTTCCGCTAACTTGTGACAAAAAAAAAAAAATTCTAGGAACTCGCAGTGCCCCTCACGGAATACCTTAGGGTGTCTTCTTTCCAAAATGGGGTCACTTGTGGCGTAGTTATACTGCCCTGGCAATTTAGGGGCCCAAATGTGTGAGAAGTACCTTGCAATCAAAATGTGTAAAAAATGCCCTGCAAAATCCGAAAGGTGCACTTTGGAATATGTGCCCCTTTGCCCACCTTGGCAGCAAAAAAGTGTGACACATCTGGTATCGCCGTACTCAGGAGAAGTTGGGGAATGTGTTTTGGGGTGTCATTTTACATATACCCATGCTGGGTGAGAGAAATATCTTGGTCAAATGCCAACTTTGTATAAAAAAATGGGAAAAGTTGTCTTTTGCCAAGATATTTCTCTCACCCAGCATGGGTATATGTAAAATGACACCCCAAAACACATTCCCCAACTTCTCCTGAGTATGGCGATACCACATGTGTGACACTTTTTTGCTGCCAAGGTGGGCAAAGGGGCGCATATTCCAAAGTGCACCTTTCGGATTTCACCGGTCATTTCTTACACATTTTGATTGCAAAGTTCTTCTCACACATTTGGGCCCCTAAATTGCCAGGGCAGTATAACTACCCCACAAGTGACCCCATTTTGGAAAGAAGACACCCCAAGGTATTCTGTGAGGGGCATGGTGAGTTCCTAGAATTTTTTTTTTTTTGTCGCAAGTTAGTGGAATATGAGACTTTGTAAGAAAAAAAAAAAAAATAAAAATCATCATCATTTTCCGCTAACTTGTGACAAAAAATAAAAAGTTCTATGAACTCACTATGCCCATCAGCGAATACCTTAGGGTGTCTACTTTCCGAAATGGGGTCATTTGTGGGGGTTTTCTACTGTCTGGGCATTGTAGAACCTCAGGAATCATGACAGGTGCTCAGAAAATCAGAGCCGTTTCAAAAAGCGGAAATTCACATTTTTGTACCATAGTTTGTAAATGCTATAACTTTTACCCAAACCATTTTTTTTTTGCCCAAACATTTTTTTTTTATCAAAGACATGTAGAACTATAAATTTAGCGAAAAATTTATATATGGATGTCGGTTTTTTTGCAAAATTTCACAGCTGAAAGTGAAAAATGTCATTTTTTTGCAAAAAAATCGTTACATTTTGATTAATAACAAAAAAAGTAAAAATGTCAGCAGCAATAAAATACCACCAAATGAAAGCTCTATTAGTGAGAAGAAAAGGAGGTAAAATTCATTTGGGTGGTAAGTTGCATGACCGAGCGATAAACGGTGAAAGGAGTGTAGTGCCGAAGTGTAAAAAGTGGCCTGGTCATGAAGGGGGTTTCACCTAGCGGGGCTGAAGTGGTTAAAGAGTCACTGTACTTTCACACAATTTCATTTAATAGAGAAATGTGTAACTAGCAAATTTCTAAATCACTTCATTTAAAACATATGCCTACATCCACCTGAAAAAAAGCTGTACTGTGTGTTGTCATGCAAGATCCATGCTTAGTAATAGACGGCAGAGAGGAAGTGTGGGTGTTTCAGAGCTAGCTGAGATCCTGAGCCTGATAAAAGAACTGCTTTTACACTGCTCCTGCCTTTCTGTAAGTATGATTTTCCCTTCCTTACACAAATTTTTTTAGGGAGACTATGAGGGAATGTGGGCGACTCCACCAAAGGAGGGGTAGCCTTACATTCCCCCGTTTAAACTCCCCCATGGAATGAATGATAGTATGAGACTGGATGGGTTAGCGTGCTGAGGGTTAATCACCCCATGAACGCTTACCCTATATACCAGTCACTGGACGAATGGTGGCAAACCTATATGTATAGCCTCTGAATAAAATACCATGATATTCACTCTGAAGATTGGGCGATATAATAGAAATTAAATGAATGTATCGGTGGCCCAGATAGTAACAGCCTCCATAAGATAGGTAATGTATTAGAATGGCATAATCAATGGCCTGACAAAATGTCGATTAGTGTGTGGTGGATACTAGACAACCCGCATCGTCTAATTAGGGGCCTCATCAGTAATTTTGCGTAACTGTGTCGAAATATACAGTAACACTGGGCCTTGGCACTTGATGGCATTTAGATTGAATAGAACGGAGTATGATCATGTGATAGCGCGTCATCAGAGCGACGGGATCACATGACCAGGAAGTGGGGCATAATCTGATGGAAATGCGCAGAGAAGGGCGGAAGTGACTTCGCGCATGCGCAGATCATACACAGAGACGCGGAAGCCTCGTGGTGTAATGTGAGAACATCGATATGCACCTGTAATGAGGAGGACGGGACGGCGTCTCCTGCAGCATGGTGAAGCAAGGGAGCAGAGGATGAAAGTATGTTATTAGGGATTATGGAGTGGGCAATATGTAAATGTTTGTAAAAAGTAATGAGGGGGTTAAAGGGTACGGCTCAGCAGTAACCAATGCGGAGCCAGGGGACTGTATTTAATGTTCACTGTGTCATTTGTGTAATGGGAGCTTGACAAAGACCATCAGGTTGAAACGTTGCTACACAAGGTGTAATAAAGAAAATTGATTGGAATCCCTCTGGAGTGCCGTGGCTTATTCAACATTGTCTATTACGGAAATCCTAGGACCAGGATCTAATACTACAGGCACCACCACATACTGGATTTGCTACAACAACAGTGAGTAGTGCTGGCCTAATTTCTATCCATGTTAATGAAGGTCTGAGGACATGCACGCTCACCTAGCATAGCCTCTTGATATCTATGCTGGAGATCGTGGGAGGAGAAAAATGGATACACCAAAAAGTCTACTCTACACCAGTGAACAGATTTCGCACATTTTGAGCGGGAGTGATGATGAGGGAGCATTCCTGAACAAACCCACAGTGGATCTGATTAAACGTAAATATGAAATGGAAAAAAAACTGCTTATTAACACCGAACTTCACCTGTCCACATTAAGGGAGTATTATAAGGCTGAACGCATACCGAGAGGACTAAGGACGCATCTGAGACCAATTCTGTTTCCTAACAATCCAGAGTTCCTGACTAAATTCGCCATTTTCCATGGACATGATGCTATTAAATATGGACTTTTTACAACAAGATCTGTTAAAAATACAAGTAAGAATAATAGAACATGAACGACAATTGCAATCTCTACAAACTGAACAGGAATATCAAACAGTAAAAGAACGGATGGAACAAGATCTAAGGAAGTACCGAGATAATATTGAGACAACAAAGAGACAAAAGTGGAGTAGGGACCAAGACGATTATAGTAAAGGAAGTATCTATAAAACAATAATAACAAACAGGAACAGAAATCCAAGGTCTCAAAGAAAATTCAAGACACAAATATCAAGACCTAATCGTGGGAACTTGACAGATACAGAGTCTTCAGGGGAACAAATTGAAGCTTTTTTAGGAGAAAGAACAAGAGAAGCACACGGAGAGGGGGACGAAAATGCCGGCGCCGGGGAAAAGGGAGAGGAAGGAGTGAGAGTCACACGATCGAAAAGGCCACCGACGGGCTCCAGATTCACCAGGAAATGAATGAGGAAGTTGATAACACTTTAGTGGTAAATATCTCCTCTTGTGAACTATCTAGAGATGAAATGTTGCTGTTGAATAGGGGACTAACCTTCAGTCCAGAAATAGAGATTGACTGGTTCCAAGTGGAAATGGACCTGCATAATTTCTTTAGGCGTATTAAACTGAAGGTGCACTTCAGTGAAATGGCGCCTACAGGTGATAAAGAAATACAGAAGGAGGTCCTGTCGTTGAAGAGTGTGGGCCTTTTCCTCAAAAGTGACTTTCAACCGCCTATATACAACAAAGCTATCGAGACCTTTGTCTCCCTTGTCAGACTGGAGATTGAAAAACTTAAGAGATCAAAGGTAGATCTAAATATCACCAATCTGACAAGGGGAGAGAAAGCAGCACTAAAATCCCTAAAAAATAGGAGGGAAATTACCATCAAGAGGGCGGATAAGGGAGGAGCCACCGTGGTGATGGACACGGATAAGTATAAAATGGAGGTGATGAGACAAGTTAATGACAAGGAGGTATACAAACCTCTAAATAGTGATCCAAAATGGATCATTATACGCAAAATTAGGGTGTTGGCGGATAGTGCTTTCGCGAATGACCTGATCGATGCCAATTTACATACTTATCTCGTGCCACAGAACCCGGTGACTCCTCTCTTATATGTCCTTCCTAAGATACACAAAGGGTTGAAAGAGCCGCCAGGATGCCCCATTGTGTCCGGCATGGGGTCAGTCTTCTCCAATGCTGCAACTTTTTTAGATAAAATCCTAAGATGCTATGCAATGGAAGCCAAATCCTATGTGAAGGATACTACGGATTTTCTGTTAAAAATTAATGCACTGGAATTTCAAGAGGGATATTTTTTGGTTTCATTCGATGTAACCAGCCTCTATACCAGTATTGATCATGAACTGGGATTGGAGGCAGCTAAATGGGCCCTAGAGAGGTCAGATTATGGGTCTGACACCAAATCATTTTTAATCTCCCTACTTGAAATTCTACTGTATCATAATTATTTTTTGTTTGATGATATGTTTTATGAGCAATGTCGGGGCACCGCGATGGGGTCCAACGTGGCCCCGACATATGCGAATATATACATGTCAAAAATAGAGGAAACGTCTATATACCCATCCACCGTCTACAGTAATGTGAGGGAGTGGATGCGGTATATAGACGATATTTTCCTTATATGGAATGGAACGGAAGAAAAGTTACAGGAATTTCATGATTATATTAATCAGCTGCATGACCAATTGAGATTTACAAAGGTGTACTCAGCGAAATCATTACAATTCCTGGATACGTTGGTTTATGTAAGGGAAGGCAGGTTGGAAACCGACCTCTTTATTAAGCCAACGGACAGGAATAGCATGTTATGTTATGATAGTGCGCACCCTAGGAGGTCAGTAGAATCTTTACCGTTTAGCCAGTTCTTACGAGCAAGAAGAATAGTGTCAGAAGAGAGTCTAGTAGATGATAGATTGAAAAAAATGGGACAAAGATTTAGGGAAAGGAAATACCCCAAAAAACTGATAGACAGACAATTAGAAAAAGCCAGGAATAGTAACCGACAGCAACTATTAACCAATATAATGAAGAAGGAGGAACCAAAAATAAATAGGATCCCATTTGTATCCACTTATAGTAAAATGAGCAATCGCATCTCAGGCATACTGAGACATAACTGGCACATACTGACACATTCCTTTCCTAAGGTTATTGAATTTCAATCCCCTCCACTGATGTCATATAAGAGGCCCAGAAATCTTAAGGATAGCCTGACATCAGCTGATGTTAAAACCAAGAAAAAGGAGGCTGGTAGAAGGGGCTGTTACCCTTGCTTGGGCTGCTGCAATTGCGGCAGCTTAATCAAGGGTGACTCCTTCTGCCACCCTCAAACGGGGAAGAAATATGACATTAAAGGACACTATACATGCAATACAGACTTTGCTATCTATAGCTTGCAATGCCCGTGTGGTCTTCTCTATATAGGAGAGACGACACAGCCCTGTAAAAACAGGATTTTATTACAAGACCCGGAGGCTCATATTGCTATTCTCCTTCTTTACTCTGACCAATAGCAGCAAAGAAAAACTTGAACATGTGACCAAACCCCTCCCATAGTCCTAGTATAATAGGTCACTCCTCCATCAGAACCTCCTCTTTCTTTGCTGCTGACCGCAGAGATAAGTACATTCAAGGCATTACTGTGACTATACTGTGTGACTATACTGTGTTTGGGTATATTTATATATACTTATATTGATATAGGCTGTTTGTGGGTTTTTAACCAGCGTTTAGGGGAGCCTGCTGGCTTTATTGTGGTTGATTTTTTCCTCTACAGGTTGCCCATAAGCTCTGGGGGATTTATTCTGCCCCTCCTTAGGGTTTATATATATTTCCTGGCTCCCCTGTACTCCTGTACCGTGTACTTACTGCTTCTTTCCCCGCCTGTTTCTAGTCTCTGGAGCGGGGGATTTCCATAGCTGCGCTTGGCGCGGCTTCTCCTTTGATCTTTCTCCTGTCGGGGGATTTCCCGCCTCCGGCTCTCTGCTTCTGAGCGCGGCGCCCGAGATCTCGCGAGATTTCGGGCGCTTCCGGCTACGTGCGCTCAGGACCTCATTCCCAGCGTTTCCTGCTCCCTCACAGGTTGTATCTTCAGCGCTGTGTCCTTTTTCCATCTTGGCTTGGGGCAAATCCTCCTGCCAGTCACCATCTCTCCCTAGGGGCATCCCTCATATATTTATATTCACTTATTAAGAAGTTGGGGCAATACTAAGGCCAGAAGATGCCTAGGTCCCACAATAGTGATCAGGGCTCAGCAGAGGAGGAATTCCCTCTGGCTGACTTAACCCCTTCAGTGCACACGGATCAGGACAGACTGCAGACAGAGCAATCACAGGCTTTTCAGATGTCTGTCTCTAATGCTATTGCAGCAGCTATGGGATCCATGACATCTGTCATATCCCAGTCCATTGCACAGGCCCTAGCTACCCATCCGGCTAATATGCCGCAACCCGCTACGGTTTCTAAACCGGCCGGGCCTGGGCCGCATGCCTCCAGAACAACCTTGACTGGTGATGATGTTGCCACCAATGTTGGCGCGCTTGGTTCGCGCAAGAGAGCCTGTCCGCGTCAGGCAGAACGCACGCGAGAATGGAAATGGGCTACAGCACAACAGGATTGGGCTACCGACTCTGAGGTCGGTTCTGAGGAGGAGGCTATAGATGACGCCTTTGATGAGGCAGAGCAGGATCCCTCCGGGGTCATGGAATCTAACCCCCTACCCGGGTGTAGTACTCACAGATCGTCTGCAGACGCACTACCTGCAGATTTGGTGGACCCCTCTGGGGACCTGTTATTTAACCCTGACTCGCTCCATCACCCGCGATCCGCGGAATGGCTACCTTTGGACCATGTGTCCAAATATTTGGAGGCGCGGGTGCGATGCCCTCTATCCAGAGAGGCCCGCAATAAGCTCAGGGCGGAATGCCCCAGACCGATTATCCCCAACAAGGTCTGCGATACCCCGTCTGTGGATCCGAAAATGATCCAATTCCTTTCTAAAGCGGGTTGGAACCCGCGTAAGGGCCTGGAGTCAGCCCTACGCTCCTGCCAGGACAAACTCCTGGACATATTTGGCCCTCTAGCCAAGATTTTTGATCTGGCAGAGTCAGCTAAGGCTGAGGGCGGTCAGGTAGACCCAGTAGAATTGCGCGAGTGGGTGCAACGCGCCATTTGCATTGGGGGTAACGTGAATACGTCCCTATCCATGGAACGGCGTAAGGCCATTCTGTTCAAAATTGAACCGAAACTCTCGAATCTGGCACTGACAGAAACAGGAAAGGAGGCTCAAGGCCTACTATTTGGAGAGTACTTCATCAAGGACCTAGGCCGCTATGTCGGCGCTTTCACCGCCCTCGATAAAGCCCAGAGCTCAATGAAGAGGGTTTTCCAGGGTAGGGTCTCTACCAGGGCCGGCAGTTTCAGGGGCCGTCTGTCCGGCCGAGCCCAGTACCAGTCCCGTGGTTCGGGTCGAGGCTCCTTCTCACAGAGACCGGCTTTCCAGGAGCACAGGCGGGATCCAGCTCCTTTCTTCCCATCCAGAGGAAATCCTTGGAGACCCAGAGGGTATAGAGGACAACCCGGTTCCAGACGCCCCTATGGTAAGAACGCTGCCCCATTTCAATTCTTCAAATGCTTGTGTAGGGGGCAGACGACGTCTCTTTTCTCATGCCTGGTCCCGCATCACCTCAGACCAATGGGTCCTTTCCACGGTCAGGGGTTTTCACATAGAACTCACGTCTTTCCCTCTGTCCTTTTCTCTCCCACACCCGGTGGTGTTGTCAGCAGAGAACCGCGTTCTGGTGGACTCAGAGTTGTCGGACCTGGTCCGCAAGGGGGCCATAGAGCCAGCCCCGGGACCCCCTTACGGGGTAATCAGCAACATCTTTCTGGTTGCAAAGAAGGGGGGTCAAATGAGACCCGTCATCAATTTACGCGCTCTCAACGCGTTTGTCGTTTACCGCCATTTCAAAATGGAGGGGATCCACTTACTGCGAGATTTACTGCAGATGGGCGATTGGATGGTCAAATTGGACCTAAAAGACGCTTATCTTACGGTCCCGGTAGAGGACGCGTCCAGAGATCTCCTCTGTTTCTCTTGGCAGGACAGCGTTTGGCGTTTTACGTGCCTCCCATTCGGCCTCTCGTCAGCTCCATGGTGTTTCACCAAACTGATGCGCCCAGCTATGGCCTGGCTTCGCGGTCGGGGAGTTCGCCTCATCGTTTATCTGGACGATATCCTGATCATGGCTCAGGACCGGTCGGTGTTACTAGATCACCTTCGCTGGACCATGGACCTGCTCTCAGATCTGGGGTTCCTGCTCAACCGGGAGAAGTCCTGTCTCTCTCCGTCCCGAAGGATGGAGTTCTTCAGGTTCATGGTGGATTCCACAGTGGGGACCCTCAGCTTACCATCGGCCAAGATTCGGTCAATTCGGAAGGAATTGCTCAGAGCCAGGTCGTCTCCCCGAATCCAGCTACGTCAACTGGCGAGGATAATAGGCCTACTTGCCTCCTCTATCCAGGCGGTGTTCCCAGCCCCGCTTCATTACCGGGCCCTCCAACGCCTGAAAATATCTCATTTGCGGACGGGAGCTTCCTATGCGGATTGGATTCCCTTGGACGAGGAAACCAGGGAGGAGCTGTCCTGGTGGATCCTCAACTTGCACGCCTGGAACGGCAAGGCGATTTTTGGTCTGCGCCCCGATTTCGTGGTGGACTCGGACGCCAGCCTGTCAGGCTGGGGGGCTCACTGCGAGGGCATCACGACGGGCGGCTGGTCAGACATAGAGACTGGGTTCCACATCAATACGTTGGAACTGTTGGCGGGGTCTTTCGCTATCATGAGCTTCACGAGGGACACGGCCAGATCCTGCATTCAATTGCGTATGGACAACGTGTCAGCTGTACGTTACATCAACGGCATGGGTGGAACTCGGTCCACCATTTTGTCACGTTTGGCGAAGGACTTCTGGGATTATTGCCTATCCGAGGAATTGGTGGTTTTGGCGGAATACCTTCCGGGGGTTCTGAACATCCACGCGGACTGGAGTTCTCGTCATCTATCGGATTCCAGCGACTGGCAGTTAGATCCGGCGGTATTCCACTCCTTGACGTCGATTTGGGGTCCTTTCTGCATCGACCTGTTTGCCTCGCGCCTGAACACGCAACTACCACGTTTTTACAGCTGGCGCCCGGATCCGGAAGCCGAGGCCGTGGATGCGTTTCTCCAGGATTGGTCCAGGGGGATCCTCTACGCGTTCCCGCCGTTCCAACGGATTCCACGGACCTTGATTCAGGTACGCCGGAGTGTCGCGGACCTGACTCTGCGCCTGCTGGCGTGTCGGATTTCAGGGGACCCTGGGAGGTCCCGGGAGTTTCGGGTACTGCTAAAGTCCTTCTGGAGAACGCATGGGCCCCAGGAACCAGAAGATCTTATAGATCAGCCTGGGGGTCTTGGGCTGACTGGTGCTTGGCTAGGGACTTGGATCCCGTTTCGGCACCTGTGACGGAGATTTTACACTTCCTGTCTTCCCTCTTCGACCAGGGCAAGGCGTATCGCACCATCGGCCTGTTCAGATCCGCCATCTCGGCATCGCATCAAGGCTTTGACGGTACTCCTGCGGGTCAACACCCGTTGGTCTGCCGGCTGATGCGCGGCTCGCGTATGTCTCGACCACCAAGACCAAGGTTCACCACCACGTGGGACGTGTCTTGTGTTCTTTCCTTTTTGTCTGCTTGGCCTCAGAATTCTGAACTCTCCATTCGGCAGTTGTCTGCGAAGCTGGTCACGCTTCTCTGCCTGATTTCCTGCAAGCGGGTGTCCGATGTCAGGGCTCTGGACCATGATGCCCGCTCGTATACCCCGGAGGGGGTCACGTTTGACATTTCTAGGAGGACTAAGACCCACATACGCTCGGTCTCCTATCCGGCTTTTCCTGCTTCGCCTTCGCTTTGTCCGGTGGCGTGCCTTAAGGAATATGAAGCTCGCACTTCACCTTATAGATCCAGACAGCTTCCGCAGCTCTTCCTTTCTACGGTTCGGCCTTTTGCTCCGGTGACAACTCCCACGTTGGCAAGGTGGATGAAGTGGATCATGGAGTTGGCTGGCGTGGACGTCTCTCTGTTTTCGGCACATTCCGCCAGAGGGGCATCTGCTACTTCGCTGGCGGTGTCTGGGGCCAGACTTGAGGACATTTTGAAGTTGGCAGATTGGTCCAGTGTCTCCACGTTTAGGGAGTTTTATTTTAGACCAAGTCCTCATGTGTTTTCTTCCATCATTGATAACGTGTCTGAGACTTTGAACTTGCAATATGAGCCTCCGGGTCTTGTAATAAAATCAGATGATTTTCCTATTTCATGACGTAAAGTCATGATTTTATTAAAGACACGGAGGCGAGTATTGCCCTCCCTATTTTCCCTCCCTATGTAAGTATTTATGTTACGTTTTATTATGGATTGCTTTGTTTTGAGCATTAGGTTTTAACTCTGAGTTTTTCCTGAGTAGGTTTTGCGCAACCATTTAGTTTGGATACTATGTATCAATTCGTCTCCTATCACTCTCTGTTTTTTTTTTTTTTTCCCATTTTTTAGGTTGAGACTGACGTGTTGGGCAGTCGTCGTGGTTCTGCATGATGGTTTGGAGGGTCGGCAGTTTTGGTTCCAGCCGATCGTTGTGGTGGAAGAGACGAGAATTACTTATCAAGCTGTCGTTCCGGTTTGGTTCCTGATTCGTTTCCGGATGACTGGCGGTTCCTTCCCAGGAGGTCGGATGTTCGGTTTCCAGTTTTGTTGGGACTGTTTGGACTCTGGTTACAAAGAAAGAGGAGGTTCTGATGGAGGAGTGACCTATTATACTAGGACTATGGGAGGGGTTTGGTCACATGTTCAAGTTTTTCTTTGCTGCTATTGGTCAGAGTAAAGAAGGAGAATAGCAATACTCGCCTCCGGGTCTTTAATAAAATCATGACTTTACGTCATGAAATAGGAAAATCATCTGATTAACCAACATTGGTACACTATACGCAAGCTACTAGCTAAAAAAGAAAAAGAAAGAAATCAGCAAAATCAAAGTGATGATGAAGTAGAATTACCAGTGCCTGAACACTTTTGGAAATATAGGCATAATGTCTCTCAATTGAGATTTAGGATTATTGATAATGTCCCAACTTTAAGGAGAGGTGGAGATAGGGAGAAGCTGCTAAAACAAAAAGAACTTAGATGGATCTACGAGTTGGAGACATTAGAGCCGAAGGGCCTTAATAGGGAATTTAAGGTGGGTTCTCTTTTCTGACTCCCGATCAGGTTGTGCGTAAATATGTTTCAAATACCAGGCTAAGAAGCCAGTTTTTTTTAATACATATGTATATATGAATATATCTAAACTCCTGTTTGCGCCCATATCTCAATTTTTATGATGATAGTTCATCTAAAGAATTTCTCTTCTTTTGTCTTAGATTCTGCTTGGACATAAGTACATGCTGTGGGAGAACCGTCTTTTTATCTTCATGACGCCTCTTGAGTGAAAGACCCATGGTTGATAGGTTAAAAGGGGAACCAGCCATATAGACCCTTCAATAACGATGTGGGGTTGTCAAGGTTTGCACCATATATAATATAACCTTAGAGTGATATACATAGTAAATGGAGACTGTTACTAAAAGGGTCCACTCGTGCGATAATTCGCATAGCTTGAGAACTTCTCTCTAATAAGTAATTAAGTGAAATGGTACTGGAGGTAAATCTAGAAGTAACAGGTTTTTGCCATAAATTTTTTTTTAGGGAGACTATGAGGGAATGTGGGCGACTCCACCAAAGGAGGGGTAGCCTTACATTCCCCCGTTTAAACTCCCCCATGGAATGAATGATAGTATGAGACTGGATGGGTTAGCGTGCTGAGGGTTAATCACCCCATGAACGCTTACCCTATATACCAGTCACTGGACGAATGGTGGCAAACCTATATGTATAGCCTCTGAATAAAATACCATGATATTCACTCTGAAGATTGGGCGATATAATAGAAATTAAATGAATGTATCGGTGGCCCAGATAGTAACAGCCTCCATAAGATAGGTAATGTATTAGAATGGCATAATCAATGGCCTGACAAAATGTCGATTAGTGTGTGGTGGATACTAGACAACCCGCATCGTCTAATTAGGGGCCTCATCAGTAATTTTGCGTAACTGTGTCGAAATATACAGTAACACTGGGCCTTAGCACTTGATGGCATTTAGATTGAATAGAACGGAGTATGATCATGTGATAGCGCGTCATCAGAGCGACGGGATCACATGACCAGGAAGTGGGGCATAATCTGATGGAAATGCGCAGAGAAGGGCGGAAGTGACTTCGCGCATGCGCAGATCATGCACAGAGACGCGGAAGCCTCGTGGTGTAATGTGAGAACATCGATATGCACCTGTAATGAGGAGGACGGGACGGCGTCTCCTGCAGCATGGTGAAGCAAGGGAGCAGAGGATGAAAGTATGTTATTAGGGATTATGGAGTGGGCAATATGTAAATGTTTGTAAAAAGTAATGAGGGGGTTAAAGGGTAGGGCTCAGCAGTAACCAATGCGGAGCCAGGGGACTGTATTTAATGTTCACTGTGTCATTTGTGTAATGGGAGCTTGACAAAGACCATCAGGTTGAAACGTTGCTACACAAGGTGTAATAAAGAAAATTGATTGGAATCCCTTTGGAGTGCCGTGGCTTATTCAACATTTTCTGTAAGTATGATTTCCCCTTCCTTACATGTTCTGTGAGCTCCGGAGCTGAAAACAAACATAGTAGGAGGTAAGTGAAAGGATGTCACAGCAGTACAGGCTGGCAGATTTCACAGAAGGGATACATCCCCTGCTTCTGAGAGAAATGCATCTAGCTGTGCAGCTAAAACAGGGGATAATAAGGCTGAAAATGACTTTAAAGAAGCCCAAAACAGACAAATTCCTTCACAGTTTTGATTGCACAGAGAAGCACAGCAATTTATTTATTTTTTTGATACACTTTAAGTTATTTTGTCCAACTGAGTACCGAAAAGAGAAAATAAATGCATTCTAATCATTCCTTAATCCAGAAGGATCTTCTGGTAAAGAAAGATGGTGCCATGTTCTTGGAGGCTAACCTGACAATATGAAGAGGAATATTGCACAAAGATTCAGGAGCATTATTCATATCTGGTATAGATTAGAACAAATCTCTTCCCTAAAAGCCAATTATCTGAATGACTTGACTTAGCCAAATTCTAAGGGATCTTGCAACAGGACATAGGCTAAAGAAGAATTCACAAACTGAAGGAGAAATAAAGCATTTACAGTTTTTCTACTGATAGACCTACCTCAGGGTAACTTCTATTCATCACAAGCCCCGATTTTATACACTGACAAATGTGTCTGACACATTAAACTTTCACTCTGCTTTAGGCCTCATGCACACGACCGTTACGTTTTTTGCTGTCCGCAAACCGCAGATCCGCAAAAAACGGAAGCCACCAGTGTGCCTTCCGCAATTTGCGGAATGGAACGGGCGGCCCATTGTAGAAATGCCTATTCTTGTCCACAAAACAGACAAGAATAGGACATGCTATAATTTTTTTGCAGGGCCAGGGAACAGAGCAAAGGATGCAGACCCGAAAAATGGTCGCGTGCATGAGGCCTTAAACTGAATCTTTGAGGATAGAATGCTCCTGTAAATACTTTCAGAGCGCCCAGAAATAATTTAAACTTGTGATAAACAATGATTCCTCAGACTCTTCTGATTAGGATGAAACTGGGAACTGAATGTCTTGCAAGAAGCTACTTGGTAATAACTTCTTGGAAAGTATAAGATGATTTTATCTTGAACCAGACAGAATTTCCGTAGCCTCAGAAGAGAATGGTATACAATTCACACTTGATATAGAAATATCCCAATATAATTCCTCAGGCAGTGGCTAGTAGCATTTTGGTGACACTTTTTATTTCTACTAGCTTTTCTTTTTCTCTTTTTTTTAACCAGTTTTTATAAAGTTTTCAAATATTTAAAGAATAAACATACAAACAAAGGCAGTGTCGCACTGCTACCATTGGTATCCATTCTTACAAGTGCAAAGTAATTTACCAGTTGTAGTGTCCATGAACATACAGAGGCTGACAAAAACCCAACTAAGCTGTCAGTATTAGCCGTCCGCCTCCGTGGGATACAATAGCAGCCATCCCCGAGAGAGCCTTAATATTATAGACTGATATGATCCCCAGTGGGCTCCCGGGGTAGATGCCCTGATATTGTCTCATTCCTATTGTACCTTGTAGTAGTGAATTAGAGAACGACACAGACAAATAAAGAAAAGACTAGAACAAAAACGGAGATGCTCGGGAGTGTTTGGGCTCAATGATCAGCTGTCATCTGTTGCAGAAACCATGTGGTCCCCGAAAAGCATTCGTGTATGGCCTTACAGATATGTAACGGCAGTATATTAATAAAGCTTTCCCACACCTGAAAGAAATGTTTCTACTTTTTTGTCTTTTTGGTGTGACGCCTCCACCCAGTCCATGCGCATGATATAAGATAGTTTCTCCAAGAATAATTTAAAAGGGGGAATTGTGGGCTGTAGCCAGACTTGCAAAATTGCCTTGGTGCCCGCCGCTGCCACAAAGTGTAGCAGTTTCCTACATCCCGGGGTGCAGTTGTATTTGTCCTTATCCAAATAACCGAACAGCGCCCAAAGTGGGTCGCGTGGGGTAAAATTGGCCAAGTGTGCGTTAGTGAAGGTGATGACTCTGTCCCAGAACTTTCTTATCATTGGACAGTCCCATAGACAATGGTAAAGTCCAGCGTCCAAAGTCCCGCATTTAAAGCAATTGGTGGTGTCATATATACCCATACTAAACCCCCTTCTCGGAGTCAGATATGATCTATGACAGATTTGTAGGATCATCTCTGTGTATCTTGCTACAGGTAAATGTTTGTATGAGAATTCCAGTGCCCGGAGTATCACTGATGGGGTGGCTTGTGGTACCTCTGTCTGCCATCTAGTCATGGGAACTGTGGATGTGGAATAGTCAATTGGTACATGGAGGAATTTGTAATTTGTTGAAATTTGTTTCTTCCCCTCATTGGGCTACTAGATTTTCTAATGCAATTCCCAGCCACTGTGCTCATGCTAGAATAGTGGTCCTTCTCTTGTAATTATAAAAGGGATTGCTCCACTTGACTGTCAATTATTTCTGCTGAGAGGTATGTTACTAAACATGGACTTTGGATAATGCAGAGCAATCCTCCATGTGATGTGAATACAAGCTTGTAAAAGCTATAGTGTTGCCTTTCTACAGCACCTGTCATGCCCTGCCCTGTGGGTGTGCTGGGGAGATCTGTCAGAATTGTTGAACGTGGAGGGGGCGTGGCCAACTGCCGACATGGCCGGACGTGTCTGAGAGCGGCTCCGGCTCCGTAACTCCATCCTGAGCCATCCTGAGCTGGCAATATGGCGATTTTCAGTTTAGCCTGAGCTGTGGAGTCCCCGGAGACAGCAGAACCTGGCCATGGGTCCCAGCAAAGCACAACAAGCGGCGGACCGCTTGAAAGAATTTGCCCGCCAAGAATCACAACATGGCCACCTCCTCTCCTCGTGCACCGCTAACCAGGGGGCAAGCTGGACAAGCCCCGGCGGCAGAGTCGGAGGAAGAACCTGAGATCACCCTGCAATCCTCTCACAGCCAGCTGATGGCGGCTATTATGGGCTGTCAGTCGTCACTTACGGGCAAGATAGAGGAGGTCAGAGTGGACCTGGGCCTCTTGCGCCATGACGTCCAGCAATTGAGAGAGCGGGTTCGGCTCACTGAGGAACGGGTGTCTGAGCTGGAAGATACTACCAGACCCTTGGCGGCTAGGATGTCTGCTGTGGAAGGAGCGGTCGAAATGTGGCGTCAGAAATGCGACGACCTGGAGAACCGCTCCAGAAGAAATAACATACGTATACTGGGTCTGAGGGATCCGACCCTGCCACGTTTATAGAAGGATGGATCAAGGCGACGTTCCCGGACGCATCATTCTCGACGGCTTTTGCGGTGGAGAGAGCCCACCGGGTCCCTGCCCGGATGCCTCCACCTGGGGCTCCCGCAAGACCGCTCCTTGCCCGCATGCTTAACTGGCGGGATCGTGATCTCATCCTCTCCAAAGCGAGAATCAAACAAACCATCACCTTTGGATCTGCCAACATATCCTTGTATCCGGATTTCTCAGCAGAGCTACAAAAGAAAAGGGCTACCTTCACCTCAATAAAGAAACGTCTGAGGGACCTGGATCTGCAATATTCCATGGCCTACCCGGCCCGTTTGAGGGTCCTGGATGGCGGGAAATCTCATTTCTTTAATAACCCTAGGGAGGCCGAGGACTGGCTCCTAGTGAGGCCCCGGAATGCGCCTCAAAGATAAGGTGTTGCTGCTTTGGGAGCGGTGGTATTTGTTCTATCCGATTCCGTCTGGGACTGGATCTCCATCCGTTTTCCCCCACTTTGAACGGTGGGGACTCCACTGGACTACCTCATAAGCATTATATAGGACGGCCGACGAGGGTGTGAGACTCGTGGGTATGTCTAACATGGGTCTTAGGTTAAGTCTGCACTGTGATAATGTATTGCCATGCTTGTAATTGATATTGGGAGCTTGCTGTTTCACCTGCACTTGTATATTCCATCTCTACACTGTGTGGGTCCCCCACTATCATGGTCACAAATGTTCTATGCTTTAGAATTGTTTACTGCCCGGTTCGCTGGGATTTGATGTTTGGGTTACGGTTTAACTGTTTTTATGTCAATTGGTGCTTTATGTATTACTACGATATACACTGCTATGCTGGGTTTATTGCACATGATCATGGGATTCCTGGTACATTCTACTTATTGATCTCTATTCAGAACAAATGGCATCTGTGACGTGTATGTCCTGGAATGTGCGTGGTTTGGGTGGCCCTAGAAAGCGTATGGCGGTATTTGCACATGTCCGTACATTTTCTCCGCATATACTGTGCCTCCAGGAGACCCATGTCACAGCGGAAACGGAGGGTAGGTTGAAGAAACCATGGGTGCAATGGGCTAGAAGTGCATTTGGCACGTCGTACTCCAGGGGGGTGTCCTTACTGGTCCACCGGTCAGTTAGGTGGGAGGTACACAGGGAAGTGATAGATCCTGAAGGCCGGTATGTTTTTGTGTTTGCGCATTTGAACGGGGTGCCCTATGTAGTGCTTGGTGTTTATATACCTCCCCCCGCTGGTCTCACTGTTCTGCAAGCTGCGGCGGGTTTTGCAGCTCAGTTCCCATCAGCCGGGGTGCTATGTATGGGGGATCTTAATCTGGTGGGTGATGAGACACTAGATAGGTTCCGGAATAGTCCTCATGCAGAAGGGACACGGGTGGGTGACTCAAGACTTAAACGCTTCATATCAGAATTGGGTTGGCTGGATGTGTGGAGGGAGAGGAACCCGTCTGTTAGAGAGTTTTCCTGTTTTACGCCATCCAGGGGGGCGCTGTCCCGCATAGATTACATGCTCTGTGATGCGCAAGCTTGCCTCGCTATTTCAGATGTCAGATATGTGCCTCAGGGACCGTCTGATCATGCGCCCATTGTGGGGACATTGTTCTCATCAGTTGGGGAACCCCGTCGCCATAGTCTTCGCATACACCCATTTTGGTTGTCCCTGATGGGCATAAATGACCGTATACCTGACCAGTTGAGGGTGTTCTTGGATCTTAACTCAGAGGGGGATAGCGATGCCCTTATATTATGGGATACCCTGAAAGCCTTCTTGAGGGGATGTATCAAGTCATCCATTTCATACATCAAGAAGACTGGGAGACTTAAGGAGGAGGAGCTGGGTGCGCTATGCAAGGAAGCTGAGACTGCATACATATCTGATCCCTCTGAGGCGAATAGACTGGACTGGATGCAGACAGGTAGGAAGTATATGATGTATCTACAAGAGAAGAGCGACCGCAGGCTTTTCTTTATTAAGCAACAAGCCTTTGAGCAGGGTAGTAAGACGGGGAAGCTCCTAGCACAGGTGGTTAGACGTAACACTATGGCCCCTCCGATCATTCGCATTCAGACTGAGGATGGGAATGTGGCGGAGGATCCGGAGGGTATATTAACCAGGTTTAGGGAATTTTACAGCGATCTGTATGCATCGAGACACCAGTACACTTTGTCGGATATACGATCATATCTAGGTGAGGTGACTCATCCTCAATTATCCCCCTTGGATAGGGGGCTTCTTGACGAAGAGATTACTTTAGAGGAGGTATCTGCTGCACTTAAAGGCTTGAATTTGGGAAAGTCACCAGGCCCGGACGGCATCCCCCTGGAGGTATATGCCAAGTATGAAGACATCTTGGGGCCTCAATTGCGCAAGATGTATGTTGCTTCCCTGGGAAGGGGCCAATTACCAAGCACGTTATACGACGCTTCTATTGTAGTCCTCCTAAAGCCAGATAAAAATCCCCTAGAGTGCGGGTCTTATCGCCCGATATCGTTGCTGAATCTAGATTATAAAATTTTGACTAAGATATTTGCAAATAGGTTAAACAAAGTGATTGCCTCAATTGTTCATGAGGATCAATCTGGATTTATACCGGGTCGTTCTACATCAAGCAACATCAGACGTGCCCAGGTGGTGGCGCAGGTGGGATGCCTGGAAGGCAGACAGTGGGCCTTAGCTTCTCTAGACACGGCCAAGGCATTCGATTCAATTGAGTGGGAGTTTCTATTGAATGCCCTGGAATGTTTTGGCTTTGGACCCACCTTTGTTAAATGGATGAGGGTGCTATATCACCGACCTACTGCAAACATTATGGTCAATGGCTCCCTGTCATCTACTTTTCCTTTGCACAGGGGTACCCGGCAGGGATGCCCCCTATCCCCGTTGCTCTTTGCAGTAGCTATCGAACATTTGGCCAGTGGTGTATCTTGGTTTTGTGCTGCCCTAGGCGAGACTAAACGCGGGCACCCCCCTAATATAAATTTGACCCACCCCTTCCTTGTTAAAAAACAATGTGCAGCTAGAGTTAGTACAGTATTAATCCCTCCCTAATCCTCCCCCCTCTAACCACCCAACGGGTCCCAACCCCCTTACCCCAAAAAACAACTAAGTAATAGATTTTTTGTGAATTACTGTAATTTAAGTACTTACAGTTTTTAAAGACAGCAGGCTCAGGGATCAGTGCATTGGTGGCCGGGGCCTGGCCTCAGTGTTCACGATGACAGTGTGCAGGATCCGCTCTGCACTTGGAGGAGATAAGGCTCACCCTAGCGTTGCCGGCCCGTGACTCCACCTCCGTGTGACGTCACAACGGCAATGTGAGGACGCAAAAGGCAGGGGAGGTCGGGAGGAAGTCATTAGGGGGAGGAAGTAAGTTTTTCAACTCCTTCACTATGCGGCGCCGGCGATGCCGCTCACATAACGAAGGATCGGACAAGGGGCAAAAAATATATTTAGCATATTGTGTAACTATCACTAAGCAAACAAGGCATTTTGCCGCCCCCTTTTCAAGTGCCGCCCTAGGCAAATGCCTTGTTTGCCTTGTGATAGATACACCCCTGCATTTGGCCATTAGAATACGTCAGGACAACATTTTTAAAGGGGTGTCAATGGGAGGCAGGGAGGATAGACTGGGGCTGTACGCGGACGATCTTATTCTGTTTATGGATTCAGTGGATGTGTCCTTGCCACGGGCGATTGACCTGATCAATAGATTTGGGGATTTTTCTGGCCTGCGCATTAATTGGTCCAAATCGGCTCTCATGCCCTTATGGTCCCCAGGTTGGCCCCCTGTACATCACAATCTTATGGTGGTGGAGCATTTTAAGTACCTGGGAGTCATTATCACCAGGGACACAGCGATGTCACACCAACTTAATATTGTCCCTATTGAGTCTTATGCTGTAGACAAATTCAGGTCCTGGAACATGTTGCCTTTATCTATAATGGGCAGAGTGAATCTTGTCAAGATGATTCTCTTACCCAAGGCGTTATATCTCCTAGGACATGCCTGCACCCCAGTTCCGAAGAGCTTCTTCATGAGGTTACATTCTGTTATAACAAAGTTTGTGTGGGGGAAGGAGAGAAGGAAGCTAGCCCTTGATACCTTGCAGAGGGGGTGGCAACAATTTCTTTCTTTATTTTTTGGCAGGACAGCTTAGATTCTTGACCACTTGGGTTTCACAGACTCCTTTGCCAAACTCTGAATACTACCTGAAGTGTCATTTGGGTCTGTCAACCTTGTGGCCGATCTTGGAGAACCCACAGGTAATAGAGGGTCGACTGTTGCCCATACATAGGTTAGCTCACCAGGTATGGGGAGCTGCGAAGCTCCAGCAATACCGAGACCTTCCAGAAGTGATAGTGTTATGGAATAACCCCATGTTTCCACACCTACAGCACTGTGGAGGGAGAAGTATTTGGGGGAACTATGGTGTACTTACGCTGAGGGATTTGTATGAGAAGGGTGTTTTATACTCCTTTTCTCAGCTACAGGAGAAGTTTGGAGTTCTGCGGCTTCACTTCTATAGGTTTCTGCAGTTACGTCATGCTGTTCAGTCCCAGTTTCGTGGTAGTACAAGAAGCATTTCCAAATACCCACTAATAGGCATTTTCAAGACACAGGGTCCTGGGGGGTTGGTCTCGAACCTATACACACACCTCCTTGATCTTAAAGTGAGATCCAAACCCTTGCTGGTGGAGACCAGGTGGAAGGAGAGGGTGACGCAGATGACTGATGAGGAATGGGCTGTAGCCATGAGTGCGCCATCTACTGTGTCGCCTGCACTCAACAATAGACTTATCCAATTGTTCATTCTCCATAGGAGCTATTTGACTCCTACCAGGTTACACAAGATGGGTAGACTAGACCACACGAGATGCCACAGATGCGCCCAAATTAATGCGGATTTTTGGCATCTTATCTGGGACTGTCGCTACGTACAAGCATTCTGGAAGAAGGTGGTGGATATTCTATCTACCCTAGTTGCAGAAGTAATTCCATGCTGCCCCAAGCTCTGTCTTTTGGGAGTAGTGGATGGTGATGCACACCCCTTGTATGTCTGCATCTTCTTACGGGAGTCCCTGTTCCTTGCCAGGAAGGCCATAGCTTTGCGTTGGATGGCGGACAGACCGCTGACCGTAAGCCAATGGAAGGCACTGGTAAATCAGATATTGCCGTTTGAGAAAATAATGTATGGTAATAGAAAATGCCCCCAGAAATTTGATAAGATTTGGGGCTCCTGGTGTTCTTCGCCAGTTACTGCATTGCCCTCCCATATGTTGTCGGCGTGAAATGCATTGAAATATACACCTTAGTTCTTCATTATGTGTGTGTGGGAACGGGGGTGGGAAAAGACTGGATCTCATTTTGGTGGATGGCTATTGTATATCTTTTGTTTCTGATGCTTTCATGAACTGTATTTAGAGATTTTTTCTCATCGAATGTGTATCGGAGGATCTCACTGACAAATATGTGTATACGTATATGTGTCATGTGATATGGTCAAGTATGTACTGTACCAATTTTCATTTGTTATTCTCAATAAAACGAGTTTAAAAAAAGAATTGTTGAACGTGACTCGATCTGACAGTCTGTTTTCTACCATCGAGATATGCACATGGGCGTAGCAGCATAGGGAAAGTCTCTTAGGGATTGCTAGGAGATGACCCCTTTGTTCCCCAGCTTTTGGGGCCTAGTCAGTTGTTTTGTTTGCTTTGCGGTGTTCTGTTTCCTTCCCTTATCTTACCTACTGTGACATTATAACCCGCCCTACCGTCATTTTTTGCAAAATGGAGACTATTGATGGTTTGGTTGATCGCATGCAGGGATTGTCTTTGGAGGTAGCTGACCTCCGCAATTCGGTTGCACTGTGTCTGAGTACTTTGGCGTCTGGTGCCGCCGGGGGAAACCAGGTCGCTCTCCCTGATAGGTTTTCCGGGGGAAGTGATAACTTTGTCCGGTTCAGGGAGTCCTGTATATTGTATTTTCGTCTGCGTCCGATTTCATCTGGAGACTAAAACCAGAGAGTAGGGATTATTATTTCTCTGCTAAAAGGTGACGCTCAGTCCTGGGCTTTTTCTCTGCCAACCAGTTCTCAGTCTCCCCGGTCGGTGGATGAATTTTTTTGAGCTCTAGGTCTGATTTATGATGACTCTGACTGGGTCTTCATGGCTGAATCTAAGTTGCGCAGCTTGTGCCAGGGAGAACGCACTGCTGAGTCGTATTGTGCTGAATTTAGAAGATGGGCGACTGACTCAGAGTGGAATGATCCTGCACTCGTAGTCAGTTCTGTCAGGGGATATCTGAGAGAATAAAAGATGCCCTTGCATTTTATGAAAAACCTGATTCTTTGGAGGCGGCCATGTCTTTGGCCGTACGGATTGATAGACGTCTTAGGGAGAGATGCAAGGTTCCCTTCGGGCAGGGGGTGCTGTCTGGTGGGGAATCAGTCCCTCCTGTCCCTTGGGGTACTTTGACACCTGAATTAGGGGCTGGAGAGGAGCCTATGCAATTGGGTCAGGTTACTTCTTGCTCTGGTAATAGGAATTTTAGGAAGCTGAATAGACGGTGTTACTTCTGTGGTAAAGAAGGTCATTTCGTTAATGTGTGCCCTTTTATTAAACCTCAAAGTGGTAATGAAAAACTAATAGGGGATCCCTTCAAAGAAAAAAAAAAACTCCCTTACTCTTGGTAGTGTGAATGGGGAGTCAGAGCAGGCATACTTGTATCCTACCTGCAGTACCCGATTCCTCCTGCCAGCCATGGTGGCGCTAGACTCTGGACATTTTGAGTTAAAGGTATTTGTTGACAGTGGCGCAGGGGTTAATCTTATTGATTTTCAGAGTCATGGTTTTAAAATTACCGCATTAAGCAAAGAGATACTTGTGTTTGATATAGATTCCGCCCCCCTCTCGCAAAGAAGTCTAGCTCATATTGTTCAGGATATTCATTTGAGGGTGGGTAATTCTCATGTTGAGTTCATTTCTTGTTTTGTTATGAAAGGTTTGCCTTCTCCGATGGTTCTGGGTTTACCATGGTTGATAAAACATAACCCTACTATTGACTGGCAAACAAGACAAATCAGGAATTGGAGTGAATTTTGTATGGACAACTGTCTTAGTGCCTCTATTTCAGGGGTGGCCACTAGGGTGTTGCCTCAGTTTCTTTCCGATTTTTCAGATGTATTCTCGGAGGGTGGAGCTCCTCACCGGGAGTATGATTGTCCAGTCAATCTTATCCTCGGAGCAAAATTGCCAAAATCTCGGTTATATAATCTTTCTCAACCCGAAAGAGTAGCTATGCCGGAGTATATTGCCGAGAGTTTGGCAAAGGGACATATTGGACCATCTAAGTCTCCTATGGCCCCTGGCTTCTTTTCGTAAAGAAGAAGGATGGATCCCTTAGACTGTGCCTAGATTTCCGGGAACTGAATATCATTACAGTCCATGATCCTTATCCCCTTCCCTTGATTCTGGATCTTTTTGATCAGATTGTTGGTGTTAAGGTGTTTTCTAGTTGAATATAAGAGGAACTTATAATCTGATCAGAATCAGGGAAGGAGATGAGTGCAAAATGGCCTTCAATACCCCCGAGGGTCACTTCGAGAACCTAGTCATGCTCTTTGGTTTAACTAATGCCCCAGCAGTCTTTCAGCGCTTTATCAATGACATTTTTCATCATTTGGTGGGGAGGTTTGTTGTTATTTACCTCGATGACATACTAATTTACTCTCCCGATATGAAGATTCATCAGGATCATTTGAGACAAGTGCTGTTGATCCTTCGGGAGAATAGATTGTATGCAAAGTTGGAAAAATGTGTTTGCTGTTCAGGAGCTTCCGTTTTTGGGGTACTTGCTTTCTGCCTCCGGTTTTCGTATGGATCCCGAAAAGGTCAGTGCGGTACTGGAATGGTATTGGCTGGAGAATCAGAAAGCCCTGATGCGGTTTTTAGGATTTACTAATTACTACAGAAAATTCATCCTGAATTATTCCACCATTGTCAAACATTTGACAGATATGACTAGGAAGGGCGCTGACTTCTCTGTCTGGTCGGATGAGGCATTACAGGCTTTTTCTGCGATTAAGAAATGTTTTGCTTCTGCGCCCATTCTGATGCAACCTGATGTGTCTCAACCCTTCATTGTGGACGCATCAGAAGTGGGAGTCAGAGCAATCTTGTCGCAGGGTCCTCTCCTGGCAAATGGTGCCCATGTGCTTTTTTTCTCTAAGAAACTCTCGGCCGCCAAGAGAAATTATCATGTTGGGAATAGAGAGTTGTTGGCCATTAAATTGGCTTTTGAAGAGTGGCGCCATTGGCTAGAAGGGGCTACCCATCCGATTACAGTATTTACTGACCATAAGAATCTGGCCTACCTGCAATCTGCAAAGTGTTTAAATCCTAGGCAGGCTAGATGGTCATTGTTTTTTACCAGGTTCAATTTTGTGGTCACCTATCGCCCTGGGATTAAAAACGTCAAAGCGGATGCGTTGTCATGTAGCTTTCCGTGGGGGATTCGGAGGGTCCCGCTCCGATTTTGGCTGATGGGGTGGTGGTTTCCTCTCTTTACCTCGAGCTGGAGATGGAAGTGTTGGGGGCTCAAGAGGAGGCCCCTGATTCTTGTCCTCCAGGCAAGTTGTTTGTTCCTTCTGAACTTCGATACAAGGTGTTCAATGAACATCATGATACTGTCCTTGCGGGACATCCTAGAAGTAGATCCACTGTGGCTCTTATTTCCCGGAGATTCTGGTGGCCAGGGTTGCGTAAAGGTGTTGAGAGTTATGTAGCAGCTTGTGAGACCTGTGCACGCGCGAAGGTAGCTCACACTCGGCCATCAGGATCTCTTCTTCCTTTTTCCATCCCATCCCGTCCTTGGACGCATTTGTCCATGGACTTCATTACTGATTTGCCGAGTTCTTCTGGGAAAACTGTGATTTTGGTGGTTGTGGACCGCTTCAGCAAGATGGCTCACTTTGTACCATTATCAGGTTTGCCCAATGCAAAAACTCTTGCTCAGGTTTTTATTGACAACATTGTGAAATAACATGGCATGCCCTCTGATGTGGTTTCCAGGTTTTGGAGGGTGTTTTGTTCTCATCTGGGTATTCAGTTGTCTTTCTCTTTGGCTTTTCATCCAAAACCTGGAGACCTATTTAACCACTTCAGCCCCGCTAGCTAAAACCCCCTTCATGACCAGAGCACTTTTTACACTTCTGCACTACACTACTTTCACCGTTTATCGCTCGGTCATGCAACTTACCACCCAAATGAATTTTGCCTCCTTTTCTTCTCACTAATAGAGCTTTCATTTGGTGGTATTTCATTGCTGCTGACATTTTTACTTTTTTTGTTATTATTCAAAATGTAACGATTTTTTAGCAAAAAAATTGCATTTTTCACTTTCAGCTGTAAA
The DNA here is from genome assembly GCF_014858855.1 of Bufo gargarizans. Lineage (NCBI taxonomy): Eukaryota > Metazoa > Chordata > Amphibia > Anura > Bufonidae > Bufo > Bufo gargarizans. Next base: position 219,289,171 of record NC_058082.1, on the reverse strand, counting down.
ATTTTGCAAAAAAAAACGACATTTATATATACATTTTTCGCTAAATTTATAGTTTTACATGTCTGATAAAAAAAAAAAATGTTTGGGCAAAAAAAAAAAAATGGTTTGGGTAAAAGTTATAGCGTTTACAAACTATGGTACAAAAATGTGAATTTCCGCTTTTTGAAGCAGCTCTGACTTTCTGAGCACCTGTCATGTTTCCTGAGGTTCTACAATGCCCAAACAGTAGAAAACCCCCACAAATGACCCCATTTCAGAAAGTAGGCACCCTAAGGTATTCGCTGATGGGCATAGTGAGTTCATAGAACATTTTATTTTTTGTCACAAGTTAGCGGAAAATGATGATTTTTATTTTATTTTATTTTTTTCTTACAAAGTCTCATATTCCACTAACTTGCGACAAAAAATAAAAAATTCTAGGAACTCGCCATGCCCCTCACAGAATACCTTGGGGTGTCCTCTTTCCAAAATGGGGTCATTTGTGGGGTAGTTATACTGCCCTGGCAATTTAGGGGCCCAAATGTGTGAGAAGTACTTTGCAATCAAAATGTGTAAAAAATGGCCTGCAAAATCCGAAAGGTGCACTTTGGAATATGTGCCCCTTTGCCCACCTTGGCTGCAAAAAAGTGTCACACATCTGGTATCGCTGTACTCAGGAGAAGTTGGGGAATGTGTTTTGGGGTGTCATTTTACATATACCCATGCTGGGTGAGAGAAATATCTTGGCAAAAGACAACTTTTCCAATTTTTTTATACAAAGTTGGCATTTGACCAAGATATTTTTCTCACCCAGCATGGGTATATGTAAAATGACACCCCAAAACACATTCCCCAACTTCTCTTGAGTACGGCGATACCAGATGTGTGACACTTTTTTGCAGCCAAGGTGGGCAAAGGGGCACATATTCCAAAGTGCACCTTTCGGATTTCGCAGGCCATTTTTTACACATTTTGATTGCAAAGTACTTCTCACACATTTGGGCCCCTAAATTGCCAGGGCAGTATAACTACGCCACAAGTGCCCCCATTTTGGAAAGAAGACACCCCAAGGTATTCCGTGAGGGGCATGGCGAGTTCCTAGAATTTTTTTTTTTGGTCACAAGTTAGTGGAATATGAGACTTTGTAAGGAAAAAAGGAAAAAAAAGAAAAATCATCATTTTCTGCTAACTTGTGACAAAAAATAAAAAATTCTAGGAACTCGCCGTGCCCCTCACGCAATACCTTGGGGTGTCTTCTTTCCAAAATGGGGTCACTTGTTTACATTTTTTTCTGTTACGGCGTTCACTACATAAGAGATATTTTTCAATACTTTAATAGTTTGGACTTGACGATACCCAATTTGTCTTTTTTTTTATTGTTTATATATATTTTTTATGTAAATTGGGAAAGGTGATGATTTTAAATTTTTATGTTTTGGTGTTTTGTTTTTAACTTTTTTTATTTAATAACTATTAGCCCCCTTATGGGGCTAGAACCTGGGATCTTTTCATCCGTTGTCCTACGCACCCTAAAGATCTATTAGGGTGTATAGGATCTCACATTGTCCCCGCTACCCTGAGCTTTGTGCACACGGCAGCAAGGAGATTACCATGGCAGCTTCAGTAGCGTCCTGGCTGCCATGTTAACCAATCAGAGCCCTGAGATTTAACTGCTGGGGCTCCGATCAAAAGCTACCACTGCACCACCAATGAAGAGTGGAGGAGACCCTGTGGCTACTGCCACCAATGATTATAATACTGGGGCACTTGGGCGCACTGAGCCACCAATGAATGTAATTAACCCAATAATACAAATATAGACTGCGGGTGCCAGCCATATCACACAGCCAGCACTTGGCCTCAATGACAGGGATCCCACTGAAACATGCCATTTGAGGGGTAAATTGACTTGGTTCGCGGGATTTGCGTTTCTGGTCATTCAGACTGGGTGCCGGGTATGCGATACGGCCGGCACCCGCAGTCTATATTTGCTTTGAGGGTAATTCTCATTGGTGGCGCAGCGGCCACAGCCCCTCCCCTCCTCCTCACTATTACCTTCTCATTGGTGGCGCAGCGGCCACAGCCCCTCCCCTCCTCCTCACTGGTGGCGCAGCTGCAGACGAATCACAGTGGGGAGGGACTCTCTCCTTCTCCACTGTGCCGGCTGTAATGTGCACCAGACGTTTTAGAGGCATTCAGGCATTAGTGACGTGTGTCTGCCCCTATGACGTCACTAAAATACAGCAGCAATTAAGAAATGGCAATATCGCCGTTTCTTAATACCGCAGTATATCGTTAATACCGGTTTATTGCCCAACCCTATAATAGACTGCCACCTGGGGTGATATGGTGAGTGTGCTCATAGTTTTAGCATTACTGACCAAGATATCCACTACGTACAAGGTTAAAAGACTCCACAACATAGTTTTTAACAGGAAGCACAGCATTCCTCTCATCACATGTCGCCCTTCGATAGGGTAATAAGTACGTGTGGAACCCCGTCATAAGCATCACAATGCTCCCCTTGTATGGTTTTGAACAGACCATTTTAGAATTATGCAAAAATATTTTGCTGGGTTACCGTATTTATCGGCGTATAACACGCACAGGCGTATAACACGCACCTTCATTTTAAGAGGGAAATTTCAGGAAAAAAAGGGTAGCTCAGAACTTTTTTTTATTAATATTAATACCACTTATAAGGTAAATAATGTAAAAGGATGACACTTATGGGGCTCTGTGGATGACACTTATGTCATCCACAGATCCCCATAAGTGTCATCTATGGATCAGTGTGGAGAGAGGAGGCGGGGACACTCATGGCGGGGCCCGGTGCAGTGACTCTACTCTAATACACCGGGCCCCGCAACTGTTAAACATTCAATCTGACTCTATATCTAATTGTACGGTACTTACTGTAGTACCGGAGGTATAACATTAAGACGGCGCAGACCGGCATCTCCCTCGGTCATGCGCCGCCTGTCTCAGCTCCCTCCTGATGCGCTGCCTGCCCCAGCTCCCTCCTCATGCGCCGCCTGCCCCAGCTCCCTCCTCATGCGCCGCCTGCCTGCTTATCTCACTTTATGAATGAACAGGCAGGCGGCGCATGACAGAGTGAGCTGGGGCAGGCGCCGCATGACAGAGGGAGCTGGGACAGGCGGCGCATGAGGAGGGAGCTGCGGACAGGCGCTGCGCCGTCTTAATGTTATACCTCCGGTATGTAAAAACATGGCTTCTTAACATTATATCGGCGTATAACACGCATACATCATTTCCCCCCTATTTTCAGGGGGAAAAAGTGCGTGTTATACGCCGATAAATACGGTACTTTCTTCAACTTTTCCAATCTGAACCTCTGGAATTTCATAGGAGGTTTATGTACATTCAATATGAATTTGTTATTTGGAGTCTTTTTCTACACGCTGACAAATAATTACAGTCTACAGGCTCCACCTCTTTCAACTGTTTGCACATAATTAACACTTCCTAAAATGTTACAGTAAAACTATGAGATGTAATTACTGAATATTTCTAGGAGACATAAATTCTAGGTCATAAAATAGCTGCAGGTGTTGTTTAAAGCGGTGGTCTGGGTTCAAAGCTGAACCCGAACATATCCAGAATTTCACCCAGGTAGCCCCCCTGACAAGAGCATCGGAGCATTTCATGCTCCGATGCTCTCCTTTGCCCTGTGCTGAATCGCGCAGGACAAAGGCATTTTCAGGAGATCCGGTGACGAACCGGGCTCTCCTTAGGGTTGCCAGGCGGAGGCTTCAGCCCAGCAGTGAGCCCGGTGATGTCACTGGCACTGATGGGCGGGCTTTAGTGCTGCCCTAGCCTGTAAAACGGCTAGGGCAGTGCTAAAGCCGGCCCATCAGAGCCGGTGACGTCACTGAATACAGTGCTGGGTGGAAGCTTCCGCCCAGCAGTGTATTATTATAAATAAAAAAGCCTTTGCCCTGCGCAATGCTGCGCAGCGAAACTGATGCCCTTGTCACTAGTTTCTGTTGCCCTTAATTAGAACACCATAAAACTGAGGAGAGATTCCCTTTAAAGGGTTGGTCACTTTCTGGCTACTTGTGACCAATAGAGTGTCCATTTGCTTTACCCACAAAAGCTGGACATTGTAGGCCATGCCCCCAAATCAGCTAAGCCACACCGCTTTTGCCGGCAAAAGAGGAGGAAAAAAGTATATGATGACCTGAAGGTGAGCGGTGCAGGGCCCGAAATGCTTCTCTCACCCTCAGTCAATTACAGAGAGCCATGTCTGATGACCCTAGCGACTGACTAGGGACAAGAGAAGCCTCAGGCTACTTTCACACTTGCCGGTTTGGAGATCCAGCGGAGGATCTCTCACTTACCATTTTAACTGGTTTCTATGATGTGCTTGTTATGTGGCGGAGCTATGTTGCTGTCACAACGCACGTATGAAGCTCCGCAGGGCACTGGGTGCAGAGCTGCTATAATGTAAAATATGCAGCATCAGGCGTTTGAGAAGTGTGAGGACAGGGATACAATCAGAAAACCCTAGCTCCAGACCTAAGGAGACTGTCTGCTTCATACTGACATATATTGCTGACTCCACAACCAGGGATGGGAGCCTTTGTCACACAGACCAATACATAGTAGACTAATGAGAATAAGAGACCTTGCACACGACCGTATGCCCTCCGAGACATACGGTCCATGAGCGGGCCATATGTCCCAGAGGGGAACTGATTGTGCGCACGAGAACGCACAGCATCATAGATTACAATGATGCTGTGCACATTGGGCCGCCCGCGGTGTTATTGCCCTGAACTCATAAGATCATATGAGTGCGGGACAATAGCACCGCAGGCGGCCCAACGTGCACAGAGTCATTGTAATCTATGATTCTGTGCGTTCTCGTGTGCACAATCAATGCCACTCACGGACCGTATGCCTCGGAGGGCAAACAGTCGTGTGCAAGGGCCCTAACACGGCTTACTGGTACATAAGCCAGCAGCTGCACATGTATCACAAGTATGCTGGCTGTCTGGTAAGCAGCAATGTACAGATCCAGTGCAGAGAGCTGGCTGCACCACGGGTATGAAAGTAGCTATTACTTAGTTCTTTTAGTTAGCAGCCTAGGAGAGCTGAAAAGAAAGCGCATGTGCCAGAGCCGTGCTATCGAACTCTACAGTGATGCCAGGAACTATTGCGCCAACCAGGAGCCCTCCCAAGAACCGGACAGGCTTATCAAAGTACTGTAAGAGGCCACTGCGCAAGCGCGGCCACCACTGCAGGGTGGTATAGGTGGCAGTATCCCATGGAAACCAATAATAAACATAAAAATGGAGGAAAATAGAGAAAATGGTGTAGAAAAAAAAATTTGAAGGCATTTTTTCTGATTTTTATATCTTTACATAAGGGACTGTGTGTGATATGATTCTTAAGATGGGTATACCCCTTTTACTCATCCCACATCGATGCTCTGGAAGACAGTATTGTATTTCCTTGAAAATCTTAAAATGTACTTGATTTTATAAAAAATAAAAAAATAAGAGGCTGAACTTGCAATAAAAGACACTAGAAAAAAAAAAAAAAAAAAGAAAGAAAATTCTTACATTTAATATTAGGTCATTCATACAGGTTAATGACAAATCACATCATTAATGATGGTCATAAATTACTCCTCGCCCCAAAAATATACTTATTCATCATATAGGTATATACATTCATAGCATACGAAAAGTTGTTATAATGTATCGTTTCTGACCAATCATAAAAGGTCACGACTCCTGGATAGACACTACTCATTTTCAAAAAATTTTGCTCAAAAACTAATTAAATGAAGTTACTTTTCAAACAGAAATATGAAACTATTTTTGAATGGAGTCAGGCAAACATTCCCATATGTGAAGCTTCGTTATTCTGTGGAAAATGAGCAGAATTTTATAAATAAATGTACTAAACGTACTTGGCAAACAATGCAAAAGCCATTGAAATGATCTGTAAAACGTATTTGATTGCTATAAATGAATCAGTAAGCGTAAGATTCATTCGATTAGTTGTTTAGTACTACAATTTGGTGTATTTGTGCAAAATCCTGCTCGTCTTAATAAAGCTTCTTACATTTGACTGTACAGAACCGCTGGTATATTTAGTCAAGTTAACTGGAAATGCCAAGCAGTTGGGAGGACCATCAAGAAACCCAACTGTTAACAGCAGCCGCTTTTAGTCTTTTTCTCGTGATGGTTCTGTGTCAGTATGACTGTATCGTCTGGTCCATTTGCTTTCTTCTTCACAATTAATGGGATGACCATATTAAAGACACTTTCAAACAGGAAATCGACATTGTATCCCGTTTTTGCGCTGGTTTCAAAGCACATTTTGTCTGCGGCTGGGGTATGGGTTTCATCCACCATTCTATACTTCATGATCCGTTTGTACAGTGCAATAGCATCTTCATTATGAACCTGTTTGCGAACTTTGGAAGCACTACCTCTACGAGGCTTTTCTCCTTCAGACTCTCCCTCGGCTTCATAGTCATCGGTGAGGTCGATTTTGTTGCCCACTAAGGCAAAGATGCAGTCGTCACTGGCGGTGTCAGTCAGGCCCAAGAATCTGTCCTCAAGCTCCACGAGACTCTGATTGTTACAGACGTCATAGGTCAAGATGATAGCAGAAGCAGACCGGCAGTACATAGAGCCCAAGCCGTGGAACTGCTCCCTCCCTAAAAGAGAATGAAGACACACAGAGAACGTCTGTAAGACACAGGTTATAACATGGTTCTTTGTCAGTTTCTCAGTTACTTCATTGGCCGCGTCAGGGTTTTCACTACAAGTAAACCATTCACAAAGCTGTCAGACTAGTTCCAAGGGCTATTTTTACTGTGTGTTTTCTGACACATGTATAAGTAGAAGTCTGAGATCTCCCAGCAGGTTATCCCACAAAAAGCATTACTATGCAATAAATAGTACAAAGTATTTCTGCAATATACATTAAATAAAATTGTTTGGTTTTCTATGTAAATTACGTTTTCGTCTCTGGTAGCGCCCTCTACTGTTTCTCCTTCTGGTCCACCTTCTCCTGCACTTAGTGGTGGAATAACATGCTCTGTAGCTTTCCTGCTCCCTCCCCCTCCCCTAAGGTCAGGAACAGTGATCTCCAAAAGAAGCAAGCGAAGTGCCCAGACACCGTTCATTTATTCGTCCCTACGTCTATATAGCTACATCTCTCTCTAGACGATGAAGAAGGAAATTGTGGGGGTATTACATATCATATGTGGGGAAGAGCTAATGGCAGAGCATTCTAGAAGATGCAGGTGCTTGATACAGTCCTGCTCACCCACAAAAAGCAAAAAACGTCCTGCAGATATGGGAGTAAAGAATGTTTTGCATTCATAGGAAACCCCCTTGAAGGTCTAACAAATTATTCAGCAATGGACAGATTTCTGCCACACGCTCATCTGTAACACAGAACTGCATTTAATGCATATGTACATGGTAGCATTTTCATTGTTCAAATGCATCTAAAAAAATATATATGCAAAAAGCCATAATTGAAAATACTGTCCCATTTTGTGTATACAGTCACATGGCCTAGAAACATCTCAGCCCCATAGAAGTGAATGGGGCCGAGCTGCAATACCAGGCACAGGAGCTGTACAATGTACGGCGAACTGTGACTGTGGCACTCACATCAAACGACAGTCCGGTTATAGGGTGACAGAGGAAACCACACTCGATACTGACTGCAGCATCTGTAACTGTGATCCTGCTACTAACAGTGCCCATGCCATCAGAGCACAGAAATAGTACACCACTGGCACTCTGTGGACTTCTGCCAGCGCCATACAATTATGCTGCTAGAGTTGACACATGACACCAGGATTATACCACACGCATGGTTTACTTAAGGCCTGTAACCACTGAGACATACATCTTTAAAGAAGCTGTATACAAAACAGTAGAAGATTTTTAAAGGGGCATTCCCACCATATCGCTAGGAAATGCCCCCATTGTCTGATAGGTGCGGGTCCCACCTCTGGGGCCGCGCGGCCCCTGCTTCCATTCATTTCTATGGGGCAGACGGAAATAGCCGAGCCAGCGCTTAGCTATTTTCAGTGGCCCCATGGAAAGGAATAGAGGGTGGCTGCGCATGCGTAGTGCGCCCTCCGTTCATTTCCCCGCTCCATTCTCATTGTAGGTGCGGGTTCCAGAAGTGGGACCCGCACCTTTCAGACAATGGGAGCATATGCTAGCGATATGCCCCCATTGTGTGCGACACTGGACATAGTAAGGCCTTTTTTTCAATAAAATAAACATTTCAAAACTAAAAAGATTTAAAAAAGCAACAAACCAGTTCATATAGATATATTGTAGAAGGGACATGTCAGTTCTCGGTACAGATTTAAAGGGGTTGTCCGGGTTTAAAGATGAACCCGGACATACCCATATTTTCACCCAGACAGCCCCACATCGATGAGCATTGGAGCATTTCATGAATCGCGCAGGGCAAAGGCTTGTTTGTTTACCTAGGCACACTGCCAGACAGAGGCTTCCGCCCAGCAGTGTGTTTGGTGACGTCACCGGCTCCGATGGGCCGGCTTTAGCGCTGCCCTAGCCATTTTACAGGATAGGGCAGCGCTAAAGCCCATCCATCAGTGCCAGTGATGTCACCAGGCTCACTGCATGAAATGCTCCGATGCTCATCTTGGTTGGGCTGCCTGGGTGAAAATATGGGTATGTCTTTAATTTTCGGCAAAATTTCACTGTAAAACCTGCTGTGTCAATGGCCCCTTTACAATAACTACTAACCCAAGCAGGTATATTTATCCAGGGCTATACACAGTTCATGAGATGCCACAGGTAAACACACTTTTCAGACATCAAAGGCATTGTCCCACTTCAGCAAATGGTATTTATCATGTAGATTAGGTTAATACAGGGCACTTACAGATGTACTGTTATTGCCCATATTGCCTCCTTTGCAGTCCAGCAGCAGTGGCAGCGTTTGCACACTATAGGGAAAAGTGCCAGCCTAGCTGATAGCCAAGACCATGGGGGCTCACATAGGCTGGAGCTTTTTCCTATAGTGTGCAAGCACGGCCACTGCTGCTGGATTGCAGGGTGGTCATAACCACGGAAAAAAAGCAGTGTATAATGTGATGGAAAAATGAATCCAGCCACCAAAGGAGGCAATATGGATAATAACAATACATTAGTGCCTTGTATTAACTTTCTCTACATAATAAATACCATTTGCTGAAGTGAGACAGCAAATTGGTGCCAACAAAAAAAAATAATAATACAGCCATTCCTTACAACCAAGAATCAGTTGGCAGCTTTCATGCAATCTCTGGCAGCCAATAGAGATGAATGGAGCAGCCCTGTGCACGCTCAGCTGCTGCCTAATTATCAGAGTACATTACAACAGCCTGGACATGCTGGGAGTTGTAGTCCTCTCCTCTTATAAAGTACTCTGATAATACATAATAACGGCTTGAACACGCTGGGAGTCGTAGTCCCATCCTCTTATACCTCCCCAGTAATGTGCACTGATATGACATAATAATGGCTTAGACATGCTGGGAGTTATACCTCCTGCTGTAATGTACTCTGAATTAGGGCTGGGGTTGATGGATAGGCAAGGGTAGTCGACCGCCTAGGGCGTCACCTCGCTACCCATAAAGGGGGGTTCACTCACGGCCACACCTGCGACTGTTCAACCTCACAAGCCTCAGGACACTAAGCCTGAAGCCAGTGAGGCATTGGAACAGTGCACGAAGCTGCAATGACGTACTCACAGTGACCGGGGGGGGGGGGGGGGGGCAGGGGTGCATGGTTTGGTTGGTTTGGTGACAAGGACTTGGATGGAGGGGTTAGGTGCACAGAACCAAGAACCATGATGTGGGGGCACTGTCACAAGAACTGTGGGGGGGGGGGTAGCACAGAGAAAAGGAACATAGTGTGGGGGCACTGTCACAAGGACTGGGGGGGCAGCACAGAGACAAGGAACACGGATCCCATTTTACAATAAAATGATCTTACACACTATTCCTCCTAGTAAACAACTAAATGAAAAGACTATAGTCACAAGATACTGCTGCTAGTATGTGTAAAGATGCAAAATTAAATGTTGTTATGCATTTCAATTCAATTTGGTGCGTTTGATGTAGCTAAATAAACACACGTGTTCACATATTTCATTTTCAACGAATCGACGTAGTGCGACTGTGTTGTTGGTACATTATTATAAGATATGGGGCCCCACTTTGTCTAAAACCGGCCCTGCCTCTGGACATCCAGACGCATCCAGTTTTGGCCTTGTGGACACAGCCACATTTTTCAAATCTGACGTGACACTTTATGTGGTAGTAACTTCAGAATGCTTTTACTTATCACAGCAAGTCGGAGACTGATTTTCTTTTCATAACAACACTGTATGTTAGTTGCAAATTTTGGTGCATAAGTTGTGGGTTTATTTATGAAAACTCTAAAACAATTACAATTTTCCAAATTAGAATTTTTCTTCTTATAAGAAAGTTATACCACACAAATTAGCTAATAACTAGTATTTTCCATATATCAACTTTATGTTGGAATCGCTTTCTAAATGTCCTTTTATCTTTTAGGATATTAGAAGGCTTAAAATTTTAAAGGGGTTTTCTGAGACTTTTATACTGATAACTTGTATAGTGGCTGTGCTTGGTATCACAGCTCTGTCCCATTCAATTCAATGGGGATGAGCTGTGCCTAGGCAATGTGACCAATAAACGTGACGTCATATGGCCAGCTAAACTGCAAGAAGGCCATGGCATTACTGTGAGCGCCGATGCCTTCTCAAACAGCTGATTGGCCTGGGTCCCAATTGTCGGACCACCACGATTATGTACTGAGGATCTATCAATTTGCAGGCAGCAAAAACGTAAATGGCTGTGTGCACGAGCCCTAAAAGTCTCAGAAAACCCTTTAATAGCAATTTTTCTAATGTACAAGACATTTTCCAAAACCTATATTTCGGCGACCAATTTATTTCTGAAGTTACTTTAAAAGGACTAGATATATATAGGAACCCCTCAGAAATCACCACATTTTGAAAACTGCTCCCCTGTAAGGAAAGACCTACAAGGATGTTTGGGCAAGAGGCACGGATCGAATGGAAAGGCGCACAATTCGACTTTTGAAGCACAAATTTAGCGAAATAGGTTTGGGAGCCATGCTGCAACTGCAATGCCACTCAGGTATCAGTGCCAGCCCCACTAGAGGACTTGAATTTCCAATACACTGATCTATGGTAAAATACATTACAATACTTCTGTATTGTAATGTAATTTACCCGTTAGTATCACACTGACAGTTTTCCTATTAGACCCTACCTATACATGGCAACATCAGAGGCCATTGTTAGGCTTTCAATAGTCGCCTTCAGAAACCTGCAATACTGTTGCAGGGGCCCTACCTGTTAATCACTTAGATGCCATGGTCGTTATTGTCCAAGAGAGCTAAGGGGTTAAACGGCCAGGATCAGAGTTGGCTCCAATTTCGGCCATTGGAGCGTGGATGGAACAAGTGATCATGGTGATTCCCAATTGAGAGGAAAGGAAAAGTGAACAATTCCAAATCAGAGATGTCAACTGTAAGTCACTGGATATACCCGCGCTGTGTGAAACTAATATCTGCCCCTATACGGGCACTGAATAGTGGTAATATAGTGTTTTGTGGTACTAGTATTTACCAGGGTTGGGGGGCCCACTCAGGCTTTGGCCCTCCTTTGCCAAGCCCCTGTCTACGCCTCTGATGCCCTTCATTTATGACAGATAACAATTAAGTCCAGAAAAAGGAGTATTAAAAATGCAGATTTTTTGCAGCAAAGTAGTCAAGAATAAGCATGAGACTCAATACAGGTCTTTATCATCATAATTCAACTGCCCCGCATTTATAATTGGGGATAACAAAGAATCTATTTCTCTAATATGTCAGTGGGACGCTGAATTGTTACTGCAGTGGGAAGCCTTCACTTGGAATGCAGAACACGTGCGCAGCACCAGGCATGGCAGTACAACAGAAGGATGCATTGATTTACAGTGTATATACCATAGGCTACTTTCACACTCGCGTCTTGTGCGGATCCGTCATGGACGGATCCGTTCAGATAATACAACCGTCTGCATCCGGTCAGAACGGATCTGTTTGTATTATCTGTAACATAGCCAAGACAGATCCGTCTTTAACACCACTGAAAGTCAATGGAGGACGGATCCGTTTCCTATTGTGCCAGTGAAAACGGATCCGTCCCCATTGACTTACATTGTGTGCCAGGACGGATCCGTTTGGCTCTGTTTCGTCAGACGGATACCAAAACGCTGCACAGCATTTTGGTGTCCGCCTCCAAAGCGGAATAGAGACTTATTCTCCATGACACCACTGGAAATAGCCAAGTGTTCAAGCCAAGGGTAACTTTCATACTTGCTGTAAACTACCAGACTGTGACAATATAGTTTTGTCATCTGCATTAGGTAGGAGTATAAGGGGGACTGATCGGTAAGCACTCTTCTGCCTAGAATACATATGCTCTTGACAAGGTATTGATCAGAGCCAATACATTCTAATACTGTACAGAGCGCTCGCTCCATACAGTATTGAAACAAAGTTTTATGCAAATCGACTTCAGATGTTTCATACGAAGTCGATTTGCTCATCCCCAAATTATCATCACTGTAGCCCAGGTCTGGAAAAGAGTGACAGCTGCCTGAGAAGAGTCATGGTTATCCATGAGTGCCTGCTCTCCTGCCCACCTGCTGAACACTGGCAGTTACCTTCTAGGGAGAAAACTAAGGAGAAGCCTGTCAGTCATCAGCAGGTGGGCGGGGAGAGCAGGAGATTATGAATAACCAGGACTCTTCTCAGGCAGATGTGACTCTTTTCCAGGCGCCGTCTACAATGATTATGATGCCGGTTCTCAGCAACCACTTACTTTTAGTTTACGAAAGGCACAATGCTGAAATCAACATGTCTGTTACTACGTTATGCTACCCTCACTTAGGGCAGCATAAAGTTGATCACAGGCTCCCTTCAAATCGGTCACAGAATGTGCATATCCCGGCGATACTTAAATCTGATTGCAATTGTTACTGGATATGTGACTGATGTAAGTTAGGGTGTGTTCACACAGCCTTAAGTGTTTTGCGGTCCTCCAGCAGATACTGGCAGTGTGTACGCTGCATCATGGTATGGACCCACTGACTTCAATGGGTCTGTGATCGGCATTTTCCGTGTGTGGCCACACCACAAAAGATAAAACATGTCCTATGCTTTGCTGGCTTCAACACACGGGCGTATCTAGATTCCACTCGATAACGAGGGGAATAAAGACAAAAAGGGAGGTAGGGCATAATAGGGTAGTACGTCTAACACAAACATAAATTGATTGGAACACAAAGGTGCTCACCTTTTAGGGTTGTGCTAATGATAGGCACAACGCTATTGTGGACTTGTAGAATTATAGACCCTTTTTCCAGGACTGCAGCCGCAGAAAGAGTGTCTTTGGGATCGGATGCCCAATCCCGCAAAGAATACAATAGGAAAAGACTATAGATGCATAAAACGCGTTTCGGGACTCAAAAAGTCCCTTTCGTCAGGTTATTAAGTAATTACTTAATAACCTGACGAAGGGGACTTTGAGCCCCGAAACGCGTTGTTTTATGCATCTATAGTATCCATGAAATAAAGAAGGTTTGATCTCTAAAGACCTTCTCTACCAGTGATTTTGCGCCTGACCAGAACTTCTTTTCCTATGCTTTGCTGGAACATGCACACCACAAAACACTTACAGTTGTGTGAATGCCCCCGTAATCTGTTATGTGTATGGCTCTAAAGTATATGTTGGTGTTAATTAAATAATGATGAATAAAAATAAGCCTAACTTTATTTTGAGAAAAAGCTTTCTTCTTACTTCTGCCTTTATAGGGTAAGACCTGGTAGGCGCCGTAGGAGCTCCACAGATGCCAGACAAGGTTTCTACACAAATGTCTGCTAATACAATTCTAGGAATCCTAATGTTGGGAGAATAGTGATTGTCCTCAATTTTGTAAGTACCAATCATTAGGGTGCTATTATATTTGCGGCCGAGTCATTAATGGTGAAATGAAAGTGCCAGAGAACTTTGAGAGTGCCCTTCTGGGACTTTATTCCTCTTTGGACAATAAGAAACCTACTCGCCTGTTTAAGCAGCTTATCATTGCAGCCCCATTCCTTATTGCAAACTTTTGGCCATCTACTAAAAGGGAGACCAAATTTACCGATTTGAGGAGATTTATTTGTGGGAAATGCGAGCCAATCATAAGTCTGTGGAGATTTGGCGGGCCTGGAAAACACACCAACATATAGGGATCACCCCTAAATCCATACCGCTAGCATTTGTTCCATACTCTCTTCTGCCTCCACTATTCCCTGTGGTCTCTCGCCTCCCTGACACTTTCTTCTTCTCTCTTTTTAATGGGTGTATACAGGTTATTAATGCGCACTTGATTCATGTAATATCCTGACATAGCGATTCATATCATTTGTTTGGTAAACTTTTGATGCTCTGTTGACTGTGAACAATTGCTCGAAAGAACTTTTAATGACTGCGACCTCTTTGAAATGGTTGAGATGTTTATATGATTTTTATATTATTTTGCCTCTCTTTTAGGCTACTTTCACACTGGCGTTTTAAATTCCGTTTGTGAGATCAGTTTCAGGGATCTCACAAACAGTTCAAAACGGATCAGTTCAGCCCCAATGCATTCTGAATGGATAAGGATCTGTTCAGAATGCATCAGTTTGGCTCCGTTCCGCCTCCATTACGCTCTGTATGCGGAGCCAAACGGATCCGTCCTGACTTACAATGTAAGTCAATGGGAGCGGATCCGTTTTCACTGACACAATATGGTGCAATTGAAAACGGATCCGTCCCCCATTGACTTTCAATGTAAGTCAGGATGGATCCGTTCTGAACGGATACAATCGTTTGCATTATAGGTGCGGATCCGTCTGTGCAGATACCAGACGGATCCGCACCTAACGCAAATGTGAAAGTAGCCTTACCTGTACCTTTTATTCTCAAGAAACATTTAAAAATAAAAAAATAGCAGAAAACTTTGAGAATATCTGTTATAAGGAGCCAATATTCTGAATATAGGCTGGAAATTGTGACATGCACCAGCCACAAGGTTAACATACCATGGTTACACTTCATGTAAGTAGCCTATGACTGGCAAAGAGGGCTCACTAAGCGGATTGCTACATTCACAGAGATGACGTGCTTCATTTTGGCCCCCTGCCCCACTCTCCCTGAGCTTCTTATAGTTTTTAACCAAATCCATCCTGTACCAAGGAAATTTAAAATGACAGTGATAAATATGTGCGGAGGCAACCAATCCTCCGATAAGCAGGAAACCACCGGGATGTCTATCCACAATAAATATTTAACGCCGTGCAACATGATCGGTTAGAAACAATGGATGAAAAGGTAAGACAAGTAGACACGAGCTATAGAAAGGAATCCTTGTTTGCAGCGTTTGCTGTAATAATATGAATTTGTAACTGTGAACCAATATATTTTAACCCTGGAAAATCTTCCTTGGCAATTTTGTCTTGCATCCTGCCCTCCATGCATTCAGGGTTTATGTGCCTTCTTCCAGTACCGAAAGCATGATGCTCCATACTGACAGTGACGTGTGCTCAGGTATTGGCCTGGACAATACTAAATACCGGGCAGTACCAAAGCCTTTTTCTGTGTGACCTGCTGCAAGCAGAGGGTGCACCGCTGCAGCATACAGGAGACGGGCACATGGGCACAGCGAGCATTGCTGTGATCACTAATGGAAGCAGCGGCTGCTGGAAGTGAGGGGAGTGTATGGCGATTACTGGCAAAATACTGACCAGCTATGACTACTGGGAAAGGGAAGGGCTCATTCACACGACTGCCATGTTTTGCAGTCTACAAATTGCAGATCCGCAAAGCACGGATGCCGCCCGTGTGCCTTTTGCAATTTGCGGAACAGAACGGATGGCCCATTACAGAAATGCCTATTCTTGTCCACAAAACGGACAAGAATAGTACATGATCTATAATTTTTGCGGGGCCAAGGAATGGAGCAAGGGATGTGGCGGACAGCACACGGAGTGCTGTCCGCATCTTTTGCTGCCCCATTGAAGTGAATGGGTCCGCACCCAAGCTGCAAAAAATGTGGCTTGGATGCGGAACCAAACCACGGTCGTGTGAATGAGCCCTAAAAGTAAGGTCACACTTGGGACAGCGCCTATTCTAGTTTAGATACGACTATGTTTAGGCCAAATATTGGGGGAGATTTATCAAAACTAGTGCTAAGGAAAACTGGTTTAGTTGCAACCAATCAGATTGATCCTTTCATTTTCCAAAGCAGCGCAGAAAAATACAAAAAATAAAGGAACCTGACTAGTTGCTATGGGCAACTAAGCCAGTTTTCCTTAGCCCCGGTTTTGATAAATCTCTCCCATGGTATTTTTGTTTTCCTCCCTGTACACAACAATTCATAACTTTTTTACCTTTACATCAATGTAACTATATGAGGACTTATTTTCAAGGAACAGAAGATGATTTTAGGGACAATTCGGGAATACATACATAATCCTCTATATTCATAGCAGAATATCTAAAAGGCAATTCGCTGTTGTGTTTACCAAGGAAAGCCGACCGGCCGTGCAACCTCCAGAACGTTCGGGGATGCTGAAAAGACCATGTAAACCCATATGGAGAAAGAAGTTACAAAATGTGTACGAGAAGGGAAATAACTTCATATGTGACCGCATAGCTGAGAAATATTAAAGGGGTTGGCCACTTTCTGGTTATAGTCGACCAATGTGTTTGTAACATGATTATATAGCCATAAGGTATGCTTCTGTATTTGCAAGTCTTCTCTGCTGTCCACATAGAGGTCCTGTCCATAAGATGGCGGCTGATGGAGGGTCACGTGATCCAGCAAATTGATCCTCTGATGTCTCCTTCATTCAAATACACCGCACCTGGGAGTTTAGTGCAGGTGCAGGGTGTTTGACTAGAGAAAATACCACATGAAGTTGGTCACATGACCTTCCATCAGCGGCCATCTTATGGACAGGACCTCTGTGGGGACAGCACAGAAGATTTACCTAACAAGGAGGCATGGCTTATGAAATATAGCAAATGGCACAGAATATATATATTAGTAATTGTGATAGTCTTCTTACATACACATCGGTCACAAGCAGCCAGAAAGTAGTCAACCCCTTTAATATAACTGTACAACTGTTCAGAGCATAGACAACAGATGGCCTACAACAGCTGAGGAGCAAATTCCCTGAAATCCCGAGCAGTACCTACCTTCCAGTGCTTAGGTTACTGCACAGAAAACAGGAGTTTAAAGCAGCTCATACAGATTAATGTCTGATGATTGGGACTAAGTGACCATCTAATGTGTACAGGGACCTTCTGTCTCCTGAAGCAAGGTGCCTGGAGAGAGGAGCTGACATCATATACACACATATATCTCCTATTTAATGTACAGTATTTCATATAGGCTGAGAATGGTACCTTTTCTTGTAATGGTGGCATTACACTGCCAATTGTTGGACAGATTTCCGAGAGGAAGGTTACTACAAACACTCATTCTGGGTATTCTGCCCAGGTAAAGGTGCCGCAGCAAAACTGTAGTTTATCTGGTGAATTCATCCTTCATGCAGACACCTCAAATCAGCATTTCTGGGCAGCAAAAAAGATAGAGCATGTCCTATTATTGTCCGCAGCCACGGATAAGAATAAGCATTTCTATCATAATGCTGGCCATGTGCGGTCCGCAAAATGCGGAACGCACATGGCCGGTGTCCGTGTTTTGCGGAATGGACCCTTAATCTGTATGAGGACGAGCCAGTTCAGTAGAGGGGAGAGTATAGAGGCTACACTGGAGAACAGCGCTATCTGTATAACATAGTTCCAATAACAGTGCGCATTACTCCACATATTATTTGTACGTTTATACAGGAATCTTCTAGTTTAACACGTCAGAGACATTTCGGAAGTGTAATGCCCCATGCACACCGGTGTATTCCAGGTCCAAGAGAGTATACTATGGCACACAGCCTGACTGTCAGCCTCATTCACATTTCCACGTCTGTTTGACGGACATCCGCCCAGGTTTCATCCGTGAAGGATTCGTGTTTGCTCCGTGGGTCATCCATATTCCACTGACACTGCTGAGCTGAAAATTAATTTCAAAAGCATCTCCTATCGGTGGTCAGGCAAAAACGGGCATCCGTTTTGTCTTTATGACTTTCACTGACCCACAGACTTCAATGGTTGTGTATGGTCTGGATCACAGAGCAAAGTAGGGCATGTCTGCCTTGATTTTTTTCACTGACCCACAGCCAGTAAAAAAAATAAAAAAATATATTCTGATGTGTGAAGAGACATATTAAAATCAATGGATATGTGCGATTTCCACTGAAAATGTGGACAGAACACATCAGTGAAAACCAGAAATGTGAACGAGGCCTTACTGCTGAGCTGTACTGCAGTCCATGTGTGCTGAAGAGCAATGTCAAACGCTATAGAATCTGCATCATCGGAAGGAAAAGAGGCGCCATGCTTTATAAACCCTGCACCCCGCTTCACCCGGCTTTCTATTTAAAGGGCTTATTTCATGACTAATGAATGAAAAAACCCGAAAATTAGACATCATATAGTACACGACAATCTCTTTCTAACAAAGCTGGAACCATCCCTGTACCTAACAGGAATCCAGAGATCTCCTCATTCATTGCTCTGCTAGATTTATAACAAGCTGGCATCTCAAGGGGAGTGTCTTTTCTGCTGAAGCTCAGGGGGCGTGTCTCAGCTCTCCCTATCACAGCTAAGGGGGTGTGTCTCAGCTCTCCTTATCACAGCTCAGGAAGGCAGTTGAAGGATGAAACTGAGCATGTGCGGCCATCTCAGTGAGGCGGACGAAGAAATAAGAAAAAAAAACAGCAGGTGGCGCTATAAAGATATATTTTAATGAATAACTGTGCTAAATTTTTAATTACATGCAATTACAAAATAATTCAGATCAAGGTGCTGGTTTGAAAACTGTAGAATATTTTTCATGGGCCATCCCCTTTAAGAGACCTCGGGACCATACGGTGTTTGCCAGAAGCCACTGCATGCATATGTCTTTGCCGACCATTACCGCTGTGAAAACACATGATGAATATGCATTTCACATAAGATGAGCTGACACTGTGAATCGGCTACTTCTTCATTTCAGTTGCACAATAAATGGGAATTCTGGCATGTGGTAACGCTTCACGGAGCAGAAGTACAGCAAGATGCCAGCATGGTCTTGTGATTTATCACTGGCGCAGCACGTAGGATCCGTGTGGCTCAGACAAATATTTATTCTGCGTTTAGGGCCTATTACACTGCGCAATTATCGGCAAATTATCGGGAACAGGCGCTCATAGGAACACTCGTTCTCAATAACTGGCTCAGATAACAGAGAAGCCGATAAATGACCAACCGCCGGTTCACTGGCTGATGGGGCATCTTTTACCAGGATGAAATATGCCCGATTATTGCCATCAGGGATGTGCTGCCGATAACGAACAGAAGAGAACAAAGGAGGAATGACTGCGGTAGAAATAGCTCCTCTAGCGCTCTGTCTGTAATCAGCGCCAGAGGACGTGTTCTCACCTCACCGTACATCGGGCAGTGTAACCACACCTTTAGGCTACATGCACACGACCGTATGCATTTTGCGGTCCACAAAAAAAAAAAAAAAAAAAAAAAAACACGGATGACATCCAGATGCCATCCATTTTTTTTGCGGATCCATTGTAACAATACCTAAAACGGACGAGAATAGGACATGTTTTATTTTTTTGCGGGGCTGCGGAACGGACATACTGATGCGGACAGCACATGGTGTACTGCCCGCATTTTTTGCTGACCCATTGAAAGGTCATCATCCTATCCGCAAAAAAACGTAACGGACACGGAAACTAAATACGTTTGTGTACATGTAGCCTAATGTGTATAACTATCCGTACAGAGCATGCGGATATTGGTAGTGTGGGGGATTCAGGTCACTGAAGAGCAGCATTTGTCTTCATCAGCATGACGCAACTGAAAACCAAGATATTTTCAGAGCGCTGGATTTCAACATTGTCGCAGAGAGCTACATTACTACAATGGTTACTACACGCAACTGGGACAATTCTATGGAAAACCACAGATTTAAAACTGCAACCACAACGCTCAAGGCCGCAGTCCTTTAGCCATTTTCAACTGTGTGAACTGCAGTGTGAACTGCAAATAACATCTGGAAAATCTGCACCGTTAGCCAACATAGCCTGGGAGAGGTCGGGATAGGTTTCCTTCTCTGATCTAGACACATTTGCGTAAAGCCGAGTTCACATCACCATTTACTTTCCCGTTCTTCTGATCAATCAGAAGAACAAAAAATGTAAAAAACAAACAAAACAAAAATAAAATGATTATTTTGAGCATCTGTGTGTCAGTTCCATCAGAGGTCAGTTTTTTTGCCTGGAAAAAAAGTCAGTTTTTTATCTTTCTGCTCTTCAGAAGAGCGGATAACTGAAGAGTGATGTGAACGTGGCCTTACAGTACACCGGAAAGCTGCACGAGGGGACGCTCTGCCACATGGATTGCCATCAACTTCAAAAACCAGAGATAGCTGCTGCAAATAAAGAGGGATAGGACCGATCTTCACAAGCATCGGAGATGCCATGCCAGAGCCTGGCCCAGGGTGATGTATGGCGCACGGAAAAAACTAGAGATACAGGGAGAAATTCATCCCACTACTCCTTTTTTTGGACACAGTTTTGCAAGTTTTTCATCGCCATCTTACATTTAGAATCAATGGTGGACATACAGAAGTTACGCAGAGGCTGCCGCCGGTCTTAATAAATGTGCCAGTGTGCGTATACCCGTAGACTGAAGGCATTACATTCACAGCATGCGCATTCTCCCTGCAAACCCCCAATATCTGAACTCACCCGTAGGGCTCATACAAATGGTAGCAATGGGGCGCTATTTTGTAGAGGCCACAGTAAAGGCTGCAGCAGTGCCCTTCTTTTGCCAAGTGGCATAAACTGCATGTATTTTTACCGATAACCGCCACAGCTCTGCAGCTAAGGCTACTTTCACACTAGCGTTCGATCGGATCCGTTCTGAACGGATCCGATCATAATAAGGCTACTTTCACACTAGCGTTCATAGGTCCGTTCGTGAGCTCCGTTTGAAGGAGCTCACGAGCGGACCCAGACGCCTCCGTCCAGCCCTGATGCAGACTGAAGCACTGCATCAGTCTGGCGGCGTTCAGCCTCCGCTCCGCTCGCCTCCGCACGGACAGGCGGACAGCTGAACGCTGCTTGCAGCGTTCAGCTGTCCGCCTGGCCGTGCGGATCCGTTCAGACTTACAATGTAAGTCAATGGGAACGGATCTGCTTGAAGATGAGCCCATATGGCTCAATCTTCAAGCGGATCCGTCCCCCATTGACTTTACATTGAAAGTCTGAACGGATCCGCTCAGGCTACTTGCGAACTTAGAAATTTTTCTAAGTTATTAATGCAGACGGATCCGTACTGAACGGAGCCTCCGTCTGCATTAATATGATCGGATCCGTTCAGAACGGATCCGATCAAGCGCAAGTGTGAAAGTAGCCTAATGCAGACGGAGGCTCCGTTCAGAACGGATCTGTCTGCATTATATTAGCAAAAAAAAAACAAAGTGTAAAATTAGCCTGAGCGGATCCGTCCAGACTTTTACATTGAAAGTCAATGGGGGACGAATCCGCTTGAAGATTGAGCCATATTGTGGCATCTTCAAACGGATCCGTCCCCATTGACTTACATTGTAAGTCTGGACGGATCCGCACGCCTCCGCACGGCCAGGCGGCGTTCAGGTGTCCGCCTGCGGAGCGGAGGCTGAACGCCGCCAGACTGATGCAGTCTGAGCGGATCCGCATCCATTCAGACTGCATCAGGGCTGGACGGAAGCGTTCGGGTCCGCTCGTGAGCCCCTTCAAACGGAGCTCATGAGCGGACAGCCGAACGCTAGTGTGAAACTAGCCTAAGGGCTCATGCACCCGAATGTGTGCGCCCCATGCACGGGCACCATTTGTGTGCATGCCATTTGCAGACCCTTGAATAGGTCCACAATCCGCAAGAGACGGTCCTCACCGCAAAAAAAAATAGAACATGTTCTACTTTTTTGCGGTGCGGATGCACGGACCGGAATCCCACAGGAACACTCCGCAGTGCTTCCGCTCTGCACCTCATCTTGCAGGCCCATTCAAGTGGCCCGTATATTGTGGACCCGCTGTTTGTGAGCTGCAATACGGGCCGCACACGTTCCACCCCTGAGGAAGCTGACGCGGAACACACAATGCATGTAATTGTTTTTTAGCTCTATTTTTATGAATTAATAAAGTCTCTTTTGATATATTGCTATATGTGTGCAGAGAGTCCCGAATTCGATATAGGTGATTTACGGGCATTAAAAAGTTGCAGAACCGGGGTCTTGCAACCTTTTCTTTTTACGCCCCCAAAAAATAACTTATGGTCCGTGGTGGCAGAATCCATAACGGAATTCTTAGATAACCCGAACCTTGTACGTCGAAGTACGCTCATCCCTAGTGATGGTGATGCCCCCCATTTCAGCAATATCCCTTGGTCCTGAAGTGCTGACCATGAAGGACAGGAGGGGGGGTGCAGTGAGGAGAGGGGCACCTCCAGCCACAACAGAAGCACTGCCACCCATGGTGTATAAATGGTGGGGGGCTACACAGCTGAACACCACACATCCATCCATTCTCCCATCTAGCCGGAGCCCACGAGCATTACCTGCAGTGTCCCAGATGGAGATGTTGTAGGGACCCCACTGCTTGAGGTAAAAGGCTCCCCCGACCGTGCTGACCGTGTCCTGGAACCTCCTCTCCATGTACCTGTGCAGCAGAGACGTCTTGCCCACGTTCATGTCTCCCAGAAGCACCACCTTCAGGTCTGGCTTCTTCATCATGGTGCCGACCAGCTATGGGGAGCCTAGAGTGGCAGGCAGCTGGCAGCGCATAGCCCGGCTGGGGGCACACACTTGTGCAGAACTTTGCTAACTTGGCATAAACAGGGACGAGTTCAGGAAGTTGGCTCCCGTCAGCCCCCGCCCCGGCTCCTCCTCCCCCCCCCGTGATGTGCCCCGCCCACTCGCCGCAGACTTCTCACTGAGGGCCTGCTTCTCCTGCCCGCGGGGGGCCCCGGCTGACATCTTGTCTGCATGCAGGTACGGGGCAGGGCGGTGACAGGTGCAGTGTGTGGGGCATTACATGACACAGGAAGTGACAGCGCACTCTCTTCCAGGTGACTCACCCTGCCGTGTGACCGACGAGGAGGCGTCACCCGGAAATCTCTCCCGCTCGGACGATACTGAGGTAGAGAGCGCCGCCGCTCACAGTTCTCCCGGTCAGCAGCAGGACGCGGTGCAGTCATGGCCGCTTTCATCTCCGTGCCCCTCAAGAAGACGTCGGAGGTAGACCTGGTGAAGCCGCTCTCCAAGTTCATCCAGAGCACGTACCCGTCCGGGGAAGAGCAGGCCGAGTACTGCCGGGCGGTGGACGAGCTGAACAAGCTGCGCCGGAGCGCGGTAGGTAGGCCGCTGGATAAGCACGAGAGCTCGCTGGAGACCGTGCAGAGGTACTACGACCAGCTCTGCTCCATAGAGCCCAAGTTCCCGTTCGCAGAAGGGCAGCTGTGCCTCACCTTTACCTGGAAGGACGCCTTCGATAAGGGCACCCTGTTCGGCGGCTCGGTGAAGCTGGGCCTGGCCAGCCTGGGCTATGAGAAGACCTGTGTGCTCTTCAACGTCGGGGCCCTGGCCAGCCAGATCGCCTCCGAGCAGAACCTGGATAATGACGAAGCTCTGAAGGCCGCCTCCAGGTACTACCAGCTGGCCAGCGGGGCCTTCTCCCACATCAAAGACACTGTGCTGTCCTCCCTAAACCGAGAGCCCACTGTGGACATCTCCCCAGACACCATGGGGGGCCTGAGTATCATCATGCTGGCCCAGGCCCAGGAGGTCTTCTTCCTCAAAGCAACCAGAGACAAGATGAAGGATGCCATCATAGCCAAGCTGGCCAACCAAGCTGCTGATTTCTATGGAGATGCCCTTAAGCAGTGCCAGTACAAAGACGCTCTGCCCAAGGAGGTGTACCCTGTGCTGGCTGCCAAACACTCCATCATGCAGGCCCATGCGCAGTACCACCAGTCGGTCCTGGCAAAGCAGCAGAAGAAATTTGGGGAAGAGATTGGCAGGTTGCAGCACGCTGCTGATCTGGTGAAAACCGTGGCCTCCAGGTACGATGAGTATGTCAACGTCAAGGATCTGTCTGATAAAGTTAGCCGTGCTCTGACAGCCGCCAAGAAAGACAATGATTTCATTTACCATGATAGAGTACCAGACTTGAAAGACCTTGAACCCGTCGGAAAAGCTGCGCTTGTAAAATCCACACCGATCTCGGTGCCTCTGAGCCAGAAGTATACCGACCTGTTTGAGAAGATGGTGCCTCTTGCCGTGCAACAGTCAATGAGTCTCTATAACCAGAGAAAGGCAGAACTGATCAATGGCACGATTGCCAGGATGAGAGATGCCACAACCTTATGTAATGGGGTCCTTGCCTCTTTAAACCTTCCAGCTGCAATTGAAGATGTTTCTGGCGACTCTATACCTCAATCTATTTTGCAGAAATCAAAGGCTGTCATCGAGCAAGGTGGTATCCAGACAATTGACCAACTAATCCGAGACCTTCCAGAGCTTCTCCTGCGAAACAGGGAAATTCTGGACGCATCGCTCAAGTTTCTGGACGAGGAAGAGGCAACTGATAATGATCTGAAATCAAAATTCAAAGAGAGATGGCAAAGAACACCTTCTATTGAACTGTATAAGCCTCTGAGAAGTGAAGGTGCCAACATGAGTAATATTTTGGATAAAGCCATTTCAGCAGATGCTGTTGTGAAAGATCGCTATCAGTCTCAGCGTGAAGCCATCGCCATCTTGTGTAAGGGAGAAGCTGATCTCAATGCAGCCATTCCTTCTGCCAACCCTGCAAAAACCATGCAAGGCAGTGAGGTTGTACTCTCCTTAAAGTCTCTGTTGGCCCAGTTGGACGAAGTAAAGAAAGAAAGAGAGCAACTTGAGAATGATATTAAATCTGTTAATTTTGACATGACAACCAAATTTCTCACTGCTTTGGCCCAAGATGCAGCCATCAATGAAGAAGCCCTGTCGGTGACCGAGCTTGATCGAATCTATGGAGGCTACACTGACCGAGTGCAGAAGAACCTTACAAAGCAGGAGGAGCTGATTGGTCAAATTCAAGTTGCTCACCAGGAATTTTCTAAGATGAAGCAATCAAACAGTGAGGCCAACTTAAGAGAAGAAGTCTTGAAAAAATTAGCTGCAGGTCACGACAGCTACATTGAACTTGTAGCTAACCTAAGAGAAGGCACAAAGTTCTACAATGACCTTACTGAAATCCTGCTGAAATTCCAAGGTAAATGCAGCGATATTGTTTTTGCCCGGAAGACAGAAAGAGATGAATTGCTGAAGGATTTGCAGCAAAGTATTGCAAGAGAGCCAAGCGCACCATCAATGCCGGCTGTACCAAGTTACCAGAGTGCTCCGACAGGTCCTGCTACTGGTGGCACATCAAGCATTCCAACACCAGCTCCAAGGACTGTCTATAACAACAAGCAACCTCCACCACGTCCTCCTCCTCCAGCAGTCCCCACAAGTGCTCCAATCCCTGTTAGTGCAGCTCAGAATGTGAACCCTGCCCTAGCAGGTGCTACAGCTCCAGCACCTTCACAGCCTCTGACTAGCACTGTCCCATCACAGGCACAAGGTCCTCCATTCCCCACCTACCCAGGATACACAGGGTATTATGGGATGCCTATGCCTGTTGGCTATAATCCATATATGTATGGCCAAACCGTTCCACCCTACCTATACCAACCACAGGCTGGTCAGGCACCTTATCCAACTCAGCCTTCTGGTTTCCCATGCCCACAGCCACCTTTCTTCCCACCTCAGCAATAAGTGTGTAGACAAAATAAAAAATACCAAGAAAATGGAAAGTCTCTTTTAGTGGCAGTAAGTCCCTAATTCCCGTCTTCTGAGAACTGTTTGAGCTAAACTTCTGATAGCACTAAGCCATTTCTGCCTGAGACGTGATCAGAACTGAAGGGACTTGAGCTCGAGCTCAGAGATGTGCAGATATCTCCGGTAACACTATGCTCTTTCATATATAAAAATGGTTGTTTAGTTCTCTATTTTTCTTTCTCTATTTTTACTCTTTCTTTTACATTTAGTTATTGTATGCTATTTTGTCTATTAATCAAAAGCCTTGTAAATCATAATGAGAATAAATGTAAAAATAAATCAGAACAACGTATGAGAACATTTGGTCTAAGTTAGATGTGTAATTCAGATTAAAAAAAACGGGCTGCATAGGTTTGAAGATTTTTTTTTTGGTATATTTTTTTTTTTACCTTTTGGCTTACCATTGTGTTAGTGTAACTGTCATTTCTTAACTGTTTGAATTATTAGTGTGGTGTTGGTGGTGTTCTCGGCACAGTCCTCCACCATTTGAAGGGTTTCTGCCACCAGATTTAACCCTATTAAGCTAGTTGACATTAGCACATCGCTAATGTCAGCCAAACCCAACTAGCCTATTCCTACTTTTATCTATGCTCCTGTTACTCCAGAAATATAACTTATAATATGCTAATTAGCCTCTAGGAGCAGGGGGGCATTGTTCCTGCTCCTAGAGGCTCCGTTCTCCCACCTTTGTCGCCTTCCTCCAAGTCCTGATTGACAGGGCCCAGGCAGCGCTCACATCTGTCTGCCAGCCCTGTGCTCTGGTGAAATCTTGCGCCTACGCCGAATACTGAATGGCGTGATATTTCACCAGAGTACAGGCCTGGCAGATAGATGCGGTGCCTGGCCCTGTCAATCAGTACTCGGTGGGAGAACGGAGCCTCTAAGAGCAGGAACAACGCCCCACCCTACCCCTGCTCCTAGAGGCTAAATAGCATATTATAAGTTATATTTCTGGAGTAACGGGGGCATAGATAAAAGTAAGAATAGGCTAGTTAGGTTCAGCTGACATTAGCACATCGCTAATGTTGGCTAGTTTAATAGGGTTAATTCTGGTGACAGAATCCCTTTTTAAGGGCTGTTTCACACGAGCAAGTCCATTGCAGGAATCTCGCTCCTTCTGTGTGTGTGTGTGATCCTCCGCTCTGGACTTGCAGGAGCGCACGGCATTATCATGATCCGAAGTCGATTCGCATAAAACTTTGTTAGAATACTGCTCCGTACGGCATTAGAATGTATTGGCTCATTACTTTGCCAGGTCTTGAGACTTTGGGTAATAACTTCAGGAATTAATTTCTACTGTAAAAAAAACTTTTACCAAACTCTGGTTCTCCAAGGCACCACTCGCTCCATACAGTATTCTAACGAAGTTTTACGCTAATTAACTTTGGATGTTTCCTCCGAAGTGGATTCGCTCATCCCTAGAGACTTGTAAAGATTTTTAGGACCATTACACATGGCTAGAAGATCTTAGGAGGTTTACCCCGTTTCTCAGATAATAGTCACTTATAACCTTTTACTGTGATGTCTGGAGACTGTATAGATGTGACATCCTTTTCCCATGAGAAAAGAAATTGACATCTAAAAAAAGAATCGTATTTGAATTCTTTCCATGACTATATACAAATGTAGCAGAGCTAAAATGAACTCTGATAACACATGGTACAGTGACAAAAGCTATTGAAAAGTTGGTAATCTTTTCTTGACATTTCTTACTTGGCTCGGCTGCCTGTAGGTTCTAGAAACAGAAGTGTCCTGGTAGAAGATCCTGGATAGATCCCCAGAGTCTCCAGGCTAAAAATATGACAGTCGCAGTAAGCATTTTCAGAATGAGTATGTAAGGTGGTTATCTACTATACCGCACTAATGTGCTCTCATATCCGTCATCTTGGGGTCTGATAAACACTTACATTTATATTAGATGCATATTGCTTCACCATAGCTTTGCATGGAACCTATGTGTAAGTGATTATTTTTTTATTAAAAGCGCTTACTCGGGGTAGATCACCCCCACACTTGTGGATTGACACTTTTTAAGCCTATAATACACATTCAGATAATTGTGCAGATCATTGCTAACGAGCATTTGTGTGACCGCTCGTCAGTGATGATCTGGCAGTGTAATACTGCCAGCAATTTAGAATCTTTTAGCAGGTTTAAAAATCCTTGTTATCTGGCAGCAGATTGTGCTGTGTAATCACGCTCTGCTACCAGTGATGGCCAGTTCGCAGTGTTCACCCGCAAACACATGCGATCTGCCATCTTCACTCACAAGTCCGGTGAGGCACAGGTAAGTCCTTAGGCTACTTTCACACTAGCGTTCGGGTGTCCGCTTGTGAGCTCCGTTTGAAGGGCTCTCACAAGCGGCCCCGAACGCATCCGTCCAGCACTAATGCATTCTGAGTGGACGCGGATCCGCTCAGAATGCATCAGTTTGGCAGCGTTCAGCCTCCGATCAGCAGGCGGACACCTGAACGCTGCTTGCAGCGTTCGGTGTCCGCCTGGCCGCGCGGAGGCAAGCGGATCCGTCCAGACTTACATTGTAAGTCAATGGGGACGGATCCGTTTGAAGATGACACAATATGGCTCAATCTTCAAACGGATCCGTCCCGCATTGACTTTCAATGTAAAGTCTGGACGGATCCGTTCAGGCTACTTTCACAGTATAATGCAGGCTACTTTTAACAATATAATGCAGACGGATCCGTTCTGAACGGAGCCACCGTCTGCATTATATGAGCGGATCCGTCTCAGACGGATCCGCTCTGAACGCAAGTGTGAAAGTAGCCTTACCTGTGCACGAGCCGGTCTGAAATGAAATGCGGTCTCCAGGAGCAGGCAGTTCCGAGAACAGCCGCCGGGGGCCGTTCTGGGAACAGCCTGCTCCCGGAGACCGCATTTCATTTTAGACCGGCTTGCGCACAGGTAAGGACTTACCTGTGCCTCACCGGACTTGTCAGTTAAGATGGCAGATCACATGTGTTCGCTGGCCATCACTGATCTCCAAATGCTATAATCGGCTGATTGTGAGGATCACAAAGGCGGTATTACACTGCCAGATGTACCGGCACCAACCTAATTTCACAGGACAATGCAGGAGGAATGATTCGCTCATTCTCTTCTATATATTATCGGCAGCCTATCCACGGGGAGATGTGCTGGCGATAATCGGGCACCTTTCATCCTGATGGAAGATGTCCAGCAGCCGATGAACTAGCGTTTGCGTGTTTATACAAGCCCATTATCACAAATGAGGTTCCTATGCAGACTAATATGCCCTTAACAGGGGAACCAAACTGGATCTAGTGGATTCTTTTTCTCAATATTTGGTGTTTCCCAGATTTGCTCTTCAGGCTGAGGACACACATTACTAATGTGTGTCAGTCATATTTTTACCCCCCTATTCACGTTGACATTTTGTTTTTTCCTTGGACCGTGAGGCATCCATAGCCTGGCCATAGATCTAGCCTAAGGGTGCTTTCATGCTTGCGGCAGAGTGATCCGGCAATCTGCATGCAAACCGACAGCATTTGTAGACAGATGCGGATCAGTCTCACAAACTGGTTCTATCTGTCCGTTTGTCAAATGGATCCGGTTCGATTTATTTTTTTTCCACATTTTTAAAGGTCTACACATGCGCAGACCGGAAGGACGGATCCGGCATTCAGGCAAATGTTCCGTTTTTTGGGCCAGAGATAAAACCGCAGCATGCTGCAGTATTATCTCCGTCCTGAAAAGGCAAAAGGACTGACCTGAAGACATCCTGATGCATCCTGAACGGATTGCGCTCCATTCAGAAGGCATTAGGATAAAACTGATCAGTTCTTTTCCGGTACAGAGCCCCTAGGACGGAACTCTATGTCGGAAAATAAAAACGCAAGTGTTAAAGTACCCTTAGTAAAAAGGAAATATAGCGAAAGATTCTAAGGGGGAAGGGATACAGCTCAGCCACCACTAAAATCCACTCATTTTATCTGTCCATTTAAAACCATAACATCTGATATCGTTGGCAAATAGCCAAATGTCAGAGAAAGACACTCCCTTGGCAGCGCGTTTTGAACCTGCTGGTCATTTTTCACATGCTCAGGATAGTTAATAGCTTGGCACAGGCCCTTTTTGGGTATGGCCACACCTAGTGTAAATGCTGCAGATTTTTCACAGTGAATTTGCAGGCGTAAAATTTGCATTGTTTAGAGTAGCAACAAAGTGGACGCAGTGAGCGTCCGCACATGACACGCGGTGCACACCGGTGTAGTTCATGCAGCTTTAGCTCCGTTTCCGAACCAAAATCCACATGTGTTACTTGTGCGGGTTTGCCGTTGATCTCACCCTTTGCAACGCAGAGGGTGAAATTTCTGGCAATTCTGTACCAAAATCCACATGATTTGGTGCAGATTTCAGCCAGATACGCCATGGAGATTTCTGAGCAGAACTGACTTGTATCACTTTCACACAGTCAGTATTGGTCATCCAAAACCAGGACTGGGTCCAAAACACAGAAGAGGAACGAATCTTTCCATTAGGCCTCATGCACACAAACGCATTTACATTCCGTGTCCGCTTTACGGACATGGATAGGACTGTTCTGTTAGTGGCCAGCTGTTCCGTTCCACAAAATACAGAATGCACACGGATGTCATCCGTATTTGTTGCGGACCGCAAAATACATACGGTCGTGTGCATGAGGCCTTACACTTTGTAGGTTCCACTCCTGGTTTTGGATCCCAGATACTGACCACTTGAAAGTGGCTTAAGGCTCCCTTGTCTTGCTGCACTGAAGTCGCATGACTGTGATCCGCTGATTTACGTGTCGTTTGGCATCAGCGAGTAGAAAAATGAAATGCTAACTTTTTGCAAGCGAGTCACAGTTCCGTGCAATTTACACTTGAAATCTATGCCCCATGTGATCTGCAGTCAAATATCCGGCAGGTTTAGATTTCACAGTAACATGACCACAGTCACGACTTGTGAGGACGCCATAGTCATTGTGTAGCCCTAGCCTAACATGTTACACCTTCTGTTCTGTAGTATTTCTATGTAAAGTAATGAATAGAAGACTGAAAGCCTGAGCTGCACTACTGACAGCTGGCAGACAATTCACTAGAGCACAGTCTACCGCCTGCCTTCAAATAGTAGAAATGATGGGTGTTGATGTGAACAATGGGTTTTGTTCTCTACACGAGGTTTCCATGACAAAGCTGCAGTGGACAAAAGTCCGAACAGGTAATTGTATCGTCAGAATCTCAGTAGTGCAGCCTCAGACGTGAAGATTTGGCTACACTTACATCAGCGCGGAGGATCTCAAAACCTGAATAAAACGGATCTGTTTCATTTAATACAACACTGCATCCGTTCTGTTCATATGCGGTTAAATTGAAATAAAACAAACAAGATCAGGCATTAAAATCATTGTAAGTCAATGGCGGGGGAGGGGGGCGCTGATACGTTTTTTTTTTGGTAAGGCCTTGTTCACATGTCAGTTATTTGATCGGTTATTTCCATCACTTTTTGTGAGCCAAAACCAGTTCTGTGTTTTTGACCTGCACCTGGTTTTGACTCGCAATAAGTTAACAAGTTCTAACAAACCGGACCCGACGCAATTGACTAAGGGTACTTTCACACTTGGGCAGAGGATTCTGGCAGTCAGCTCCGTCGCTGGCAATCCGGACGCAAACTGATGGCATTTGTCAGACGGATCCGTCTGACAAATGCATTGAAATACTGGATCCTTCTCTCCGGTGTCATCCGGAAAAACGGATTCTGTATTAATATTTTTTTTCATTTTTAAAGGTCTGCGCATGTGCAGACTGGAAAGCCGGATCCGGCACTAATACACTTCAATGTAAATTAATGCCGGTTCCGGCATTCCGGCAAGTGTTCAGTATTTTTGGCCGGAGAGAAAACTGCAGCATGCTAAGGTATTTCCTCCGTCCAAAACGCCGTTCAGTGACTGAACTGAAGA
Source organism: Bufo gargarizans (assembly GCF_014858855.1). Taxonomy (NCBI): domain Eukaryota; kingdom Metazoa; phylum Chordata; class Amphibia; order Anura; family Bufonidae; genus Bufo; species Bufo gargarizans. Next base: position 219,257,060 of record NC_058082.1, on the reverse strand, counting down.
CGTCCTGATGGTCTCCATTCAGAATGCATTGGGAGAAAACTCAGTTTTTTTTCCCCTGGTATTGAGCCCCTAGGACGGAACACAATACCAGAAAACAAAAACGCTAGTGTACCCTAAGGCTACTTTCACACTAGCATTTTATATTCTGCTATTGAGATTCATCATAGGATCTCAATATGGATGAAAACGCTTCCATTTTGTTCCCATTCATTGTCGATGGGGACAGAACTGAACAAAATGGAGTGCACCAAAATGCATTCCATTCTGTTTTGTTGTGCTCCCATTGCGGACAGAATAACGCTGCAAGCAGCGTTTTTCTGTCTGCAATGTGGTGAAGAGCAAGACGGATCCGTTCTGAGACACAATGTAAGTCAATGGGGACGGATCCGTTTTCTCGGACACAATCTAGCACAATAGAAAACGGATCTGTCCCCCATTGACTTTCCAATAGTGTGCATGACTGATCCGTCATGGCTATAGAAGACATAATACAAACGGATCCGTTCACGATGGATGCATGCGGTTGTATTATTGTAACGGAAGCGTTTTTGCAGATCTAAGACAGATCCACAAAAAAAGGCTAGTGGCTGAATGAATGGCTTAGGCCCCGTTTTGAGATCCTCTGCCGCATCTCAAAATCGGAAAGCCAAAAAGCTGATGTGAAAGTAGCCTTATATCGGCATAGAAATACTGTACGTAAGGTTACTTTCACACTTCGGTTTTGTCCCCTTTCATTGTCATTGGGCACAAAAGGTAACTGAACAGAACGGTACGCTCCAAAATGCATTCTGTTCCGTTTAGTTGCGTTCCCATACCGGAGAGCAAACCGCAACATGTTGTAGTTTGCTTTCTGTCTTGGGATCCGGCATGACCCCAATGCAAGTCAATGGGGACGGATCAGTTTTCTCTGACACAATAGAAAACGGATCCGTCCTTCATTGACTTTCAGTGGTGGTCATGATGGATCCGTCTTGGTTATGTTAAAGATAATACAACCGGATCCTTTCATAACGGATGAAGGCGGTTGTATTATCAGTAACAGAAGTGTTTTTGCTGAGCCCTGCCGGATCCAGTAAAAACACAAGTGTGAAAGTAGCCAAAAACATTTTCCACAAAGACCCCAAACCTTTTAGGGCAGATTTGCCTAGAAGTGTAGTTTGGCGCACATTTACCAAGATTGTATCAAGGCACTTCTTACATTGTTTTGGCAGCTCAGTTACACTGCGGCATGGCTGCCTGAAAGCAGAACTTGGTATACAGTCTCAGTCTGCTTTATATTTATACTTACGACCTCTTGTATAGGGCAAAAACGTGGTGTAATCCGCACCTACAATGGGCGCGAAAGCAGAAAGGAAACTTCATATTTATCAAACAGCAGGCCAAGCCCTGGGACCAGACTGCCATCTTCTTCTCCCAAGCAATCAGCACTGGTAGTAGGAATACATCCTCAGGTACTCTGAGTGTGCACCTCTAGTGTCGCCATCTGCTGGTTGCACTTACTGTTGCTATAGTGCGGCATTTGCTTTGTCACAGAGCTGAGCAGGGTCTAGGTCTAGTTAGCGGTGAATACATCTCACAATACGATGGATTGGTCTCGCTGAGCCACCATATTAACCTCTGGTCTGTATGTTCTCTGAATCAAAACCTGGTACTCAATGTAAAAATGCAGTCCTAATGCCCTGGCGCATGGCTCCTCAAATCATTTTGTTCACTTGGTACAGGGATGGCCAACCTGCGGCCCTCCAGCTGTTGTAAAACTACAATTCCCACCATGCCCTGCTGTAGGCTGATAGCTGTAGGCAGTCTTTGCATGCTGGGAGTTGTAGTCTTGCAACAGCTGGAGGGCCGCAGGTTGGTGTAAGGTATTCATTACACGGAAGACGTCTCTGACAGATGCCATGAGGTAGCATCTTTCACAAACAGGGTCCCATTGTGGGGAGGGGCGAAAATATAAATCTCTCTTTCCCTTTCTCCATATATATAGAAACGTTTTTGCTGGACTGTTGTGTAGAACAGCATAGTATATTATGCTTTTCCATACTTTATTTTTTTATGCTATATTCTGATGTATAGAGACCAGTAGGGCACTGGTTTGGCCGCCTTCTGGCTAAGGGTGGGTTCACACTAGCGTTAGGGATTCTGTTACGGCTTTCCGTTATAACATGGTTATAACGGAAAATAACGGAATGCCTTTAAAAGGCATTCTGTTTGCTCTCCGTCCTAATAGAAGTCTAAGGGAAAGCATAACGGATCCGTCTGGGTCCCGCTATGCAAGACGGAAAAGGACTTGCATAACGAGACCCAGACGGATCCGTGATGCTTTCCCATAGACTTCTATTAGGACGGAAAGCAAACGGAATGCCTTTTTTAAGGCTTGCGATTTGCATTCCGTCATAATACAAGTCTATGGGCAGAAGAACGGATCTGTCCTTCCGGCTTATGGATTCCGTTATAACCATGTTATAACGGAAAGCCATAACTGAATCCCTAACGCTAGTGTGAGCCCACCCTAATACAACTCTATGGACATGTTTAGCACGTACGTTGGAGCTTTTCTGGTCACAGATGTGACGTGAATGTCGCCTTTGGCTGCTTTCACACAGTGTTTGTACGCCAAAACCAGGAGAGGAACCTACAGAGAAGCGATTTGCATTTCTTCTGGGTCCTCTCCTGACCAAACATTGACGGTGTGAAGCGGCCCTAGGAGTTCTGTCTGATCTCTCATCAGGAGCCTCTGTGGTGGATTCTGTCATATTTTATGGGAAAAATATTGTAGCTTGGGACTCTGGTCTCATGGAACCACATGGACCCATTATAAGTCAGTGGGGACCTTTGTGCACTGCTTATAAAAATAGTCCTTGGTTTTCTGCTCCTGTGACTGTATAGAAAACTGGAATTTGCAACGCACATGTGAACTCCGACTAAGGCTACATGCACACAGCGGTATGTGTCTTGCGGTCCGCAAATTGCGGATCTGCAAAAAAAACGGATGACATCCGTATGCCATCTGGTTTTTTTTGCGGATCCATTGTAACAATGCCTAAAACGGACAAGAATAGGACAGGTTATATTTTTTTCGCAGGGCTAGGCTACGGAACGGACATACGGATACGGATAGCACATGTGCTGTCCACATTTTTTGAGGACCCATTGAAATGAATGGGTCCGCATCCTATCCGCAAAATAAACAGAGCGGACACGGAAACAAACAACGTTGTAGCCTAAGGCCCCGCACACACAACCATATTTTTGGTCCACATCCAATCCGCATTTTTTGTGGATCAGATGAGTACCCTTTCATTTCAACGGGGCCGCAAAACAAAATATGGGCAGCACCCTGTGCGTCCGTTCCGCAAAAAAGATAGAACATGTCCTTTTGTTGTCTGTTTTGCGGACAAGATTAGGTATTTTTACAATGGGTCTGCCCAAAAAAACGGATGCAGCACACGTATGTTATCGGTATTTCTTTGCGGACCACAAAATACATAGTCGTGTGAATGCACCCTTAGATTGTTACTGATGACCTATCCTCAGGAGGGGTGTGACACTATGCAATCAGCGCTGCCAGTGTCACAACCCAAACTGGTAACTCCCAGGTGGACCTTTACTGCAGACTGCTGGCAGTTCTAGTAGGAATAATAGAGGAATCGATGCTCCAGAATTATTACATAGAGAATAGAAATGGTTACTAAAGCAGACCTGACAGGAGAGGTGACACTCCATCTGTAACCTCACAGGTTTGGGTCACATTTTTTACCTCTGACGATGCGTGCTCGGTTACGATACTTAGTCCCATGATTTGTCCCTGCACCCCGGTTTTCATGGCAATGACTGCAGAGACAATTGCAGCTTGACGTTCCTGCTATGCATACAATTTGCAGGCTTTACAGAGGTGCGACACTTCATAGTGATTGAAATATGAGGAAGTGAAACCAAGGTGATGCAAATGAGCGGATGGCTGGAAGGAGCTTCATCCCATGATCTTACAGCTACTGTCACGTGGTAGGTATGGTCAGCCAAAACCTACAGAGAAGAGGTCTAATGGAGAGGTGTTCTGGAATATACAATGGGGGAGATCTACCAAGGCTGGTGGAGCCATCCGTCAGTCATGTTCCCCTTGTGCTGGCGTGAGATGCGCCTGATTTGTTATGAAGCAGAATGTGCTGCACGATGTGCTGCCCGAATCCGGAAATGCGGACCCGCACTTTCGGGTCCGCATTTCCGTTCCCGAAAAAAATAGAACATGTCCTATTCTTGTCCGCAATTGCGGACAAGAATAGGCAATTTCTATTATAGTGCAGGCGATATGCGGTCCGCAAAATGCAAATTGCTGGTGTCCGTGTTTTGCCGATCCGCAAAACACACACACGGATGTCTGAATGGACCCTAAGGCCTCTTGCACACGATCTTTTTTTCCCGTTTACGTTCCATTTTTTGCATTCCGTATACGGACTGTATACAGAACCATTCATTTAAATGGGTCTGCAAAAAAACCTGACTGTACTCCGTATGCATTCCGTCTTCGTACTTCCGTTCCGCTCAAAGATAGAACATGTCCTATTATTCTCCGCATAACGGACAAGGATAGTACTGTTCTATTAGGGGCCAGATGTTCTGTTCTGCAAAAAAAACTGAATGCATACGGACGTCATCCGTATTTTTTGCGGATCCGTTTTTTGCGGACCGATAAATACTGAAAAAGGCATACGGTCGTGTGCAGGAGGTCCTAGGCATCCATAAAAAATCTGAAGCTGAACTATTTATTGTTAATGAGGCAGGAAGCTTTGGGTTTTGACACTGTCATTTATGAGAATGAACAAAGTGTCACGTCATAAACGGGGGGTGAAGCAAGTCTCGTGATATTTGCCACAAGTTTGCAAAGACCTTAGCGGCGCCCATACATTTTACGGTAGGACGGAGGCTATATTGTTAATAAAGTTTACAAACGAATCGGGTTCGGATACAGCAATACAAATCGGATTCGCTCAATCGGGAGGGAAGAGGGAGAAGCTCAGGCAGGAGGGCACAAAGTGGAGCAGAGAGCTTCACAGCCAGGGAGAAGGGGAGGTGTTTTTTTCTCCCTAGCTGTGACGCTCTCCGCTGCGATTGGACAGCGCTTCATAGCAGAAACCAGGCAGGCTCCTCCTCCCTGTACCGATGCTATTCATTAGCATATCAGACGGGGGAACGGAGCGCCGGACAGACACACTAGTAAGCGATATTACATCCATGAATTACAGGTCCTCTTTAAAGCAGCTGGACCTACCGCAATTTCCTGTCAAGGGAGATGCCTCAGTTAGAAAATGTTCCTTTTCGGTAGCTTCTCAATGATCGGATCCCTCCTAGGAAAAGGAGAAGTATTGATAAATGTGTATTTAGCCTTTCTTCAAACCGCCATATTCGTTGTCAATTTGAAATGGGCTTCCCCAGGCTAGAGATACACACCAGATTTAGTTGCGCTATCCGCTGTTGCACATTCAACTTTATTGCACGTCCTTTTTAACAGTAAAGAATTGGTATGGTCCAGGACAGAAAATGATCACATTTCTCCAGTTGAAAGGGTATTTTAGCCATCATGGATAATTAGTAGCTGACCATTCCCTCTCAGCGGTCCTAAAAGGCTGTTCTTTCCAAGTCTAGTATGACAGTGTTAGGCCTCTTTCACACTACAGTTTTTTGCGTTCCGTATACGGTCCGTTTTTTGCGTTCCGTATACGGTCCGTATACGGAACCATTCATTTCAATGGTTCCGCAAAAAAACGGAATGTGTTCTGTATGCATTCCGTTTCCGTATTTCCGTTTTTCCGTTCCGTTGAAAAGATAGAACATGTCCTATATTTGGCCGCAAATCACAGTCCGTGGCTCCATTCAAGTCAATGGGTCCGCAAAAAAAACGGAACACATACGGAAATGCATCCGTATGTCTTCCGTATCCGTTCCGTTTTTTGCGGAACCATCTATTGAAAATGTTATGCCCAGCCCAATTTTTAATATGAAATTACTGTATACTGTATTTGCCATACGGAAAAACGGAACGGAACAACGGAACCGAAACGGAACCACAACGGAAGCAAAAAAACGGAACAACGGATCCGTGAAAAACGGAACGCAAAACACTGAATTCAACATACTGTAGTGTGAAAGAGGCCTTATTGTGGACTGCCCAGCCCAGAGCAAAGTTCATATGACCTCATCAGCACATGACATCTACCTCTTGATATGATATTAGGCAATCCTTTCACGATATTAGCACCTGACGTTGCAGTCATAGCAGAACACATGACATAGTGATTACTGTAATGTATTTTCTAGCACTGCTACTTTTGGAGTATGGCTGGTTTCACGGTATTGACCTACTTGTATGATAGCTTTTTGTTGATGCTGTACATCTAAGAGGGGTTACACTATACATAATATAAAAACACAAATACACAAAGCATGAAACTATTAACAGACTGGTATAGGGTGAAGAGGACCCTGCCCGCAAGAGCTTGTGGAGCCTTTACCCCCCCCCCCCCCACCCCCACTTGTGTTAATTGCAACAACAAAAAAGCACTCACCTCCTTGCAGGTCCTGTCCTGAGCTTCACGTCAGCACGAGTAAATGGAAGAGGTGAGTGCTTTTTTTTTTTGGGGGGGGGGGGGGGGGGCAGAGAAGGGGCACTAATGGGGGGGCATTATTCTTACAGGCAGCACTAATGGGTGGCTATTCTTCCTGTGGGGGCACTAATGGGGGCATTATTCTTCCTGGGGGGCACTAATGGGGGCTTATTCTTTGTGGGGCACTAATAGGGGCATTATTCTTCATGGGGGGCATTATTCTTACGGAGGGCATTAATGGGGGCATTCTTCCTGGGGAACACTAATGGGGGCATTATTCTTAATAGGGGCATAAATGGGGGGGCATTATTCTTCCTGGGGGGCACTAATGGATGCATTATTCTTACTGGGGGCACTAATGGGGACATTAATATTACTGGGGGTACTAATGGGGACAGTATTAATTCTGGGTGGTGGTAATGGGGGAATAACTATTACTGTGGCCACTAATGGAGGCATTATTCTTACTGGGAGACACTAATGGGGGCATTATTCTTACTGGGGGACACTAATGGGGGGCACAAATTGGGGGCATTATTCTTACGGGGGGCACTAATGGGGGCATTATTTTTACTGAGGGACACTAATAGGGGCATTATTTTTACCGAGGGACACTAATGGGGGCATTATACTTACTGGGGGCACTAATAGGGCAATTACTTTTACTGGGGGCACTAATGGGGCCATTAAAAAACACTGCACCAAGCGTATAATAGAGCCAAAAAGAGCAATAGAACCATCTTACTCAATAAACAACAATTAGAAAATAAAAAATAGTATGGTGCATAGGGAATTTTGATGGGCAACATGAGAAGATCCGGAACATACTTAGACGACATTGGCATATACTACTTGCGGATGAAGAGCTAAAAGAAATTATTTCCCCGAATCCAGCTATAAAAGAAAAACTGGTACATAGCCACTTCATACGTAATAAAGAACAAAATAAGCCTACCTGGGTCAGCACAAAGGGCTGATATCCCTGTGGTGACTGCATGTTCTACGGAAAAATGATACCAAAGAAGGATTTTATAAATCCAGCAGATAAAAAATATCAGATAAAAGAATACATAAACTGTAAATCCACGGGTGTAGTGTATGCCATTCAATGCGGGTGTCCCAAAATATACGTGGGAAAAACGACACAGGACCTTAGGAGGCGTATCTCGAAACATCTAAGTATCATCAATACTGTTAGTGATACCCCCCTCTCCAGACATATACAAACCAAACATAATGGGAATACCCAGACCCTAAAAGTATGGGGCATCCAAAAGTTAAAGCTAGGCCCAAGAATGGGCAATTTAGACAGAAGACTCCAACAGGCGGAAACTAGATGGATATACCGTCTTGGTAGCCTGGCTCCACATGGGCTGAATGAAGGTTTCACATATGCATCGTTCCTCTAAAAGAGATTCCTGAAATGAGAAAATGAGAGAAAAATAATAAAATATAAGAGATATAATGAAAAATAGTCTACCTACTGAGTAATATAAACAGTAAATAATAAGGCGGTGAACCAGCTTAATATAGATACACAAAAAAGTATAATACCACCCAGAAGCTAAAAATTAAAATCCCAATGAACGTGCAACACTGAAATATAAGCGAGTGTCTATCAAAACAAACCTTGGTCAGTATAAGTACATGCATCAGGAATAACCCATCCAGTGCCAGTAAAGATTAAATGTAAGCGCAAATGAATCACACATGTTACAGCAAAAGGGCTGAACCAATACAGCAAAGCGTAGTTTGAAAAGATACAAGTATGAAGAATCATGTTGTTGTGCGGATATAACATATGCGGCAGAGATGGATGGAATTAATCCTAGTACTCTTAAAGAACGAATTACTACAGATGTATACTTACCAATGAGACATAGAGGGGAGAGAAAATATGCACAGACAGGATGGACATCTTGGGAAAATCGACAAAAAACATAGGGGAAAAACGTTGCGAATGACTCGCAGCTCCAATGTACAGCAAATGCGCAATAAAGAAAAGAATAGAGAAGTCCACTGTAGACAAGTAAGAATACCTGACGCATGCGCAAAAGGTAAGAAGGTGAACTCTAGAGCCTAACTGCAGTAACATGCGCAGTAAAATAGAAAAGGACTAAAATGTTTAGAAGTTCCCACACATGGGCAACAGTGGACACTGTGGAGCATCTCCCAAAGAGCAGGCGCGTGCGCAGTGAAGGGCGACCGCCCAGTATTCCAATACCGGACGCATGCGTGATAGAGAAACAGGCCCGTACCACCATATAGAAAAGTTCGGTGACATGCGCAAAGGAAGCTGCCTGATCAGAGGGATCCTAAGTTCTGACGCATGGGCAATGAAAAGGAGGAGGATCGCTCCGAATTCAAATACAGTACGCATGCGTAACGGAGAAGTAAGTCCGCACCATGCATATAAGTCCTCTGACATGCGCAATGGAGGCCGCAAGGTCCGACGGAATTTGGGTCGTGACGCATGCATAACAGAAAAGGGGCGGGCGCGTACTCCTAGTAGGGGATACACTTAGGAGTCCAACACTGCCCGCATGCGCAGTAAAGAAGTAAGTCCTTAGTATACGCAGTATAAGTCCTGACGCATGCGCAAGGTGAAGGCGCGCATGGATTGGACAATAGTACATATGGGAGTGATTAAAAGGCAGCAACCCTAAGAAGTCTTCATTGATAGGTCGATAAGTGAATATAGCAATAAAAGAGATACACAGTAGCCAGCGATACTGTGACATCACTGGTAGGGAGGTTTTAAAAGCCTGGTTCCGCCCCCTTCACGATTAGACTGCCCAATACCCTTGAGGACGCCAAGTGTTTGGCGAAACATGTCGGGGGGCAGTGTGTGAATGCTACATGTATTTTAGACAGCGAGTGACTGCACAAACAATAGACATGCAGCCTAAGGCCCCTTTCACACGGGCGAGTATTCCGCGCAGATGCGATGCGTGAGTTGAACGCATTGCACCTGCACTGAATCCTGACCCATTCATTTCTATGGGGCTGTTCACATGAGCGGTGATTTTAACGCATCACTTATGCGTTGCGTGAAAATCGCAACATGCTCTATTTTGTGCGTTTTTCACGTAACGCAGGCCCCATAGAAATGAATGGGGTTGCGTGAAAATTGCAAGAATACGCAAGCAAGTGCGGATGCGGTGCGATTTTCACGTACGGTTGCTAGGAGACGATCGGGATGGAGACCCGATCATTATTATTTAGCCTTATAACATGGTTATAAGGGAAAATAATAGCATTCTGAATATAGAATGCATAGTAAAATAGCGCTGGACGGGTTAAAAAATAAAATAAAATAATTTAACTCACCTTAGTCCATTTGATCGTGTAGCCGGCATCTCTTCTGTCTCCTTTGCTGAACAGGACCTGTGGTGAGCATTCATTTCAGGAACAGGACCTGTGATGACGTCACTCCGGTCATCACATGATCCATCACTATGGTAAAAGAACATGTGATGGAACATGTGATGACCGGAGTGACATCACCACAGGTCCTGTTCAGCAAAGGAGACAGACGAGATGCCGGACAGTGCGATCAAGTGGACTAAGGTGAGAAAATAATACAATCTACAGAACACCGATCCCAAGCCTGAACTTCTGTGAAGAAGTTCGGGTTTGGGTACCAAACATGCGCGATTTTTCTCACGCCAGTGTAAAACGCATTACAATGTTTTGCACTCGCACTGAAACTCGCGGGTGTTCCATGCAATGCACCCGCACATTTTCCCACAACGCCCGTCTGAAAGAGGCCTAAATTAACAAATAAGGAGTTATGAGAAGGAGCTCACAGACTCAAAGGAGCAGCGCACTATGAGACAAACAGTGTGAGCCCATAACAGCACGGTAGACACCGTGGGAAAATACAAGAGCCTGTTAGGCAGAAAGGAATGAGAGCTCCATAGGTAGCCCTGTAGCAAAGAAATCAGGCAATAACAAGCAGGATTTGCAGACGCAGCTGATAATTTTAAAGTTTCAGTCATAGGTAGGGACTTTTAATGATAAAGTAATAAACGTTATATTTTATATATAGGCAAAAAACTAACACATGTAAACCAAGAGACACCTTTTGGTCCTAGTGACCAATTGTAAATAACCAATAATGTTGTGTGTCAAATGGGGGCACAAATGGGGGGGATTATTCTTCCTGGGGGGCACTAATGGATGCATTATTCTTACTGGGGGCACTAATGGGGGCATTAATATTACTGGTGGCACTAATGGGGACAGTATTAATTCTGGGTGATGCTAATGGGGGCATAACTATTACTGTGGCCACTTGTCATGTCCTGCTCTGACTATGTACCGAGGTCAGCCAGACTAGCAGCACGTGTTTAGTGTTCTGTTTTGGAGCCGTGCTGGATCCGCCTCCCATCAGGTGCACTGGGTGGGGTCATTAGTTTAAATAGCACTCTATCCCAGTGCTCTGAGCGGGTTATAGAAATCACTGTTCCAGCTCAGAAAAGATAAGCGTTGTTTCAGTTTTTGTTGCTTGCTATCTTGGTTGTGTTGGTGTCATCTCTCCCATCCAGGTTCTGTGCGAGCAGGCTGCTCCTATTCCCCTTTTCACCATCTCAGAGAATCTAGGGTGTTTTAGCCAAGGCACGAGGACACTTATTCCTACCATCAAGGTTTGAATGTGGGCTGAGCAGAGCAGGGAGAGAAGTCAGGGATTTGCTAGGAGGTGACCCTTCCCCTGCTTCTCGCCTAGAGCCTGGTTTGCTGGTTTATCTGTATGTCTGAGATCCCGTCCGGCGTGACATTATAACCCGCCATACGTTGACTGTTATTGCTCAGCGTTTTTTTGTGATGGCGTCAATTGATACGTTAGTTAACCGCATGCAGGGGCTATCCCTAGAGGTTGCGGAGCTTCGTGGTCCAGTCACACAGTGTCAGAATGCTATGGCATCAGGAGGAGGTCAAATTTATGTGGAACCTAAGGTTGCTCTTCCTGATCGATTTGCCGGGGGTACGGATGATTTTATCAGTTTTAGAGAGTCTTGCAAATTATATTTTCGGCTGCGTCCATCGTCTTCTGGTGATGAAAGTCAGAGGATAGGTATAGTCATTTCTCTGCTTAAGGGGGACGCGCAATCCTGGGCCTTTTCTCTGCGCCCGGTTCTCGGGCCCTCCGGTCGGTGGAGGAATTTTTTAAGGTCCTGGGATTGATCTACGATGACCCAGACCAGGTCTCGATGGCGAAATCGAGATTACGTAATTTATTTCAGGATGCACATTCTGCAGAGGCTTACTGTGTTGAGTTTAGGAGATGGGCGACCGATCCCGCGTTACGTAGTCAGTTTTGTCAGGGGTTATCTGAGAGATTGAACAATGCCCTTGCTTTTCATGAGTAGCCAGATTCTTTGGAGAATGCTATGTCTTTAGCAGTACGGTTAGATAGAGGTATCAGAGAAAGGAGTAGGGCTCCCTCCGCACAAGGGATCCCTTCTGTGAGTAGTTTCGTCTCCACGGCCTCCCTGGGTGATGTTACAGGTAACTCAGGGGTTGCGGAAGAACCCATGCAGATGGGTCAGGTTTCTTGCCGTTCTGATAGTAGAAACTTTAGGAGATTGCACAAACTGTGTTACTACTGTGGGAAAAGTGGTCATTTTGTTTTGGCTTGTCCTTTTGTTAAACCGCAGGTGGAAGAGAAAAATAAAAAAAAACTTTCCTGACTCTTGGTGGTGTGAATGGTGTGGTAGAGCAGGCAGGTATGCAAGCTTCCTGCAATTCCCGTTTTCTCCTTCCAGCTAGGGTGGCGCTAGAGTCAAGAGAAATTTCTGTTGAAGTATTCCTTGACTGTGGTGCTGGGGTAAACCTAATTGACTTCCTTTTTCTTCAAAATTTGGGTCTAAGTACTTGCACTTTAGAGAAAGAGATTCTTCCCCTTTTTCTCAAAGCAGTCTTACTCACATTGCTCATGGTATTCACTTAAGGGTGGGTGATTCACAGGTTGAGATTATGTCTTGTTTTGTCATGAAGGATTTGCCAGCTCCTATAGTTTTGGGGTTACCATGGTTGACTAAACATAACCCATCGTGACTATGATTGTCCAGTTAATCTCATTCCTGGGGCTAAGTTGCCAAAGTCTCGGCTTTACAACCTCTCTCAACCCAAAAGAGAGGTCATGCGAAAATATATCGCCGAGAGTTTGGCAAAAGGTCATATTAGGCCATCTAAGTCTCGGGTGGCAGTAGGTTTGTTCTATGTAAAAAAAAAAAGGATGGATCGCTGGGACCGTGTTTGGATTCCCGGGAATTGAACCGTATTACGGTCCGGGATCCATATCCCCTGCCTTTGATCTCTGACCTTTTTGATCAGATTGTTGGAGCCAAGGTGTTCTCCAAGTTGGATTTGAGAGGGGCCTACAATCTGATCAGAATCAAGGAGGGGGATGAGTGGAAAACGACCTTCAATACGCACGAGGGTCATTTTGAGAACCTGGTTATGCCTTTTGTGTTGACGAACGCGCCAGCAGTATTTCAGCGATTCGTCAATGACATTTTTCATCATTTGGTGGGGAGGTTCGTAGTAGTTTACTTGGATGACATTTTAATTTACTCTCCTGACCTGAAGACCCATCAGGATCATGTGAGACAGGTTTTGACGATCCTTCGGGAGAATAAATTATATGCCAAATTGGAGAAATGTTTGTTTGCGGTGCAAGAGCTTTCGTTCTTGGGATATCTGCTTTCTGATTCTGGTTTTCGTATGGACCCCGAAAAGGTCCGGGCGGTTCTGGAATGGGACCGACCAGAGAATCAGAAAGCTTTGATGCGGTTCTTGGGGTTTACAAATTATTATAGAAAATGTATTTCGAACTATTCTACCATAGTAAAACATCTCACGGATATGACTAAGAAGGGCGCCGACGTCTCTGTCTGGTCGGATGAGGCATTGCAGGCCTTTTCGGCTATTAAGGAGCGTTTTGCGTCTGCTCCCATTCTGGTGCAGCCGGATGTGTCTCAGCCATTCGTAGTGGAGGTTGATGCATCAGAAGTGGGGGTTGGAGCGGTGCTGTCACAGGGGTCATCCCCTGGCAAATGGGTCCCGTGTGCTTTTTTTCTCCAAGAAGCTCTCGGTCGCCGAGAGGAATTATGATGTTAGAGATAGAGAGTTGTTGGCTATCAAGTTGGCCTGTGAGGAATGGCGTCACTGGTTGGAGGGGGCGTCTCACCCCGTTACGGTATATACAGACCATAAGAATTTGCCTTACCTGCAATCTGCCAAGCGTCTGAACCCTAGACAGGCCAGATATTCACAGTTTTTTTACCAGGTTCAATTTTGTGGTTACCTTTCGCCCAGGGGTTAAGAACGTCAAGGCAGATGCCTTGTCTCACAGTTTTCCTGGGGGAGGTGATTCAGAGGATCCTGCGCCGATTTTAGCGGATGGGGTGGTGGTCTCCGCTCTGTACCCTGAATTGGAGATGGAGGTGTTGGGAGCCCAGGAGGGGGCTCCTGGTTCTTGTCCCCCAGGGAGGTTGTTTGTTCCTGAGGGACTGCGATACAAGGTGTTCAAGGAACATCACAATACTGTCCTTGCTGGACATCCTGGTGGTAAATCCACCTGTGATCTGGTGTCCCGGAGGTTCTGGTGGCCAGGGTTACATAAGAGCATTGAGGATTACGTGACAGCTTGTGAAACCTGTGCTCGGTCAAAGGTTGCTCATACTCGACCGGCTGGTTCACTTCTTCCATTGTCTATTCCGTCTCGTCCTTGGACGCACTTGCCTATGGACTTTATTACGGATCTGCCGAGTTCCTCCGGGAGAACAGTGATTTTGGTGGTAGTTGACCGTTTCAGTAAAATGGCTCACTTTATATCATTAACTAGTCTGCCTAACGCCAAGACTCTTGCGCAGATTTTTGTGGATAATATTGTGAAATTGCATGGTATTCCTTCGGATGTGGTCTCTGATAGGGGCACGCAGTTTGTCTCCAGGTTTTGGAGGGCGTTCTGCTCTCGGCTTGGCATTCAACTTTCATTCTCTTCGGCTTTTCATCCGCAGTCGAATGGTCAGACAGAGCGTACTAATCAAAACCTGGAGACCTACTTGAGGTGCTTTGTGGCTGAGAATCAGCAGGACTGGTCCTCATTCTTGTCCCTAGCAGAGTTTGCGTTGAATAACCGTAGGCAGGAGTCCACGGGTAAGTCGCCATTTTTTGGTGCATACGGTTTTCATCCTCAGTTTGGTACCTTTTCTGGGACTGGTTCCTCTGGGATGCCAGAGGAGGAGAGATTTTCTTCTGCCTTATCCTCCATCTGGCGGAGGATCCAAGGGAATTTGGAGAAGATGGGTGAGAGGTATAAACGAATGGCTGACAAGAGACGTGTGACTGGTCCGGACCTGTGTGTGGGTGATCTGGTGTGGTTGTTCACTAAAAATATCAAATTGAGAGTGCCATCTTGGAAACTGGGTCCAAGATTTATTGGTCCGTACAAAATATCTGCGGTGATCAATCCTGTAGCGTTTCGGCTGGATCTTCCACAGACATGGAGGATCCATGATGTGTTCCACAGGTCTTTACTGAAAAAATAAGTGAAACCGCTGGAACCATCGCCATTGCCTCCTCCTCCAGTTCTGGTCGATGGAAACTTGGAGTTCGAGATCTCCAGGATTCTCGACTCTAGAATTCTTCGGGGTTCCCTTCAGTACCTGGTACACTGGAGGGAATACGGCCCTGAGGAGAGGATGTGGGTTCCGGCGCTGGATGTCAACGCCAGCCGACTGGTGAGGGCTTTTCATAGATCCCATCCAGATAAGGTTGGTCCGGGGTGTCCGGAGGTCACCCGTAGAAGGGGGGGGGGGTACTGTCATGTCCTGCTCTGACTATGTACGGAGGTCAGCCAGAATAGCAGCACGTGTTTAGTGTTCTGTTTTGGAGCCGTGCTGGATCCGCCTCCCATCAGGTGCACTGGGTGGGGTCATTAGTTTAAATAGCACTCTATCCCAGTGCTCTGAGCGGGTTATAGAAATCACTCTGGCCTTGGAAGCAAGGAGGGAAGGTTGTCTGTTCCAGCTCAGAAAAGATAAGTGTTGTTTCAGTTTTTGTTGTTTGCTATCTTGGTTGTGTTGGTGTCATCTCTCCCATCCAGGTTCTGTGCGAGCAGGCTGCTCCTATTCCCCTTTTCACCATCTCAGGGAATCTAGGGTATTTTAGCCAAGGCACGAGGACACTTCATTCCTACCATCAAGGTTTGAATGTGGGCTGAGCAGAGCAGGGAGAGAAGTCAGGGATTTGCTAGGAGGTGACCCTTCCCCTGCTTCTCGCCTAGAGCCTGGTTTGCTGGTTTATCTGTATGTCTGAGATCCCGTCCGGCGTGACACCACTAATGGAGGCATTATTCTTACTGGGGGCCACTAATGGGGGCATTATTCTTCCTGGGGGCACAAATTGGGGGCATTATTCTTACGGGGGGCACTAATGGGGGCATTATTATTTCTGGGGGGCACCAATGGGGGCATTATTCTTTCTGGGGGGCACTAATGGGGGCATTATTCTTACTGAGGGACACTAATAGGGGCATTATTTTTACTGAGGGACACTAATGGGGGCATTATTCTTACTGGGGGCACTAATGTGGGCATTATTTTTACTGGGGGGCACGAATAGGGCAATTACTTTTACTGGGGGCACTAATGGGGCCATTAATTCTGGGGGCACTAATGGGGGCATTAATATTACTGGGGGCACTAATGGAGACAGTATTAATTCTTGGGGGTGCTAATGGTAGCATTACCATTACTGGGGGCACTAATGGGTGCATTATTAATGCTGGGGGCACTAATGGGTGCATTATTAATGCTGGGGGCACTAATGGGGACATTATTCATTTTGGGGGGCACGAATGGGGACATTATTAATTCTGGGGGGCACTAATGGGGGCATTACTATTACTGGGGGCATTATTAATGCTGGGGGGCACTAATGGCGGCATCAATATTACTGGGAGGCATTAATATTATTGGGAGCCACAGTATGACAGCGACTTAACACCCTGTGTTAAGCCATGCCCCCTCAACCACACCACCTTTGGGGTGTAAGTTATCTTGGCGGGTATTTTTTGTTGGGAAAGGTGGCAACTCTACCCACATCCCATCTACCACATTCCCAAGAACGCAACTCTCAGTGGCGTACACACAATCCACGGGGCCCCGGTGCGAAACTGATCCATGCCCCCCCCCCCCCCAAACCCTCTGCCACGCGTGTATGCGCGCGCGCGTGTGTGTGTATGTGTGTGTGTGTATATATATATATATATATATATATATATACACTGTATATTACTATATACAAGAGGATGATATTCGGTATAACCCACGGTATTCCCACGTAAAACCAGCTCTGCTACATTATGTAGCAGTGCTGGTTTTGTCATGCATTTCTTTTGCCTTCATATAGTAAAATACTTTATTGGCCTATCAATGGCTTTATAACTAACTCTGCTATATTTCTGTAGCCTACAACCTCTGACTGCCCAGTTGAAACTACTACACCCAACATGTTCTGGCAGTAATAGTAAATGGATATTGGTGCAATTCTGAGCTACTAGTCTATATAATAAATATGTAGGCTACATATGTATTATATAGACTAGTAGCTCAGAATTGCACCAATACCTCACATATATAGTATATACAGCAGTGTACTGATATCTGTACACACAGCATCTATTATACCTTGTACCTCACATATCAGTGCACTGCGGTATATACTATATATCTGTACATATTGCATGTATAATACTGTGTAATATATGCAGTGTGTGTGTGTACAAACACACACACACACACACACAGCAGTGTATTGATGTGAGACATAGAAGGTATAATACTGTAGCTGCAGTGTTTACAGATATATGTGGTCAGTTATACATTATGGTCACTGTGTGTGTGAGGTATATGAGGTAGTGGTCACTGTAACCTTAGGCTACTTTCACACCTGCGTTCAGGTGTCCGCTCGTGAGCTCCGTTTGAAGGGGCTCACAAGCGGCCCTGAACGCAGCCGTCTGGCCCTAATGCATTCTCAGTGGAGGCGGATCCACTGAGAATGCATCCGCCTGCCAGCGCTCAGCCTCCCCTCCGTTCAGTGAGCGGACACCTGAACGCTGCAAGCAGCGTCGGGTGTCCCTGCCGTGCGGAGGCGAGCGGATCCGTTCCGACTTACAATGTAAGTCAATGGGGACGGATCCGCTTGAAGATGACACAATATGGCTCAATCTTCAAGCGGATCCATCCCCCATTGACTTTCAATGTAAAGTCTGAACGGATCCGCTCAGGCTGCTTTCACACTTAGAAAAATTTTCTAAGTTATAATGCAGACGGATCCGTTCTGAACGGATGCAAACGTCTGCATTATAGGAGCGGATCCGTTCAGAACGGATCCGATCGAACGCAGGTGTGAAAGTAGCCTAACTGTCTGAAGTATTATATATGAGTGAGCAATGAGTAAAAACAGGGCATGGAGGGGGGGTAAATGATGAAAAGTGGAGGACCTCCTCTTACCACTCCAGTCCAGTCTGTATGAATTAACGCAGAGCTGATTGTGAACTTCTAATACTTGCTGTTAGGGGTTGAAGGACCTGGGATGATGTCATCACAGGTCCTGGCAGATATACCTTTGAAACCTAGGAACTACACCATTTTTGGTGCAGTTCCTTTGCTAGATTCTGCAGGACCTGTGATGTTGAATTACTTGAATATGATGTCATCACAGGTCCTGGCAGATGCACTGTTCTAACCTGGGAACTACACTTTACACTGTGCAGTTCCCTTACAGGACCTCTGATGACATCATCAAAGGTCCTTTAGCTTTAGAAAGATAAATAGGAGCAATTAGGGGGCGGGGCCTCTCCTCCACTTCGGGGCCCCGTCTGCCTATATGGTAGGTAGCCACTGCTCAGGGGGAGGAGACTCAAGGGAGGGTAGGGCTGGTAGCAAGGAAACAACACTGGGGGGGCGGGCCCCGGGCCGGCCACCCGGGTTATACAGGCACAGCACTACTGCAGGGCGGGTCCACAGGCGGCCGGGGAGGAGACTTAGGGGGAGGAGACTCAAGGGAGGGTAGGGCTGGCAGCAGGGAAACTCAACACTGGGGGGCGGGCCCCGGCCGGCCGCCCGGGTTATACAGGCACAGTACTACTGCAGGGCGGGTCCACAGGCGGCCGGGCCCCCTGGAGTGCCGGGCCCGGTCGCAAGTGCGACCCCTGCGACCCCTGTATGTACGCCACTGGCAACTCTAGAACTTACAATGAGGCTGGCTGTGTCTGGCTTTTCTCATAGTCTGACAAAGCCGACGGGCGCAGCACTGAGAGAAGCCTGCTGACTGCTTTTCCACCAATCAGCGCTGACAGGGGAACACCCAGTTATTTTTGTCTAGGGGGGTCCAAAAAGAAAAAAAGCAGCGTGGGGGGGGGGGGCGCATACTACGCTGCGCAAAATGTTTGGCCCCGCCCATTGTTATAAGTCCCTCCTAGATATAATAGACCACTCTCAACAAACACTGTACAGCTGAAATTATATTATTAAGGATGAAGGTAAGCGTCTCACCCTCATCCTCCATAGAAGCACTGTACTCAATACTCAGGGTCCCGACATAAAGCTCCTGTACTCACACTGCCCCCCACGTAGCTCCGTGGCAGGAGCTGTTGCAGTTTCACTTCCTCCCTCCTAGTCCTGAAGGCGCCAAAAGAGGAGTGGAGGAGGAGCTGCGCGATATAAAAGGTGTGTAGGTCCGGTGGAGGAGCCCGACTCTACACATCATACAGAGAGCGGAGGGCCTGTCCTGGCTGGACTGCCTGCTTCACATTATACAGGTGAAACTCGAAAAATTTGAATATCATGCAAAGTTCATTTATTTCAGTAATGCAACTTAAAAGGTGAAACTAACATATGAGAGAGACTCATTACATGGAAAGCGAGATATTTCAAGCCTTTATTTGTTATAATTTGGATGATTATGTCTTACAGCTTATGAAACCCCAAAGTCACAATTTTGAGGTCCCCTTTGCTCAGGGGGTATGGATTAATTAGCTGACTAGAGTGTGACACTTTGAGCCTAGAATATTGAACCTTTTCACAAAATTCAAATTTTAAGTTGCATTACTGAAATAAATGGACTTTTGCACAATATTCACATTTTTCAAGATTCACCTGTACAATAGACAACAGCAGACTACAGCAAGGTAACTCCTCCGCCCCTCCTCCCTCCCCAGATCCTGCTCAAGGCCTGTGGTTCCCCCCACTATCCGCCACCCGTCCATGGCCTGCTGCCCCCCATGGCCATCCTCACCCAGCTCTGAATCCTGCTTTTGCAAATGGCAGGGGGAGGAGCCCCGGAGCATCTCCTCTCCTACATAGTGCCCCCATACCTCTTAAGTCCAGTGATGTCACCTTTGATGTAGATGTTCTCTTTCCTCATCTTCTCCAGACCGCCATAATGATTTTTCTGCCATTTCCAGTCTCTGCAGAGATTGACAAACAGACATTAGTTTTCCACTTTTACATCTTCTGAACACCCTTTCCTACCACCCCCAATACTGTGCTACCCAATACTATACTGTAGACACTGTCCCCTAAAAAATACTAGTACCACACAGATAGTGCCCCCTTCAACAATTATTGGCACACAGTGCTCTAAAAAAAAATAACTGCGCCCAGTAAATAGTATGCCGGACACTAATAGTATAAACATAATGTCCCCAAAATTATTGTGCCAAGGGTACTTTCACACTAGCGGCAAGGAATTCCGGCAGGCTGTTCCGGCGGGTGAACAGCCTGTCGGATCCCTGCTACCTCTAGTACACGCGTGCCCCCGGACTACCGGGTCGGAGTTCCGACAGCAGCACAGCAAACATACCAAGAGGCAGCCGGAATAATACGGAAACGGAAGGCATACTGAGTACCTTCCGTTTTTTTTTGCGAACCCATTGAAAAGAATTGTTCCGTATATGGAAGAAAAAAAACTGAATGACTACGGAAAAAAAACGTTTGTGTGCAAGAGGCCTTTTTAGGAGATTTGATTGTGGATTTCAAGGAAGTCAATGGGTAAGTAGAGAAACCTCAACCAAATACTCTTCTTATATTCTTGTAAAAACTCTAAAGCCTCCACCAAATTAGAAATCTGCCACCAAAACAACCTGTTTTCAGCTAGTAATCTGCTACTAATTTCTTTGCTGATGATTTTGCAGTGTAAACTTAGTTTTAGCTGCAGGAACGCCACTGGAAATGCAGTATTACATGGCTCCCATTTGAATATGACCAGTGGCATGCCCAGGGGGGCAATCCGCCCCGGGTGCCAGCTCTCACGGGTGTGCAAGGCCCAGAAGCAATGAGCGCTTCCATCAATACAGATGGAAGCGCTCATTACTGGAGCGCTGACACCCACATACTGCAGCGGGCACGGGAGCACATAGTACCCTGCCTGCCCCGCCGCCGATCACCGCCATAGGCTTCAGACCTAGTAGGCCTGAGGCCTTTGCGGTAGTGAAATCCCGGCGCAGGCGTGTGCGATTCGTGCGCGCCTGTGACGGGACACAGCAGCACAGTGAAGTGTGTGTGCCTTCCTCTGCGAGCAAGCGCCTGGGCATAGGTGAGTATTTTGCTTTTCGTTTTGTTTTATTTATTTTATGTGCCAACTTTGGGGGACACAGGAGGACATGTGGGGGGAAAATATTATGGTGGGATACTGTGTGGGGGCAAATTATTATGGGAGGGATTACTATGTGGGGGGCAAATTACTATATGGGGCAATGTTGGGGAAACTACTGTGTGGGGCAAATTACTATATGGGGGTAGTGGGGGGCAGTGTGGGGGAAATTACTGTGTGGGCCTGGGGGCTGTGTGGGGAAAATTACTATATGGGGCAGTGTGGGGAAAATTACTATATGGGGCAGTGTGGGGAAAATTACTATATGGGGCAGTGTGGGGAAAATTACTATATGGGGCAGTGTGGGGAAAATTACTATATGGGGCTGTGTGGGGAAAATTACTATATGGGGCAGTGTGGGGAAAATTACTATATGGGGCAGTGTGGGGAAAATTACTATATGGGGCAGTGTGGGGAAAATTACTATATGGGGCAGTGTGGGGAAAATTACTATATGGGGCAGTGTGGGGGAAATTACTATATGGAGCAGTGTCGGGGAAAATTACTATATGGGGCAGTGTGGGGAAAATTACTATATGGGGCTGTGTGGGGAAAATTACTATATGGGGGCAGTGTGAGGAAAATTACTATATGGGGCTGTGTGGGGAAAATTACTATATGGGGCAGTGTGGGGGAAATTACTATATGGAGCAGTGTCGGGGAAAATTACTATATGGGGGCAGTGTGAGGAAAATTACTATATGGGGCTGTGTGGGGAAAATTACTATATGGAGCAGTGTCGGGGAAAATTACTATATGGGGGCAGTGTGAGGAAAATTACTATATGGGGCTGTGTGGGGAAAATTACTATATGGGGCTGTGTGGGGAAAATTACTATATGGAGCAGTGTCGGGGAAAATTACTATATGGGGGCAGTGTGGGGGAAATTACTGTGGGGGGCCTTGCTATTGGGGAGGCACTGTAGGGGCAATTCTATTATTTCTGGGGACACTATACAGGGATTATTGCCTGGAGCACAATATAGGGTGTTATTACTGGGGGCACTCTAGGGGACATTATAGCTGCTGTGGACACTATAGGGACATTTGGGGTAATATATCAAACTGGTGTAAAGTAGAACTGGCTTAGTTGCCCATAGCAACCAATCAGATCTCACCTTTCATTTTTTTAATGGTTCTTTTGGAAATCCAGTTCTACTTTACACCAGTTTGATAAATGACCCCAATTATGTCTACAGGGGTCACTATTTTTTCAGCAGTATAATACCTAAGGCATTGGGGGGCACAACAGGCACAGTATTGGGGGTGGCAGCAGGATGACACTAGGATAGGTAGGTTGATGGAAAAACTGAGAAATCTAACGTGTCTGTGTTACAAACTCTGTAGAGACCAGATGCGGCTGAAATAATTTGTCATGGCGGTCTAACGGAGGAGAAGAGGAAAGAGAAGGTCTACATGACAGGAGATGTCCCTGGATGTAAGAGGTTTGTGGTCAAGTATTGGGTGGGGTGGGGGGGGGGGGGGGTGCCAGAGAAAGGACCAGCCCCAGGTGCCAAACACCCTAGGCACGTCACTGAATATGACTACTTGATACATGTTTGTGAGTCCTCATTGTTTTTAGTGCCACTGTCATACATCTGTGGTCCTTCAAACATTCTTCTTGCTAGGGTTATAATGTTTAGCCTTAAATTGATTTACCAGATGTTTCCTGTTTTAATTGCACTAAGGCCTCTTTCACACTTGCGTTGTCCGGATCCGGCGTGTACTCCACTTGCCGGAATTACACGCCGGATCCGGAAAAACGCAAGTGTACTGAAAGCATTTGAAGACGTATCCGTCTTCAAAATGCGTTCAGTGTTACTATGGCAGCCAGGACGCTATTAAAGTCCTGGTTGCCATAGTAGGAGCGGGGAGCGGGGGAGCGGTATACTTACAGTCCGTGCGGCTCCCGTGGCGCTCCAGAGTGACGTCAGAGCGCCCCATGTGCATGGATGACGTGCCATGCGATCACGTGATCCATGCGCTTGGGGCGCCCTGACGTCACTCTGGAGCGCCCCGGGAGCCGCACGGATGGTAAGTATGCTGCTCCCCCGCTCCCCGCTACACTTTACCATGGCTGCCAGGACTTTAGCGTCCCGACAGCCATGGTAACCATTGAGAAAAAGCTAAACGTCAGATCCGGCAATGCGCCGAAACGACGTTTAGCTTAAGGCCGGATCCGGATCAATGCCTTTCAATGGGCATTAATTCCGGATCCGGCCTTGCGGCAAGTGTTCAGGATTTTTGGCCGGAGCAAAAAGCGCAGCATGCTGCGGTATTTTCTCCGGCCAAAAAACGTTCCGTTACGGAACTGAAGACATCCTGATGCATCCTGAACGGATTTCTCTCCATTCAGAATGCATTAGGATAAAACTGATCAGGATTCTTCCGGCATAGAGCCCGACGACAGAACTCTATGCCGGAAGAAAAGAACGCAAGTGTGAAAGAGCCCTAAAAAATGCATGATGAGGAATGCACTAAAAGGCATCCATGCTGACAATACTTTTATACAGAAACATTCTGTAAGGTTTTCCAGTCCCATATCTCCATAATTAATATAAGGTAAGTCTGTCCTTTTTTTTATGTGTGTTCTGAAGTCTAAAGGTCCATGTTAATGATGCCCTTATGATGTGAGTTTTATAAACATATATACGGGAAGATATATAAAGACCAGTGTGTATACACCGGTCCTAATTTTTCCTGCGGTGGAGTGAGATGTGCCATGAGAGGCGCATGCTTCCTGAGGATAGGTCATCAGTATAAAAATCTCGGAAAACCACCTTTACGTATTGCTTTATGTATACAGCATCTATCAATACAGGTCTTCAAGGTTATAGACTATGGGGGGTGTTTACTATGCCATTTCTGCCACATAAGGGCTCATGCACACGAATGTATTTTCTTTCTGTGTCCGTTCCGTTTTTTCTTTGGACCGTATGCGGAACAATTAAATTCAATGGGACCGCAGAAAAAAAACGGAAGTTACTCCGTGTGCATTCCGTTTACGTATGTCCGTATTTCCATCCTGCATTACGGACAAGGATAGTACTATTCTATAAAGGGCCAGCTGTTCTGTTCTGCAAAATACGGAATCTGTCAACCGTAATTTTTGCGGATCCGTTTTTTTGCGGACCGCAAAATACATACGTTCGCGTGCATGAGCCCTAAGTCAGAGACTTTGTTGCACGTCTTATTTCAGCAAAATCTGCAACTTTTTCCCCATCTTGACACTTTTCTGAAGTGCCGAAATGGTGTGGCAAGGGTGGGGACAGCATGGCAGGGCCAGCACATTTATCTTTATTCACGTCAGTTTTCTGGTGGTGTGAATAAAGACAGAAATCTACAGTAGCTAGGAGGCTCCCGTAGATTATAGTCTGTTGCACGGCAAGAAGGAGGATGCGCCAAATCTATGAGAGGCATGCACCTCTGCATAAATTTGGTGCATCCTCCATCCGCGCAGGGGGGGTTTCAAGACCGGCAAACAAGATGCCGGTCTTGATGAATGTCCCCCTATATATTTAGACTGCAAGGAGGAATTTCTTAGCATAGAAGAAACTAAATAACAGTGTATCTCAAGTCTGACATCCTATTCAGATCTATTGTCAAACTAGGAAGAGCAGTCAGAAGATTCAGACCTGCAGTTGTGGGTACCTTATTCACACCACCATAGTGACAGACAAAGTTGTGGCTGTATTGAGGCCCTTCTTCAGGCAAGATGCGTAGTCTGCCTCCTCCAAACACACTACACACCTCACCTGAAGAAGGGTGTCAATACATCTAAAACCTTGCCATAAAGATGTCTGAAGATCTCATTCATGGGTGTCAGGGAGCTCAGAAACCCACCAATAGCTGAAATGAAGTTGCTGTGGTGCACTGCTCCATATGGCAGACGGACCAGAGACTGTAATACCAGTCAGGACATTATCAATCAACAGAGGCGTAACTATAGGGGAAGCAGGGGAAGCGGCTGCTTTGGGGCCCTGACCCAGAAGGGGGCCCATTGAGAAGGAGGAGGACTAAAATATTTGGTCAGGGCCCCCTCAATAGTATTACACAATGAAATGATATACAGTGACAGTATAGACAGTAAAGGAAAGGGATGGAACAGCTGCCGGGCCGGGTCTGAGAGAGCGATCTTTACTAGCCACAGGAATGGGGGCAGCATGAAAGGAAGGGGTTGCGAAAAAATTACTGGGGGAGGGTAGGCCCATTCAAAAATTTGCTGTGGGGCCCAGTCATTTCTAGCTACGCCACTGTCAATCAATGTAGGTACTTGGAGTTTAGCTGTATTGTGCTATGCACTGCTGATAACCCTGACCCGATGTCTGATAGCACCAGCACCACAAGACCTTTTCTGCTGAAGATGGCTGCAGGACTGTGTCTGCTAATCTGCCGAGTACTCCCCATACTTACATGTGGTGACTAGTCACCATGGCACTGCTCTATGTACATAGTATGATTGCTGTCCTCAGGAATGTTCTGACTCACAAGACTTTCATGAAAGCCATGGTCTGGGCTAACAGGTTCTATATTTATACATCTGGTTTGTTTTCATGGAGCAATTCCTTTATGTCCTGTCCTTACTGAACTAAGCAATGTCTGTGCAGAAATTTAGTAGAGGAGTTCCCTGTTGAAAGCAGGCTAAGGGCTACTTTCACACTTGCGGCAGGATGGATCCGACAGGCTGTTCACCCTGTCGGATCCATCCTTCCACTATTTCGCAGGACCGCCGCTCCGTCCCCATTGACTATTATGGGGACGGGGGCGGAGCTCCGGCACAGCACGGCAGTGAATGGCGAAAGGCCGCCAGACTAAAAGTACTGCATGTCCGACTTTTTATTTATTTTTTAAATTCTTTATTTAAATATATACGGATAACAAACCGTGCATCAGCAAAGTAAATAAAATAATCAAGTACTTCAAAGATAAAGCACTACAACGAGATATCTTCATTTTACAGTCATCTTAACAAAGCCTGCTGGCAACTGTAGTATGGTGTGCAGAACCCCGTTGAAGCAGGATCTGACTTTTTTGTCCGGCGGCCTCTAAACGCGAACTGCCGTACTGCGCCGGAGCTCCGCCCAGTCCCCATTATAGTCAATAGGGACAGAGCGCCGGTCCGGCAGCACGGCGAAATAGCAGAAGGACGGATCCGACAGGGTGAACAGCCTGTCGGATCCGTCCTGCCGCAAGAGTGAAAGTACCCTTAGGCTAACACGCATCATGTTTTTGTTGGATCCGTCATGGATCAGCAAAAACGCTTCCGTCATGATAATACAATGGTTGCATCCGTTATGAACAGATCCGGTTGTAATTATCTCTACAATAGCCAAGACTGATCCTGACTCTAAAACCAATGTAAGTCAATAGGGGACGGATCCGTTTTCACTGTCACCATTGACTTACATTGTGAGTCATGACGGATCTATCTTTCTCCGCATCCCAGGACACACTCAGAAACGCTGCTTGCAGCGCTTTTATGTGCGTCATGGCAACGCAATGAAATGGAATACATTCCGTTCCCTTCAGTTCTGTCCCCATTTACAATGAATGGGGACAAAACAGAAGCGTTTCCCTCCGCTATTGAGATACTATGACGGATCTTAATAGCAGAAAGGGAAAGTAGCTTGAAATGCGTTGTGTGGGATCCTAAATAAAACCTCATTTAATTATGTAAACCTTGTGCCTGTCACTTTGTTCTCAATGCTCCCTATTCAGTGGAGAAGGAGCATTGTGCTCCGAAACGCGTTTGGTAGAAAAAGAATAAACAGTGACTATGAGAGCGACTACAATTGATGACAATCCTCTAGGTTGTTGAGACGTACTGTCTACTTCCATTCAGTCGAGTACAATAGGAGTGATCCATGTTTATTACCCGTGAACCAGCCCTCTGCAAGCGACTAACGAAATAGCTCCCGATCCCTTGGGACGCCGAAGAGCGGAGCCGGCAAAGCACAGCCATTGCTATAATACAACTCTATGGTGGACACCGACGCCATCTCTAATCAGGACAAAGAGTTTGTTACAAATGATTAACCAGTATCCAATCAAACTATTTATGAACAGTCACCATAATGATACAAAGTATCCAAATGCTGCAATAAGAAAAGGTATTATTTTCAACACAGCATATGTATATGTATACCAGCGCAACTGAATAATATATATATACACTCAATCGGAAATTCATATATTACTACCTTATGCCAGCTGGCCATACAGACATTTTTATAAACTAATGTCACACAAGATGTACTTACCTATTTTTATGTTGATTAATCGTGGACATTTCATTTTCTGCAATTTTTCCAGTGACGTTTTCTCAGAGACTATTTATTATGTGGTATTATTATTGTGAATCATGCAAATTATGAATTGTTAATTATGCTCCAGTTTACGTGGTAATCATGTGGTTGAATTAGGCTACTTTCACACTGGCGTTTTGGCTTTCTGTTTGTGAGATCCGTTCAGGGCTCTCACAAGCGGTCCAGAACGGATCAGTTTTGCCCTAATGCATTCTGAATTGAAAAGGATCCGCTCAGAATGCATCAGTTTGCCTCCGTTCCATCTCCATAAGGCCCCATGCACACGGCCGTGGAACCGCGGCCTGGATCCCTCCTGAGAGCAGGAGCGCACGGCGTCACTGGTTGCTATGACGCCGTGCGCTCCCTGCTGCCGCCGCAATTACAGTAATACACTGGTATGATCTATACCAGTGTATTACTGTACTGTGCCGGCAGCAGGAAGCGCACGGCGTCATAGCAACCAGTGACGCCGTGCGCTCCTGCTCTCAGGAGGGATCCAGGCCGCGGTTCCACGGCCCGCACACGGCCGTGTGCATGGGGCCTAACGCTCTGGAGGCGGACACCAAAACACTGCTTGCAGCGTTTTGGTGTCCATCTGACGAAACTGAGCCAAACGGATCCGTCCTGACACACAATGTAAGTCAATGGTAAGGGATCCGTTTTTACTGACACAATCTGGCACAATAGAAAACGGATCCGTCTTGGCTATGTTAAAGATAATACAAACGGATCCATTCTGAACAGATGCAGACGGTTGTATTAGGCTACTTTCACACTTGCGGCAGAGCGATCAGGCAAGCAGTTCCGTTGCCTGAACTGCCTGCCGTATCCGGCAATCAGTCTGAAAAATGCCTGATCAGTCAGAAAAATGCATTGAACTGCCAGATCCGTCTTTCCGGTGCCATCCGGCAAAACGGATCCAGCATTTATTTTTTTTACCTTTTTTTTCGGTCTGCGCAAGGACGGATCCGGCATTCCGGTATTTTGAATGCCGGATCCTGCACTAATACATTCCTATGGAAAAGAATGTCGGATCCGGCGTGCAGGCAAGTCTTCAGCTTTTTGGCCGGAGATAAAACTGTAGCATGCTGCGGTTTTATCTTTTGCCTGATCATTCATAACTGAAGACATCCTGATGCATCCTGAACGGATTGCTCTCCATTCAGAATACATGGGGATGAAACTGATCAGTTATTTTCCAGTATTGAGCCCCTAGGACGGAACACACAGAATAACGCTAGTGTGAAAGTACCCTTATCTGAACTGATCTGTCTGTGCAGATCAATGACAGATCCGCACCAAACGCGAGTGTGAAAGTAGCCTTATTCATATATTTTTGCATAATTCTATGCAACAGCAGCTAGTTGTGTGCCCTCCACACGTGTAATTACGGACAGTGCGTGTGTCGTGGAGAGTGCGCCACACTGTAGATTTGGGTGGGTTGAGCCACTGAAATCCTATCCGTATCAAAATCTGCAATTTCTAACAGCATTTTTTTAAGCGGTTTTGCCGCAGATCTCGCCCTTCATGGGAAAAGAGTGAAATCCGCAGCTGAAACCAAAAATATAACTGACATGCCACAGATCTGGAAATGTACACAAACAGGTCAATTTATGCAGAGAAAAAAATCTGCAAAGTGTGCATGAGATTTGTGTAAACACATACACGGTGCTATGCTAGTGCTGTAATACGCTTCGGTTATTCCGCATGCGTTATTCCGGGCGGAAAAGCGGACTGTATTCCGCAAAGTGTGCAGGTGAGCAAAGCCTATTCAGAAGGAAAACCATTTGCAACATGGAGATAAAACAGGACTCATTCCTGTGCATATGGGCTGTTGTACTGGGGCCCGCACTGTCAGCTGTGCAGACACTTCTAGGACACGACACTGGTCACACACGCTGAGCCCATAACACACGCGTCACCAGGATCCCGCCACGTGATTGGCTCGCCGCGCTGACAGATACCGCGATGTCACCGCCCCCTCCTGCATCTCCTCACTGATTGGTTGTCCCCCGTCTGGGCGCTGCTGTTGCGCTCGGGTCCCGGAAGTATCCTGATGCTCCTCGCCCGGTGCACGGCTGTAGGTAAGGAGCGGCTGTCGTCATGTCCGCCTGCGGCTCCCTTGCTGCACTGGCAGCTGTGGGGGTCCTGGCTGCAGGTCTACTGTACAGCCTACAGGAAGCAGGTACTGTCGGGGGCGTGTGCTAGTGAAGTCTAAGCGCCACAGCAATGACAGCATGGGGGTCCGTGATGAGACAGGCTGCAGAGGAGGTCTCAGTGCTTTGCTGTTTGTATTCACACGTTGCGGTCAGATAGTGTTTTTCATGCGATTACCTTGGAATTGCGACTAATTAGTTGGTTTATAATTCATGCAAAAAAATAATAATAGAAAAAGTGCGATTAGACCGTGACCTGCACCCTACAGATTGTTGTCATTGGGTTCAAACCACAGATGTATCCATAGGATTCTATAGACCACACGTCCCAATACGTGTCCTGTGACAAGGTTATTTGAACCGTGGTTTAAAAAAAAAAAAAAAAACAGTAACCAGTTTTTGTCCGTAAAAATGCTGTATTATCACAAGTAAAAGTGCACATAAGTGGTCCAGAGCCATACATAACCGGACCGACTAGGCTGCGCTCACATCTCCATTAGAGGGGATCCAAAAGCCTGATCCGGAATAAAGGCTGGCTTTTGGCGGGACGAAAACCACAGCAGTATTTATCCTTCCAAAACCCGGGATTTATGCCGTCAAGTGGCCGGATCCCATTATAGTCAATACGGATAACAGTGGTGATCTGTTGTATTCAGCAATGATGGTTCGTCTAAAATGATCACATTTATTAAATGGGTTGGACAGGATTAGAAAAATATGGCTGCGTTCTTCCAAAAACAGCACCCCACCTGGGGAAGAAAGCAGCAACGCCTTTAACCTCCGCGGTGGAAAAAAAATAAAAAATCCCAAATGTGCAGCGTCTGAAGTGCTTTTATTGTGCAAAAGTAAAACTTAAAAAATCTCTATAATATTGGTGTCACCGTAATCATCCAGATCTGCGGAATAAGATTAACAGGTCATGTATATCGCACCGTGAATGCCCTAAAAATGAAACCCAAAAAACAAAACCCCCAAAATTGTGGAGTTGATGGGTTTTATTTTATTCCCTACCGGAAATGATTATTCGTCTTTTTTCCCCCCGATATACAGTAGTAATGAATTCAAAATTGTACCATTTAAGTGTATAACTCGTCCCGCAAAAGAAAAAAAAAAAACATCATACAGTAATGTTGAGGAAAAAAATGTTATATCTGTCAGGCGTTATTCACATGTCAGTGTTTGGCCAGAGATTTCCAGCAGCTGATTGTGAGCCAGGCCCAGGAGGCAGGGATGTACTGGGTGAAATCCACGATAAAATCCAAATATTAACATGCAGGATTTTGGCCACTCCGCAGCAGATAAAGTCCTGTTACCTGATAACCCATATTCTAGTGTTGGTGACCAACATCAACCGTTCGTTACTCCTTTTACAGGTTTCAGCGTGTCTTCACTATACTAAGTTAGGGTCCATTCACACATCCGCAATTCCATTCCGCATTTTGTGGAACGGAATCTGATCGGAATTGCGGACCCGCACTTCCGGGTCCGCAATTCCGATTCCTGAAAAAAAAATAGAACATGTCCTATTCTTGTCTGCAATAGCAGACAAGAATAGGCATATTCTCTTAGTTCCGGCAATGTGCGGTCCACAAAATGCGGAACGCACATTGCCACTGTCCGTGTCTTACGGATCCGTGAATCTGCAGAACACACACGGATGTGTGAATGGACCCTTACAGTGAGCGACCCCTGAAGAAGAGTGGATATTTAGTGGCTATTTTCGTGTCTGAGGCGTGAATTCTCCGGATCCTGCACTGCCTGATACATATGGAAGGCCTCTGGCCCCATTGAGTATAACGGGTCAGGCGGAGACCCAGCCGCATTCTGGCAAAATTGCAGAGAATCGGCCGGACACAAACCACTGCATGCTGTGATTTGTGTCCTGCTGATTCCCCGCATTCTCTGCCAGAGCTCCGTGCCACGGGTGTGACAGTAGTGCTGTCTAGGTTGCTGTCATAGAAGTGAATGGAGAGGAGAACCGACATACACACTACCGCTCCATTGAGAGAGGGGACTTGTGGCCCCGTTTTCTCGGGATTGCTGGGGTGCCAGCAGTCAGACCCCAGTGATCTGACTTTTATCACCTATCCTGGGGTCAAATGTGACCATAGCATCTGAGTGCTGCGCTTCCAGGCCTGGAGTGGCTCCCTTGTGCGACAATCGGGGCATGCCGTTCCTTCGCTCTGATGTGCAGAGTCTCTCTGAAGAAACACAGCATATCAGAGCTGTAGTTCCTATGGAGACCTGCAGGTGGCAGGGCTCCACATGATAAGGGCTCATGCACATGAACATATTTTTCGCCACATCCGATCCGCATTTTTTGCAGGTCGGATGCAGACCCATTCTCTTCAATGGGGCTGAAAAAGATGCGGCCAACACACCGTGTGCTGTCCGCATCTGTTTGTTCTTTCCATGCTGTCCGCAAAATTAAAGCTTATGCACACAACTGTTGCCTGCAATTTGCTATCCCACAAAACATGGATACCGGCTGTGTGCATTCTGCCTTTTGCGGAAAGGAACGTCCGGGCCTTAATAGAACAGTCCTATTCTTGTCCATAATGCAGACAAGAATAGGACATGTTCTATATTTTTCCAGATGCCACAGAATGCGTTAGGGCTCTTTCACACTTGCGTTGTCTGGATCCGTTGTGTACTCCATTTGCCGGAATTACACGCCGGATCCGGAAAAACGCAAGTGAACTAAAAGCATTTGAAGACGGATCAGTCTTCAAAATGCGTTCAGTGTTACTATGGCAGCCAGGACGCTATTAAAGTCCTGGTTGCCATAGTAGGAGCGGGGGAGCGGTATACTTACAGTCCGTGCGGCTCCCGGGGCGCTCCAGAATGACGTCAGAGCGCCCCGTGCACATGGATGACGTGTCCATGCGATCACGTGATCCATGCGCTTGGGGCGCCCTGACGTCACTCTGGAGCGCCCTGGGAGCCGCACGGACGGTAAGTATACTGCTCCCCGCTCCCCACTACACTTTACCATGGCAAACAGGACTTTAGCGTCCCGGCAGCCATGGTAACCATTCAGAAAAAGCTAAACGTCATATCCGGCAATGCGCCGAAACGACGTTTAGCTTAAGGCCGGATCCGGATTAATGCCTTTCAATGGGCATTAATTCGGGATCCAGCCTAGTGGCAAGTGTTCAGGATTTTTAGCCGGAGCAAAAAGCGCAGTGCGGTATTTTCTCCGGCCAAAAAACGTTCCGGTCCTGAACTGAAGACATCCTGAACGGATTTCTCTCCATTCAGAATGCATGGGGATAATCCTGATCAGGATTCTTCCGGCATAGAGCCCCAACGACGGAACTCTATGCCGGAACAGAAGAACGTAAGTGTGAAAGAGCCCTTAGTGTGCATAAGCCCTTATAGAACATGTCCTGTTCTTGTCCACATTACAGACAAGGATAGGACTGTTCTATTGGGGGCCAGCTCTTCCGTTCCGCAAAATGCAGAATGCACACGGCAGATATCTGTGTTTTGCGTGTGCATGAGCTCTAACCGTAAATATAGCTTACAGTGTAGTGCTAATGCACTGCAATGTAAGCTAAAAGCAATCTGAAAATCGTATATTCTAGCCCCCTATCTGGGGGCTAAAAAAGTTTTTTTTAAATATTAAAATTCTAATCGCTCCCTTTTCTCCAGAATTAAACTAAAATTAAACATCTTGGGCAATGCTTTATCCCATACAACAGAAAATAAAAATCTAAATGGCCAATTCACCATTTTTTCATCACTTCACATCCTCCCCCCAAAAAGTGATAAAAAACTATAAACATGTCAAAATGAGAAAAAAAAAATACAGATCGCCCCGCAACAAATCCCCACACAGCTCTGTAGACATAGATAACTGTGGTTTAGTGGTAATTGTTCTGACCCAAAGAATTAAGTTAAGGGCTCTTTCACGTGGGCGGATGCCGTACGGGTAATTTGCTGTGTGAAATAGAGCGAAGCTGCGCTCTAGACAGCAGAGACACGGAGCATTAACATGATTGATTGTCCAGAGCGGGGCTTGGCTCTCTTTCACAAAGCGGATTACCCGCACGGCATCCGTTCATGTTAAATAGCCCTAAGGCTGGGTTAAAACCTGAGCGTTTTACAGCGCGTTCCTACGCGCTGTAAAACGCTCAACAGGCAAGAACCAATGATTCCCTATGGGAATAGTTCTCACCTGGGCGTTTTACAGCGCGTACGATCGCGCTGTAAAACGCCCCGACGCCCCAAAAAGTACATGAGCTTCTTTGGGGCGTCTTGTCGCACGTTCCCGTACATAGACTTCCGGGAACGTGCGACAATGGGCGTTCGCTTGTCTCTGTATGCGTGATTGCAAATGCCGGTACAATCGCGCATACAGAGCGCGACATCCCGAACGCTCAGGTCTTAACCCAGCATAAGGCCCCTTGCAGACAAGCATGAGCAGATTAGGTCCGGATGCGTTGCGAATGCGTTCAGTGAAAAATGCGCAATTTTGAAAACAAAGTCATTCAGTTTTGTCTGCGATCGCATTCAGTTTTTATCGCGCGGGTGCAATGCGATTTAATACGTTTTGCATGCGCGTGATAAAAAACTGAAGGTATACAAACAACATCTCTTAGCAACCATCCGTGAAAAACGCATGCGAACGGATGCGATTTTCCCGCAGCTCCGTTCACTTCTATTGGGCAAGAGTTGCGTGAAAATCGCAGAATATAGAACACGCTGCGATTTTTCACACAACGCACAAGTGATGTGTGAAAACCAACGCACATGTACACAGACTAATTGAAATGAATGGGTCCGGATCCCGTGTGGTTCACATCACACATTGCACCCGCGCAGAAAACTTGCTCGTGTGAAAGGGGCTTAAGGGCTATTTCACACGAGCGGATGCCGTGCGTGACATCCGCTGCGTGAATGACTGATAATGCTCCGTGCCTCTCTGTGACCTCTTTACTACGAAATCACAGTGAGATAAAGTTGTCACCGTGATTTTGTAGTAAAGAGATCACAGAGAGGCACGGAGCATTATCAGTCATGTTAATGCTCCGTGCCTCTGCTGTCCGCATCGGGTCTTGGCTGTCATCCATGCAGCGGATGTCACGCACGGTATCCGCTCGTGTGAAACAGCCCTAACAGGTCAGCTTTACCGCAGAGAGAAACCAAAACCCATAAAGCTGTGGTGGAATTGCTTTTTTTTCCAATTCCACCCCATTTGGAATG
The DNA here is from genome assembly GCF_014858855.1 of Bufo gargarizans. Lineage (NCBI taxonomy): Eukaryota > Metazoa > Chordata > Amphibia > Anura > Bufonidae > Bufo > Bufo gargarizans. Next base: position 219,222,126 of record NC_058082.1, on the reverse strand, counting down.
ATTTTTCTAGCTTTACGCTACATTGTATGCAACAATAAATGGTGACATTAGAAAATACAACTTGTTCTGCAAAAAACAAGCCCTTATACAGCTATGTGAACGGAAAAGTAAAAAAGCGATGACTCCGGGAAGGCAGAGAGTAAAAACTAAAATTCCTCAAGGGGATAAACAGAGGCACATTTGTGCATCATGTGGAACTGTCACTGTATAATATTCTATATATGGAATAATCTGATTAGTTATAGGGGTTGTTCTATCTGGGACATTTGGCAGTTCTACGGGATATGCTATAAAGCTCCAATAGGTGCCGGTCCTACCTCTGGGATCCACTCCTATCTCCAGAATAGACGGCACCCTGCTGGGAATGAGTAGTTGCCGTGCATGCCCGGCTCCTTCACTTCAGTAGCACTTCTGAAAATAGCCAAGTGTGCTGACTCGGCTTTTACTAGCGAGAGCCAGGCGTATGCGGTCACCTTTCCATCCTCATCCGAAAGTGTGAGGTCCTCATTCTGGAAACGGGTTAAAGGGGCTGTGCAGTGTAAAGATACTGATCATCAATATCAGATTGGTGGGGTCTGACTCCCGGCACACCCGCTTATCAGCAGTTTGAAGGAGAAACGAGCGCTGCTTCCGCTTCCAAATTACCTGTGCAGCGTCTCATTAACATGGCCACGCACTGTAATTACAACTGCTCATCCTATTGTCTTGACTAGTAAGTACGCTGTCACAATGCACAGGTAATAAAGTGAAGTGGAAGTAGCATTTGCACGAGCGCCGCCACCCCTTCAAACAGCTGATCAGCAGGGGTGCTGGGAGTCAGATCCTTGCCAATTGGGTATTGATGACCTATCCTTTACACTGCACATCCCTTTAATGTCCCACTTCTGGGACATTTTCATTGCAGAAAGATAGGAATATCCCTTTAATCCCTTCCATCCCAACTAGGGTTGTTGCGGGTATTGAAATTTCAGGATTTCCATTTTTTCGATACTGGGCTGAGCTGCTGCGCAGTCTAGTATCACAGAACATGAGCTGTCCAATCGTAGCGCAGAACGTCACAGCCAGGGAAAAGGAACGCACAGGAGAGAAGCTGATGTTTCCTTTGCATTGCTCTGATAGTAGTAATTAGCATATGGAGCAGGAGACGGTAACTAGGCCACAGCGGGCGAACGGGGCGGCGCCCAGGAATAATAGTAGGTGCAGGGATATACCTGGGCGCGGCTCTATGTAGCCTGTTAACTTAACAAAGTCCGGATCCATGAAAGGTCATCTTTAACTTTTAATACAGGAGGCAGGTGCCGGCAATCGGCCATCGGTTAACCCCTCGTGCCGGCGATCAGCGTCGGTTAACCCCTCAGGTGTGGCACCTGAGGGGTTAATTGCCACTGATCTGCTGCTGGCACCCGCCTCCTGTATTAAAGGTGGCAGTGGCCACAGGGTCCCCTCCCCTCCTCATTGGTGATACAGGGGCAGCCTCTGATTGGAGCCCCAGCAGTGTAATTCTGGGGCTCCGATCGGTTACCATGGCAGCCAGGATGCTACTAAAGCCCTGGCTGCCATAGTCTGCTCCTTGCTGCTGTGTGTACTATGCCCAGGGCAGCAGTGAGAGGTGAAGTCCTATTCACCCTAATAGAGCTCTATCAGAGTGAATATGACAAGGGATCAAAAGATCCCAGGTTCTAGCCCCTAAGAGGAAAAATTGTTATTAAATAAGTAAAAAAAAAAAGTTTAAAAAACCCCCACCAAAATATTAAGTATAAATCACCCCCTTTCCCAATTTTACATATAAAATATATAAACAATAAATAAACAACACATATTGCCACGTCCAAACTATTAATATATTTTTTTTAAACTGCGCTATTCTCCATTATTTAAAATGCGGAATGCACATGGCTTTTTTGGTGTTTTTCATTTTTTTTCACGTGGTATCGAATGGTATCAAGTATCGCAATACTTTTCTATGGTATCGAAATCAAATAAAAAAATTTGTATCGCAACAACTCTATCCCAACACCATACTTGTACAGTGGAAGTAGGGGTTTTAATTACGGCGCCAGCTTGTGAGTGCCATAGCCACTAGAAACAGCAGAGGTCTGATCGCAGACATTTAACCCTTTAGATGCCGTGGTCAAAGGTGCGTGCTCCCGGGTCAGGAACGGCAACCAGAGGAGCTGTTCCTTCTAGGGATGGACCGATACAGTTTTTTTCTTTTTTTTTGAGCCGATGCCGGTAACGTGTACCAATATTCCCTAATAGATCTCTATTAGGGTGAATAGGATCTCACACTCTCCCTGCTGCCCTGTGTATAGTACATACAGCAGCAGGGAGCTCACCATGGCAGCCAGGGCTTCAGTAGCATCCTGGCTGCCATGGTAACTGATCGGAGCCCCGCGATTACACTGCTGGGGCTCCGATCAGAACTGCCACCTATGAAACGACTTAGGTTGTGGTGGGGGGGGACCCTGTGGCCACTGCCACCAATGACTTTAATACTGTGGGGTTGGCGCAGTGCGCCACCAATGATAACTAACCTTTAATACAGATACAGGAGGCAAGTACAGCCAGCACCCGCCTCCTGTATTTGTATTAAAAGTAAGCGCCTTTTTGTGTCCCTACTATTCACGAAGAGCTATTTTAATATTTATCTAAATAAAGATTTAATTTTTAAAGGGGACTTGATGTTACTCATTGTTTTTGCTGTAATGTATATCGTGGCACACAGAGTGTCAAAGATATTCGGCCATATGATGGCACATTGATGGAAAGTGTGCTGCCATACAGGAGCTATGCACGTGCAATGGCAGGCAGTCTCTGACTGAGGTTCCTATAAATAATTGCGTTAACCCCTTCCTGCATATGGTTGTAACGTACATCCATTTTGTAGGTGCATTCTCACAAATGGACGTTAGAGGACCTGTCACCGCTCCTGACATACCTATGTTAATAGCTTCATGTAATAACAATTTCCTGAGCATCTATTCCTATGTCTCTATGTTGTGCCATTCCTTTACTATTTCTACTAGAAGTTATGGATGAATTGCTAGCAGTCTGCAGTAAGGGTATAGAGGGGCGGTAACCAGTTGGAGGTGTGTCCCTGCACAGTCAGACTCTATCCAATCAGTGCTGCCATTGTCAGTCTGTGCAGGTACAACCCCCCCCCCCCCCTCCCCCAACTGGTTACCTCCCATCTGTACCATATGCACAACATAGAGACATAAGAATAGATGCTCCAGAATTGTTATTACATGGGGAATGCATGATGCTACTAAAACAGACATGTCAGGAGCGGTGACAGGTCCTCTTTAAGTCCAGTGGATGGCATGGGCACAAGAGCTGTGCCTGTGCCATCAGCAATGGGTGCTGCTGTAATAAACAGATGACATTGCACTACAGCAACTGAGATCACAGAACACCAGTCCATGCTGCCCAACCCCTTAGAAGCCATGATCAATAGTGACCACAGCATGTAGGTGGTGCACCCTGCAGCATGATCGTGGGCTGCAATGGCTTTGTGCCACATGGCCTAATAGATTGCCTGTCGGTTTGTAATTGCTTTTTTTCCTATTCCCCCCCCCCCCCCCAAATTTTAATAAGATTTTCAATAAGTACCCCAAAATGGTGCCAGTGAAAAATAAAGATTACCCTACAAATACCAAACCATCCTATGGCTATGTTGACAGAATAATAAAAAAAACATACTTGCCAAATCTCCTGACTCATTCAGGAGGTTTCTTGAAAAATAGAGAAAACTCCTGCGAGAGTGGGCAAATCCCCTAGAGAGCAGCCCTCCATATACATTTAGGCCCCCCAGATAGCAGCCCTCCGTGTACATTTAGGCCCCCCGATAGCAGCCCTCCGTGTACATTTAGGCCCCCGGATAGCAGCCCTCCGTGTACATTTAGGCCCCTGGATAGCAGCCCTCCGTGTACATTTAGGCCCCTGGATAGCAGCCCTCCGTGTACATTTAGGCCCCCCGGATAGCAGCCCTCCGTGTACATTTAGGCAGCCCTCTGTGTACATTTAGGCCCCCCAGATAGCAGCCCTCCGTGTACATTTAGGCCCCCCCAGATAGCAGCCCTCCGTGTACATTTAGGCCCCCCCAGATAGCAGCCCTCCGTGTACATTTAGGCCCCCCCAGATAGCAGCCCTCCGTGTACATTTAGGCCCCCCCAGATAGCAGCCCTCCGTGTACATTTAGGCCCCCCCAGATAGCAGCCCTCCGTGTACATTTAGGCCCCCCCAGATAGCAGCCCTCCGTGTACATTTAGGCCCCCCCAGATAGCAGCCCTCCGTGTACATTTAGGCCCCCCCAGATAGCAGCCCTCCGTGTACACATTTAGGCCCCCCCAGATAGCAGCCCTCCGTGTACACATTTAGGCCCCCCCAGATAGCAGCCCTCCGTGTACACATTTAGGCCCCCCCAGATAGCAGCCCTCCGTGTACACATTTAGGCCCCCCCAGATAGCAGCCCTCCGTGTACACATTTAGGCCCCCCCAGATAGCAGCCCTCCGTGTACACATTTAGGCCCCCCCAGATAGCAGCCCTCCGTGTACACATTTAGGCCCCCCCAGATAGCAGCCCTCCGTGTACACATTTAGGCCCCCCCAGATAGCAGCCCTCCGTGTACACATTTAGGCCCCCCCAGATAGCAGCCCTCCGTGTACACATTTAGGCCCCCCCAGATAGCAGCCCTCCGTGTACACATTTAGGCCCCCCCCAGATAGCAGCCCTCCGTGTACACATTTAGGCCCCCCCCAGATAGCAGCCCTCCGTGTACACATTTAGGCCCCCCCCAGATAGCAGCCCTCCGTGTACACATTTAGGCCCCCCCAGATAGCAGCCCTCCGTGTACACATTTAGGCCCCCCCAGATAGCAGCCCTCCGTGTACACATTTAGGCCCCCCCCAGATAGCAGCCCTCCGTGTACACATTTAGGCCCCCCCCAGATAGCAGCCCTCCGTGTACACATTTAGGCCCCCCCCAGATAGCAGCCCTCCGTGTACACATTTAGGCCCCCCCAGATAGCAGCCCTCCGTGTACACATTTAGGCCCCCCCAGATAGCAGCCCTCCGTGTACACATTTAGGCCCCCCCAGATAGCAGCCCTCCGTGTACACATTTAGGCCCCCCCAGATAGCAGCCCTCCGTGTACACATTTAGGCCCCCCCAGATAGCAGCCCTCCGTGTACACATTTAGGCCCCCCCCCCCCCCCCCCAGATAGCAGCCCTCCGTGTATATGGTGCCAGGCTGCTTTAGATGGAGGGGTGGGCTGCTGTAAGAAAAGGGGTGGGGTAATAACTGAAAGGCTGCAGTCTAAAATGTATGGCTCTTAGTGGCACAATGCAAAACTAAAATGAGTCTCTGACCTAATACATTCTATTAGATACATACTGGGCAAGTGTAGCTGCTCATAGAAACCTATCAAATGGTAGTTTTTTGACAATAGGTTATAAGGTAAAGAACAATCTGATTGGCTGCTGCTCTGCTTCTCACCTGCACTAGTACTGTAGTAGTGTAGGTGAGTTATTGTACCAGGATGTGCAGAGAGCAGACTAGTCGCAGTGACGTCACGCCCTCCACACACCCTCGTGGTGTTTTTGTTTATAATAATCTGTCAAGGTTTTGAATGTCCGAAGCTTTATTGACAAGTAACAGCATGGAATGTGGAGTGTGTGACGCGGGTCTAGCGCTCGGCTCCAGGAAGGCTCCTAGCAGTGCAGCCATGCATGAGTCCGGGAGGTGCTCCCCGCGGCCGCCGCGCTGCGTGACTGGGTCACTGCTCCAGTGATGTGTGCGCCGGGCACGTCTGCTGAGCGGAGCCGGTAGCCTCTCCGGGGTACCGGCTCTGAATGAGTGAGGGCAGCGGCCGCATTTCCCTGCAGTGTCTGTGTGAGGCTGCGTCCACTCCTTGTACCCTGGGACCGTGCGGACAGACGGCATGACGGTGTGTATGCGGCGGCTTATCACCAGCACCCGGGGCTTCCTGTGGTCTGACATGGAGACCCGAGCGCTGCTGGACATCTGGGGGGAGGCTGACGTGCAGTCGGCCCTGGACGGCAATTTCCGTAACAGCCATGTGTACCGGGACGTGGCCGGCCGCCTCAGCGAGCTGGGGTTCGAGCGGACGCCGGAGCAGTGCCGCATCCGCATCAAGGGCCTCAAGCGCCAGTACTACCAGGCCCGGGAGGGCTTCAAGAAGAACGGCCACGCTCGGAAGATCTGCCGCTACTACGATGAGATGGACCGCATCCTGAGCACACGGCCGGCCCCGGCAGGGAGCACCGAGCACCTCTGCGGCCCGATGCCCGAGCCCCCCGGAGTCCTGCTCCTCCGCCCCGACCCCCCCTGCCGAGAGGAGCTGCCTTCACACCCCAGGGAGGAGGAGGATGAGGAGCTGGAGGACGAGGAAGAGCCCACTGGCTCCGGGGAGGGGGGGCCCGAGTCTTCCCAAGACAACTTCACCGAGGACTCTGGGGAGGGATCGTCCTGCTACACGGAGCACCTTATCAAAGTGGAAGACGGCCCCAGCTTCGCCATCCCTTTACCCCCCAAGGAAGGTGAGTGTCCCCATGGTAACGACAGAGCGGATCACGTAGTGGCCCCTGATCCCCTATAGTGTCCTGGGTCATATGGATCCCAGCAGAAGCCAGAATCCATGCTTTAGGGACATGTTCACATGGTGGCTTCTCCTGTAGGAAAAATCTGCCTAGAATTCAGCACATTTAGCCCCATTCAGTGCGGATACTGCGCCAAGAAGTTATTAAAGCTACGGAGTAGGAAATTCCACACTGAAATCCGTGCAGGAAAATCCCCCATATGAATTTGGGAATTTTCATGCAGATTTTGACCTTTGTTTTTAATGCCTGATATTTGACAAGATCCTGCGTGTTGTAGATGCCAAATGAAAAACAAGCCAGTGGTTGTGCAGTTAAGCGCCATCTGTGTGCCAGTGCCCGCTCTTCATGGGCTTCATGCTCAGGTGATCGCAGGACAGGGGAGACTTCTAATTTTCCTTTAATTCCAAATCTCACCAACCTGCAGATACGTATTCCTAATCCAGCGTGGCAGCCATGTTTTCTCTACAGCTGGACTACACCTAGACTTTGTAGGACTTTTGATTTTTAAAGTTTTTTTTTGAGATTTTTAACTGATGACCTGTTCTTTAGACATCAGTATCTGATTGCCGATCAGCTGTTTGAGTAGGTACCGGCGCTCCTGTTAGCACAGTGGCCTTCTGTCTGCTTTCCCTAGGCCAGTGACGTCACGTGGCCTAGGCATACCTCAGCCCCATAGAAGTGAATGGAGCGGAGTGTGATACCAAGCACAGCCGCTATACAATGTACGATACTGTGCTTGGTGAGCTGTCAGAAGGCCGCGGTCCTCACAGGAACGTTGCAGCTTCCTTAAAACAGCTGATGGGCGGGGGTCCCAGGTGTCGGACCCCCACCAATGTGATATTGATGAAATATCCTGGGGCTAGGTCATCAGTAAAAAATAAAAATATCGAAAAACCTTTTTAACTCAAGTGACAGCTTCAGTCCAAAGCAATACAGTGAGTTGTGTGCAGTCTTGTGCACTGCAGCTGTCACAAAACTGCTGCAAAGTGTAAATGTAGCTCCAGCCTAAAGGGCCCAGACACATTCCATAGCTGTGGGCCGAACAGTCGCCAGCCCGACAGCCATCGCTTCTGACTGCTTTCCAGCCTCCCGAGCCAAGCGTGTCTGTGGGGAGAGCGGAGAAAGACGCTGCCAGCAGCTTATATCACTGGAGAACAAAAGGAGCCGGATCCTTGTCTCCCCTGACATTATCTGTTGGGGGTGTCAGCCTTACCCACACTCCTTGGTGGGTTTGACGGACAAAAAACTAATGTCCAGCATTAGGGTCTGGCCACACTGTCAGGTTTCCTTATGCAGTTTTGGAAGTCAAAATCTGGAGTGGATCGTATAAGATAAGAAAATATAAAGGACAGAAGACACTTGTCCTCGGTCTTTAAATTCACTCCTCTTTTTGCTTACAAAACTGCGTCGGTAACCATGGACGTGTGGCCGTACACTTACACATGTCAGGGAGAGGAATGCAGCTGATTTGATTGATGGACTTGTCACTTAAAGGGGTTGTTTGGGTTCAGAGCTGAACCCGGACATGCCCATAATTTCACCCCGGCCAGCCCCCCTGACATGAACTGCTCCGATGCTCTCCTTTGCCCTGAGCTAAATCGCACAGGGCACGGGCTCTTTTGTGTACAATCACACACTGCCGGGCGGAAGCAGTGTGTTCGGTGACATCACCGACTCTGATGGACAGGCTTTAGCGCTGCCCTAGCAGTTTTACTGGCTAGGGCAGCGCTAAAGCCCGCCCATCAGTGCCGGTGACATCACCGGGCTTCCTGGCAGCCCCATGGAGAACCCGGTACGTCACCGGATCTCCAAAAAATGCCTTTGCCCTGCACGATTTAGTGCAGGGCAAAGGAGAGGATCGGAGCATGAATTACTCCGATGCTCAAGTCAGGGGGGCTGCCGGGGTTAAAATGGAGGTATGTCCGGGTTCAGCTCTGAACCTGGAACACCCATTTTAAGGTAGAATTATCATCACGACTGGTGTAAAATAGAACTGGCTTGGTTGCTATGGGCAACTAGGCCAGTTTCCTTTACACCAGTCATGGTAAATCTCTCCCTAAGTCTATACTCAATTCAGCTCTGGAGCTTATGTTGTCCATATATGCCACACATAGTGGACCTTTCATGGGTCCAAACATTGTAAACTAACTATCAGGATATCTAGCGCGGCGCCCAGGGATCTCACTGCACTTACTATTATTCCTGGGCGTCGCTCTGTTCGCCCGCTGTGGCCCTCGGTATATTCTCCCGCTCTGTATGCTAATTGCTAACATCGGAACAATGGGGAGGAGACTGCCATTTTTCTCGATGGGCGTTCCTTCTCCCTGGCTGTAGCGCTGTCCAATCAAAGCACAGAATCTCACAGGGAGAAGGTGAGTTTATTTTTTTTCTCCCTGGCAGTGACACTCTAGGCTTTGATTGGACAGCGCTACAGCCAGGGAGAAGGAACGCCCATTGAGAATAATGACAGTCTCTTCCTGGAATCTTCCTTAAAGGGGTTTTCCAGGAATTAAGAAAATGAAAATACTTAAATATTACTTTAAGAATATGGAGCAATCATCAGGGGAACAAAATGGCCGCTGTCCGATCAGTTCACACACAAACTGTACTGATCACACATGAGGACAAGTTACTTTACAACACTGAGGTAAAGAGCTCCCTCATCCTCCTCTCTACTTGTCAGGGATTATGATCCTGAATACAGATGATAAGAAGTTCAGCTGAATCTCTGGAGAATTTAGTTCATGAGGAGACATGAAGTACAGAGAAGATGGACAGGACAGGCTGTGGTAATGGAGACTGCATACAAGTGCTGCTGCTCATTAGCCACACCTCATTCTCCTGCATTCTTCTTATCATCTCCATTCCCACAGAAATTCACCCGTATTCAGGATCATGATTCCTGACAGGCAGAGCAGAGAGGAGGATGAGGCAGCACTATGGCTCATTGTGGTGAAGGAACTTGTCCTCCTGTGTGATTAGAACAGGTTTTGTGTGTACTGATAGGACAGCGGCCATTTTATTTCTCTTAATGATTGCTCCCTAGACAAAACAAGCCATTCTAAGTAATGAAGGGTATTTGTTAATATATTTATTATCAAATTTAGGTATTTTTAATTTATTTTTTTATTCCTGGAGAACCCCTTTAGGCTACTTTCACACTTGCGTTCGGAGCGGATCCGTCTAATTATTTTTTTCATGATAGTGCAAACGGATCCGTTTTGACTTTACATTGAAAGTCAATGGGGGACGGATCCATTTGAAAATTGAGCCATACTGTGTCAACTTTAAACGGATCCGTCCCCATTGACTTACATTGTAAGTCTGGACGGATCCGTTTGCCTCCGCACGGCCAGGCGGACATCCGAACGCTGCAAGCAGCGTTCGGGTGTCCGCCTGCTGAGCGGAGGACAAACGGTGCCAGACTGATGCATTCTGAGCGGATCCGCATCCACTCAGAATGCATTGGGGCTGGACGGAAGCGTTCGGGGCCGCTTGTGAGAGCCTTCAAACGGAACTCGCAAGCGGAGCCCCGAACGCAAGTGTGAAAGTAGCCTTAATTAGCGCTTGTTACTAACCTGTGGAGGGAAGCTATTTTACATAGTACTTACCCTCCCTCTCTCCACTGACACCGCCATCTCCCCTGCGCACGCTGTAGGTTCTTCCGCATGGGATCCTTAGAACAGTGGTGCTCGATCCTCCTTTCCTCTCATAGATGTGACTGCCCAGTCTGTTTCACACTAGAGGCAGGCTGTTCCCCTGCCGGATCCGTGCTAGTTCAGTGCTGCCGGAAGTCTGCTTCGGCCCCATTCACTATAATGGGGGCGGGCCGGGGCACGGCAAACATGTTGAGAGGCGGCCAGAATAAGGCTACTTTCACACTTGCGTTTGATCGGATCCGTTCTGAACGGATCCGATCATATAATGCAGACGGAGGCTCCGTTCAGTACGGATCCGTCTGCATTAATAACTTAGAAAAATTTCTAAGTGCGAAAGTAGCCTGAGCGGATCCGTTCAGACTTTCAATGTAAAGTCAATGGGGGACGGATCCGCTTGAAGATTGAGCCATATGGTGTCATCTTCAAGCGGATCCGTTCCCATTGACTTACATTGTAAGTCTGGACGGATCCGCACGGCCAGGCGGACAGCTGAACGCTGCTTGCAGCGTTCAGCTGTCCGCCTGGCCGAGCGGAGCGGAGGCTGAACGCCGCCAGACTGATGCAGTCTGAGCGGATCCGCATCCATTCAGACTGCATCAGGGCTGGACGGAAGCGTTCTGCTCCGCTCGTGAGCTCCTTCAAACGGAGCTCACGAGCGGACAGCAGAACGCTAGTGTGAAAGTAGCCTAAAACTACGACTGCCGTAGTGTGAAAGTAGCCTAACTGCATATCTAGTTGATGTATCACAAATGTCTTTAATGGACCAGTCCTCCCCAGTAAATGTTCCACTGTGATGCTATATGTCACCAAGACTGACCCTTTAACTTATGGTATCAGTTAGGAAGAAGCCAACAAGGTTTGTAGAGTTCCATGGATCATTCTATAGAACGGTACATTGACATACTGCACCACACGTCTTGGTGTCCCCTCACAGACCAGCTGGCTTGTTTTTCTTAGCACATCCAACATCCTGGTGACATATTTCCTTTAAGAATCTTCAGGGTAATCATGTGAGATCTCCAGAATAGTACTTCATAGATAGAAATACGGGTACTGGGTCACACACGTTCCTCTGGTAATGTAAGAGCTAGTGTATTGGCCAGGTTGATCATCAGCTATATAGCAGTAAGGAGCTTTACTGGAGAAGAAACATTTCCAAAATAGAGGAAGGATTGTAGTTCTGAAGCTGGCTGCAGTATGCACACCAGAGATGAGTGGTCTTAGCCACAAGGTCCCAGAGTGCCACTAACAGGCCACAAATTACAAGCTACTGAAGTGCAACGGAAGCATTTTCCTTTGCACTCAATCGTCTATCCCTGATCTCTTAATTTCACGTAATTTGTGTTATATGCCAATATGTAGCTCTGATAAACCGTGTCTAACTTCCTTCCCGTCTCAGGTTATAAATCTATTCATGATAAGACAAATCCACCTCAGGTACCTCCGCTTAAAAAGTCTAAGAAGCGCCACTCAGGCTTCAGCGTGGACAAGATGATGGAGCGTTTCCTTCAGCAGAGTGTGAGTGCAGAAGAGCGGTTTTACAAGTATGAGGAACAGCGGCTACAGATTGAGGACAAGCGGCGAGAAGCTGAGCACAATCGGGAAATCCAAATGTTGCAGATGCTGGGACAATTGCTAAATGGCATATCCACCAGCTCTCAGATGGGAGGGCACGGGCGTGTCAGCAGCCCCATGCGAGGCAACGTCCGGACGTATGGAGACGCAATGCACTTTACAACTGCATCACAATTTTCTCCTCCAATAGGTATTACTAGTCAGAGCGTCATTCTGTCATATCATCTGCAGTGAGGAAAGGGAGCGCAATATGTGACCACGTCTCTGTTCTAGCGATCAGTGAGGGTCCGAGCACCCAGATCCCCACTGATCAAAACCTTTGATATGTCTCTGAGAAATTGAAAATTTTATGAAAACTCTGTGACCCTTTAGGATTGGTGATGTAACGCCAGTAAATAGTTTCTTGCATTTTACATCTAAGTAATATGTTGTGTTAATAAATATATTACATATTCAAACCTAAAATACTACCCAGATTTTTCCTTAATCTCAATCGAATACCATTGCTCTCTCAGCTTGAAAGTTCTAGGTTTCAACTCCATGCTCTTCTGCTACTGTGGGGAGAGACTTCTTAGACACTGTGATAAATGAGCAGATATATGCAGAGTAAGGCGACCATGCACCTTAGATGTTCCTCCATACACATGCATGCCTGGCCTAGTGTGCGTGCATTCTTTATAGGAAGAGGGTAGAATGCCACTGCCAGATACCTCTGATGTTGGCTTATTTCTTGTGAGAACAAAGGATCAGAAATGTCCAACCCTCAAGAACATTAGTTGGCCAGTTCCTCCAAGTATGGCAGATTTGGGCAACATTTATGTAATGTGTATGGCCACCTAAACAGTAATATGGACTTTTTATTTATTTATGAATCAAACCTTTTTGTCCAGTTTCCCTGGCAGGGAATCCAGGAAGCTGTGGTAGGGTTAATGGGAAAGCTAAGAGAAAAGCAACTATTCTGTAATTACCTGTAAACTAGCCACTGTTGATTTCTATAAAATGGAGAGAGGCAATAGTGCTGGTCCTAGTACTGGAACAGATCCTATAGAAGAAATACTTTATTATCAGAAATATGCCTGTATTAGGATTGCAGCGCAAAAGTTGTTTGCACCACAATCTGTGACTTTTCCCAGGTCTATGGGTGAGGAAAGGGCCTGTTTTACCCTAAGTTCACACCTGAGCGTTTTACAGCGCGTTCAAACGCGCTGTAAAACGCTCAACACATGAAAAGCAATGCTTCCCTATGGGAATAGTTCTCACCTGGGCGTTTTACAGTGCGTATGATCGCGCTGTAAAACGCCCGACGCTCAAACAAGTACTTGAGCTTCTTTGGGGCGTTTTGACGCGCGTTTGTGGCCATAGGACACTGCAGTCAATGACACAAACGCGCGTCAAACTCGCGTTTACTATTACAAAAAACGCGCGTCAAAAACGCGCGTTTGACGCGCGTTTGGGAAACGCTCAGGTGTGAAAGCAGGGTAAGGGATAGAAAATGGTATAAATCTACGCAGGAAGGGGGGCTGGCATAGATTAGGAAGCGGAGGTGGATCCGCCAAAGTTATATAGAGGCCGGTGCCTCTACATAACTCCAGCAGATCCAGAGCAGGGCCTTATTAAGACCGTCATCTAAAATGCTGGTCTTAATAAATGACCCCATAGACTCTAGAGGAAAGGGGCGCATCAGCGCTATTTTACCATGTCAATGGAAGGGCATTGGAATTAGTCTGTGGATGCTTACTTCGTGTTGACTAAAGTAACCTCAGCCTCATTTTTTATTTAGTTTTTTACTTAGTGTAAAATAATGTAGGAACTAGGCCTGCACAATATATCGCCAAAGCAATCGCAATTAATCGCCAAATCGCAATCGCCAATTGGCCGACCCAAAAATGCTGCAATTATATTACCATATTTTTCGCTTTATAAGAAAAACTTTTTCCCCCCCCAAAAGTGGGGGGAAAATGGCAGTGCGCCTTATAAAGCGATGGTTGACTTTTTACGTGGTTGACACGGATGTATCGTCGGCCGCTATGCTGCACAGCGCGGCCGGCGATACATCAGTTACAGTATGGGGAGGGAGGAAGGGCTGGAGGCAAGTCGTTATTTTAATGAACAAATGTTCTTTTATTTATCTGTTCTGTGCAGTGCTATTAAGAAAATGGCAAGTTTTGTATTTTGTACTTTTGCAGTAATGCAAATATGTTATTTAATTTAGTAAAAGATGTTTTATTTTGAAAAACACTGCATTTCAGTTCTTGAGTTAAGCGTAACTACATTTCAGCATTATCAGTAATTTGTGTGTGCTTTTGCCTTGAAAATCGCAAATAGACCTTTAGCACAATTCCCTTAAAATATCGCATTGCATACCGTTATCGCAATTTTTAGGGCCCTAATCGCAATCGCACAAAATTCCCATATCGTGTAGCCCTAGTAGGAACTTAAATTACAGTTAAACTGGTCATAGATGCAAAGATTATGAGTAACAATCTGAGCAATTTTATAACTGTACTACAATAAGCACGTATGAAGCAGACCGGGCATAATCATTTCCAATACTAACGTTTCCCTGACCCGACAAGCTTAAACGCAGATGATAATAGAAGAAAATGTTATCTTTGGCTCGCTTTACACAGCACTTAGCTGTTAGGTCACATGTCTGAAACCAAAGTGGAGATTAAACCGTCTGTTTTCAAGTGCAGCCAGTTCATACCGTATATATATATATACAGACGTGGACAAAATTGTTGGTACCCTTTGGTCAATGAAAGAAAAAGTCACAATGGTCACAGAAATAACTTTAATCTGACAAAAGTAATAATAAATTAAAATTCTATAAATGTTAACCAATGAAAGTCAGACATTGTTTTTCAACCATGCTTCAACAGAATTATGTAAAAAAATAAACTCATGAAACAGGCATGGACAAAAATGATGGTACCCCTAGAAAACACAGAACATAATGTGACCAAAGGGACATGTTAATTCAAGGTGTGTCCACTAATTAGCATCACAGGTGTCTACAACCTTGTAATCAGCCATTGGGCCTATATATATGGCTCCAGGTAATCACTGTGTTGTTTGGTGATATGGTGTGTACCACACTCGACATGGACCAGAGGAAGCAAAGGAAAGAGCTGTCTCAAGAGATCAGAAAGAAAATTATAGACAAGCATGTTAAAGGTAAAGGCTATAAGACCATCTCCAAGCAACTAGATGTTCCTGTGAGTACAGTTGCACATATTATTCATAAGTTTAAGATCCATGGGACTGTAGCCAACCTCCCTGGACGTGGCCGCAGGAGGAAAATTGATGACAAATCTAAGAGACGGATAATCCGAATGGTAACAAAAGAGCCTAGAAAGACTTCTAAAGAGATTCAAGGTGAACTTCATGCTCAAGGAACATCAGTGTCAGATCGCACCATCCGTCGTTGTTTGAGCCAAAGTGGACTACATGGGAGACGACCAAGGAGGACACCATTGTTGAAAACGAATCATAAAAAAGCAAGACTGGAATATGCCAAACTACATGTTGACAAGCCACAAAGCTTCTGGGAGAATGTCCTGTGGACAGATGAGACAGAAATCGAAGTTTTTGCCAAGGCACATCAGCTGTATGTTCACAGACGAAAAAATGAAGCATATCAAGAAAAGAACACTGTCCCTACTGTGAAACATGGAGGAGGCTCTGTTATGTTCTGGGGCTGCTTTGCTGCGTCTGGCACAGGGTGTCTTGAATCTGTGCAGGGTACAATGAAATCTCAAGACTATCAAGGAATTCTAGAGAGAAATGTACTAGCCAGTGTCAGAAAGCTTGGTCTCAGTCGCAGGTCATGGGTCTTGCAACAGGACAATGACCCAAAACACACCGCTAAAAACACCCAAGAATGGCTAAGAGGAAAAAATTGGACTATTCTAAAGTGGCCTTCTATGAGCCCTGACCTCAATCCTATTGAGCATCTTTGGAAGGAGCTGAAACATGCAGTCTGGAAAAGGCACCCTTCAAACCGGACACAACTGGAGCAGTTTGCTCATGAGGAGTGGGCCAAAATACCTGCTGAGAGGTGCAGATGTCTCATTGACAGTTACAGGAAGCGTTTGATTGCAGTGATTGCCTCAAAAGGTTGCGCAACAAAATATTAAGTTAGGGGTACCATCATTTTTGTCCATGCCTGTTTCATGAGTTTATTTTTTTACATAATTCTGTTGAAGCATGGTTGAAAAACAATGTCTGACTTTCATTGGTTAACATTTATAGAATTTTAATTTATTATTACTTTTGTCAGATTAAAGTTATTTCTGTGACCATTGTGACTTTTTCTTTCATTGACCAAAGGGTACCAACAATTTTGTCCACGTCTGTATATATATATATATATATATATATATATATATATAGATATATAGAGATAGACGAAAACAGACAGCAACTCCAATAGTACAAAAAAGAGATTATTTATTGGGCCACAGTGGCCCAATAAATAATCTCTTTTTTGTACTATTGGAGTTGCTGTCCGTTTTCGTCTGTATACAAGGGTAAGCAGTGAATTCCCTGGACCTAGCACCCTCTTTCTCTTTTTGGTGTGAATTGGTGCTGCCATACGTTTTCTTTTTTTATATATATATATATATATATTTTATTTATATTATAGATAGATAGATATTCGGTCCCAGTACATATTAACAACATGCTACCCATCCCCACCCTGTGATTGACAGGTACCTCTCTGTGTATGGCAGACATCTGTCAGTCACAGGGAGGAGGGCGTTCAGGAGCCCCACATCAGACACATCTCCTTGAGCAGTATTGCAGTATTTTTTATTTATTTTTGGTAATATCCCACCTGGCTATGCTACTCAGCCCTGTCCTCAATTCATGTTGCCCTCAGAAACTGTGATATTTAGTAAAATGAGCTAAGCAGCTCATGCTGCCAGAAAGTGTCACCTTGAAGTAAAGTAGATGAATCATTGCATAAGATTATCATTGGTTCCGGAAAATACTAACTTTGTCAATTTCATATTTAGTTTTAGAGAGATCCTTCTCTCTGCGTCCCACACGTCCAGCCAAGGACATGGAGAATATCTTCCAGCTGGTCAGGAATGTCATCCCTCCACTTACTTCTAAAAAGCACAAAGGTCAAGATGGGAAGATTGGTATTGTCGGAGGCTGTCAAGAGTAAGCGCATCTATGTGAATGGTTGTGGTTATCTTTGTATAAAATTTCTTTAATCTGGCCTCAGTTGGATGGGGTAGGTGCCAGATTACCAAATGGTCTCGATTACTGGTCAGCCATAGAGTAACATATCAAATCTACTAGTACATGTAGAAAATAAAGCTCAAAATAATTTACGGGGCTCCATTGTGCCCTGCGGTCGTGCAGAGAAGAGGAGCTTGAAAAGAGCGGTGCTAGTGTCAAGCACTGTACTCATGTCTTTGGAGATCCAGTAGACTTTGGATTCAAGCTCTGCCTTAGGCCGAATGCACACGGCCTTGTTCCGCGGCCGAGAGCGGTCCGTGGTATGCCGGGCTGGATTCCTGTTCAGAGCAGGAGCGCACGGTGTCATTGGTTGCTATGACGCCGTGCGCTTCATGCCGCCGCTGCTGTACAGTAATACACTGTGCGCTCCTGCTCTGAACAGGAATCCAGCCCGGCATACCACAGACCGCTCTCGGCCGCGGAACACGGCCGTGTGCATTTGGCCTTATTGAGGCAGGTGCAGTGGGAAGAAATGGGAGGCTTGGGAACCCTATTCTGATCAGACACCTAAGGCTCTTTCAGACAATCGTGTCCTGTGCAGAAATCACACTCCGTGTGTGAGCGTGATTACCTGTTATGGACACTGCTCATTTCACAGGAGCACACAGCATTATAATGTGTCTCTGCATGACCTAACTTCTACAGAATTATACTGACAGCATTATGTCAGTTTAATTCAGTAGATGCAAGGTTGGGCAGAGACACACTGCATTATAAATCATACTGCCGTGTGATCCTGTGAAATCAGCATTGTCCATAATGTGTAATCGCGCTCACACACACAGTGTGATTTCTGCACAGGACACGATTGTCTGAAACAGGCCTTAGGCCTCATGCACACGACTGTTGTGTGTTTTGCGGTCCGCAATTTGGGGAACGGCACGGACAGCCATTGATAGAACTGCCTATTCTTGTCCGCAAAACAGACAATAATAGGACAGGTTATATATTTTTTGCGGACCATGGAACAGAGCAACTCGGTGTGCTGTCCGCATCTTTTGCGGCCCCATTGAAGTGAATGGGTCCGCATCCAAGCCGCAAAAACAGTCGTGTGCATGAGGCCTTATGCTTATTCAGAGAAAAATCCTTCCCGCTTTTGATTTTATGATGGCACAGATTATTTGGCATTTATGTACAAGAGCCAGCATTTCTGGTCTTTTGGGTGCCGGGAATGTTACTCTAGTCTGTGTTCAGTGCTGTATTTGCCATGTAAACACTCTGATGTGTATTAAATGTCTTGGCTCTGGAAATATGTAGTGCCTGTTATCAGGATTACTCTCAGTAAGGTCCACAAGCCAATAAAATCTGAGAATATGTAATTACTTGTATATATTCAGCAGAGGCAGATGAGGTACAGTTTTTTTCTCTGCCAGCTGTTTTTCTCACACGTATACAATATAATTTTTTAATTTTTTTTATTTATTTATAGATATACTGGTGCTCCGTACTTTGCAGCAATTTCCGCTCTCAAAGTGGTAAGTAAACTATTAAGAGAGAGAATATCATGTGTGTTTATGTACTCCTTCACATGCGCATATCCGATTTTCAGTCTGGATAAATTTCCCCTTATGTGGCATCATATAAATTTTCTTCTTTGAGCAAATTAGCTTTTAGTTTTACTAAGTTTCCATCCTTGTCTGATTTCCATAGGGTGCCGATTTGTCCCAGGTATTTTGTACCAAAGATGCAGCAACTGTGATTAAGTCATACAGTCCAGAGCTGATTGTACATCCAGTCCTGTAAGTGTTCATCTATGGTTAATACTATTGATAATGCCTCACTTTTGATGAAATCCATATGTTCACTGTATATCGTGTATCTAATATTCACCCAGTGATCACCCCAATGCTTTGCATGAGATAGAAAAATGGCTTCCAAGACTACACACTCTGGTAATCGGACCGGGTTTGGGAAGAAATGATTCTATACTGGACACTGCAAAGGTACCGGCATCATGGTGGAAATAGCGTTAGCCCGCAAGTCATTCAAGTTTGTGTAAAATTTGTATAAAAACTTTCATTTTTGTGTGTCATTCCCAGGGTATTATTGAAAAGGCCAAGGCAAAAGGCATCCCTCTGGTTATAGATGCTGTGAGTATCTGCTTTCATTCCAGGGGTACTGCTGGATGTCACTTGGCACTAAGTAGATGTTCACCTATGTTTTAGGATGGGCTATGGCTTATTGCCCAGCAACCTTCTGTTATTCAAGGCTACCAAAGGGCTGTCCTCACCCCAAACTTCATGGAGTTCAGTCGGCTGTATGAAGCTGTGGTATGTATTGATATTCACAGTGACCATGCTTGTTCTTGGTACATGTACAGTAAAGGTAGGATCATCAGCTCCAGTGTAAGTGCAGATTCTAGATTTATCTGAGGTCAGATGTAGTGTTTCGTTGCCAAGCTTGTTTGCAAACTACAAAATGTGCTGACGTGCTTATTAAAGAAGCCATAGGGAGAGGGTACTAAAGTGAAAGACATTACCTGCCTCCTTATTCTTGGATAAAATAACTCCGTTCCTGGCAGGATCATGAGACTTGCAGTCTGACCAACAGACAGAGCATCTGCTATGGAAGCCAGAAATAAGATTGTCTATATAGTTCTATGAGACTAAGGCCTTTTGGTCCGAATTACTTCAATGTGCTGTCCGCATCCGTTGCTCCATTCCGTAACTTGTCCGCGCTTTGTGGACAAAAATAGGCAGTTATATTAAAGGCTGTCCGTGCTGTTCCGCAAATTTGCGGAATGCACACGGGCGCCATCCGTGTTTTGCGGATCTACGGTTTGCCGACCGCAAAACACACAACGATCGTATGCATGAGGCCTAACATTCAAACACTGTAGTAGAGCGGCAGTCAGACTGCAGTTACGTG
The DNA here is from genome assembly GCF_014858855.1 of Bufo gargarizans. Taxonomy (NCBI): domain Eukaryota; kingdom Metazoa; phylum Chordata; class Amphibia; order Anura; family Bufonidae; genus Bufo; species Bufo gargarizans. The sequence continues at coordinate 219,202,150 of NC_058082.1, read as the reverse complement.
ATCCCGCGGTGGCAGGAAGAGACATCCTGCATTTTTTCCGAGACTAAAGCAGCAGGTAAGATCTTTCACTTTAGTGTAGGGTTAAAACACAGGCCCAATTCCTATAAAAAGATCTGCTTCTTTAATCTGTGGGTGTGCTGCTGTGAGAAAAGCACTTTAAACATAGTCTTTACTTGAAAACTGTTAAAAATAAATAAATTTGAAATTAAAATAGGTTGCTGTCCATTATCCCGCTGAGCAGTCTGGAGAATACCATGCCGGACCCATGGGTAGATACACCAGGGAGCACCAGCATATTAGGTTAAACAGCATGTTGGCTTGCAATCAGCACTATGTAACTGTAACATCAATGTTATAATGAACAAGTCGAAAAAAAATAAACAGGTAGAAAAATAATACTACGACTCGCATGGACTCCACCCTTTGTCAAATGCAGGTGGTGTTTACATAAACTATGGTGAAAGAATTATAGTCACTGCAACTCAAGATGATAATTTAACTATTACAGAATACAGCATTCAATATATTTCAATGCAGTGCTGCCACCTGCAGGACTGTATTGAAATATACCAGTGATAGGTTTCGGCTATCGCTGAAATAGAACCGCTTCCCCGATCCCAGAGTTCACATTTCAGTTCGCAGCATGTCAATTGTTTTTGTGGAACTAGAGCAAATCTGTATCAAAATCTGCATGTAAAAGGTGTAATTTTTTTACTGCCGTTTTTATTTATTTTTAATCCAATGTGAATGTGTATCCTAAAGGAAACATGCATTTGTTCCAATTTTCTGCCTTTGCACACAAGAGTCTGAACCCAAGATCACTATAAACCAGGACAACAGATTTGTATCTTTTAGGCTACTTTCACACTAGCGGCACAGACCTCCGGCAGGCTGTTCCGTCGGGTGAACAGCCTGTCAGATCCGTCCTGCCGCTAGTGAACTTGTGCCCCCGGACTGCCCCTCCTTCCCCATCGACTACAATAGGGGGGAGGCACGGCGAGAGGCTGCCGGAATAAATGTCGGACATGTCGTAGTTTTATTCCGGCAGCCTCTCGCCGTGCCTCCCCCCTATTGTAGTCGATGGGGCAGTCCGGGGGCACAAGTTCACTAGCGGCAGGACGGATCTGACAGGCTGTTCACCCGACGGAACAGCCAGCCGGAGGTCCGTGCCGCTAGTGTGAAAGTAGCCTTAGCTGAATCAGAATTTCTGAGCGACTTTTTCTACTTGCAGCTCACTGAGCCAGTGGACAGTAGTGATCAGCATGGAAGTGTACTAAGGCTCAGCCAAGCAATGGGCAATATTACCATTGTCCAGAAAGGAGAGTGGGATCTCATCTCAGACGGCAATAAAGGTTTGTGCACTTATTGGTAAAACCCATAGACAGAGATGAGTACTGATATGTGCAATGCCCACTAGGCTCATTGCATCAGTAATATTTTTCTGAACAGTGAGAGAAGAAGAGAAAATCCCTAGTGTTTTGGAGTACGGCTGTTACTTCTCCCAGTAACATGTTTTTATGGTAATGCTTACGGTTCATGTGTAAGGGGATTATCTGTTAGAATATGGAAATGGTGAGAATGACGGACTAATTACTTGTAGGATCACTGTTTATAAGGATTACAACGGAGATGGTTAATGGATCCATTTTCTAGTGTTCATGACGGCAGAACTGTAACTTATTTCCTTTGTCCTGAAGTTTTAGTGTGCAACCATGAAGGCAGTAGCCGGCGTTGCGGCGGACAGGGCGATCTCTTAGCTGGCTCTCTTGGCGTCTTGGTACACTGGGCATTTCTTGCTGGACCAGAAAAGATAAATGGGTATGTTTTGTCCAATTAAACATTATCCTGTTTTATCATTGTTGCACAGATTTTATTTAAATGGGCTCCATAGTTTTAAAAATTGATGAAGAACGATTATCCTTCGCTTTCGAGTTTCAGTAATATCTGATCAACCAGGATCCATTCAGTCCCATTTATGAAAACTACTTTAACTAGAATTTGCTTGATTGTTGTCAACAATATTTAAAGGGGTTGTGCGTGCCATACATATTGTTGACATATCGTCAGGATAGGTCATCAGTATCTGATCGGTGGGTGCTGACACCCGGGACCCCCGCCGATCGTGGTGCTACATGCAAGCACTGCTACGTCTTCACTACACTACACATCGTCTCCCCTGGAGCGGTGGTGTAGTGTAATTACAAGTACTTGCTCCATTCATGTGAATTATCCGAGACAACAGACAATGTAATGAACAGGAAGCAATGCTTGCATGGAGAGCCACCTCCTCTTTAAACAGCTGATAGGCGGTAGTGCCGGTCGTCTGACCTCCAAAGATCAGATATTGATGACCTGTCGTGAGGATAGGTTAGTAAAAAGTATGGACTGCCCCTTCAGGAAAAACATGAATCGTGAATAACATTTGAGTAAGGTCACCCCAGTGTTTAGACTGTGGAAGATGCTTCCCGATATGCGCCAGTTCATTTACAGACGTGGACAAAATTGTTGGTACCCTTTGGTCAATGAAAGAAAAAGTCACAATGGTCACAGAAATAACTTTAATCTGACAAAAGTAATAATAAATTAAAATTCTATAAATGTTAACCAATGAAAGTCAGACATTGTTTTTCAACCATGCTTCAACAGAATTATGTAAAAAAATAAACTCATGAAACAGGCATGGACAAAAATGATGGTACCCCTAGAAAACACAGAACATAATGTGACCAAAGGGACATGTTAATTCAAGGTGTGTCCACTAATTAGCATCACAGGTGTCTACAACCTTGTAATCAGCCATTGGGCCTATATATATGGCTCCAGGTAATCACTGTGTTGTTTGGTGATATGGTGTGTACCACACTCGACATGGACCAGAGGAAGCAAAGGAAAGAGCTGTCTCAAGAGATCAGAAAGAAAATTATAGACAAGCATGTTAAAGGTAAAGGCTATAAGACCATCTCCAAGCAACTAGATGTTCCTGTGAGTACAGTTGCACATATTATTCATAAGTTTAAGATCCATGGGACTGTAGCCAACCTCCCTGGACGTGGCCGCAGGAGGAAAATTGATGACAAATCTAAGAGACGGATAATCCGAATGGTAACAAAAGAGCCTAGAAAGACTTCTAAAGAGATTCAAGGTGAACTTCATGCTCAAGGAACATCAGTGTCAGATCGCACCATCCGTCGTTGTTTGAGCCAAAGTGGACTACATGGGAGACGACCAAGGAGGACACCATTGTTGAAAACGAATCATAAAAAAGCAAGACTGGAATATGCCAAACTACATGTTGACAAGCCACAAAGCTTCTGGGAGAATGTCCTGTGGACAGATGAGACAAAAATCGAAGTTTTTGCCAAGGCACATCAGCTGTATGTTCACAGACGAAAAAATGAAGCATATCAAGAAAAGAACACTGTCCCTACTGTGAAACATGGAGGAGGCTCTGTTATGTTCTGGGGCTGCTTTGCTGCGTCTGGCACAGGGTGTCTTGAATCTGTGCAGGGTACAATGAAATCTCAAGACTATCAAGGAATTCTAGAGAGAAATGTACTAGCCAGTGTCAGAAAGCTTGGTCTCAGTCGCAGGTCATGGGTCTTGCAACAGGACAATGACCCAAAACACACCGCTAAAAACACCCAAGAATGGCTAAGAGGAAAAAATTGGACTATTCTAAAGTGGCCTTCTATGAGCCCTGACCTCAATCCTATTGAGCATCTTTGGAAGGAGCTGAAACATGCAGTCTGGAAAAGGCACCCTTCAAACCGGACACAACTGGAGCAGTTTGCTCATGAGGAGTGGGCCAAAATACCTGCTGAGAGGTGCAGATGTCTCATTGACAGTTACAGGAAGCGTTTGATTGCAGTGATTGCCTCAAAAGGTTGCGCAACAAAATATTAAGTTAGGGGTACCATCATTTTTGTCCATGCCTGTTTCATGAGTTTATTTTTTTACATAATTCTGTTGAAGCATGGTTGAAAAACAATGTCTGACTTTCATTGGTTAACATTTATAGAATTTTAATTTATTATTACTTTTGTCAGATTAAAGTTATTTCTGTGACCATTGTGACTTTTTCTTTCATTGACCAAAGGGTACCAACAATTTTGTCCACGTCTGTATGTTTCAGGTGGTGCATGTCTACACTTCATAGGTCACTTGATTCCTGCATGCAGTTGGACACACATCATAGTTTCTAGATGTCTGACACATACAGATACCAATCATCTGAAGTATGTTTCTGGAATGTTGGACCCAACCTAAGGACTTCCCTTTATCTGGAGGATTCCAGCACAGTTTTAGAAACCTAATATATGAGTCACACAGTTCATACAGCGGTGTGAATGAAGTCTGACAATTTGTGACATACTGGTCTGATCTGGCACAGAACTAGCTGACCATTATGTGGGTCAAAATTTTTATTTTATTTTTTTATATATATAATATATATATTTTCAAGGAAAAAATCAACGCAGCACTCTTCTTGTAAAAAAAAACGCAGTGTCTTTATTCACACATGTGACACAAAAATAGGCAACGTTTCAATCCCCTTCCGGGATTACTTGGCTTGAGAAGGATCCCGGAAGGGGATTGAAACGTTGCCTATTTTTGTGTCACGTGTGTGAATAAAGACACTGCGTTTTTTTTTTACAAGAAGAGTGCTGCGTTGATTTTTTTCCTTGACGCTGCGGAGGCAAACGGATCCGTCCTTCCACACAATGTAAGTTAATGGGGACGGATCCGTTTTCACTGACACAATAGAAAACGGGTCCATCCTCCATTTACTTTCAATGGTGTTCTAGACGGATCCGTTTTGGCCACGTTACAGATAATACAAACGGATCCGTTCTGAACGGATGCACGCGGTTGTATTATCTGAACGGAAGCGTTTGTGCAGATCCATGACGGATCCGCACCAAACACGGGTGCGAAAGTAACCTCAGATGACAAACTGACAACAAAAACATAAAACGGGGTCAGCCAGATGCTTTATAAATATGTCAGATGTTTGTACCCATTTTCACTATAATATTGTGATCAGGTTCGATCCCTTCCTACTTGATATTTTTGCAGACCTGTGAGGTGAGCAGATGTATTCTAACCCTTTGATTGTACTCTGTGTTGCAGTCAAAATCCTTTTGTGGTGGCGGCATTTGGAGCCTGTTCTCTTACCAGGCAGTGCAATCAGCAAGCATTTCAGAAACATGGACGGTCAATGACCACTACGGACATGATTTCAGAAGTTGGAACAGCTTTTAACAAGCTCTTTGAAACCTGATGCAGCGTATTGTGAACAAATGACTGCTTTATTCATAGGACTAACACTAGATTGCACAAAACACTTGTTTCTGTGCAGTAGAAATATGGAAAAATACAGCGCTGTACTTTTCTTTGTCCTGGAAAGGGGGGGGGGGGGGCGCGGGGTAGAGAAAACCCTATTAAAGATCCAGATTTTTGTTCAGTCCTTTACCAAAAAAAAGAGCACTGATTTGTAGGGCAGAAGATGAAGTGTACCTTCACAGTAAAGGAGACCGTTCTTCCCGTCATGGCTGAACACTTACTACAGTATGAGACCCACTTTCTGCACACCCAGCAGTTACGTCTCGGTGCTCTGAACTGTGATAATGAGCTTCATAGAAATGAATGGTGTTGCATGTAGATCACAGTCCACAGTGACTCCTGCTCGGTGATAAGTGCCTGCAATTAGGTTTCATTTGTCTCCACTTTGTAATGAGCCCTTTGAAATATTGTCAGAGCTTTTAATGCATTGTTCTTAATGTACATCATAGTTTGTATGCATTTTTAGAAAATGTTCCCAGGAAAGTAGAATAATTTATCCAATCAAAAGCTCTATTGTCTTAAATTCATTTGGTAATTTTTACTTATGAACAAGACCTTAATCTAGGTAACAGTTGTTTCAAATGAAAGTCAAATAAATAGTCATTTTGGACAATTTTTCATTTACTGAGAATTTCTTAGTTTACTGTATAAGGCAATAAAGCAGTAATGGCTAATTTTAGTGTGTGCCTTTGGATAAACATTAATTCCGTATAAAGTGGTTTGATTCATGTAGAGAAAGTTAATACAAGCCACTTAATGTATTGTGATTATCCATATTGCCTCCTTTGCTGGCTGGATTCATTTTTCAATCACATTATACACTTCTTGTATACTATGGCCACCGCTTATATTAACTTTGTCTACATGATAAATGCCATTTGCTGGTGAGACAACCCCTTTCAGTACTTTTTCATGGTTTATAAATAAAAAACAAAAAAAACTTTTCACAAATCGATCTTGAAATGTTCTTATTAGTCCCCATGCACACAACCATATTTTTAGTCTGCATCCACTCAGTCTGCATTTTTGCTAATCAGATGCAGACCTATTGACTTCGATGAGGCTGCAAAAAATGGGGCCAGCACACTGTGCTGTCTGCATCGGTATGTCCAGTCCACCAAAAAGATAGAACATGTCCTATTCTTGTCCTTTTCTTATATTAGTGCGGACCACAACACGGATATGGTCGTATGCATGGGGTCTCATCCTGTCCTTAGTGGCAGCAGCATTGAAAGTCCAGTATATCCTAATAGAAGTGCTTGGCTTGCTCCTTGAATTTTTCAAGATGATCATCAAGTATATGGACTGTGTGGGACATCCTTCACCAAAGTTCCAGCTCAACATCATTTACTGTCCCAAATGCAAAGATACTTTAGGCTACGTTCACACCTGCGGTAAACGTAATGTTTTTCCCCATCTCAATGTGGCTAGATCCATGTTGGTTCCCATTATAGTCTATAGGGTCCAGCGGTAAACTCTGGCAGGCTGTTCTCTGCCAGAACAGCCTACTAGATACCTTTACTGCAGACAAGAACATAGTCACTGGCAACTCTGATACTTTTACTGCTTCAGGCTCACACTCCTAATAAAGGGCGTGAAAGCCTGAAGCATCACTTGCACTTTTTGGTTTCTGATGAAACAGGATGCTCAAACTTAGGGCTTGTTCACACGACCGTGCCGTGTCTTGCTGTCCGCAAAACACTGATGCTACCAGTGTGCCTTCAGAAATTTGCGGAACGGACGGCCCTTCATAGAAATGCCTATTCTTTTTCGCAAAACGGGACAAGAATAGGACACGACTCATAATTTTTGCGGGGCCACGGAACGAAGCAATGGATGCGGACAGCACATGGAGTGCGTTTCGCAGCTGCTAAGCAGCCAATAAACCTGCAGGTAAGTACTGCCAACACTGTAATGCCAATAGCCATGTTGGGTTCGGCTCATTGCGAGTCAGGGAGAGCTGCGCTTAGGAAGGGACAGATAGTGTAGGGAGATTGTGATCGCTATATATTCCAGTGAATAACGTTTCAAAGACCCAAAACTCCTTTTAAGAACTATAGTGTGTGGTGGCAGCAATTTGATTGTGCAAAGTATTATTTTATTTTTTTTAACTACTTTGCAAAATAGCGATTCTTTATAGAAGGTCAATCAATGACGAAGAAGCCGGCACTCCGATTTGCTGAATGATTCTTTTTATTGGTCACTCATAAATGCAGTGATGCGCGTTTCGGCACATACATGTGCCTTTGTCAAACAGTGAGTGTACAGCTGATTGCAAAGAAACAAAATGAACAAGGAAAGGATTTAAATAGCCCGCTCCAAGTCACATGACCTATGCATCACGTTACCAGGGAAACAGTGGGTGGTAACAAAACGAGTGAAAAAAATGTACATAGTAACCATGCAGATTCTGTGATTCCTCTCTGTAGTCAGGTTATGAAATTTTCTTAGTTACACTGCGAAAAATCATAAATATGCATAATAAGACAAGAGAAGATATCTGTTTATCCTGAAAGATTATATGCACAAAAAGAAAAGAGAAATAATCATGAAAAGCTTGTCACGGCATAATCCCGATTTAACCCCTTGGGTGTTAATGTCTGCAAACAAATCCAAAATGCCTCTCGTTTAAGTAGCATCTCTGCTCTATTTCCCCCACGTCTGGGCAATAAAACCTCTTCAATTATTTGGAAACGTAGTTGCGAGACATTATGTCCCAACTGGTCAAAATGGGATGGAATGGGTAACAGTGGGTTTTTGTTGCGTATGGTGGACTTATGCTTGCCAAAGCGGTCTTTCATGCGCATAGTAGTTTCCCCTACGTAACAGAGACCGCAAGGGTATTTCAATAAATATACAACAAATGTGCTGTTACAGGTGAAATGCCATTTCACTGGGATCTGCTCGCGGGTATGTGGGTGTGAGATATATGATCCTTTAATAACACTGCAACAGTGAACACAATTGAGACAGGGAAAGGTGTGTGGTTTTTTTTTTTTTTTACTGAGGAGAAGATCATTTGCTTCAGGCTCCTTTTATACGTGCCAATATCAGCTCTTATAACCCTGTCTTTTATATTACCTGCCCGTTTGTGACACATCATGTGCAGATTTTGGAATTCTGTCACCTGCGGGTAGGATTTTGTAACTATGTTCCAGTGTTTATTAATAATGGACCTCACACAATCCACGGGTGGTATTCCACAATGAAAGGGAGTCTTTTCTGTCGGGATTTCACACTGCCTGTGAAAGATGTGTCGCTTTTTATTCTTTGCTGCTGTAATAACTCTTTAGGATACCATCTCTGTCTGAACGTATCAGTCATCTCCTCTAAACGATCACTGCGGATGGATGGATCACTCACAATTCTATTCACCCTTTGAAATTGGCAAAAAAGGTAGAGTTTTTTTATGGCAGGTGGATTTTTACTTTCATATCTGAGCAGACTATTACGGTCCATGCTTAGTGTAAAGCTCCGTTATACATCTGCCATCAACACCCTTGATAACCCAGGTTTATAAAAAGGATATTTAATCATAATCCCAGTGTAGGGTAAATTTCAGTTCAGATCGTACCTCATTGATGAGGGCTGTTAAATCTAATAGGGTTTCAATGCCGCCCCGCTATACGCAAAACACATCGTCGATAAAGCGCTTCCAGAAGATGCAATTTTGCTGATAAACCAAACCAGGGTATATATGGTCCTGTTCAAACTGCGCCATATAGCATTTGCGTATGGCGGTGCGGCATTGGCCCCATCGCAGTCCCGCACCACTGTTGGTAATACGTGTCCTGAAAAATAAAATAATTACGTTCCAGGACAGTGGTCAGGAGAGGAAGAAAAAAATCTTTTTGACCTTGTGAATATTCACTGTTATCCAACAGGGCTTTAACCGCCGATAAGCCCCTGGTGTGTGTGATTGAAGTGTACAAACTGCACACGTCAAAGGTCACTAAAATGCAGCCCTCATCAATGTGCACTTGACTGAGTTCTTCTAAGAAATGTTGTGTATCCCTGAGGTAAGATGGAGCTTTCTGTGTGAGTAGGGTCAGAACATGGCGCTTAGGTCATGTGACTTGGGGCGGGCGATTTAAATCCTTGTTCATTTTGTTTCTTTGCAATCAGCTGTACACTCACTGTTTGACAAAGGCACATGTATGCATTTGAGTGACCAATAAAGAGAATCATTCAGCAAGGGACGGGGAAGTGGGCGTGATGTTGATGGTGCACGCAGAGACCGTGGCCCTGGGCGCAATGAAACTGCCTGTTGCCAGTGCACTAGGAAAAAAAACATCCACCGTACCCAGCTTCATGTCCAACTTAGGTGGGTGGCACAGGACAACACTGTCCAAGTTGGACCAGTGCGAACAGTTGGGGGGTTGGATTGCTGAAGATAATGCTTCCAGTCGGTTAAGCACCACCCTCTCTTCCACCAAGTCCAGTCTCTGTAGCCAAGAGTCTGGTCAACCGAATCCTCTCTTTGATCATCCTTCCTCCCTCCATGGAGAGGCTTGCCAAACGAGTGATCCCACACTTGGATATTCCAAGGAGCTCTTTCCAGTGCCATTACATTTGGCCCTCGCGCCCAGCAGGCTTGAAGAGGGACCTGACATACTGTGCCCTGATTCCCAACCTCTTGAGCCTTCACAGTCTCTAGAACAGGCATGTCCAAACTGCGGCCCTCCAGCTGTTGCAAAACTACAACTCCCAGCATGCCTGGATAGCTTACAGCTATTATGGCATGCTGGGAGTTGTAGTTTTGCAACAGCTGGAGGGCCGCAGTTTGGACATGCCTGCTCTAGAAGATGACGGTGGTAAACGGCAATCATTCGTTCATGAGGTGGATGATGATGAGACCCAGTTACCAATCACTGAGGTTGTGGTTAGGTCAAGTCAGGAGGATGAGCAGAGTGAGGAGGTGGTTGACGATGAGGTCACTGACCCAACATGGGAAGGTGAAAAGCCAAGTGAGGACAGCAGTACTGCAACAGGATGGAAGAGGCAGTGGGGTTGCAAAAGGGAGAAGTCGGCCCACACCAAACAGGCCGGTAACCGTTACACTGAGCACCCCTATGCGTAACTGTACCTTGCCAAGGGGTAGGTGTTCGGCAGTATGGCGCTTTTTTTAAAGTAAAGTGCAGACGACAAAAGAGTGGTAGTTTGCAACCTGTGCCGTACCAAAATGAGCCGGGGCGTGAACACTAGCAACCTCACCACCACCAGCATGATCTGCCACATGGCATCCAAGCACCCTAATAAGTGGGCCGAACACCTAGGTCCACAATCTGGGTCTGCTGGTCACACCACTTCCTCTTCTTTCCCTGTGTTACGCACTGCTGGCCAATCCCCTGTCGAAGGCGCAGGCCCGGATGCCCCTCGCCCTGCACCTGGACTGTCGCATGAACAATCAGCAACAACATTTACTTCCCTGTCCCAGCGCAGCATTCAAATGTCCATAACACAGTCTTTTAAATGCAAGCTCCAATACTTACCCCACCCACAGGCCATAGCACTAAATGAGCAACTTTCGAAATTACTGGCCCTTGAAATGTTGCCATTTAGGCTTGTGGACACTGAGGCCTTCCACAGCCTGATGTCGGCGGCCGCCCCTCGGTACGCAGTCCCCAGCCGCCACTGTTTTTCACGGTGTGCCGTGCCTTACACCAGCATGTGTCCCAGAACATCACCCGTCCCCTGACCAACGCAGTTACTGGGAAGGTTCACTTAACTACAGACACATGGACAAGTGCTGGTGGCCAGGGACGCTACATTTTCCTGACCGCACACTGGGTGAATGTTGTGGAGGTCGGGAGTGAGTCGTACCCTGGGATGGCACAGGTGCTACCCACGTCCAGGATTGCGGGCCCTACGTCAAGCAGGGTCTCCGCCAGCAGCTATGTTACTGGCTCCAAACCCCGCTTCCACCTCCAGCAGCAGTTAGCCATCAGTCACTAGCTGGAAGCAGTGTAGAACTGCTGTGGGTAAGCGTCAACAGGCCATGTTGAAGTTGATCTGTTTAGGGGACAAACAGCACACCACCGCAGAGCTGTGGCAGGGTATAAGGGTCCAGAACGAGCTGTGGCTCTCGCCACTCAACCTGCAACCAGGCATGGTTGTGTCTGACAATGGACGTAACTTGGTGGCAGGTTTGGAGCTCGGCAACCTGACACACATCCCATGCCTAGCACATGTCTTAAACTTAGTGGTTCAGCGGTTTATCAAAACCTACCCCAATTTGCCAGAGCTACTAGTGAAGGCGCGCCGCACGTGTGTCCATTTCCGCAAGTCGTCAACAGCTTTAGCCTGTCTGTCTACGCTGCAGCAGCACTTGCGGCTTCCAGCTCACCGACTTGTGCAACGTGAGCACGCACTGGAACTCTACGTTCCACATGTTGGCCAGGCTTTGTGAGCAGCAGAGGGCAGTTGTGGAATACCAGCTGCAACATGGTCGTTGCCTTTCGAGTCAACTGCCACTATTCAATGGAGGAGTGGGCATTGATGTCAGACCTCTGTGAGGTTTTAAAAAACTTTGATGAATCCACACAGATGGTTAGTGGCAATAACACTATTATCAGCGTAACCGTCCCACTGCTGTGTCTACTCAAACGATCGCTGCTCACAATTAAGGACGACGCTCTGAATGTGGCAGATGAGGAAATGGGGGAGGACATTACACAGGGTGATAGCCAGCCCACCCTCAGTTCTTCTCAGCGCCAATTGGACCACGAAGAGGAGGAGCTGGAGACAGTTGCCTCTGCTACAGAGGGTAGTACCCATGGAACTTTAATTTCATCTGTCCAGCATGGATGGGCAGATCAGGAGGATATGGAGAGTCATCCTGATGTCGACATCGACATCTTGTCTGTTGGTACTCTGGCACACATGGCTTACTTCATGTTAGGCTCCCTTTCCCGCGACACTCGAGTTATACACATTTTAGATAACACGGATTACTGGGTGTTCACCCTTCTCAACCCCCGCTACAAAGAGAACTTCTCATCTCTCATTTCTGTGGTGGAGAGGACGAGTAAAACGGTTCAATGCCAGAAGTTACTTGTTGGTCCAAAATTTTCCATCTGACAACACTGGCGGCAGAGTCCGTACTTCCTTAGGCAACCGAGGAAAGGATACAAGGGGAACACGCAGCAGTTCCAACAAAGGCAGGGCAACACTCTCCAAGGCATGGGACACTTTCATGACAGCCCGCCAGCAACCTCACCCTGAAGCACGGCCTAGTGGTACAAGGAGGGAAATGTTTTGGAAGATGGTGAAGGAATACATAGCAGACCATGTCAGCATCCTAAAAGATCCCTCAGTGCCTTACAACTACTGGGTGTACAAGCTGGACACGTCGCACGAACTTGCGCTCTATGCCTTGGAGGTACCGGCCTGCCCTGCCGCCAGCGTTTTGTCTGAGCGTGTATTTAGTGCTGCTGGTGGCATTATAAGAGATAAGCATATCCGCTTGTCCACTGGCAATGCTGACAGGTTGATTCAGATAAAAATGAACAAGGCCAGGATTGCCCCCGACTTCTCAACTTCTTTTTTATAGGGTCAGCTAAACAGCATGCACTTGCATATAATGTTTTAGAGCGTCAGCTCGCCAGCAGGCCCTCGCCCCTAATGTTTTAGAGGGTCAGCTCAGCAGTAGGCCCTCGCATATGTTTTACAGGGTCAGCTCACCTGCAGGCACTCGCATATAATGTTTTAGAGGGTCAGCTCACCAGCAGGCCCTCGCCCCTAATGTTTTAGAGCATCAGCTCACCAGCAGGCACTCGCATATAATGTTTTAGAGAATCAGCTCAACTGCAGGCCCTCGCATATTATGTTTTAGAGCGTCAGATCACCAGCAGGCCCTCGCCCCCAATGTTTTAGAGCAGGGATCTCAAACTGCGGCCCTCTAGCTGTTGCAAAACTACAACTCCCAGCATGCCCGGACAGCCTACAGGTATCAGCCTACAGCAGGGCATTGTGGGAGTTGTAGTTTTGCAACAGCTGGAGGGCCGCAGTTTGAGATGCCTGTTTTAGAGGGTCAGCTCACCAGCAGGCCTGCAGCTGAAATCTTTTACAGGGTCAGCTCACCTGCAGGCCCGCAATTCATGCTAAGCTTTGAAGTAGTAGCCGAAATCGAACAATGATTCCCTATTACCAGTGGTCATCATGTTAGGCACATAAAAGAACATCGAAAGTTGATAGGGAAGATATCAAATTGGATGCTGGACATCACGGAGACGTGCGATCAGACAGAAGTTATCTAGAGTCAACAAAGCGGCAGCAGGGCCTCTCCTGTATAACGTTTCCTAATCCAAAATATTGCAGTGACATTCCCCGAGTCGGGAGTGGCTAATTGCCGCGCGCCTGCTGCCTTCCTTGGATGCTTCTGCTTCAATAACTTGACCCACTCTCTCTGGGTGGTTCACAATTAGAAAAAAAAAGGGGGGGGGGGGCAAGGAAACAACAGCCAATCAGATTTCAGCAATCGACTTCCCTTGGATGTGGTATCCCTTTCTCTAGCTCCCTCTCCGGCATCGAACCCTGATTCCCCGTTACCTGTGATCACCATGGTAGGCGCAGAAAAGAACATCGAAAGTTGATGGGGAAGATATCAAAATGGATTGTGGACGTCACGGGGATGTGTGATCAGGCAGAAATTATCTAGAGTCAACAAAGCGGCAGCAGGGAGTAGGTAATTGCCGCGCGCCTGCTGCCTTTCTTGGATTCTTGACCTTTAATAACTTGACCCAAGCTCCCTCTCCGGCATCAAACCCTGATTCCCCGTTACCCGTGATCACCATGGTAGGAGCAGAAAAGAACATCGAAAGCTGATTGGGCAGACATCCAAATGCGGCAGCAGGCCCTCGCCCCTAAGGTTTTAGATGGTCAGATCAGCAGGCCCTTGCTCCAAATGTTTTTGAGGGTCACCAGCAGGCCATCAATCATAATTTTTCAAGGGTGTGTATGATGCCCTCCTTTATGTGTAACAAAAAGTGTTTTGGAGTGCTGGTTCCTTGTAAGTTTTTGCAGCCCTTTCACCTAGGCTTTATGAGTGTAGGCGTCCCACTACCTTAACAATTGTACCACAATGTGAATGAGGCCCTCCTTTATGTGATATACAGGCTCTTGCTCGTAATTTTTTGCAGCACTTGCACTTTATATACAATTGAATATAGAGGAAAGAATGTTTCCTAACAATTTTTCCTGGGGGGTTTTGTGCGTATTTTTGTCAGTCTGTAAAAGTGGTGTACAACTCGGACAACATGGTTCCCAGCAGTGACCTGGGAGTCCAAGATGCATCCAGACATCGTCCCCATGCCGTTTCCGATCCATTTCGGTGGGACCCGCACCTATAAAACAATGGGGGCATATCCTAGATATATGCCCCCCATTGTCCATGACGAGACAACCTCTTTAAATCAATATTATGCTATGTGACCCGGGCAGTACGGGGGTGTCCACATACACACGCTGCGAGTTCAATGCATTGAACGCGTTGTGTGAAACCAGCCTTAGGCCTCTTGCACTTGGCCGTTCCGTGCATTGGGGACTGCAATTTGCGGTCCCCAATGCACAGGCACCATCCATGCAGCTGCCGCCACTGATCCGCACCCATTCAACCTCTTTCACATGAGCGATACAGATTGTGTCAGGATGCATTCAGTGAAACTTGCACTATTTTGCAAGCAAAGTATTGTCAGTTTTGTCTGCAATTGCTTTCAGTGTTCGTTTTTTTTCCACCCGGGTGCAATTAATTTTGATGCGTTTTTCACGAACGTGAAAAAAACCTGAAGACTTACAAACATCTCCTAGCAACCATCAGTGAAAAACACTTTGCATCTGAATTATTTCTATGGGGCCAGGGCTGCATGAATAACACAGAATAAAGAACATGCAGCTATTCAGACGCAACGCAGAAATGATGCGTGAAAATGCTCATCTGCACAGACCCATTGAAATGCACCTGCGTGGAAAACTCGCTCGTGTGAAAGGGGCCTTACAGTCATGTACATGAGGCCTAAAAATAACATGAACATATATATATATATATATATATATATACACACACACACACACACACACACACACACACACACATACATACATACACATACACAGTACAGACCAAAAGTTTGGACACACCTCATTCAAAGAGTTTTCTTTATTTTCATGACTATGAAAATTGTAGATTCACACTGAAGGCCTCAAAACTATGAATTAACACATGTGGAATTATATACCGTATTTTTCGCCCCATAAGACGCACTTTTTCCTACCCAAAAATGGGAGGAAAATGCCCCTGCGTCTTATGGGGCGAATGCTGACATGTTCAACATCGCTGGCTCCGATGTGCGAGCGGAGGAGAGACTGGGAGGAGGAACTGGGGGCTGGCAATTGCAGCGGGGCGGTGCAGTCACTGTACTATAGCCCAGCCCGCTGCTCCAGTGCTACACAAATATAAAATGTATTATTCAATTAAAAGTTATTAAACATGCCCCCCTCACTCCTAAAGTACCGTATATCCTAATTGCTTCTGTATAATGCCGGCAGGCAGGCCGGGTGGGCGGCAGCGTAACTCCCTGATGTCACGTGCCTGCGCCGCCTACTTTATGAATGAAGTAGGCGGCGCAGGCAAGTGGCGTCAGTGAGTGACGTGCCGGCCGCCCGGCCCGCCTGCCGGCATTATACAGAAGCAATTAGGATATATGGTACTATTAGGAGTGAGGGGGGCATGTTTAATAACTTTTAATTGAATAATACATTTTATATTTGTATACTGGGGAGGGGGGAGGCGGGGACACACTGAATCTGTGGATGGTACAGTTAAGGGGTGGGGGTCTGTGGATGGCACTGTTATGGGCTGGGGGGGGGTCTGTGGATGGCACTGTTATGGGCTGGGGGGGGGTCTGTGGATGGCACATATATAACAGTGCCATCCACAGATCCCCCCATAAGTGTCCGTCATCCACAGATCCTCCCATAAGTGTCAGTCATCCACAGATCCCCCATAACAGTGTCCGTCATCTACAGACCACCATTAGTTCTAAACCTACCAAAAGCACACCTTTTGGTTAAAAATATTTTTTTTCTTATTTTCCTCCCCAAAAACCTAGATGCGTCTTATGGGCCGGTGCGTCTTATGGGCCGGTGCGTCTTATAGGGCGAAAAATACGGTACATAACAAAAAAGTGTGAAACAACTGAAAATATGTCATATTCTAGGTTCTTCAAAGTAGCCACCTTTTGCTTTGATTACTGCTTTGCACACTCTTGGCATTCTCTTGATGAGCTTCAAGAGGTAGTCACCTGAAATGGTCAATGGTCTTCCAACAGTCTTGAAGGAGTTCCCAGAGATGTTTAGCACTTGTTGGCCCTTTTGTCCTCACTCTGCAGTCCAGCTCACCCCAAACCATCTCGATTGGGTTCAGGTCCGGTGACTGTGGAGGCCAGGTCATCTGGCGCAGCACCCCATCACTCTCCTTCATGGTCAAATAGCCCTTACACAGCCTGGAGGTGTGTTTGGGGTCATTGTCCTGTTGAAAAATAAATGATGGTCCAACTAAGCGCAAACCGGATGGAATAGCATGCCGCTGCAAGATGCTGTGGTAGCCATGCTGGTTCAGTATGCCTTCAATTTTGAATAAATCCCCAACAGTGTCACCAGTAAAGCACCCCCACACCATCACACCTCCTCTATGCTTCATGGTAGGAACCAGGCATATAGAGTCCATCCGTTCACCTTTTCTGCGTCGTACAAAGACACGGTGGTTGGAACCAAAGATCTCAAATTTGGACTCATCAGACCAAAGCACAGATTTCCACTGGTCTAATGTCCATTCCTTGTGTTCTTTAGCCCAAACAAGTCTCTTCTGCTTGTTGCCTGTCCTTAGCAGTGGTTTCCTAGCAGATATTCTACCATGAAGGCCTGATTCACAGAGTCTCCTCTTAACAGTTGTTCTAGAGATGTGTCTGCTGCTAGAACTCTGTGTGGCATTGACCTGGTCTCTAATTGGAGCTGCTGTTAACCTGCGATTTCTGAGGCTGGTGACTCGGATTAACTTATCCTCCGCAGCAGAGGTGACTCTTGGTCTTCCTTTCCTGGGGCGGTCCGCATGTGAGACAGTTTCTTTGTAGCGCTTGATGGTTTTTGTGACTGCACTTGGGGACACTTTCAAAGTTTTCCCAATTTTTCGGCTGACTGACTGGCCTTCATTTCTTAATTTGTATTATGGCAAGAAAAAAGCAGCTAACAGTCTATTCAGTAGGACTATCAGATGTGTATCCACCTGACTTCTCCACAATGCAACTGATGGTCCCAATCCCATTTATAAGGCAAGAAATCCCACTTATTAAACCTGACAGGGCACACCTGTGAAGTAATAACCATTTCAGGTGACTACCTCTTGAAGCTCATCAAGAGAATGCCAAGAGTGTGCAAAGCAGGAATCAAAGTAAAAGGTGGCTACTGTGAAGAACCTAGAATATGACATATTTTCAGTTGTTTCACTTTTTTTGTTATGCATATAATTCCACATGTGTTAATTCATAGTTTTGATGCCTTCAGTGTGAATCTACAATTTTCATAGTCATGAAAATAAAGAAAACTCTTTGAATGAGAAGGTGTGTCCAAACTTTTGGTCTGTACTGTATATATAATCAGTTGTATATCCCAGCTGCATAACGTCCTTCCACCAAAGCAAGCTGCCTACTATTCAGCAATCCGATGTGCAAGTGGAATAGCAAACAACTGTGCTTTTTTCTTTTCTTATAAATTAGCTGAATTGGTTGTTAGGGGAAACGGCTTTGCTTTTACTTTGCATTATACAATTGTATCTTGCCATGAAATTGTGGTTTACACAGAAAAAGTAAATAATCGACATTATCATTACTGAGAAAAACAATATAACACTTTTCTTTAAAAAAAATATCACTTTAATGTGGAATAATGGCAGGATGTAATAAATAATCTCATTGTTCCTGGTTTCTCTTGCTGTTCTGCAGTTCCCATGTAGAAACAGTCCCTCTGTCCTGGAAATAAGAATAAAATAGTGTTAGATTTTCTACAGTTGGCATGCTGTGTCTGGAATCCACCGGGAAGTCATCGTTGCTTTTTATGTGCTCTCAGCTGTATTTGTTGACAGCGATAAAGCATCAACAGCTTCTAATATGTCAAACAAAGAGGCACGAACAAGAGACATGAGCCAACTGTTCTTAGTAGAGGAAGCAACTTACCTTAATATTAATTCCGTACCCAGCTAAATTCAGGCGCACTCCATCGCAGGCCCTCATCATAGGTTCCCTGTCTTTAATCATCTGTTTCCGCCTCGCCTTCTGCAGCACCCTTTCCTCTTCGGAATTCTGCAAGTCTTGCACAGTCACCTCACTTGCTAGAGCGAAATTACGAACTATGCTTCTGAAGTCTACAATTTCATCCACCACATTCAATAGAAGAGCAGATTGTTTGCCGTCTACTGAAACCTACGTATAAAAGAGAGAGAGAAAAAAAAAAACTTAAAGGGGTATTCCCATCTTAATGATCACTGTTAAATCTGTTAATGATTTAACAGTGATAATTTTTCTAAATATATTTAATTATCTAATTCCCACCCCTTAGAAGAAAATGAACATATACTTACCTGACTGTTGTCTTCCGTCTCCCCTGGTTACGGCCACCGCTCTTTTCAGGAATCGCGGTGGCCGCGCTTGCGCAGACGACTTCTCTTCTCCCGGCCGGCCGCGCGCAGTCCTGAAAGCGGACGCCGAGGCCGTGCATGCACTATGGTGATTTCTTCCTGGCCAGTATAGTATACTTGCCAGGATGAAGTCACCATGGCGCATGCGCGGCGGCGTGCTCATTCAGTCCAGCGCGTGGCCCGGCCGGGAGAAGACTTCAATCAAGATGGAGCCCGTCCCCTGCCGAAACCAGGAAGTGGACAGCGTGCCGGGAGCAGGTAAGTATAAAACAGCTTGATGAGAATACCCCTTTAACATCCATCATTACTATTCAATGCTCTTTGGAATTTTGGCCCATGTTTATCAAGATATTTGTGGCACACTTTGTTCCAAAATTCTGTTTTCTCTGCTGTGGGACATATTTATTAACTATTTGTGCCAGAAATTAGAGCCATTTGGGTGACATTTTGATAAGTTTTGTTTTTTTGTCACGCATGCCAACAAGGGATGGCTAGTGTACATTTGGCCCATCTTACTTCATAGAACGTAGGTAGGGGCCATCAATGTTAAAGTGGTTATCCCATGAAAAGTATGCAATGAATAAGGCTTTTCAAATTAAGTATAATTGCAATATACATACAATACATTTTCCTCTCTGGTTGTGCCCCCTGCTTTCACCCTCCTATATTCAGAGGTGAACTAAGGCTACTTTCACACTCGCGTTTTGGCTTTCAGTTTGTGAGATCTGTCATGGGCTCTCACAAGTGGTCCAAAATGGATCAGTTTTGCCCTAATGCATTCTGAATGGAAAAGGATCCGCTCAGAATGCATCAGTTTGCCTCTGTTCAGTCTCCATTCCGCTCTGGAAGCGAACACCACAACGCTGCATGCAGCTCTTCCATTTCATTCACCTCAATGGGACGGCTACCTCCTATTCACTTGAATAGGACGGAGCTGTCCATTTGAAGTGAATGGGGATGGCGGAGATGCAATTACACTGCTCACCACTGCAATGTTGATGGCGAGCAGGTAAACAGTGAGAACACAGCGCTCGTACAAGCACTGCATTCTCTTCACGCAGCTTATCTGGAGGGTGCTGGCAGTCGGGCTCCTCATAATCTGATATTGATGACCTATCCTGGTCATCAATATAGGAAAAGTGGAGAACCCCTTTAATTTGTCACTTATAACAGGTTAAATACACAGTTGCAGCAAAGTTTAACTCCTTAATGAAGAATGATCTTGATTGAGTGCTAGTTTCTGCATCCTGACATATATCTCATGATGACTTCATGGGCACTACTCAATGTCCCCACAATATTGCAGCGGGAGCTCCATTGTACTACACAGCTAACCCCAATAACAACTTCTGGGATCGGAGCTAGCTCTGATCTCAGCAGTGTAACCCCTAAGGCCAGACACACATGCGCAAGTTCAATGCGAGAAACTCAGTGTGTATGTCAGTGTGTAGTCCCATTCTGACCTCCACTTCTCTGACAGGATTGCACAGCATTATAATGATTTATAACTCTGTGTAGCTCTGAGAGTCCTGGAATCTGCTGAATAAGGCCCCATGCACACGGCCGTGTTTCACAGCCGTGTGCGGGCCGTGGAACCGCGGCCTGGATCCCTCCTGAGAGCAGGAGCGCACGGCGTCACTGGTTGCTATGACGCCGTGCGCTCCCTGCTGCCGGCACAGTACAGTAATACACTGGTATAGATCATACCAGTGTATTACTGTATTGCGGCGGCAGCAGGGAGCGCACGGCGTCATAGCAACCAGTGACGCCGTGCGCTCCTGCTCTCAGGAGGGATCCAGGCCGCGGTTCCACGGCCCGCACACGGCTGTGAAACACGGCCGTGTGCATTCGGCCTAAGGCTACTTATACACTAGCGTTTTAGTTTTCCGGTATTGAGATCAGTCATAGGGGCTTCATTGTCAAAACTGAACAGAATGGAGTGCTCCAAAATGCATCCCATTTAGTTGCGTTCCCATACCGGAGAGCAAACCGCAACATGTTGTAGTTTGCTTTCCGTCCTGGGATGCGGAGCAAGTCATTGGGGACAGATCCTTTTCTCTGCCACAATAGAAAACTGATCCGTCCTCCATTGACTTTCAAACGCTAGTGTGAAAGTAGCCTTACAATGACATAATGATGTGCGATCTTGTCAGAGGAGGGGAGGTCAGAAAGAGACCTCACAGTGGTTAACAGAGGGGATCTCTCTCTCTGTCTAGCTAACAGCAACCAGTGGCAGGAACGCAGAGTAGCAATGTGTTAGCATAGCAGTTGGGGGCCTAACAAAGGCCTCCGTTTCTGCCATCAGTATCTCTCTACTAATACAAGCATGACCTAATAGGTTGCCTGTCAGTGTATAGTCTCTAATGCTATGGAATTCTACATATTCTAAAGCATAATACAAGTGATCAAAAATTGGTTTGCTTTTTTTTTCCACTAGAGGACTGAAGCTGCAAAGTTATGTTCAATAAAGTTTAATCAAAAGTAAAAAACCCTAAAAAAATAAAAAAAATATTGCGTACAAAAATTGCAGATTTGCTGTTTTTCTATCTCCCAAAACAATTATATGAGTCCATGAATTATTGGTGCCCCCAAAACTATAATTCAGGTCGCAAAAAAGCAAACCATCATATGACTATGTCGACAGAAAAATAAAAAAGTAATGACTCCTGGACTGTGACACCCCCCAAAATAACTTTCCCCATAAAACCTGTTTTTATTGTGCAAAGGTACTAAAATGTGCAAAAAAATATTATACATATTTAGTATCACTGCATTTGTCCTGACCCTAAAATAAACATATTTTTCCCACAGCTGAAAAAAAAAAAACACAAATAAGAATGGAAGAATTGCTAGAAAAGCAAGCCGTCATACAGATACATCCATGGAAAAATGAAAGGTTATGAGTCTTGAAATGCAATTAACAAAAGAAATGACTTAACTTGCTGAGTCCTGGCGCCCCTGCCGATCAGCTGTCTGAAGAAACCACAGCACTTGTGCGCGCTCTGTGTTCTTGTTCGCCATTGACACGGCAGCGGTGAGCAGTGTAATTACAACTCCTCAGTCCCGTTCACTTGTATGGGAAGGAGCAGCTGTAGTTACACTCTGTCTTATTGAAGTGAATGGGACGGAGGTGCTGTAATCACACTTCTCACTGACTCCCGGTGAGGGTGCGGGGAGTCTGCAAGTCAAGTAATTTTGTTTCGTTAATTCATCATTGCATTAAATTTTTCCATGGATGTATCTAAGGCTGATCTGATGACCTATTCTGAGGATAGGATATCAATATCTGAAACCGGACAACCCCTTTTAAGACTACATCTAAAGCCCAGTTAGAGGAGCAGAACAACGGAAGTGCTGGACAGAACACAACTGACCCAAGCAGACTCCATTGTCTACTGTTAGTAAGAGTCCTGCATGCAGCACTTTTACATTAGGTCTTTTTAACTAAATCTGTGATGTAGGCCCTGAATGGAGCCTCCAACCCAGAGGTGAACCTACCTATACATCTGTATGTTGAGATGGACATATTAACCTATAGCAGTCATAACCAAAACAACCATCTGTAAGGGTATGCGCACATGGCATTTTAAGGGAATATATCACCAGCAATATCCTTGTCCAACTGCTTGCACAGACACATAGCTGTGTTTCACAAGATTAAAACACAATTTTTCTTCATTCCTGAGTTACAATACTTTTTCCTAATATGCACTTTGCTCTTTTTGCACCCAGGCTCCACTCATTTCTGTGGCCAGCCCCTATCTGGCTTCTTTCATTGACGGGGTCAGGCAGTGGCAAAGTAGTAAAGCTTAGCTACAGCTTAGGTGACTCCACCATTGCACCAAAAGCCTAATTTGCCATCTAAAACTGACCTCTTCTTTCTTATAGATCACTTTAGGCTACTTTCACACTAGTGTTTCTATTTTCCGCTTATTGAGATCAGTCATAGGGTCTCAATACCGGGAAAAAACGCTTCCGTTTTGTCTCCATTTATTGTCGGTGGGGACAAAACGTAACTGAACAGAATGGAATGCTCCAAAATGTATTCCATTCTCATACCGGAGAGCAAACCGCAGCATGCTGCAGTTTTCTTTCCGTCATGGGATGCGGAGCAAAATGGATCCATCATGACCCACAATGCAAGTTAATGGGGACGGATCCGTTTTCTCTGTGGAGTTCATGATGGATCAGTCATTGCTATGTTAAAGATAATACAACCGGATCCGTTCATAACAGATGCAGATGGTTGTATTATCAGTAACAGAAGTGTTTTTGCAGAACCCTGCCGGATCCAGCAAAAACACAAGTGTGAAAGTAGCCTTACCCATCTGAGTTTTATAGAACCATCATTTAGTTACAAAACCGCAGAGTAGATGCTCTGGTTTCACACTTCATATGAATATCATAGGTGCTAGGTTGTACACTGACATAACTTTATCCCATGCATATAGTTTTCATAGGAGATAAATAACAAATAAAGCATGGTTTCACTAGAAATCCTTTGAAGAAGAGGGATGTTTCTGCATAATATATTGTCATATTCAAGTTTAATGAGAATAGACTATGTAGTATCAAATGATTACCTGCTCCTCCTGCAGAGATATTCCCAGAATATCTAAAAACTGCTCCACGTAAGACACCATGGCACCATAAACCAGAGGGCTACGGGCCTGAGGCACACCCTGAAAGAGTCAGAAACATATAGTGCTCAGTAGTTATATGTTACATCTCAACAAATCTAGTGGTCGAAAATGATACATTGATCCAGCATGTAAATGGAGGGTTCTGTCAGATGTGGAGATACAAAGGTGTTGTTTAGTACCCAAGGACATGTGACGACTGCCGACCCCAATGTCAGCCTTTAGTAACATTTGTAACAGAAAGATATATTGCTTGACACTGGGAGAACATATGCATTGTCCATAAAAATCCCCAAAAGATCAATGAAAAGATTACATCAAGACTGCTTACATAACAAATGCTAAAATAAGGTCATCACCTCAAAAAAAGAGAGGAGAACTGGGATAGCTCATTAGAATCATCTGGAATAGAAGTGTATGTTGTACAGTATATTTTTATATTTGTTCTCTGCACCCGCTTCTCACGGATCTCACCCCTTATCCATGTGCCTTCTCCTGTCTTGTGCATCTAATAAATTGCTAATCATTTGTATCAGATTAAAAGTATTTTACATTAAAATGGGTTTTCTGATTTGCATTAGCAGGCTTTAAAATAATCATTTATGAAGGTAGCTGTCATTTTGTAATGTATCTCTTTTACCTGTAATGCGCCTATCTCCCATTTGGGCTCTGGTCACATGACCATGTAGCTCTTTCTTATTTCCTGTGATGTTATGTCCATACAGGAGCAGTGATAGGGGAGTGTCTATGTAACTAGCTCTGTGGGAGGAGCTATAAACTAGCTGGGTGTTGTTAGGGGCGGTGCTGGAGGTGTGGCAGATAAAGGAGAAGTGCATCATGGGTTTGGTTGGAGATCACAACAGGAAGTGCTACATACAGGGTGGAAACAAACCAGACTGATTTGTTTCATAGTGAAAAACGGGTGAGGAGAATCCAAATTGAAAAACAACATGGGGAAGATGTACATGATATAAGCATCTACATGAGCACATGTGTTTAAAACCACAGTACTCGTGGAAAACCCCTTTAAGTCATTTCTACTGTATATACGAGATGAGGTCTGTAGTAATTGATCTTCTCTTGAAATATACTGATAATTCATGCATGAAGAAAAAAAACTGGTCTAGGTGTGAAATGTTTAGACCTTGCTTAGTACAGAGAATATAACAAAGAACAACAATCAGAAGACCTTTAATAATGTATGTAAAGCTTTTCCAATCCCCACAATATTCTCCCAGGTCAGCCTCAATGTATCAACTATAGAAACTACCAAATCTAAGAAGACACAAGAACATATCCAGCCCATGTCTGAGCGGAGAACTAAACGTACTTAAAACTAACATCAACCCATAGGACACCCTAAAGCCTGCTGGTGTGGACAGCTGCCATCTTTAGATTACATCCTGATGGGTTACCTTGGAAACGGTCTTAAGCTGTCGGTTGCCATGGTGAATGAGGTCCATAACGGCATCGACAGCTCGTAGAGTGTCAAAGTCATCTGCAAGCGCTGCTTTAACATTCACTCTGGTTTCAGTCAGTCTTTTTGACAAAGGAGGAAAGGCATTTTTTTTTAGAAAAGAAAAAAAGACAAGACTGTTAGCCTTCCTACAGTCATCTAGTAAAATAACAGGTTATTGTTAGGAAAAAAATAAAATAAAATCCAATAATTACCTTTGCCAAAGTATATCCTCCTGTACAGGTTCACAAACGAGCTGACCTTTCAGATAGGCATTGGCATCGTTAAGGAAAGAGGAGATTATTTTCAGGGTGCTCGTGGCTTCATTCATGGAATCCTTACTGTATTCCACAGCTAGGAATGGAGATTAAAATAGGTCAAAACAAAAGCAGAAAACATAGAGGAGATAATCTGATAATCTGCCACAGCCTGCTATGGAAGTAGTCACTGCTTCTGCTGTAAAGTAATACGCTCTGTTGTTCCAGAATTTGCATCAAACTATGAAGTCAAATTGGCAGTATTTCCGATGATGTCCAATGTAACTTGAAATCGGGGGTAGTATAAGGGTATGTTCACGTGGCGGAAATACATTTCTAAAAAATCTGATGAGTATTTTTAGCGTGGAACTTGCAGTAGAAACCTGAGGCTGGTCCTTGGATTTCTGCTGAGGTTCGCAGTTTGCAATGCCCTGGAATCTGCCCACAGATTTGCCCCATTCAATGGGGTTCATCTGCATGTGGCTAACATGCACCAAAACTGGACATGTTCATTCTTTTCTGCAAGATGGTGAGACACCCTATGACAAACATCAGGAGGGTAATGTTATTTTGGCACAGAAAAATCCTTTCTGAGGGCATACAAGGTAGTGACTGGCATGCTGATTCCAGTGCTGTCTCTGTTATGTCTGTACATAAGGAAGGTGGGGGTGAGCAGAGCTATCCCTACAGCTCATGGATTTCTTGACTACTCAGTGTACACATATAATAGAGGTACCACTGGGTTAGCATGCTTGTGTTAAAGTCTTAATATACGTGTAAAAAAATATATATAAGAACAATCTAAAAATTACAAAAATCACCCCTTTCCCATATTTAAAATAAACAATAAAAAAGATCATTAGCGTTGGCTTGTCCCAAAATGCCTGTACTATTAAAATATTAAAATATTTATCCCGTAAGGTGAACAATGTATATATATATTAAAAAAAACATGGTTCGCCATTTTGTCATTGATTCACCTCCTAAACAATTAAACAAAGAGATAAAAAAGTCATACACATCCCAAAACTGTATTTATAAAGACTAGATCATCATGCAAAAAAATTTGCCCTTACAGATCTCTGTAAGTATAGTTATAGTAAAAAAAAGTTATGAGCGTCAGAATATGGTGATGCAAAGAAAATAATTTTTCCCAAAGTTTTTATTTATTTATTTTAACCCAGAGAATGAAGGTAACTGGTCAGTTTTACTGCACAGAGAACGCCATGAAATAAAAATCCATAAAACTGTGGCGGAAATGCATTTTTTCCCCTAACTCCATCGCATTTGGAAGTTTTTTCCAGCTACCGATCATATGCAATATTAAATGGTGCTTTTAGAAAGTAACATTTGTAACTCAAAAAAGAAACTCTCATACAGCAAAACAACTGAAAAATAATAAAGTTATGGTTCCAGGAATGCAGGTAGTAAAAAAATTAAAGAACTGAAAATAGCAAGATCAGGAAGGGGTTAAAGGGACTCTAGCATCAGCGACCTCCCTATCCAACTGTTTCCATAGACACGTAGCTATGGTTCACCTAATAAAACACTGTTTTTCTATTATTGATCTGAGGCTCCATTCCTGAGTTGTGATACTTTTTCTTAATATGCAAATTAGGTGTCTGGTGCCATGAGGGCATCACCATTGTTCCTGTTGCACCCAAGCTCCACTGCTTTCTGCGGACAGCCCCTCCCTCGCTACTTTGCCACCATCACGGATCAACAGAAGAAAAACGGCTATATGACACTGCAACAGTTTGATAGGAAGGTCGCTGGTGACAGACGGTCTTTAAATACTATATATAATGACAATACCTGATTTATACTTAGAGCGTAGACAAAACATCCGGAACTCATCAGAAGAGAAAGACTGCAAAAATTCCTAGAGAAAAGTACATATAAAAAGGGGTCAGTGAAGAGCTTAATGAAGTATTTACTGATGGCCCCTAGCCTGCATCCCTGATTCACACTTACCTGTTCCGTGCCGCTTCTCATCCTGCTCTGACTTCCATTTGTCCATCTTCTGGGCCCCCGGCTTGTTTTGCTCTGGCTGGGGTATGGACTTGGTCACCTGCAGGGCTGCAGTCAATGATGGACTTCAGCTGTGACATTTTGCTGGGGGACACATCACCACTGAAGCCAAGCATTGATTGCAGCAGAGCACATGACTATAACCCTCATGAAAAAAAAAAGCTGGGGCCGGGAAAATGGACAAACGGAGTGCAGGACGATAAATAGTTATTTCTAGGAAAAAACATTTAAATGTACAGCACAACGGAGGCCAGTGATTGGTTGCAGCATTCACTTGGATGTAACAAGACACCAGTATGGGCGTAACTACCAGGGTAGCAGGCATAGCAGCTGCTACTGGGGCCCATATCCACTCAGACATAAGGTGCAGTTAGTAGTAAAATGTATAAAAGATGCCATGGAAAATTTAATTCTGACAATTCTAAATCTTACTATAGAGCTTCAGGGTTACTTCTGCTGGTCACATTTTCCCTTCTGTGTGCTATTACTTTTTGCGCTGTGACATCATTACATTATTTCTGTACTGTGATATCTTATGTGCATGTGACATCACTGTTAGCATTATTTCAGTGTTTTAAACACTACTGAGTAGATCATCCCTGTACTGTGACATCACTGTGTGCATTATGCCAATTTTGTGACATTAATGTGTGTACCTAACAATATTCTACTATTGAATCATTGTGCACATTTCTCCTGGACTGTGACATCACTATGTGCATTATTCCTGTACTATAACATCAATGTATGCTTTAGCCCTCTGCAGTACAGAGACCAATCATAGGTTTGTCTGAAAATGTTGCTGTCATGGTGGACCGGGCCCCAAGGTTACTTGTTATGCCCCTGGAGGTCAGCCCTGCAGGATACAAGTAAACAGACCAGAAGGGACAACAATAGAAGCGGCACCAGAGAGATACGAGATTGAACAGGGGTGTGTTTTTTTTAAAATAAACTTTGCAATTTTTTATTCATTCAGGAAATGCCTATAAGTATGGTAGCTACAAATTATGGTGTGTCATCTGATCAAGCTCGCAGTGCTGTTGTCAGTTTGACAGAGCAACAAAGCCCTGAGAATGGGGATGGAGGGCCATCGGGTAGAACTACACGTCTATACAAGGTATATGCATTTTAAAGCTTCTTTGTAGGAGTCAGAAGAATGTTTTCAGGGTCTCAAAAGATTTGCCTTGAAGACTGGTAGAATCAGTGTATGCACTTATGGTGGCTTTCTAAGATGTCTCATCACACTTCTACTGTAAAATCTTTTGTTTGTAGGAAGTACAACCCATCAGTCTGCCATTGCCTCACCTCACTATGATACTTCACTGCAGACCATCCATTTTGTGACCTTTTTCTCCTTGGCATACTACTCCTATGAAGCCACACAGGTATGGATGTGGTCTCCACTATGCACCGGGTAAAACACTATTTCAGAAACACATTAAAGGGGTATTCTGGTTATATAAAGTCCTCTCCTATCCACAGGGTAGGGAATAACTATTAGATTGGTGGGGGTCCTACCACAAGGAATACGAAAACGGGGGCCCTGTACCCAATTAGAAACTAATGGTGTGGCCGCATGCATGGCCATCCGGCTGTTCCATTCATTTAGGGAGGCTCCACGGGTATCAAATCTCTATTCTCGTGATCATGGGTGTCCCAGCCTTAGGACCCCCACTGATCCTAATAGTTATGCCCTGTCCTGTGGATAGGGGCTAACTTTTTATAACTGGAATACCCCTTTAAGCCTTGTTTCAGGTAAACTCCACAATTCATGTGCAAAGGGGCATCTATGGGCAGTATGTAGTATTTGTATGAAATATTAGACATTTTCTGCAAGGGAAGATGATCTTATATGGGAATAGTTTTAGACATGCTTTGAGCTATAACTTAAAGTATAACTGTCTTTTTTTTTTTTTGGGGGGGGGGGGGAGGTTTGGATTGTGGTGATAAATATCACCTTTGTGGCCTTATTAAAACTTTTCACTGTGTATTCATTTACCCCTTAATTCCACATTTTTGTCCCCTGTACTGCCTACTTTTACCTGTGCTTAAAAAAGGGTTGCTAGGCATGGTCCGTCTATGTGTTGAAGGACAGAGCACGCAGAAGCATGCAGCGTGCAAGGTCAGATTACAGACAGGCAGGGACTGTAAGTAAGGGCCATTGACACTTCTCATGCACCAGGGCCCTAAACTGACTGCAACCTCTGAACCTCCTATGTATATACATATACTCCTATCAGTATATCTCTGATTGGTCTCCTAAATGTAGAGATATACAGTACAGACCAAAAGTTTGGACACACCTTCTCATTCAAAGAGTTTTCTTTATTTTCATGACTATGAAAATTGTAGATTCACACTGAAGGCATCAAAACTATGAATTAACACGTGGAATTATATACATAACAAAAAAGTGTGAAACAACTGAAAATATGTCATATTCTAGGTTCTTCAAAGTAGCCACCTTTTGCTTTGATCACTGCTTTGCACACTCTTAGCATTCTCTTGATGAGCTTCAAGAGGTAGTCACCTGAAATGGTTTTCACTTCACTGGTGTGCCCTGTCAGGTTTAATAAGTGGGATTTCCTGCCTTATAAATGGGGTTGGAACCATCAGTTGCCTTGTGGAGAAGTCAGGTTGATACACAGCTGATAGTCCTACTGAATAGACTGTTAGAATTTGTATTATGGCAAGAAAAAAGCAGCTAAGTAAAGAAAAACGAGTGGCCATCATTACTTTAAGAAATGAAGGTAAGTCAGTCCGAAAAATTGGGAAAACTTTGAAAGTGTCCCCAAGTGCGGTCACAAAAACCATCAAGCGCTACAAAGAAACTGGCTCACATGTGGACCGCCCCAGGAAAGGAAGACCAAGAGTCACTTCTGCTGCGGAGGATAAGTTCTTCCGAGTCACCAGCCTCAGAAATCGCAGGTTAACAGCAGCTCAGATTAGAGACCAGGTCAATGCCACACAGAGTTCTATCAGAAGACACATCTCTAGAACAACTGTTAAGAGGAGACTGTGTGAACCAGGCCTTCATGGTAGAATATCTGCTAGGAAACCTCTGCTAAGAACAGGCAACAAGCAGGAGAGACTTATTTGGGCTAAAGAACACAAGGAATGGACATTAGACCAGTGGAAATCTGTGCTTTGGTCTGATGAGTCCAAATTTGAGATCTTTGGTTCCAACCACCGTGTCTTTGTGCGACGCAGAAAAGGTGAACGGATGGACTCTACATGCCTGGTTCCCACCGTGAAGCATGGAGGAGGAGATGTGATGGTGTGGGGGTGCTTTGCTGGTGACACGGTTGGTGATTTCTTCAAAATTGAAGGCATACTGAACCAGCATGGCTACCACAGCATCTTGCAGCGGCATGCTATTCCATCCAGTTTGCGTTTAGTTGGACCATCATTTTTTTTTCAACAGGACAATGACCCCAAACACACCTCCAGGCTGTGTAAGGGCTATTTGACCATGAAGGAGAGTGATGGGGTGCTGCGCCAGATGACCTGGCCTCCACAGTCACCGGACCTGAACCCAATCGAGATGGTATGGGGTGAGCTGGACCGCAGAGTGAAGGCAAAAGGACCAACAAGTGCTAAGCATCTCTGGGAACTCCTTCAAGACTGTTGGAAGACCATTTCAGGCGACTACCTCTTGAAGCTCATCAAGAGAATACCAAGAGTGTACAACGCAGTAATCAAAGCAAAAGGTGGCTACTTTGAAGAACCTAGAATATTACATCTTTTCAGTTGTTTCACACTTTTTTGTTATGTATATAATTCCACATGTGTTAATTCATAGTTTTGATGCCTTCAGTGTGAATCTACAATTTTCATAGTCATGAAAATAAAGAAAACTCTTTGAATGAGTAGGTGTGTCCAAACTTTTGGTCTGTACTGTATATGGTCAGAAACAGTGACAGTGTTCTGTATTGTCAGAAATCAAGTTATATACAAACGAATCTATAGAGATTTAACTAATATAATAGAAAAGCAATAAAAACCCACATCCTCCACAATAACGTTCATTAGCATGCAGTGTATAACTAATGACAAAAGCTTCATTACAAGATGATCTACATACATATCCCAAGATAAAACACCAACACAAATTACCTTCACTGTAATGTAGTTTTTCAAAGACTTTGACATTTTTTCTTCTTTTCCTTTGAGATGTAAATGACCTAGGATGAAAAGTCGCTATCTGAGTGTCTTCTTTTTGTAGTTTGGAATGAGTGTAAATAAAATGGCTTTATCGGTTAGGGATCATTTACAAGAAGTGCTCAACATTTAGACCCAGGCCATAAGACGCAATAACAATAACCACCCGACGTCCGTAAGAAGATAAAAACCAGATAAATGCTATAAATATAGGTGGAGATTGAAGATCTGAGCACCTGGAAGTGCTGTAAAGTGACAAATGAAACAGACAAAAGATGGACCTCTGATGAAGAATTCATCTACACTTACTTTTGTCAATTTATAGCATTGATCTATAAAGTGATGTGTGCGCAGACACAGGGGAATATTCTGCTGCCAGACAGCAAACACGTACAAATATTTCTTATTCAGAAAAGGCTGCATTACCATTTAAACACTGCTCTAAAATAATGCAGAATTTGTGCCAATCCTAAGAAGAAGAAATCAGTAGAATTATGACTGAAAAAAAGCCACATAAGTTAATACATTTTTATATATTTCATAGACTTCCAAGTATACCTGATTAACAGACATCAGACATTCTAGCCCCCATACAGTACAATGTCTCCTTGTTGCTCCTATTCAGTAATGTCTTCTTGTGGCCCCCACATTATGGGGGCCACAAGGAGACATTACTGTATATTGTATGAGGGCAACAAGGAGACATTATACTGTACAGAGCCACAAGGAGACATTATACTGTATAGAGCTTATACAGTAAAATGTCTCTGTATTGCTCCCATACATTATAGTAACGTCTCTTTGTTGCATCACTGTCCCAAAATCCGCAGATACGGACCAAAAATATGGTCGTATGCATGAGGCCTTGAAGACATATTACATACGCTGCCAAACATACAATGTAATACAGTGCCACATACCTCTTACATCCAGTAATGTCTCCTCTGATGTAGACGGTCTCTTTCCTCATCTTCTCCATTCGGAGATCAGACCGGGATAACTTCTTCCAGCCGCTTCTCATCTCTGTGCTCCAACATTCTGCTGCTACCCCAATACTGTGGCCACTATGGTTCCCAATGCCCACAAACGCTATACTGCAGACATAACAGTACCATAAAGTCCTCCAAATAACTCACTATCTACCCACTTACCCTTAATAGTAATAGTGCCCCCTACAGTACCCCCAATAGCAACCATATTAGCAGGAGTGCCCTCCATAATGAGCCCTATAATAATGCCCCCACAGAACCTCCAATATTAATAATGCCCCCCAAAGGGCATTAAGGCCCCCTATAGTTCCCCCATTTATATAATGTTCTCCACTTTTAGCATAATGCCCCATATATAATGGTCTCCCCCCCATAGTATAATACCCGCATTCTTATAATGCTCTCCCCTCGTAGTATAATGCCCCCATATATAATGCTTTCCCCCCGTAGTATAATGCTCCTCACATACAATGCTCTCCCTCCACCACCTAGTATTTGCCTTAGTAGTGCCATACATAGATATATAAAAATAAAAATAAACATTATATTCACCTGTGTTCATCTGCAGGCCACATTTCTACTTTCTGCAGTGTCTGAGTTTCCGCTTCCCAGTGCAGGCGGTTGCACTGACATCAACGGGATCTCCTGCGCTGTTCTACTGCTTCATAGGCTTCAGGCCTAGCAGCCTATGAGACTGACCGGCGGGGATGGGAGCCAGAGGACCCCGTATCCCACAGAAAAATGCTGCCCCCCTGCCTCATGGCAGAGTCAGGTGTGATGTCACAAAAATACCATGGTTTATTGTATATACCGGTTAATTGCTCAACCCTACCTCTAGGTGTAACAGTAACGCCCCCTTTGCTCCTAGATGCTCATTTACATATATTAAAACATTTTTCTCAGCAATGCAGGCACATAAAAACATGGGACCAACACAGATGCCTTCAGCTGCCAGGAGCACCTGTAACAGGTCAGTCAGTTCCATAGGTACAAATCTGCTGACAGGTGCCCTTAGTATAGAGACCGTTTCTTAACCACCTTCCGTCCACACGGTGACTATAAACGTCCGGGAGGTGGTTCTCTATCTCTGAATGGACGTTTCTTAACGTCCATTCAGAGATCGCAGCTGCACACTAATCATGCAGCTGCAGATCGGGTTGTCCGCTGTCAGTGACAGCAGGGCAACCCTTAGAGAACGCAGGGACAGTTCCCAGGTGTCCCTGCTTTTTAGATCGCTGTATACACAGCACTCACTGAGCACTGTGTATTCAGTGCAGGAAGCGCTATGCGCTTCCTGTCCCGGCCCGGCGGTCATGTGACCGCGGGGGCCGGGAGAGGGCAGGAGCTATTGGGTCTTTCACAGACTTAGAACATTTTAGTAAAGTTAAATATCCCCCCAGAGGTCTTGTATGACCTTATGGGGGACGAAAAGTGTAAAATAAAAAAATAAAGTGTTAAAATATTCACATGTAAAAAAAAAAAAAATTCCCCAAGTAAGGAATAAAAAAAAAAGTTAAAAATAGAAAAAATATAATAAATCAGACATACTTGGTATTGCCGCCTCCGTGACGGTTGGCTCTATAAATTTATCAAATAAACCACCCAGTCCGATAAACACCATAAAAAACTAAAAATAAAAACGGTGTAAAAAAAGCAATTTTTGTCACCTTACATCACAAAACGTGCAACATTAAGTGATCAAAAAGGCGCATGTCCCACAAAATGGTACCAACTTAAA
The DNA here is from genome assembly GCF_014858855.1 of Bufo gargarizans. Classification (NCBI taxonomy): domain Eukaryota; kingdom Metazoa; phylum Chordata; class Amphibia; order Anura; family Bufonidae; genus Bufo; species Bufo gargarizans. The sequence continues at coordinate 219,167,848 of NC_058082.1, read as the reverse complement.
TAAATAAGAAAAAGTATACATATTAGGTATTGCTACATCCGTAACGATCTGCTCTATAAAAATGTCACATGACCTAACCCCTCAGGTGAACGCTGTAAAAATAAATAAATAAATAAAAACTGTGCTAAAACAACCAATTTTTTGGTCACCTTGCCCCATAAAGTGTTATACTGAATGATCAAAAAATCATATGTACCCAAAAATAGTACCAATAAAACTGGCACCTTATCCCCTAGTTTCCAAAATGGGGTCACTTTTTGGGAGTTTCTACTGTAAGGGTGCATCAGGAGGGATTCAAATGGGACATGGCATCTAAAAACCAGTTCCGCAAAACCTTCCTTCAAAAAAACATGTGATGTACCTTTCCTTCTGTGCCCTGCTGTGTGCCCATACAGCAGCTTATGACCACATGTGGGGTGTTTCTGTAAACCACAGAATCATGGTAATAAATATTGAGTTTTGTTTGGCTGCTAACCCTCGATGTGTTAAAGAAAAAAATGGATCAAAATGAAAAATCTGCCAAAAAAGGAGGGAGTGAGTGACTCCTTCTCCTCTGTGATGCTGAGGGAACATGAGCTCGCTGACAGCAGCGCACTCATGTTCTGTGATAGCGCGCTGGACGCATTATTGGCAAGGTTAGGTGCCAATACCAATAACTTTGAAAATCCCGAATATCGGCTGATAATATTGGTAACTCCGATAATCGGTCGATCCCTAATCAGCAGTGTCATTATACAGCTGGGACTTGTAGTCCTACACATACAACATGCTTCTGAGTATCCCAACAGGCAGACATGTCACTCCGGGCAGCACTTCTATTCACTCCCTTTGCAGAGTTAGGGGAGGGGAAGAGATTGCTGTTATTGCATGTAAACAAAGGGCCCGAAGAGAACCAGGGAAATGAGGAAATATAGATTTTTTTTGCCTAAAACTTGTTTAGCTTAGTAATATATTGCTGCCCATCAGATTTACAGTGCTATATATTTTTTTTTCAAAACTTGAACAACCCCTTTTAATGTCAGTCTTTTTGATCTGAGGTAGAGATTTGCATTTTTATATCCTCAATATTGAACCAGAACGTGTTTCTCTAATATACAGAAAGGCACCAGAGCCCATCTTTTATATTATTTGTTATTTAATGCAGTTGGGGTTTTAGAAATTCCTATATTTAGATTATTTTTGCGCTATTTCGCAAGAGAAAACTATTGAAGTGTATAGGTATGAAGAAAAAAAAAATGGATCTTTCACGCAATGAACCATAAGTGATGGTCCAAAAAGTTCGGAGGTATGCCTAAAGCTAGTAGTAGTGTTAACAAAACATTGCTAGCTTTAGCAGCTGCTACCACTAGAGGGCAGCATGGCTTTCGCATACTTTATTCTCTATGTAGGAACAAAGGGAGAGTAAATGGTGTCTCCTCTGGGATGAGACGCCCTGTAGGTACTGAACGTAACACTGGAGTTTGGGCACTATGGCACTGCGCCATGTCTGCACAGTATGACATTCTGTGAGCAAAGTATAATTTTATGCTGCACATTTGTCACTTTTTGTAGGTATGAAACCATAAGAAATAAAGTGTATAGATTATCTTCTAAAAGAGATAAATGTGCATTCGCATCAACAGATGGCCAATTTATTTCAATGGGATGCTGTTTCTTCCCTGCAGCGACCAAACAAAACTTTTTTTTTTTTTAATCCACCTAAAAGCCAATATCTCAGAGGTCCCTAAACTTGTAGTTCATAAACAGCTTTCGAACATGACAGGTGGCGGTGTTTCTCGACAGATTTTAAAAGAAACCTATGACAGGCCATAAGCCATATGGATTTGATCCTAATGACAAGTTTCAGTAATGCTCCGACGTCCCTGATGCCATTAGGGGAAAACTGCACTCAGAGCTGCCCCCAACTGGGCGCCACCCGTGATAGTTTCAATAGATGCAGAAGTAAACTAGGTCATTTATTTCACTTTCCTTTTCAACTATCCTGACTGCTGCTATTTTATAATAATGAAGAATTGTCTTTCCATTTTAAATGCTGAAAATAAAACTGTCTCCTTCTAGTGGTTTTATCAATTGCTTTGCATCAAACCTGAAAATAAATGTTGAGATTTGTTCATAATCGGCCCCTTATATTTGGACCCAAAAGCAGAGGAATTACTAAAAGAGCAGAAATCTTCCTGTATTACTAGGATTATGTGCAGAGTACATGCAGGGGGTGGACAGAGCGTGAAGTCAGTGGGTTCCTTTACAAAGTCCGGCTTTTTACCACTGTCTGTTTCCCTTTTGGGCTGGTGGGGGATGTGCATAATTTATGACGAGGCATGTGCCTGCTCACGAATTAGGGGCACCTCTGGCAGTCCATGCGCCAGCCATGAAAACTACCCCAGCCCCTGATTGGAATAGTTTTTCACTAACATTTACTCCTGCTTCCTGGCATAAATGCATGGGTGTAGCTATAGGGGAAGCTGCAGCTTTGGGGCCCTGACCCAGAAGGGGCCCATCCAGAAGGAGGAGGACTAAAAGATTTTGCCAGGGCCCCCACAACAGTATTACACAATTACATTATATACAGTGGCAGTATAGACAGTGTAGAAAACGGATGGAACAGCTGCCGGGCCTAGTCTGAGAGAGCGATCTTTACTAGCCACAGTAATGGGGGCGGGGGCCCCCATTTAAAAATTTGCTGTGGTGGCCAGTCATTTCTAGCTACGCCACTGCATAAATGTGTTGGGGCCGATGTCCCTGCCACTCCTACGTGTTGAACATGCCGGAAAAAAAACACCTGTGCGATAAAATATTGTCTAGCGGGCATAGAAAATGCCAGTGTAACCTTTTTTTAAGCCATAAATTGACCTCCAGTGTGTTATACAGTGGGATGCGAAAGTGTTACTCGTTCTCATAATTGGATTCACCTGTGTATGTAGGTCAGGGGTCACTGAGCTTACCAAGCCAATTTGAGTTCCAATAATTAGTTCTAAAGGTTTTGGAATAAAATGACAACAGTGCCCAAATGTATGCACCTGCCTAATTTTGTTTAAACAATTATAGCACACTTTCTGTAAATCCAATAAACTTCATTTCACTTCTCAAATATCACAGTGTGTGTCTCCTATATGATATATTTAACTGACATTTTGTATCGTAACAACCAACGATTTATACAGGAAAATCATGACGATTAACAAGGTTGCCCAAACTTTCGCATCCCACTGTAGCTCCAAAGCACTGACTTATGCAAACTAATGCCACCCTGCTGTTGTTACTGCAAGCTGAACAACTTTGGAAACTTGCATTAGGGGGATCAGAATGAAATAAATAATGGCCCTCATGTTACATGGCCCTAGTACTGTGATGGCTAACCTCCGGCACTCCAGCTGTGGTAAAATTACAACTCCCAAGAGGTACACTTGCTTGGCTCTTCTCAGAACTACATAGAAATGAATGGAGCATGCTGGGAGTCGTAGTTTTACCACACCTGGAGTGCGAGGTGAACCAGTACTGCCCTAGTATGTTCAATTTACTAATTATCACAATGTGCCCAGAGCTTTACTTTAACTGTCAGACCAGTTCCACATATGGACTTAACCCCGAAGCACGAAAACATGTAAAATTAAGCTGTCTGCATGCGGGGAGTGTATGGAGCAGACTCACAAGCTTAGGCCTCATGCACACTACCGTAAAAGTTTTGCGGTCGCATATCTACAAAATACGGATGCAGTCCGTGTGCCGTCCACATTTTTTCCCCCGACCCATCTGTTTATTTTGTGGATATATGGTCATCACTTATCAAACTGGTGTAAAGTAGAACTGGCTTAGTTGCCCATAACAACCAGATTCCACCTTTCATTTTCCAAAGGAGCTGTCAAAAATGAAAGGAGGAATCTGATTGGTTGCTATGGTTCTACTTTACACCAATTTGATAAATGACCCCCAATGTTCTTTTTGCAGAACGGACATAAGGAAGTGGAAAACACATGATCTGTGTGCTTTTCGCATCCGTATGTCCGTTCGGCAAAAAGAAAGAACATGTCCTATACTTGTCTACAAAATGCGGACTATGGACCCATTGAAATCAATGGGTCTGCACAAAATGCAGCTGCAACAAAGGCAGCATGTGAGGTGCAAATTGGTTGTTATGGAAACTTGAGGCCTCGTGAAGTATATAAAAATACAAAAAATTTTAAATAATAAACATAATTAGTATTCATCATGTCTGAAATATTAAAATATAAATGTATTTATCCTGGACAGTGAACACCATAACGAGGAAAAAAGACCCTGCTAACTGCCATTGTGTCACCTTTCTACGTAAAAAAAAAAAAAAATCTATAGAAAGTGGCCGTAAAACGGTACCATTAAAATCTATAGCTCACATTGCAAAAAAAAAAACAAGCCTCCATTCTTTGTAGCTGGGAAAACTTGCAAAAATCGCCAGTGTATCAAATACTTATTTTCCCTACTGTAAGTGAGTGAAAAATCCAACTATGCTCCTTATTTTCTACACAAAACAGTATGGTAGGGTATATCCACATGGGATGTAAATGCTGCGGATTTGCTACCATGGATTTGTGTGAAGCAAATCTGCAATGTTTTATCGTAATAGCAACGTAGATTAGATTTTAAGAAATCTTATCTACACACTGCAACAAAATTCACAGTGTAAATTGACCTGCCCTGTGGATTTTAAATCTACAGAATGTCAATTCATTCTGCGGATTTTACTTTTCGCAATGTATAGGGTGAAATCTGTGGCAAATCTGCGACAAATCTGAATGTAACATGCAGCTTTTGCTGCAGATTCAGTGAGGCTTTTGCTGCGGATGAGCAGCAATCTGGAGAGGAATAGTCACCCCGTTTGGCTGTATCGTTAGGATACCCACAGTATATGCCATAAATATTTTATTTATATTTAATGCACTTATATAGCGCTGCTTTGTTCCGCAGCGCTTTACAGACATTATCATCATGTGGTCCATGGTGGGGCTCACAATCTAAGGTCCCTATCAGTATGCCTTTGGAGTGTGGGAGGAAACCGGAGTACCCGGAGGAAACCCACAAAAACAAGGGGAGACTGTCACCTATCTTCAGAATGCAGGTCATCTGACCCTCGGGATTGGACATGTAGCCTCAAATGCACAACTACCACCATTCATTGCAAAAACAGCTGAGCAGGTGGGATAGATATATTTATATACAGTACAGACCAAAAGTTTGGATACACCTTCTCATTCAAAGAGTTTTCTTTATTTTCATGACTATGAAAATTGTAGATTCACACTGAAGGCATCAAAACTATGAATTAACACATGTGGAATTATATACATAACAAAAAAGTGTGAAACAACTGAAAATGTGTCATATTCTAGGTTCTTCAAAGTAGCCACCTTTTGCTTTGATTACTGCTTTGCACACTCTTGGCATTCTCTTGATGAGCTTCAAGAGGTAGTCACCTGAAATGGTCTTCCAACAGTCTTGAAGGAGTTCCCAGAGATGCTTAGCACTTGTTGGCCCTTTTGCCTTCACTCTGCGCTCCAGCTCACCCCAAACCATCTCGATTGGGTTCAGGTCCGGTGACTGTGGAGGCCAGGTCATCTGGCGCAGCACCCCATCACTCTCCTTCATGGTCAAATAGCCCTTACACAGCCTAGAGGTGTGTTTGGGGTCATTGTCCTGTTGAAAAATAAATGATGGTCCAACTGAACGCAAACCGGATGGAATAGCATGCCGCTGCAAGATGCTGTGGTAGCCACGCTGGTTCAGTATGCCTTCAATTTTGAATAAATCCACAACAGTGTCACCAGCAAAGCACCCCCACACCATCACACCTCCTCCTCCATGCTTCACGGTGGGAACCAGGCATGTAGAGTCCATACGTTCACCTTTTCTGCGTCGCACAAAGACACGGTGGTTGGAACCAAAGATCTCAAATTTGGACTCAGACCAAAGCACAGATTTCCACTGGTCTAATGTCCATTCCTTGTGTTATTTAGCCCAAACAAGTCTCTTCTGCTTGTTGCCTGTCCTTAGCAGTGGTTTCCTAGCAGATATTCTACCATGAAGGCCCAGGGGCGGACTGACCGGTCGGGCACTTAGGACATGGTCCGAGGGCCCGGCCGGGATGGGACCCCGCTCACTGTAATACTAATATTCATATGTGAACAACTTGAAATCCTCTGCGATCCTCTCCCTCTGAGCTCTCTGTACTCACAAACTCAGTAGCAGGCCGGGCGGCAGCGCAACTCACCGACGTCACGCACCTGCTCCTCCCACTTTATGAATGAAGTAGGAGGAGCAGGCACGTGATGTCAGTGAGTTGCGCTGCCGCCCGGCCTGCTACTGAGTTTGTGAGTACAGAGAGCTCAGAGGGAGAGGATCGCAGAGGATTTCAAGTTGTTCACATATGAATATTAGTATTACAGTGAGCGGGGCCCGGTGTTATAGAATACAGTGACTGCACCGGGCCCCGCTGCCAATACAACACCAGATGCCGGCCCCCAGTCCCTGTATTGGGGATCATTCACTCACAGGGACACTGTTATGGGGGGATCTGTGGATGACACATATATAGCATAAGGTGCTATATATGTGTCACCCACAGATCCCCCCCCCACAACAGTGTCATCCACAGATCCCCACAACAGTGCCATCCACAGAGCCCCACAACAGTGCCATCCACAGAGCCCCCATAACAGTGCCATCCACAGAGCCCCCATAACAGTGCCATCCACAGAGCCCCCATAACAGTGCCATCCACAGAGCCCCCATAACAGTGCCATCCACAGAGCCCCCATAACAGTGCCATCCACAGAGCCCCCATAACAGTGCCATCCACAGAGCCCCCATAACAGTGCCATCCACAGAGCCCCCATAACAGTGCCATCCACAGAGCCCCCATAACAGTGCCATCCACAGAGCCCCCATAACAGTGCCATCCACAGAGCCGCCCCCATAACAGTGCCATCCACAGAGCCGCCCCCATAACAGTGCCATCCACAAAGCCGCCCCCATAACAGTGCTATCCACAGAGCCGCCCCATAACAGTGCCATCCACAGAGCCGCCCCCATAACAGTGCCATCCACAGAGCCCCCCCCATAACAGTGCCATCCACAGTGCCATCCCTGAGGGTTCTCAGTCCACCCCTGTGAAGGCCTGATTCACACAGTCTCCTCTTAACAGTTGTTCTAGAGATGTGTCTGCTGCTAGAACTCTGTGTGGCATTGACCTGGTCTCTAATCTGAGCTGCTGTTAACCTGCGATTTCTGAGGCTGGTGACTTGGATGAACTTATCCTCCGCAGCAGAGGTGACTCTTGGTCTTCCTTTCCTGGGGCGGTCCGCATGTGAGCCAGTTTCTTTGTAGCGCTTGATGGTTTTTGTGACTGCACTTGGGGACACTTTCAAAGTTTTCCTAATTTTTCAGACTGACTGACCTTCATTTCTTAAAGTAATGATGGCCACTCGTTTTTCTTTACTTAGCTGCTTTTTTCTTGCCATAATACAAATTCTAACAGTCTATTCAGTAGGACTATCAGCTGTGTATCCACCTGACTTCTCCACAACGCAACTGATGGTCCCAACCCCATTTATAAGGCAAGAAATCCCACTTATTAAACCTGACAGGGCACACCTGTGAAGTGAAAACCATTTCAGGTGACTACCACTTGAAGCTCATCAAGAGAATGCCAAGAGTGTGCAAAGCAGTAATCAAAGCAAAAGGTGGCTACTTTGAAGAACCTAGAATATGACATACTTTCAGTTGTTTCACACTTGTTTGTTATGTATATAATTCCACATGTGTTAATTCATAGTTTTGATGCCTTCAGTGTGAATCTACAATTTTCATAGTCATGAAAATAAAGAAAACTCTTTGAATGAGAAGGTGTGTCCAAACTTTTGGTCTGTACTGTATATATATATATATATATATATATATATATATTTTTTTTTTTTTTTTTTTGTGGGATTCGCTCTGGTAGATAGGGTAAGTGCTTATTCACACTTGAGGCAATTGCACAAAACAGCACGTAACTTTGCAGTCTTGGTGTTATATGAACTTTCCATTGTGCGTGAATTAACACAAGTCACCTTGCTGACAGTTATGCCTCCAGTAGTCCACAGCAGGCTTTAGGGGGCCCGTTTCCCCAGCATGCAGCTCTCAGCCCTCCAGCACAGCACAAAGCCTCAGATCCCGAAAACAGAGACACAGCTGCTGAGCCCAGCTGCCTATTTCAGGACAGCCCAGCCACACATGCTGGGAGGAAAATACCTGCCTTGCCAGACACAACCCCTCACTGTGTCACTATATATATATATATATATATATATATATATATGTATAGTGTGACACAGTGAGGGGTTGTGTAGGTCTGCCTTAGGATGAAAGCAATTTACAAATGGATCTAGATGCATGAAAACAATTTAACAGTTCTGACACGAGACTCCATCCATATATTGATATGTATAAACCAAACCTACCTGAATGCAGAAAATAGTTCCCCCACTGATCACACTGGTGATAGGCCTCACACTGAGCAATTTCATTTTCATGATGAGGGAATGCCAGATCAATACCACCTGTATGAATGTCAAGCTGTTCTCCAAACACAGTACTATAGAAGAAAGAATACCCACATGCCATGAGATTACACACACATCATTAGTAATATGTAAGCTTTTTTTAGCAAATATGAAAATAAAATAACCAACAGGGTCGGATTTTTTTTGTCATTCTGGGGTCGCGGCAACCTGCAAACTGCACTGTGACCCCATTCATTTCTATCGCTGCACTTCAACACTGCGATCCTCAGTCGATCGAATTTAGTATGATTAGACACACAATTGTCATTAGATGCGACCGGAATAAAATCGCTGTGTACTTGTTAATCGTTTACTTTCTGGATCTATTAGACAGTCAGAGGATTGCTCATGGACATGCTCTACACCCAAAAGTCATTAACAAGCGGCAAACGACTTAGGCGTACAGTTATGCGGGCAAAAGCGATATTTTTTTTAACATGATCACCGAGAACTGCTATGATCGATGAAATCTATTAGATGTAACGATTAACGAGTGATTCTGGACAATGTAACGAATGTTCGTATGATTGTCACTTGGTGTAATAGTCTTTACCTGCAGTCCTATGTAACACCACAGATAACACACTAATAAATCTGAGTAAAGATAATGTAGTAGAGGTTACCTGCAGTCCTAAGTAACACCACCGATAACACAGTAATAAATCTGAGTACAGATAAGGCTACTTTCACACCTGCGTTAGGTGCGGATCCGTCTGGTATCTGCACAGATGGATCCGCACCTATAATGCAAACACTTGTATCTGTTCAGAACGGATTCGTTTGCATTATTCATTAAAAAAATAAGTCTAATTCAAAGCAGATCCGTTTTGACTTACATTGAAAGTCAATGGGGGACAGATCCGTTTTCAACTGCACCATATTGTGTCAGTGAAAACGGATCCGTCCCCATTGACTTACATTGCAAGTCAGGACTGATCCGTTTGGCTCCACATCGCCAGGCGGACACCAAAACGCTGCAAGCAGCGTTTTGGTGTCCGCATCCAGAGTGGAATAGAGGCGCAACGGAGCCATACTGATGCATTCTGAACGGATCCTTATCTATTCAGAATGCATTGGGGCTGAACTGATCCGTTTTGGGCCGCTTGTGAGAGCCTTGAAACGTATCTCACAAACGAAATTCAAAACGCCAGTGTGAAAGTAGCCTAATGTAGTAGATGTTACCTCAGTCCTATGTAACACCACAAATAACACAATGATAACTTTACGAGTAAAGATAATGTAGCAGATGTGACCTGCAGTCCTATGTAACACTACAGATAACACAGTAGATGTCGATTTCTCATTGCGGGGGCAGGGCCTCCTGTGACCGAGCTAAAGCTTGAGCTGCTTGACTGGGGGCTCAGTGAAAGGGGTTGTCCGGGTTCAGAGCTGAACCCGGACATACCTCCATTTTCACCCATGCAGCCCCCCTCACTTGAGCATCGGAGAAGTTCATGCTCCAATGCTCTCCTTTGCCCTGCGCTAAATCGCGTAGGGCAAAGGCATTTTTTGGAGATCCGGTGACCTACTGGGCTCTCCATGGGGCTGCCAGGAAGCCCGGTGACGTCCCCGAACACCTTGCTGGGCCGGGCGGCAGTGTGTGATTGTAGACAAAATAGGCCTTGCACTGCGCAATTTAGTGCAGGGCAAGGGAGCGCATCGGAGCATGAACTGCTCCGATGCTGAAGTCAGGGGGGCAGCCGGGGTGAAAATGGAGGTATGTCCGGGTTCAGCTCTGAACCCGGACAACCCCTTGAAGAGGGGGGCTTGCAGAGATTGACCTGACTGCTGCCTAGCTATCTAGCACTGAGCCAGACAGAAGTCAGATTGTAGTATGCGGGCTCTGGAAGCCCTACTTCTGCAGATGGAGGGCCCTGCATGTAAGTAATTAATAGTCATTAACAGCCTGAGCCCCCTGCTGGTGGGGGCCCCGTAGCAGCTGCAGCAGCGGTAGTTACACCCCTGAGGTACAGTAAATGCGATAGATAGAATGATAGATAGCTAGGTAGATAGATAAACACAGAAGGAATTATTTTAGATTACCTCTAGACATAAAAAAATAAATAAATGTTTTTTTTTTGCACCTTGCGATTGTGGAGCACTCAATATGCCAGCCAGGCCTTCCTTTACCCCATGGAGAGACCCAACAGGGCTCATCAGGTTTAGCGGTCTTCCATAACGCAAAGTCTCTGGGGGACCTCTTGTCACTTACAACTGCCACACAAAACAGCAATAAAAGCAATTAGAATTAAAGAGGCCCTTTCATCTGTTTTACTTATAGGAGGTAAATACCTGTACTTGCAGGGTACTGCTGATGCTGCCACCCAGTTATTTTTTTGTTTTGTTTTTAAACATCGCCCCTACACCCTGCGCTTAGTATGTAAATACTGAGCATCGGAACAGGGAGGAGGAGACGCCAGGGTTTCTCAATGGCAGTCTCCTTCTCCCTGAATGTGACGCCCTCCTTTGTGATTGGATCGCGGCACAGCCAGAGAGAAGGAGACACCCATTGAGAAACCCTGGCGTCTCCTCCTGCCTGTTCCGATGCTCAGTATTAGCATAGTGAGCGCGAAAACTTCAGGAGGGCACAGCGGAGCGATGTTTACAAAAAAAAAAGCGGGTGGCAGCATCCGTACAGGTATTTAGCTCCTATAAGTAAAACAGATGAAAGGTCCTCTTTAAAGGGGTTTTCCCAGATTCAAGATAGGTCATCGGTGTCTGGTGGAGTCCCCGGGACCCGGGACCAATGCCGATCAGATGTTTGAGAGGGCACCAGCCCTGTGAGCGCTGCGGCCTTCTCTCAGCTTTTCCTAGGCCAGTGACGACATGTTCATCAGTCATATGGCCTAGGCATACCTCTTCCCCAAAAAAGCGAATGGAGCTGAGCTGTGATAACAAGCACGGCCGCTATACATTGTACGGCGGTGTGCTTGGTAAGCTGCAAGAAGGCCACAGTGCTCACAGAAGTGCCGGTGTCCTCTCAGACAGCTGATTGGCAGGGGTCCCGGGTGTTGGACCCCCACTAATCAGATACTGATGACCTTTTAGGTTATTAGTTATAAAATATTGGAAATCCCTTTTAAATACAATTTGTCCATTATCATACTTGTTTGATAAGATGTTAAAATTACAGCCTTTATACCCCTATATGAAGACACTGGTTATCTAAGTGTAGAAAAATAGGGGGAACAGATGTTTAATAATGGCAACATCAGCCTAAGCAACTCTCAGCATGTTGTCAGTACAACCCACCTGTCACACAGCCTAGAATACAATTGTACGTGAATCCCCGTCATAAGCTAGAATGTAAGACAGGATTTCCCTTCAGTCCGACCAAGGGCAATATATTTCCATATTACAATTGCAAGACACAGTAAGTGAAACCTTTGGAATTACTAATAAAATGCTCAGATTTTTATCTAACTCACAATTATAGACAAACACAATCTAACTAAACTAATAACACACAAATACCGGTACATGTCAATTCATGTCATTTATTGAGAACATTGATTTAACATCTACAGTGCAGGGATAAAAAGTAAGTGAACCCTTATTTAAAGGGAATGTATCATCAGAAAATGACCTATTGTTTAAATCAAATTTTTATTTTCTGTGTCAAAAAGTTTAACATAAAAACATGATTTAAACATTATTCATTTCCTGATGACTAGAGATGAGCGGATTTCATATTTTGAATCTCTTTGCGGTTCGTTTTGTGGTATTTAGTGAAATGCGTTATGGATTCCGTTATGGACTCCCCTACATAACGGAAGCAGGACGGATCAGTTTTGCAGCCCATAGACTTCTAAAGGCATTCCATTATGCATTCTGTCATGGAATTGCGTTATGGTCCGTGGTTACGGAATCCATAACGCAATTCACTAAATACCACAAAAGAATTTCTCTACTGATGACCCAATTCTGTATAACAACCTGGAGATTCTCCAGTAGCAGCAATCGCATCCACCAAACGTTTTCTGTAGCTGCAAATAGAATTTGAAAGACGTTGAGGAGAAATTTTGGAATACTTCACTGCAAATATCAGTTCATTAATATTTCTGGGATGCCTTGTGGGCACCGCCCTCTTTGGGTCATATCACAGCATCTCAATAGAGTTAAAGGGGTTCTCTGGGATTTATATATTGATGAACTACCCTCAGGATAGGATATCAATATCAGATAGGCAGGGGTCCGACTCTCTGCTGATCAGCTATTTGAGGAGGCTGCAGCGCTCCCCTGAGTTCCGCAGCCTCCTCGCAGCTTACCAAGCCCAGTGCTGTACATTATATAGTGTTTGTGCTTGGTATTGCAGCTTAGCCTCATTCAAGTGAGCTGCGCCTAGGTCATGTGACCAACTTGACGTCACATGGCCTAGGTAAAGGCCCAAGCCTCTTCGTACAGCTGATCAGTGGAGGCCCCTGGAGTCCGACCCCTCTGATCTCATACTGATGAGCTACCCTGAGGATGGGCTGTCAATATGTCAAATATCGGACAACCCTTTTAAGGTCATGACTCTGACTTGGCCAATACAAAACACAAATATTTATCAACCATTTTTCAGTTGATTTACTTATATGCTTTGCATCATTTTCTTGTTGCTTCAAACATCTCTTCCTCTTGAGGTCATTGATGGCTACCATTACATTCTCCTGCACAACATTTCCATACACCTTAGAATTCATTGGTCCCTCCTGCAGGAAATGTTTGGTTGGTGGAGAATGCTGCTAAATAAGAGCTGTGCCTCTTCACAGTATACCAAGTACAGCATCGTACATTGTATTGCAGATGTGCTTGACATTGCAGCACAATCCTATCAAAGTGAATGGGTCGGAGCTGCACAAAGCCCATGTGACTGATGGACATGGCGTCACAGACCAAGGAAGAGGCCCCTTAAACCACCTACACCCCCATGAATTTTTTTTTTATTAGAAAGCATTAAGAAAATTGCTTTACGGCAGCCACATGGGCCATAAACACAATGGTCTGACGGGGATCTTACTGACTTCTATCGGAGAGTTTTCTAGGTATGCTCTATGATCTGTGCAGAGGTCATTGTACAAGGAAAGAATAGATAAGCATTGACAATGAGCTATTGTGAAAGGTGGTTCCTGTCTTATCTATACACAGAGGTGATATAATTACAGGCAGGATTAGAATGACAGATAATCAGGTAACTGCAGTAAAGTGATTTGTACAAAAGGAAGTGGTGCTTAGTGGCCAGTGCGAGAACTGCTGGGTTTTATGGTTTTTGCTTAAATGCAGATACTGGCATGGAAAATTTTAAAATAGCAAAAATTCTTTACAAATATGTTAAACATAAAAATGTGATTTAAACAATATGTAATTTTCTGATGACTCCTTCCCTTTAAGTTCTGGACAACCACTTTAAATTCGAAGGTTACTTATTTACTTTTTCTCCCTGCAGTGTGGGTCAATAAAAGATATGAAGCATACAACTGTTTTTGTGTTATTAGTTCAGTTACACCTGTATTATAAAATCAATGTCTGTTTGTCTGTCCATTATAGACATCCAAATGTCTGAACCGTTGGACACCAAGTTTGGCACATAGGTATTTGGGGTGTCTGGGAAGGATCTCATAAAGGTTTCAGCTCTCTAGGACGTACTGTTCTTGACATATTTTCCAAAAATGCAAATATGGCACCATCACATGACCCGTATTAGCAGCTCGCAGGTCCTTCAATCTTCACCTCACACAGTTTTACGCCAGGTTTCCATAACTACTCAGCCATTTTCTTTCACTGTTATAGGTCACTATTAAGGGGACAGGGCACTGTGGAGGTCACAGTTAAGGGGATGGAGCACTGTGGAGGTCACAGTTAAGGAGGAAGGGCACTATGGAGGTCAGGAGCTGTGGAGGTGGAGGGCGGGCAGCTGTGGAGGAATGGATTGGCCTCCTGGGCAACCTTGGAACAAATCCAATAAACACACAAACAGGCAGGACAAAACACTTCATACTCAGGGAGCGTCAGGTACTATTTCTACTTCTGTATATAACTGTAAAATAGAAACCAATCAGACTGCATTTTATTAGTAATGAATGCAGAGATCCAGTTAATTCCAAAAGGGTTCACTTACTTTTTATTGCACTTTATTATAAATATTTGGTGTGTTAGCATTTCTGGCATGATGCTGGTCTACGTTTAAAAAAAAAAAAATTGTATTATGAATAGGGATGAGCGAATTGACTACGGATGAAATATCCGAAGTCGATTCGCACAAAATTTCGTTCTAATACTGTACAGAGCAGGAGCTCCATATAATTTTAGAATGTATTGGCTCCGATGAGCCGAAGTTATTGCTTTGTGAAGTCTCGCGAGACTTTGCACAATAACTTCATAAATTAATTTGTACTGTAAAAAAACATTTCCGGAACTCGGGTTTGGTTCCAAGGTACCACTCGATTTGCTCATCCCTAATTATGAATAAAGACAGGATTATACTGAAGATGAATTCCTTAACTCTGATGTATTACAATAAACTACAAACAAATGAATGCTGCACAGGAATATAAAACAGTCATGTTCTGAAGAGCAGATGTGCTCAATATCCAACGCCTTGACTGTGTCAGCAAAATTTATATAACGTAATCCTGTGTGTTGGTGTCACCAGCAACTGACCTGACTCTGTATCCATATGTGAAAAAGAACCGATAAACTTTCCATATCTGTTGCCCATTGACTGGACATCAAAATACACATTTCCTGAAAAGGAGAAAGGAAGGGCAGTTAAAACACTGAAAGAATTTCTAGCAGAGCTCAAAACAATGCAAGCCTTATATCTGAAGTATTCCCTGGGATTTAGATGAACTTACTGGACTTCTCAGTGACTCCACATTTTTACAACATGCAGGCCAATTATATCTAGGGGAAGAGAAGAGTCACAGCTATAAAAGTTGGACCATACCACCTATGCTAAAAGAATAAGTGGACTAGACATGGCATTTACTTTGTACATATTGGCTGGTAGCATCACTTCTAAACAATATGGACAAGTCTCATCTTTTTTTTTGTCAATATCTGTACACAGCTGCAGCCAGAAGAGGTGATGGGTTAAGGTCCTACAGGGAAAGACCATCAATAAGTGCTGAGTATGGGCTTATTCCCAGAAAACTCATCTAACTCCCTAACAGTTTTTTCCGAGCTCTGCTCCGACATGGAGAAAAGGACCTAACAGTTTAGCCGATGCAAAGCTTGGGCAGCAGGGTGAGTAAGGACGGCTGCTTTAACCCATCATATCTCCAGTAGTAGATAGGGATATACAGTATGTCTGGTCTTGTTTAAATGCTGGAACTCTAAGCTTTAACATAGGATCACAACATTATCTCCTCTACATCTGGATATATAAGGGCATAATAATTAAGATCGGCATTTAAGACACCAGTCTTAATAACTGCTATACCTGGCGGTGGATCCGCCGGAGTTATCAAGAGGCGCCGGCTTCTACACAACTTTGGCAGATCTTCCACCACTTCAGAGGTATCTTATAGTTAGACCATTTTCTACGCATAAAACAGGCATAGAAAATGGTAAATGAGACTGGCCTGCTGGCACGTCCCCTTCCCCACCACAACCACTTTTTTAGACCTGGCATGAGCGGGGAGAAGTCCCAGATTGCATTGCAAAGGAGCTAATTTAGGTGTATTTCTGTTTGATAAATGAGCCCCATAGACTTTAGAAGTGATAGCAGCTGAAAGTGAAAGTACAAATTAAAAAAGGTTTCTGCTGCTTTCACTCTGGACCCAAATGCTAAAGCCAATACCTCCTGATGTATAGCAGCTAAGTACAAACCGGATTCCAAAAAAGTTGGGACACTAAACAAATTGTAAATAAAAACTGAATGCAATGATGTGGAGATGGCAAATGTCAATATTTTATTTGTAACAGAACGTAGATGACAGATCAAACGTTTAATCCGAGTAAATGTACCATTTTAAAGGAAAAATACGTGTCAACAAATCCCCAAAAAGTTGGGACAAGTAGCAATAAGAGGCTGGAAAAAGTAAATTTGAGCATAACGAAGAGCTGGAAGACCAATTAACAATAATTAGGTCAATTGGCAACATGATTGGGTATAAAAAGAGCTTCTCAGAGTGGCAGTGTCTCTCAGAAGCCAAGATGGGTAGAGGATCACCAATTCCCACAATGTTGCGCAGAAAGATAGTGGAGCAATATCAGAAAGGTGTTACCCAGCGAAAAATTGCAAAGACTTTGCAGCTATCATCATCAACTGTGCATAACATCATCCGAAGATTCAGAGAATCTGGAACAATCTCTGTGCGTAAGGGTCAAGGCCGTAAAACCATACTGGATGCCGGTGATCTCCGGGCCCTTAAACGACACTGCACCACAAACAGGAATGCTACTGTAAAGGAAATCACAGAATGGGCTCAGGAATACTTCCAGAAACCATTGTCAGTGAACACAATCCACCGTGCCATCCGCCGTTGCCAGCTGAAACTCTACAGTGCAAAGAAGAAGCCATTTCTAAGCAAGATCCACAAGCTCAGGCGTTTTCACTGGGCCAGGGATCATTTAAAATGGAGTGTGGCAAAATGGAAGACTGTTCCGTGGTCAGACGAGTCACGATTCGAAGTTCTTTTTGGAAATCTGGGACGCCATGTCATCCGGACCAAAGAGGACAAGGACAACCCAAGTTGTTATCAACGCTCAGTTCAGAAGCCTGCATCTCTGATGGTATGGGGTTGCATGAGTGCGTGTGGCATAGGCAGCTTGCATGTCTGGAAAGGCACCATCAATGCAGAAAAATATATTCAGGTTCTAGAACAACATATGCTCCCATCCAGACGTCATCTCTTTCAGGGAAGACCCTGCATTTTTCAACAAGATAATGCCAGACCACATTCTGCATCAATCACAACATCATGGCTGCGTAGGAGAAGGATCCGGGTACTGAAATGGCCAGTCTGCAGTCCAGATCTTTCACCTATAGAGAACATTTGGCGCATCATAAAGAGGAAGGTGCAACAAAGAAGGCCCAAGACGATTGAACAGTTAGAGGCCTGTATTAGACAAGAATGGGAGAGCATTCCTATTTCTAAACTTGAGAAACTGGTCTCCTCGGTCCCCAGACGTCTGTTGAGTGTTGTAAGAAGAAGGGGAGATGCCACACAGTGGTGAAAATGGCCTTGTCTCAACTTTTTGGGGATTTGTTGACACCATGAAATTCTGATTCAACATATTTTTCCCTTAAAATTGTACATTTTCTCAGTTTAAACTTTTGTTCCGTGATTTATGTTCTATTCTGAATAAAATATTAGAAGTTGGCACCTCCACATCATTGCATTCAGTTTTTATTCACGATTTGTATAGTGTCCCAACTTTTTGGGAATCCGGTTTGTAGATTGTCAGATTTCAAACAAGACCATGCTCACATCTGTCACTGCTACAAAGCCAGAGCTATAAACAGGGTTTAAACGGGGGGAAGGGACAGCCTGCAGTAGTAGAGAAAAAATAGCCTCTCTCATGACCCCAGGTGGAGGGTAGCATGGACTTTCCATTTACACTGCTCCTCCTGTCCATATCCTCTCTTTACCACTCAATAAAGGACATTTTTCAAAACTGGTGCAAAGGAAAACTGGCTTAGTTGCCCCTAGAAACCTAATCAGATTAATATTTCATTTCCAAAGAAGCTCGGGAAAATGAAAGGATCAATCTGGTTGCTATGGGCAACCAGGCCAATTTATCTTTTCACCAGTTTTGATAAATCTCCCCCAATATGCAGACTGCTTCTCTCTTTCTGCTGCAGCTCTTTCCCTATCACAGATTAGGAGGCAGTTGAAGGATGAAACTGAGCATGTGTGGCCATATCAGTGAGACGGACAAAGAAATAAGAAGAAAAATGAACAGCAGGTGACGCTACACAGATACCTTTTATTGAATAACTCAGGGGCTATGCAAAATGTTTAATTACATGCAATTACAAAAGTATTCAGATCAAGGTGCTGGTTTGAAAATTGTAGAATATTTATTGTGGGACAACCCCTTTAACCAGTACTCACAAAATATAAAAATACAAAAATCTTAGGCTGGCCAAACACATCAGATAGCTATTGGCTGAACACTTGTTCATCCAACGGCTCTCTCTCCTAAACCCTTCATACACATGCATGCCCTGCTTGCCTGAGCATGCTGGTGTCTGGGTAATGCCACAGCCAGTCTGTTGGCCTCCTGATTTCAGTGACTCCACTTTCTTCTTGGCTATCATACAAATAGAAAAATATTTTTGGATAATAATGACAATACTATGCTGCTCATAAAAAGGACCCTATTTCATGACAAATCTACGGTACTTCAAATTCTTTCTGCTTGCACAACTCAGACCTGAAATTTAATGAAACATTCCCAGGTATTTTTAAAGCATCAAACTGCTCAAACATATATGTAAAAGTGTTTAACAGCAAGAACATTATAGCTATTGCAGAAAAATGTTTATTCTGCCTCCAAAATATTAACAATCGGGGGTTGATTTTACTTAGCAATAAGTGCTAGATACACTAACTACATCCCACTACTTGCCTGACATGTCAATGAAGTGATAAGTAGACTTCTGGAAAATTGTCATGAAAAAAATATCTCACATTCTATATAGGCAGATGGTGTTGATCAGTAGTGAAATACTCAATTTTATTAACTTAAAAAAATTTTCTTACTGAAGTTTAAAAAAAAATTGATGGATATATTTGCAAGTTTAATTTAAATAAGAAACTTTCTGGGACTCTGTAGTAATATTAATCAATGGTAGAGGGCAAAAAAACATATTTTCTGTTTCCCAACCAGCTGAACAATCTGAAGTCTTAGGCCCCTTTCACATGGGCGAGAATTCCACGCGGGTGCAATGTGTGAGGTGAATCCAGACCCATTCACTTCAATGGGGCTGTTCAGATGAGCGGTGATTTTCACGCATCACTTGTGCGTTGTGTGAAAATCGCAGCATGTTCTATATTTTGCGTTTTTCACGCAACGCAGGCCCCATAGAAATGAAAGGGTCTGCGTGAAAATCGCAAGCATGGTTGCTAGGAGATTATAGGGATGAAAGCAACCCCGGACCCCATTAAAGTCTATTCACTGTATTATTTTCTCTTATAACATGGTAATAAGGGAAAATAATAGCATTCTTTATATAGAATGCTTACTAAAATGTGGCTTGAGAGGTTAAAAAATAAAATAAAAAATAAAAAAAATTTACTCACCTCATCCACTTGTTAGTGCAGCCGGCATTGTCTTCTTTCTTCTTCTTTCAGGACTCTATCTTCATTCAGCAGGACCTGTGCTGACGTCACCGCACTCACCACGTGGTGAGCACGATTACACCATCAAAGGTCCTTTGGCAGGTCCTGACAGAAGAAGAAGAAAGACGACGATGCCGGCTGCACGAACAAGAGGATGAGGCGAGTTAATTATTTAAATTTTTTTAACCCCTCAAGCCCTATTGTACTAAGCATTCTGTATTAAGAATGCTATTATTTTCCCTTATAACCATGTTATAAAGGAAAATAATAAAATAAATAGAACACCTAACCCAAACCCGAACTTCAGTGAAGAAGTCCGGGTTCAGGTTTGGTTACCACATTCAGTTTTTTCTCACGTGCGTGCAAAACGCTTTGCATCGCGCAGAAAAAACTGAACATCGGAACGCAATCGCAGTTAAAACTGACTGCAACTGCGTGCCTACTCGTGTGGTTTTCCCACAATGCACACACGACGCATCCGGAGCAAATCTGGGATGCCCGTGTGAAAGAGGCCTTAAAGGGAACAAGTCTTAAATGGAACCTGTCACTATGAAGATGCAGTGTAATCTGCAGGCAGCATGTTACAGAGCACAAGGAACTGAGCAGAGATAGAGATATATATATATATATATATATATATATATACACACACACACACACACACATACATACACACACACACATTATGAAAAACTATTCAGCAAAATGTTTAATCCATCTAAATTTGTTTTTCTAAGCTCAGTAGCCAAGTGGGTGGTCTCACTGGTGACTGGCAGCCTTCCATGTATAAGTTTGTATACACAGATAGCTGTCAATCACTGGTAAAGCCGGCCACGTGGCTACTGAGCTCAGAAAGTGCAGAGATTTCAGTGAATTAATTATGAACTTTGATGACTCGTTTCCCATAAAACTACAGATCAATCTGCTCAGCCCCTGCTGCTCTATAACTGATGCCTGAAAGTCTAAAACTAGTGGCGACAGTTCAGGTGAAAAGGCTTTCCAGGGCTATAGGACAACAACGTTACTATTTTACTTTGTGTGCCTTTGTCAAGGAGGACACTTCTGAACTCTTACCATGTGAGGTGGCGTAAGCATGTCCATTAGAAATAATCTGCTGGATAAAGGATAGGATCTGTGGAATATGTTCAGTAACTCGTATATATATCGTAGGGGGGAGAACCTATAGAAAGGCAAGAACATAATAAAAAAATAAATGGTCCAATAACTGTAAACCTGCAATAACGCACGGAGAGGATATCAGCAGAGAATGAGAAATTAAGAGAGTCAGAGATGAACTTTAGAGAATACAAGCAGAGAAGAATGAATCCTACTGTCACCTTAGTATTCCCAATACCAACAGGTCAACATGCTGGATAGTGTGCTAAAGAAAATACAAACATATCCAACAACTGTAATGAGAAACTGAAGTTTCTTGACTAATCCCAAATTGCCATAAACCCCAAGACCACTATATCATGTATCAATGGTATGATCTAATACAAGTAAGGCTTTATTCTGGACACATACAGTGAACATGTTCATAGGCTCCCATGCACCTGACACAGTGTCCGCCAATAAGCAACATATGGCACGGTAAACCATTACGGTGGCATGCGCTGGAGCCTTCTGTGTGCTGTAGATCTTGGAAAATACTTCTGATGTGTAGGGCATGCAAGTGAGAGGACTCATTCCCATGAGCGAACTTGCTCAGTGTCGTATTGTGGACCGTAAACGGCCGGTTCGCAATATACGGGCACTGGCTCCGCCAGATACAACCGAACATAGAACTTCACCTATCTTTTTGCGGTGCAGAGAACTACAAAGCACTTCCATGGGCTTCTGGTCTGTGCCTCCGCAGCGCAAAAGATAGAACATGTTCTATCTTTGCCTGTATGTTGCAGATCGTGGATCTATTCAAGTCAATGGGTTCACATCCGCAGGCGGAGTGCACATTGCCGATGCCCGTGCAAACTGCAGTCCGCAGCACGGACCCTGGGCAAGTATGCTTGTGTAAATGAGTCCTAAATGTTCTATCCATAATACTGAAATCATTTAGGGCATTTTTGGGGAAGTAAAGGGAACCTGTCATGTTAAAAAGGGTGTCTGAGCAGAAGGCCACATGTTCTAGAGCAGGAGGAGCTGAGCAGATTGAGATATAGGTTTATGGGAAAATATTCAGTAAAACTTCTGGGCTTTGCAATCAAGGAGGCTGTTCTATCAGTGATTGACTGTCTTCCCTCTGACTGTGTATAAAGATTTAGCTGTCAATCACTGATAGGACCGCCTCCTTGACTGCAAAGCCCAGGATTTAAACATATAAAATACAAGTTATACTGAATTTGTTGCCCACAAAGCTATATATCAATCTGCTCAGCTCCTCCTGCTCTATAACATGCTGCCTTCAGCTCAGACACAGTATTCAACGTGACAGGTTCCCTTTAAAGGGTATGAACACCCTTTTTTAATTCCACTTATCTTGGGCTAAAAACATTATACCAATTTTTATTTTTATTTTTTCAACCGCTTGACTTTTACAGCCCGACTCTGCAGACAGTTCATTCTCCATTTCAATTGAGTCAGAGTCCTCAGGATAGGTCATCAATATCAGATCAGAGGAGGTCCAGCACCCGGCACCACCACCGATCAGCTGTTTGATGAGAAGAATGGGGAGGCTGGTAGTTGGACATCTACAAATCTAATAATTTTTCCCTATTCACTTCTATAGGACAGATCTGTCTGTTCAAGTAAATACTACAGAGCTGTCCCATAGAAGTGAATGGGGACGCCATACTTGTAACTACACTGCTCACCACTGCGGCAAGCAGGTAAACAGAGCAGAGAAGGCAGCACTCGTACGAGCACTGCCTTCTCTTCAAACAGCTGATCAGCAGGGGTGCCAGGAGTTGGACCCCTGCCAATCTGATATCCCCCTATCCTCACAATAGGTTAACAATATTAGATTTGTAGATGTCCAACTACCAGCATCCCCCACGTACATTATATAGCGGTTTTGCTTGGTATTGCAGCTCAATCTTATTCATTTGAATGGGACTTAGCTGCATAAAGAATGTAATGTCACAGACCTGAGGAAGAGGCCATAGCGTTCACCTGAGCACCACAGCACCCTTCCAACAGCTAATGGGCAGGGGTGCCGGGAGTCAGACTCCCACAGATCTGATAAAGGAGACCTATTCTCATTGATCGATTCGGACAACAGATCCCAGTCAAGACCCAACTCTGCTCAGCGAATGCGCTCAATTACAGCAACACTACAGCAAGTTTGCAGATTCATCGGCATAGTGTTTTAAGAGGGATACACCTGCTGAATTATACTACTAACGGTAAGTAAACCATAAACTTACTACCAACAGCACACTGGATGTAACATGGGACCTATGAGTCCAAACAAGCATAGCTATCATAACCATCGCTATTTTGGCAAACACAATATAATCAGTTTTACTATACATAAGAATAGTGCCATTATAATAGCACCCACATTTTTTGTGTATTTTATATGTGGGATTTATTCAGGATTTAATACAGACCACGCTAGGAGATAGGCCAACGAGTAGGCCTGATATTATAGACATGTTTTATTTAGTATCATATTTGATTGATGTTATTTAGGTATTGCATAATTTTCATTGCTATTTTCATACTGCATTTTTTTCTATTTCATACAAGGAACATTATATTTATGGAATATCTGGTAACATGCTATATTTTAACTTTTAAACCAAAATCCAGAATAGAAATAAACAGATAAACATTTATTGTGTCGAATGTCTGGAGAGCCTGACTATAGTGTGTTATATTTAACTATTTTATTCATAAGGGGTTTACTCTGCGCCTTGCATTACATTTTGTCTAAGGCGGGCCAAACAGTAGAATACATTAATTTCATCTATGATGGAGTGCGATATCTGAACATCCTTACCTTCAAAGCCATCATATCCTGTTTAAACTCCTGTTCATATGTACGAGCCAGGGACACTGGAGACAAGTTAAGCTGGTGAAAAAATATAAGGCAGGAATAAAGTTAGTCAGCACACCAGAAGCTTTAAACAACAGTCCAAAATTGGCTCTGAGCCGAAATACATGGACAGGTCTTTTTTTTCTAAATAATTCATCTTTTCTACTGGTCTGTGAACAGTTTACTAAAGGCCCCTTGACATAGGCTGACACAGCAGGCAATTATCAGGAATGAACCATTTAGTCCCAATAATTGCCTGCTCTGCGAAGGAAGTGAGAGCTACATTTACATGCAACAATCACCTCTACAGTCGTGGCCAAAAGTTTTGAGAATGACACAAATATTAGTTTTCACTAAGTTTGCTGCTAAACTGCTTTTCGATCTTTGTTTCAATTGTTTCTGTGATGTAGTGAAATATAATTACACGCACTTCATACGTTTCAAAGGCTTTTATCGACAATTACATGACATTTATGCAAAGAGTCAGTATTTGCAATGTTGGCCCTTCTTTTTCAGGACCTCTGCAATTCGACTGGGCATGCTCTCAATCAACTTCTGGGCCAATTCCTGACTGATAGCAACCCATTCTTTCATAATCACTTCTTGGAGTTTGTCAGAATTAGTGGGTTTTTGTTTGTCCACCCGCCTCTCGAGGATTGACCACAAGTTCTCAATGGGATTAAGATCTGGGGAGTTTCCAGGCCATGGACCCAAAATTTCAACGTTTTGGTCCCCGAGCCACTTAGTTATCACTTTTGCCTTATGGCACGGTGCTCCATCGTGCTGGAAAATGCATTGTTCTTCACCAAACTGTTGTTGGATTGTTGGAAGAAGTTGCTGTTGGAGGGTGTTTTGGTACTATTCTTTATTCATGGCTGTGTTTTGGGGCAAAATTGTGAGTGAGCCTACTCCCTTGGATGAGAAGCAACCCCACACATGAATGGTCTCAGGATGCTTTACTGTTGGCATGACACAGGACTGATGGTAGCACTCACCTTTTCTTCTCCAGACAAGCCTTTTTCCTGATGCCCCAAACAATCGGAAAGAGGCTTCATTGGAGAATATGACTTTGCCCCAGTCCTCAGCAGTCCATTCAACATATTTTCTGCACAAGATCAATCTGTCCCTGATGTATTTTTTGGAGAGAAGTGGCTTCTTTGCTGCCCTTCTTGACACCAGGCCATCTTCCAAAAGTCTTTGCCTCACTGTGCGTGCAGATGCGCTCACACCTGCCTGCTGCCATTCCTGAGCAAGCTCTGCACTGGTGGCACCCCGATCCAGCAGCTGAATCCTCTTAAGGAGACGATCCTGGCGCTTGCAGTACTTTCTTGGACGCCCTGAAGCCTTCTTAACAAGAATTGAACCTCTTTCCTTTAAGTTCTTGATGATCCTATAAATTGTTGATTGAGGTGCAATCTTAGTAGCCACAATATCCTTGCCTGTGAAGCCATTTTTATGCAATGCAATGATGGGTGCACGCGTTTCTTTGCAGGTCACCATGGTTAACAATGGAAGAACAATGATTTCAAGCATCACCCTCCTTTTAACAGGTCAAGTTTGCCATTTTAACCCAATCAGCCTGACATAATGATCTCCAGCCTTGTGCTCGTCAACATTCTCACCTGAGTTAACAAGATTACTGAAATGATCTAAGCAGGTCCTTTAATGACAGCAATGAAATGCAGTGGAAAGTTTTTTGGGGGATTAAGTTAATTTTCATGGCAAAGAAGGACTATGCAATTCATCTGACCACTCCTCATAACGTTCTGGAGTATATGCAAATTGCTATTTTAAAAACTTAACACATCTACCTATTGGTTGTCCTCTTTGATTTTATTTGTTGTCAAATAAAGTATTAATTTCAGTCATGTGTGGAATTAACGTTTATGTGCGCAACATGCCTATGGTTTTTCTTCTTTGAACTTATTTTACAAAATTTGGGACTGTTTTTATCGTTGTCAAAGTACCTGCGTTAAACGGACATGTAAGCTAGTCTGTGCAGCTATGAGCCATCCAGTTCAAGCACCTTCATAAGTATTTATACACTGAGAGGATATGGTTTCATCTTAGCAACAGAGCTATTACTGCTGTAGGATTGGATGACTGGTTAATCTTTTGTGCACTTTTTCATGCAAACATGTTTTTCAGCTGCAAATAAAATGTGCCACAAAGTCTTCACAGTTAGGCCTCATGCACACGACCGTTCTGTTTTTTGCGGTCCGCAAACCGCGGATCCTTAAGAAAACGGAAGCCGTCCATGTGCCTTCCGCATTGTAGAAATGCCTATTCTTGTGCGCAAAACGGACAAAAATAGGACATGCTATATTTTTTTTGCGGGCCACGGAATGGAGCAACGGATGCTGACAGCACACGGAGTGCTGTCCGCAACCTTTGCGGCCCCATTGAAGTGAATGGGTCTGCACCCGAGCCGCAAAAAATGCGTCTCAGATGCGGACCTCAACAACGTCCATGTGCATGAGGCCTTAGGCTACATGCACACAACCGTATGTGTTTTGCGGTCCGCAAAAAATAATAATGATGACATCCGTTTTTTTTTTTTTGCGGATCCATTGTAACAATTCCTAAAATGGACAAGAATAGGACATTTATTTATTTTTTGCAGGGCTACAGAACGGACATACTAATGTGGACAGCACACAGTGTTGTCCATTTTTTGCGGCCCCACTGAAATGTATTTGTGTGCATGTAGCCTAATTCACATAATTTCAGAGAGTCTCTGTATCTTTTCAAGACTTACGGTGATCATCTTTTACTCTAATTAGCCCTAAGGGGACAAAGGGTATTTTCTTTATGAAACAAATCAAATCGAAGCAGTACCTTGAAGAGACTTTTAAAGTGACCTTCTGACTTAGTACTAATAGAGCTTGTTGTACAAGCGCCGATAATTTGGTAGCTGATACAACTGATCACGGACATTTGTGCTGTTTATTTCAGTATCCATAGTAACAAAAAGATTGTCACAATTGAAAAAAATCCATTAGTTGGAAAATTTATTTTGAGGGTATTTTTCATCATTCGTGTACTTCTTGGTGCAATCTCTTCCCCAAGTAAGCAAAGCACACCCACCCACATGATTTCTAAGAAAATTGGATTTATCAGGCCACCCTTTTTCTATTGCATAGTCCAGTCCGAAACTGACAATTCGGCCTCATGCACACAACAGTGTTTTTTTACTGTCAGTGATTTGGCTTCAGTGGTCCGTGTCCGATTTTGCTTCAGTTGTGTTTCCTTGTGTCTTCCTTTTTTTTTTTTTTCTGACAGGGGGGAAAAAAAAGGAAGGTTAATGAAAAGTGGAATTTTATCGCACCAAGGTCTTGTAGAAAAAAACAGACACGGGCGACATACTAGTTGTGCATCAGTTTTGTTTTTTTTGACGGACCCATTGACTTGAATGGGTCCGTCCTCCGTTTTCCACTGACAAGAATAGGACAGATTATATTTTTTTTTGACGGACTGGAATCACGGATCACGGACACGGAGAAAAAACAGAGGACTATCAGTTTTTTTTTCACAGCTCCATAGAAATTAATGGGACCTCCGCTAAACTGTATAAAATGATGGAACGGACGCGGATGCACACAACGGTCGTGTGCATGAGGCCTTAGGGAGAGACTGCAGAGGGAACAAACTGCTGAAAATGCAGGATAAAAGTCATATAATGGCAATGCATATTGTTATTCTTCATGTACACACGGCAGGTTGTTCACATTTTATTCATCACGTATTAAAAATAATGTCACCTTTAATCTATGGGCAGTGGTGTATCTTGGTTTTGTGCTGCCCTAGGCGAGACTAAACGCGGGCACCCCCCTAATATAAATTTGACCCACCCCTTCCTTGTTAAAAAACAATGTGCAGCTAGAGTTAGTACAGTATTAATCCCTCCCTAATCCTCCCCCCTCTAACCACCCAACGGGTCCCAACCCCCTTACCCCAAAAAACAACTAAGTAATAGATTTTTTGTGAATTACTGTAATTTAAGTACTTACAGTTTTTAAAGACAGCAGGCTCAGGGATCAGTGCATTGGTGGCCGGGGCCTGGCCTCAGTGTTCACGATGACAGTGTGCAGGATCCGCTCTGCACTTGGAGGAGATAAGGCTCACCCTAGCGTTGCCGGCCCGTGACTCCACCTCCGTGTGACGTCACAACGGCAATGTGAGGACGCAAAAGGCAGGGGAGGTCGGGAGGAAGTCATTAGGGGGAGGAAGTAAGTTTTTCAACTCCTTCACTATGCGGCGCCGGCGATGCCGCTCACATAACGAAGGATCGGACAAGGGGCAAAAAATATATTTAGCATATTGTGTAACTATCACTAAGCAAACAAGGCATTTTGCCGCCCCCTTTTCAAGTGCCGCCCTAGGCAAATGCCTTGTTTGCCTTGTGATAGATACACCCCTGTCTATGGGTGCAGTGGGTGCAGTTATGGCCATACAAATGTTTTTAAGCTTTACCTTATTTGCACAATAAACAAACGAAACAAAACAATGAAAAAGTATCTGTCAGCAGTTCTGTTACTGCTAAACTGCGGAATGCACTTGGACATACTTTTTGTGGAGATTTTATTATCAGGAGTAGTGTGAATATGAAGTTTTATTTAGTCAGATTTTGCTCCAAGTCCCAGTAGACATAGCTTTACTGTGAAGTGCTCTCTGCATTGATCACAATGAAGCCACTCTGGGCACTTGCAACAGCAGAAACTCCACTAAAAGTTTGTTTGGATTGCTCTCCTCAGCCCCTACCTACTGATAGCAGCAGTTTAGCATGGTCAAAACTGATGACAGATTCCCATAAAATGAGTTTTCACTGGTACTATTTTAGGGTAACTACGACTTTTTGATATCTTCTTTTCCATTAGTTGGGCAGGTAGGACAAACAGAAAACGGCAATGCTGGCATTTTTTATTTAATTTTTCTTGACATTGAATGTTAGGTCATCTTGGATGTGGCAAAACCAATTATGTATACAGTTGCAAGAAAAAGTATGTGAACCCTTTGGAAGGATATGGATTTCTGAACAAATTGGTCATAAAATGTGATCTGATCTTTATCTAAGTCACAACAATAGACAATCACAGTCTGCTTAAACTAATAACACACAAAGAATTAAATGTTACCATGTTTTTATTGAACACACCATGTAAACATTCACAGTGTAGGTGGAAAAAGTATGTGAACCCCTAGACTAATGATATCTCCAAGAGCTAATTGGAGTGAAGTGTCAGCCAACTGGAGTCCAATCAATGAGATGAGATGAGATTGGAGGTGCAGCTGCCCTGCCCTATAAAATAAAACAAAAAACAAAACACACACACACCAGTTCTTGGTTTGCATTTCACAAGAAGAATTGCCCGCTGTGAATGATGCCTTGCACAAAAGAGCTCTCAGAAGACTTACGATTAAGAATTTTTGACTTGCATAAAGCTGGAAAGGGTTATAAAAGTATCTCCAAAAGCCTTGCTGTTCATCAGTCCACGGTAAGACAAATTGTTTATAAATGGAGAAAGTTCAGCACTGCTGCTACTCTCCCTAGGAGTGGCCGTCCTGTAAAGATGACTGCAAGAGCACAGCGCAGACTGCTCAATGAGGTGAAGAAGAATCCTAGAGTGTCAGCTAAAGACTTACAAAAGTCTCTGGCATATGCCAACATCCCTGTTAGCGAATCTACGATACGTAAAACACTAAACAAGAATTAATTTCATGGGAGGATACCACAGAGGTAGCCACTGCTGTCCAAAAAAACATTGCTGCACGTTTACAGTTTGCACAAGAGCACCTGGATGTTCCACAGCAGTAGTGGCAAAATATTCTGTGGACAGATGAAACCAAAGTTGAGTTGTTTGGAAGAAACACACAACACTATGTGTGGCGAAAAAGAGGCACAGCACACCAACATCAAAAACTCATCCCAACTGTGAAGTATGGTGGTGGGGGGATCATGGTTTGGGGCTGCTTTTCGTCAGGGCCTGGACGGATTGCAATCATCGAAGGAAAAATTAATTCCTAAGTTTATCAAGACATTTTGCAGGAGAACTTAAGGCCATCTGTCCACCAGCTGAAGCTCAACAGAAGATCGGTGTTGCAACAGGACAACGACCCAAAGCATAGAAGTAAATCAACAACAGAATGGCTTAAACAGAAGAAAATACGCCTTCTGGTGTGGCCCAGTCAGAGTCCTGACCTCAACCCGATTGAGATGCTGTTGCATGACCTCAAGAAAGCAATTCACACCAGACATCCTAAGAAACAGTTCTGTAAAGAGGAATGGTTAAGAATTACTCCTGACCGTTGTGCACGTCTGATGTGCAACTACAGGAAAGGTTTGGATGTTATTGCTGCCAAAGGAGGTTCAACCAGTTATTACAAACGGGATTCCCAAAAAGTTGGGACTATACAAATCGTGAATAAAAACTGAATGCAATGATGTGGAGATGCAAGTGTCAATATTTTATTTGTAATAGAACGTAGATGACAGATCAAACGTTTAATCCGAGTAAATGTATCATTTTAAAAGGAAAAATACGTTGATTCAAAATTTCACAGTGTCAACAAATCCCCAAAAAGTTGGGACAAGTAGCAATAAGAGGCTGGAAAAAGTTAATTTGAGCATAACGAAGAGCTGAAAGACCAATTAACACTAATTAGGTCAATTGGCAACATGATTGGGTATAAAAAGAGCTTCTCAGAGTGGCAGTGTCTCTCAGAAGCCAAGATGGGTAGAGGATCACCAATTCCCACAATGTTGCGCAGAAAGATAGTGGAGCAATATCAGAAAGGTGTTACCCAGCAAAAAATTGCAAAGACTTTGCAGCTATCATCAACTGTGCATAACATCATCCGAAGATTCAGAGAATCTGGAACAATCTCTGTGCGTAAGGGTCAAGGCCGTAAAACCATACTGGATGCCGGTGATCTCCGGGCCCTTAAACGACACTGCACCACAAACAGGAATGCTACTGTAAAGGAAATCACAGAATGGGCTCAGGAATACTTCCAGAAACCATTGTCAGTGAACACAATCCACCGTGCCATCCGCCGTTGCCAGCTGAAACTCTACAGTGCAAAGAAGAAGCCATTTCTAAGCAAGATCCACAAGCTCAGGCGTTTTCACTGGGCCAGGGATCATTTAAAATGGAGTGTGGCAAAATGGAAGACTGTTCTGTGGTCAGACGAGTCACGATTCAAAGTTCTTTTTGGAAATCTGGGACGCCATGTCATCCGGACCAAAGAGGACAAGGGCAACCCAAGTTGTTATCAACGCTCAGTTCAGAAGCCTGCATCTCTGATGGTATGGGGTTGCATGAGTGCGTATGGCATGGGCAGCTTGCATGTCTGGAAAGGCACCATCAATGTAGAAAAATATATTCAGGTTCTAGAACAACATATGCTCCCATCCAGACGTCATCTCTTTCAGGGAAGACCCTGCATTTTTCAACAAGATAATGCCAGACCACATTCTGCATCAATCACAACATCATGGCTGCGTAGGAGAAGGATCCGGGTACTGAAATGGCCAGTCTGCAGTCCAGATCTTTCACCTATAGAGAACATTTGGCGCATCATAAAGAGGAAGGTGCAACAAAGAAGGCCCAAGACGATTTAACAGTTAGAGGCCTGTATTAGACAAGAATGGGAGAGCATTCCTATTTCTAAACTTGAGAAACTGGTCTCCTCGGTCCCCAGACGTCTGTTGAGTGTTGTAAGAAGAAGAGGAGATGCCACACAGTGGTGAAAATGGCCTTGTCCCAACTTTTTGGGGATTTGTTGACACCATGAAATTCTGATTCAACGTATTTTTCCCTTAAAATGGTACATTTTCTCAGTTTAAACTTTTGTTCCGCGATTTATGTTCCATTCTGAAAAAAATATTAGAAGTTGGCATCTCCACATCATTGCATTCAGCATTTATTCACAATTTGTATAGTGTCCCAACTTTTTGGGAATCCGGTTTGTAAATCCAAGGGTTCACATACTTTTTCCACCTGCACTGTGAATGTTTACATGGTGTGTTCAATAAAAACATGGTAACATTTAATTCTTTGTGTGTTATTAGTTTAAGCAGACTGTGATTGTCTATTGTTGTGACTTAGATAAAGATCAGATCACATTTTATGACCAATTTGTGCAGACATCCATATCATTCCAAAGGGTTTACATACTTTCTTGCAACTGTATATTTTTTCCTTTCATTTTTAGCAAAATGCATTTTTATGTAGAAAAGCTGCGTTTTATGTTTCTTTATTTTTAGTATTTTTAAACATTTTAAAAATTGGAGACTTGATTGATGCTATAATAAACTGCAATACATCTCTGTTTTAGTGTAATATGCCTGTCAACAAAATAGCTATACGATGATGGCAGATCTGGGAGCCAGTGTTAGGTGCCTTGGCTGTCATAGCAATCCAACAACACCCTCCCTCTCTCTGTCTAACTGCCTAGATGCCACAGTTACTATTGACCACAGTATATAAGTGAATAAATGGCCGTGTTCGGAGTTAGCTCTGACCCCAGCCAATTCAGCTTGCTACTGACTGTCAGTCACAGCTCCTGTGCTTGCACAATCATAATGACATCTGTACATGATTCTGTGGCAACTACACCCCCAGGCGACATACTAGTATGTTATTTTGTGTTAATGGGTTAAAGTTTAGAACGTTACTATCCCATTAAAAAATAAAACACATAATTAACAGCAATTACAGTTGAAGAGGTTCTCTGAACTTACAAGAAACACAGAAAAAGTACTTATGTATGTGTCTGAATGCTCACCAGATGATACCAACCAGATATTTGGATCTAAAGGATCAATACTTAAAGGGGGTTGTCTCCCTTCACTAAATAGCATTTATCATGTAGAGGAAGTTAATACAAGGCACTTACTAATGTACTGTGATTGTCCATATTGTCTCCCTCGCTAATCCTCTACATGATAAATGCTTTTTGCTAAAGCAGTTTTTCTATCTCCTATCCTACAAAGTGACGGCATATTAATAGAATATGCCATCACCTTATTATTTGCAGGGATGCAAACACCAATCTTCAGAATGATGGGTTTAGCACTGGATCCCTTCTAAGTTCACTTGAATGGTTCTCAAAATTAGCACTGAATCTCCCCCACATTGGGTCTATATTCCCAATGTGGTCCCCATATGCACAATTGAAAACGCATGTAAAGAAATGAAACTAATTACTGTAAAATGACCAGCATATCATTGATACAACTTATGTAGAGCAGTTATCGAATGCAGCATACAGTCATGTAATACAAGAGCAAAGGCATCCCTTTTTTATACTCTAAATAAGGACTGTATTGTTGTCTGTAATTCTTCATCTCCTATATATATTAGAGATAACTGGCCACAGCTGACTGAAGGGAAATGGAAATGTCACTAGCAGCTAAGGCTACTTTCACACTTGTGCTTTTGCTGGATCCGGCAGGGCTCAGCAAAAACACTTCCATTACTGATAATACAACCGCCTGCATCAGTTATGAACGGATCCGGTTGTATTATCTTTAACATAGCCAAGACAGATCCATCATGACCACCACTGAAAGTCAATGGAGGACAGATCCATTTTCTATTGTGGCAGAGAAAACGTATACGTCCCCATTGACTTGCATTGGGGTGTCATGCTGGATCCGTCTTGCTCCGCGTCATGTTGCGGTTTGCTTTCCGGTATGGGAACGCAACTAAACATAACGGAATGCATTTTGGAGCACTCTGTTATGTTCAGGTCTGTTTTGTCCCCATTGACAATAAATGGGGACAAAACTGAAGCGTTTTTTTTTTTTCCCGGTATTGAGCCCCTACGACGGATCTCAATACCGGAAAACAAATGCCAGTGTGAAAGTAGCCTAAGCGTCATGTGAACAAGCCCTAAATAACCGCACGGTGTCCGACGGGCCAGCTCACTCTGGAGACCATTACTAAATGCTGCTCATTGATATCTGGCAGCTACAAAACAGGATCACAGTAACCGGAGACTTCTGCAGCTTCAATGGAAGCCTCCTGGAGAAAATCTGCATCATTGATTTAGCACTGAACCCGGCGTGTCAGTAAATGAAACAGAACAGTCCAGGACGAAAAAAAATATAAATGACTTATTCTTCCTTGTAATTCTACTTTCTCTCACTGTGTATCAGTGAACTGGCTGCAAGCAATGATTACCTAAAAGTTGAGAAAATAGAGTCTGATATCTTGAGATATAACCCACATCTTCAGAGCATTAACTAGTAGTAACATCAGTGAAAATATCGTAATTATCATATTTCCTTTATATAATAAATTCTCTTCTTCTCGCTTAGGTTAGTTTCAGACTTGCAGCACAGCTCTCCGGCAGAGAACAGCATTGCTGGATGTTACCCGAATGCCCGCCGGAGGCGACATTACAGTCAGTGGAGATCCGGCCTCTACCCAGCAAATATGCCGAGATTCGGCCAGACAAAAAACGCTGCATTCAATGGTTTTCATCCAGTTAACAGCCGCACAAAGAAAGAAGCCTTAGGTTTCCAATTTCCGACTCACCAGGAAAGTTGTATGGATCTTTTCTTCCAGACTATCAGGTCAGACTATGTTCACACCATGTTTTTGTTACATTTATTTTAGTTTTAATAATAACTTTTTTTACATTCTGAATAAACACCCCAAGGCTAGATTACTGTTATTTGTACTCTACTTGTACTGCTGTCTATCAATAAAATAACAATCATGAAAATAATTAACCTGTCAGTCAGTTTTTATTCCATGAAAAAACTAATAAAAAAAAAGCCCTCTGTAACATATAATGCTAACTCACCAGCAATATTCCACAAGTATAAGTTTTCTAATCCAAGCTCAGTTGCATCCATACATTTTGCAGCCCTTAATTATGGGCAGCTGTATCGTGTGGCTCCCTAGTCGGACTACCAGGCTAGTCCTTGCTCTCCTGTGGACAAGAAGTCAGTTTTTCCTGTGTTGCCGATTTTCTGTGAACTATAGGAATCTATCATTACCCATCAGATCCCTCCTGGAAGTTCTGACACCTCCCCTCCTCTCCCAGGTGCATCTAGAGGTGGGCCCCTAATAGAACAGTCCTATCCTATTTTTGAGTGGACTTCACACTCTCCCTGCTGCCCTGGGCTCTGTGCCAGCTCAGCAGCGTCCTGGTTGCCATGGTAACCAATCGGAGCCCCACTATTACACTGCTGGGGCTGTCACTGCACCACCCCTGAAAAGGAGGGGAGGGACCCCGATTCTAATACTGGGGGGTTGCAGGCGCACAGCGTCACCAATGAATTTAATTAACCCCTTAATACAAATATAGATTGCAGGTGCCGTCCGTATCACATACCCGGCACACGGTCTCAATGACAGAAAGCGGCGATCCCGCGAGCCGCGCTAGTTGACCCCTCAGGTGCCACACAGAAAGATCTTTCGTTCATGAACAATATTTCTTTGACTAGTGGACAAAAATATAAAAAATGGGTGGCTTCTTTTCAAACAACAATGCTCTGTCATCGGTCAGCAATATCAACTGACAAACATTAGTTTTGGTTGAAAATGTCCGTTCTGATCAAAATTAAACTAATGTGCATGGCCACCTTAACCCCTTAAGGACCCTGGGATTTTCCATTTTTGCTTTTTCGTTTTTCACTCCCTGCCTTCCCATAGTCCTAACTTTTTTATTTTTCTATTCACATAGCCTTATGAGGGCTTATTTTTTGCGGGACAATTTGTACGTTCTAATGGCACCATTCACGGTTGCATACCATGTAGTAGGAAGCAGGAACAAAATTCCAAAGAATTGGGAAAAACGCAATTCTGATAACAATTTTACCACATAGTGTACAGTTATCTTCATTCTCCAGGTCAGTACGGTTACAATGATACCACACTTCTATAATTTTTCTTGCGTTTTAATACTAAAACCTTTGAGGAAAAAATTAATTAAAAATTATAACCATATTCTGACCCCTATAACTTTTTTATAGTTATGTGTGAGGGGCTGTGTGAGGGCTCATTGATGTCTATATAGACACCATTGAACACTTCATTTGCACTATACCAATACAATGCTGCCACCTAGTGGCCTGTATTGATATAGTCATCTAATAGGCACCAAAGCCTGCTTGAGGCTCCAGCCTATTAGATCAATTTAACAGGTTCCCCAGATCTCAGCCGGGAAACGCTGTTACTGGAGCGGAAGTGCGCGACTTCCGCGTCCGGACTGCGCAGATCCCGTGGTCACATTTGACCACGGCATCTGAAAGGGAAAATGTATACGTTCAGCCTTATAGCTTATCGCATACATGTGCCGCGGGTCTCTACTATTTAAAATAGCAGGAACCCGGCGGCTATGGCACCCGCTGCACGTGCGAGCGGACGCCATGTTTGGGGACCGGACATGTACAGCAGAGGTCCTTAAAGGGTTAAGTGTCTATACTATTTGTGTGTGCTTTGTTCAGAACCACTAGTGTGTTTCCATGTGAAGAAGCTTCATACTGCTCTCCACTGCCTCCTGCTTGTACAGGGACATAAAGATACATATTACAAGCAGGAGGTAGGGGAAGCTGAAGCTGCATCTCAATGGAATACATTGAGACCCTGCAGTGTAAAATAAGTGATGTCACTGGCCGATCGCGGGCTGCCCTTTTGTGTGATCAAACCTCAACCTTCTGTTTCTACAAAGCCACAGGCATGATAGATTTAGGCTGCATTATGGGAACCATATCTGAGGTAAAGAAGGGATCAAGATGACAGACAACCCATACTAAACTAAAACAGATATACACAAAGCATATACAAGAACCTGTGCATTATTCTGTAATAAAATAAATTGGCTGAAGTGCTCCTCTCTGCTGTGACCCGTTATACATTTCCATTACCATCCATAAAATGTAGTCAGTTTGATAGTTACCTCATTGGCCCTCTTGATTATCTTGTCATCAATATCGGTTATGACCATCACCATGACAACATCAATTCCAAAATAAGTAGTCATAATTCTTCGAATTATGTCAAATCGAACATAGGAACTGGAAAATATGAAATACAGAATAGGCGGTCTTTACTTCAGGACAGTATAGTTTTAAAAGCAAATAAAAAATTAATAAATAAAAAAAATAACTATCTTGAGCCTTTTTCTAATATACTTTGTAAGGAAACAGTCCCACGTACTGCCACCACATATCCATTCATGTTCATACAGTAACAGCATAGCATCACAGAGAGTTTAATTTAGTTCGGCTTTTAGACACTCATCAAAAATAACCTTTAAAGTCAAAGTGAAAAGAAAGCTTTAAAAATTATAATAATTGTAGGTCACTTTGTAAGATAATTGAATGCATCAGTATTCACTTCTTTGAGCCATTTACAAGAGGCGGCAATGTGCATGGAGAGCTCTCTATTAGAAGTGAGCTAATTGATTTGCCTGCTGTCTCATTTGCTGATCCACAGAATAAAGCCTCATGCACACAAACAGATTTTCTTTCCGTGTCCGTTCAGTTTTTTTGCGGACCATATACGGAACCATTCATTTCAATAGGTCCGCAAAAAAAAAAAAAAAAAAAAAAAACAGAAGTTACTCCGTATGCATTCTGTTTCCGTATGTCCATATATGGGTCCATTCACACATCCGTGTGTGTTTTGCGGATCTATGGATCCGCAAAACACGGACACCGGCAATGTGCAATGTGCATTCGCCGGCACTTAATAGAAAATGTCTAATCTTGTCCGCAATTTGTCCGGACAAGATTAGGACATGTTCTATTTTTGGGGGGAACGGAATTGTGGATCCAGAAGTGCGGATCCGCAATTCTGGATCCGGGCAGCACATAGTGCGGCCCCATAGAAATTAATGGGTCCGCAATTCTGTTCTGCAAAATCCGGAACAGATTGCAGATGTGGGAATGGAGCCTTTCCGTTACGCGAAAAAATAGATTATGTCCTATTTTTGTCCGCATTAGGCCTCTTTCACATGACCGTATGGCTTTTTCAGTGTTTTGCGGTCTGTTTTTCACGGATCTGCTGTTCCTTTTTTTTTGTTTCCATTGTGTTTCTGTTTCTGCTACGTTTTTCCGTATTGGACTGTGCATAAAATCTTCAATAGATGGTTTCGTAAAAACGGAACAGATACGGAAGACATACGGATGCATTTCCGTATGTGTTCCTTTTTTTTGCAGACCCATTGACTTGAATGGAGCCACGGAACGTGATTTGCGGGCAATAATAGGGCATGTTCTATCTTTCAACGTAATGGAAAAACGGAAATACGGAAACGTAAGTACATTCCCTTTTTTTGTCAAACCATTGAAATTAATGGTTCCGTATACGGAACGCAAAAAACGTCCCGGAAATGGGGGGGGGGGGGAACTGTTGTGTGAAAGAGGCCTTACTGACTGTTCTTTTAGGGGCCAGCTGTTCCGTTCCGCAAAATACGGAATGCACGCGGATGTCATCCGTATTTATATACATATATTTAAAATACATACGGTCGTGTGCATGAGGCTTAAAACAGAAGAATCAATTTGCAATTATCCTGTCAAAAGTGGATCTCAAACTTGGCAGATAATTTCTACTGTTTAAGGGTACTTTCACACTAGCGTTTTTCTTTTCCGGCGCTGAGTTCCATCCTAGGGGCTCAAATCCGGAAAAGAACTGCTCAGTTTTATCCTAATGCATTCTGAATGGAGAGTCCGTCCCTCAGGATGTCTTCTGTTCAGTCTTTTTGACTGATCAGGCTTTTCAGAAAAACGTAGCATGCAGTATTTTTACCTCCGGCCAAAAATCCTGAACACTTTGACTGAACGCCGGATACGGCCTTTTTCCCATTGACTTGCATTAACGCTGGATCCGGCGCCGTGTGTTCAGTCAAACCGGATCCGGCTTTTGCATGTTAAACCCGAAAAATGTGAAAAAAAAAGTTAAAGTCCATAA
Organism: Bufo gargarizans; assembly: GCF_014858855.1. Taxonomy (NCBI): domain Eukaryota; kingdom Metazoa; phylum Chordata; class Amphibia; order Anura; family Bufonidae; genus Bufo; species Bufo gargarizans. The sequence continues at coordinate 219,129,093 of NC_058082.1, read as the reverse complement.
ATGGCGGATCCGTTTTTGCCAATGCATTTTTTCATTGTGATCAAAATCCTGATCAGGATTCAAATGTAATCAGTTTTTCACACGTTTTTCCGGCGGGCATTTCCGGTGTCGGAATTGAACGCCGGATTCAAACAACGCTAGTGTGAAAGTAGCCTAACAGTATTATGAGGAATCTAAAACCTTGTGTGTAAAGGGGTTTCACCCATCTCATAATGTGAAATGCTAAACATTTTGATTGTGGCACCAATGTATCAGTAGTTTCCCCTGTAGAGCAGTGGCTCCAGAGCTCCCAGCACAGCAGTTATTAGATAGTGTCGCTGGTAAAGAAATAATGAAGGAGCAGCAGCGCTTAACTAGTAATGCGGCTCTTTCAAGTCCAGCATCAGTGGGGGTCAAGGCAGTCAGACCCATCACCAGAAACAGGTTATCTGGTTTATTTGAAAAATCTATAGCACCTGCCCCAAAATAAATACTTTCCTAAAAAAAAAAAAGCCCTGAATTTCTGGGCTGTGCAATCCTGGCATGCCGAGGAACTTCCTACAACCCACCATCACACCATACCTAATGCAGTAATACTGCAGGTATCGATGTTCAGGATATACGTATAATTTATATTATCTTTTACTCAGATTGCAAGATCTGATTGCCTATTTCTAGTAAAAGGTCTTCTTTAAAGACAAGCTGTCACCATGAAATGCAATGGACTCTGCAGGCAGTGTGTTATAGAGCAGGAGGATTGATACATAGTTTTGTGGGAAAAGATTCAGTATAACTTGTAGTTTATACATTTTACTCTCTGCTTCTTCCGAGTTCAGTGGTACACAAGGCTATACTATCAGTAGCTATCTCTGTATATAAGCTTACACAGAGAATGCTATTATTAATAATAGCCAAATAGGCCATCTTGAGCTCAGAGGTGCAGGTAGTGGCTACTGTTGCACTGCTAGCGATGGCCGTACACCGCCAGGAAGTAATGTGCGCACTTCGACCTGATGTTGTACGCACTCAGGTCACGGTGCAGCGAGGTGCCAAAGAAGACCAGGAAGCGGTGAGTGGAGGAAAGGAATGTTAATTTATTTATTTTAACTTCGATGGGGGTCCGATCTGAAGTCTGATGAAGATTGGGGTCTGATGAAAAATATTTTTCTTATTATCCTCCTCTAACACCTAGCTAGGTCTTATCAGGTTCATCTTATAAAGTGAAAAATACGCTAAATGAATCAATTACAAGTTTCCCACAAAACTATGAGGCACATTTATTAAGACCGGCATTTTAGACGCTGGTCTTAATAACCCCTATAGCCAGCAGTGGATCTGCCGAAGTTAGGAAGAGGTGCAGGCCTCTCCATAAGTTCGGTGCATCCAGAGCCAGTTCTAAATGTAAGACAACTTCCTTGCGGTCTTACATTTAGACTATTTTCTACGCCTAAAACAGGCTTATAAAATGATGAATGAGACAGGCCTACCGGCCCATCCCCCTCCCCACCCACAATTTTAGACCTGGCGTAAGCCGGAAAGAGTCGCAGATAGCGGCGCAACTAACCATTGCGCCACCATCTGCACCTGAAATACGCCTAATTTAGGTGCATTTCAGATTAGTATATGACCCCCTATATAACAATCTGCTCAGCTCCTCCTGCTCTGTAACATGCTGCCTGCAGATTTCATTGCTTTCGCAGGGATGGGTTTTCTTCAAAAGGGGTTCTCCAGGAATTAAGAAAATAAAAATACTTAAATATTACTTTATTATAAATATATTCCCAAATACCTGTCATCAGTTATAATGGCTCGTTTTGTCTGGGGAGCAATGATTAGGAGAAATAAAATGTCCGTCCTCTCATTAGTGCACACAAAACCTGTCCTAATCACACAGCCGGACAAGTCACTTCACAAAACTGAGGTAAAAAGCTGCCTCATCCTCCTCTCTGCAATATTTGTCAGGGATTATGATCGTGAATACAGCCGATTGTTCACATGAACCTCTGTTGGAATGGAGGTCATAAGGAGACATAAAGTACAGAGAGTACGTGGGGATGTAGATAATGAGCAGCAGCACTTCTGTGCAGTCTCTATTACCACTGTCCATCCTCTCTGTACTTTATGTCTCCTCATGAACTTCATTCCCACAGAGATTCAGCTGAAGATCTTATCAGCTGTATTCAGTATCATAATCCCTGACAAGTACATCAGAGAGGAGGATGAGACAGCTCTTTAGCTCAGTGTTGTAAAGTAAATTGCCCTGCTCTGTGATTAGAACAGGTTTTGCGTGTACGAATAGGACGGCAATTCTAATGATTGCTTCCTAGACAAAATTAGCTATTATAATGAACGGTATTTTGGAATATATTCACAATAAAGCAGGGTGGATAAAAATCCGATTTTTTTTTATTTAAATCAGATTTTCTTTTATATCAAATGCTTTTTGAGGAAAATATATTACCATCCAAAAGGTTATTCCATCATGAAATAAAGATTAGTTTTTTAATTATGTAGAATAAGGCTGTATATGTTTAATTTTGGGGGTAAAAACATTCCATTAATCCATTCACAATGTCGTGCTCTTCCAGAGGCTTATGTAAGATTATTGGGCAGTTTCTCTGCCTACAAGATATTATCACAGATGCTTGTTTTACTTTTGCAGTTCTAAAAACTGAATTTTACTCAGCAGAGATCACAGCAAAAATGTTAGAATATGAACAGAGTTGAGAAAAAGACCTTAGTCCTAACTTCTACAAACCTATGAATACAGAATCAACCTAATCAAACTAATATGAAAAGTTGTTATTCTAAAAATCTTCATCTACTTGCATATTATAAGTTATACCAGCAAGAATTAGTCTTTATGTAGAAAACTATGATTTAAATCAAGCCTTACTGACTAGTGATTTAAATCAAATCTACCCTGTAATAAAGTAAAATGTAAGTATTTTAATTCCCGGAGAACCCCTTTAAGGTGTCCTTTTAAATATGCAGTATGTAAGGCTACTTTCACACTAGCTTTCGGGGCTACGTTTGCGAGTTCCGTTTGAAGGCTCTCACAAGTGGCCCCGAACGCATCCGTACTGCCCTAATGCATTCTGAGTGGATGCGGATCCGCTCAGAATGCATCAGTCTGGCACCATCTGTCCTCCGCTCAGCAGGCGGACACCCAAACGCTGCTTGCAGCGTTAGGGTGTCCGCCTGGCCGTGCGGAGGCAAACGGATCCGTCCAGACTTACAATGTAAGTCGATGGGGACGGATCCGTTTGAAGTTGACACAATATGGCTCAATTTTAAAACGGATCCGTCCCCCATTGACTTTCAATGTAAAGTCTGGACGAATCCGTCTGAGCAACTTTCACACTTCGAATTTTTTCTAAACTATAATGCAGACGGATCCGTTCTGAACTGATCCCATCGTCTGCATTATAGGAGAGGATCCGTCTGTGCAGACACCAGACGGATCCGCTCTGAACGCAAGTGTGAAAGTAGCCTCATAGAGAGTGTGTGCCATTATGTTTAATTTCCTTTTTAAGAAGGAATAACAATAAAATTTACCAGTTTTTCTATGATTATATTAGGAAGTCATCAAAATTATCTACACTGGTTTTTCAGGAAACAATAAATAAATAAATGGGAGGTACATCGATTTATCTCAGGGTATAGAAGTCCACTTGTCTTCTATAGGTAAAAAAAGAGATTCTCCCTTGTGTGAAAGATGTAAACTGCATCCTGCAGGTATCTTGCATATGTTTTGTTATTGACCCAAATTAGAAAGATACTGGAAGGATGTGATCAGACTCATTCATTCTATATATACAGTCTCTCTTGACTTAACGCCCCAAATATACATTCTTGGCTACGTAAGATCTTGAGATCTGTGAAGGTGAAAAGATTGCCATAGCTAGGCTGCTTTATATGGCTCAAAAAGTAATTGCCCTGCAATGGTTAGATGAAAAACCTCCATCATAGAGGAATGTATAAGTAATGTGAACTGATTGTTGTCATTGGAGAAAGGGGTATACCGGTACTGCAAAATAAATGCTACCAGTAATTTTGAGATACCTCAGGATTAGCCTCTGTGCAACTAATTTATAACAGACTAATGTTAGTAGGATTTATGACTGCACTGTAAAATATCGTTTAGTACTTTTATACTCAAGAACTCCCGCACAATTACCATTACTTGTCTCTTCTACACAATTAGACTAGTCTATCTAAGCATATTAATCTAGTACTATGATACATGTATTGTTCCCGAGGTGGGTAAGGGAGGGGGAAGGGTATTTTGCTTTGTATGTTTTACTATTGTAAAACTGTAATAAAAACTACTTGATAAAAAAGGAGGTACATTATAAAAATACACACCCTCCAATGTGTTACTGTTTGTGTGTGTGTGTGTGTGTGTGTGTGTGTGTGTGGATAAATGCAGCAAAAATGTAATCAGAGTTTATCACATCAGCTTTGAAAAAATAGATTAAGCAGACCAGTTAATTCATTCTGGAAAGAGCATTAATACCACAGTAAATCAGATTACTTCATTCTCTGCATTTTGACTGTGCCATATCCAATTAGGAAACAGCTTCTACTGTACATGGTATAGCGGGAAGGTAAGGCTGTACAATGTATTGTAAAATGTATTGTTCATTCAGAAATTTGGGGAAAAAAATCTTTTGCAATTTACAAACCGGATTTCAAAAAAGTTGGGACACTATACAAATCGTGAATAAAAACTGAATGCAATGATGTGGAGGTGCCAACTTCTAATATTTTATTCAGAATAGAACATAAAATCACGGAACAAAAGTTTAAACTGAGAAAATGTACCATTTTAAGGGAAAAATATGTTGAATCAGAATTTCATGGTGTCAACAAATCCCCAAAAAGTTGGGACAAGGCCATTTTCACCACTGTGTGGCATCTCCCCTTCTTCTTACAACACTCAACAGACGTCTGGGGACCGAGGAGACCAGTTTCTCAAGTTGCTCTCCCATTCTTGTCAGGCCTCTAACTGTTCAATCGTCTTGGGCCTTCTTTGTTGCACCTTCCTCTTTATGATGCGCCAAATGTTCTCTATAGGTGAAAGATCTGGACTGCAGACTGCCATTTCAGTACCCGGATCCTTCTCCTACGCAGCCATGATGTTGTGATTGATGCAGAATGTGGTCTGGCATTATCTTGTTGAAAAATGCAGGGTCTTCCCTGAAAGAGATGACGTCTGGATGGGAGAATATGTTGTTCTAGAACCTGAATATATTTTTCTGCATTGATGGTGCCTTTCCAGACATGCAAGCTGCCCATGCCACACGCACTCATGCAACCCCATACCATCAGAGATGCAGGCTTCTGAACTGAGCGTTGATAACAACTTGGGTTGTCCTTGTCCTCTTTGGTCCGGATGACATGGCGTCCCAGATTTCCAAAAAGAACTTCGAATCGTGACTCGTCTGACCACAGAACAGTCTTCCATTTTTCCACACTTCATTTTAAATGATCCCTGGCCCAGTGAAAAAAATGGCTTCTTCTTTGCACTGTAGAGTTTCAGCTGGCAACGGCGGATGGCACGGTGGATTGTGGTCACTGACAATGGTTTCTGGAAGTATTCCTGAGCCCATTCTGTGATTTCCTTTACAGTAGCATTCCTGTTTGTGGTGCAGTGTCGTTTAAGGGCCCGGAGATCACCGGCATCCAGTATAGTTTTACGGCCTTGACCCTTACGCACAGAGATTGTTCCAGATTCTCTGAATCTTCGGATGATGTTATGCACAGTTGATGATGATAGATGCAAAGTCTTTGCAATTTTTCGCTGGGTAACACCTTTCTGATATTGCTCCACTATCTTTCTGCGCAACATTGTGGGAATTGGTGATCCTCTACCCATCTTGGCTTCTGAGAGACACTGCCACTCTGAGAAGCTCTTTTTATACCCAATCAATGCCAATTGACCTAATTAGTGTTAATTGGTCTTCCAGCTCTTCGTTATGCTCAAATTTACTTTTTCCAGCCTCTTATTGCTACTTGTCCCAACTTTTTGGGGATTTGTTGACACCGTGAAAATTTGAATCAACTTATTTTTCCTTTAAAATTATACATTTACTCGGATTAAACGTTTGATCTGTCATCTACGTTCTATTACAAATAAAATATTGACATTTGCTATCTCCACATCATTGCATTCAGTTTTTATTCACAATTTGTTTAGTGTCCCAACTTTTTGGGAATCCGGTTTGTAGATTGATTCCCAGTGGTTAAAGGGAGCCCGTAATCAGGAAATGCAATTTTTTAACCAGACAAAATGCCTTGTAGATCGAGCTTCATCCTGAAGAAAAAAGTACTTCCAGTCCATATTCAAACAGTTAAGTGCACAGGGGGGCGAGCCCAGGTTACTCTGTGCATTTTTTATCCACTTGCTTGTGTTCTAGCCGCCCTCTCCTCCCAGCAAGTACAGCCGCTGGAGCGCTCACCTGCTCTCTCTGGTGGTTCGGGGTCGCCAGGGTCCACTCCACGCAGGCTGTGGCCTGTCTTTTGCGTACTCTGCCTCTTACTTCCTTGTAGGATGCATATGCAAGCTTCCTCCTACTTTCAAAGGGCCAGTGCGCATACACCTTAATCTTCCCCAGCCTATGGCTGGCCACCTCAGGGTATTTAAGGAACCTTCTCTCCAGTTTCTTGCAAAAGTATGCTATAGTGTTGTTTGCCTGCCCTACTGAAATATGCCTGTTTCTGGATTTGACCTTTTGCTGTCTAATCTGACCTCTGCCTGTTCCTCGTTCTGACCCTGTACTGCCCACTCTGATCTTTGGAAGGTTTATTGAATTGCTTGTACACTGCCTGCCCTGACCTCGGCTTGTTCCCAGATTCCAGTTTTGCATGATCCCTGGGTACTCTGCACCGGTGTCTCTTGACCCCTGTGGGTCAGTAGACTAATCCAAGAGGTTGCGGCATGGCGTTTCCCCTGCAGAGGGTAAAGACCAGGGGGGCCACCTAGATAACGCCCTTAGGAGTATCCAAAGTCGAACCTATTTAGTGGCACAGCGGATCCACATCAGTTTCAATAACAACTTCCCCTGGCAGCTCTTCCTTCGCCTTGATTGACAGCCAGGTTCCTGCATTACACCTGACCGTGTCAATCAAGAAGGGGAGGGAGAAGCTGACAGGAAGGGCAAGGGTGCACAAAGTGCTTTGGGCCCGCCCTCTGAGCACTTCACTGTTCATTTGCATATGGGCTGAAAGTAGTTTTTCTCTACATTGAAGCAACAGATTGGTAATGGGTTATTACATTCAGCGCAGCTAGCCCTACAGGTGCCTAGTGTAACAATGAATCCCCTAGTAACACACTCCCTTTAAGGTGTGACCTTGAAAAAAAGCCTGGCCAAGTTAGTAGGTAATTTGGAATCTATCTAGATATTTGTTTCAGTGTATGACAGAATACCCAATAAAGCTGCCCACATCTAGATCAATGACAAGGTCTGATTATAGCTCACTTTCAAGATACAATGAAAAATACAGCATAGGAGTGTGTTTCCACATGGGAAGTCTGGTCAACATTAAGTTGAGCAGATCTCGTTGCAGGAATGCTGCGGGTTGCCGCAGATTTCCCCCTCTGCATTGCAAAGCGTAAAATCCGTAGCTGATATCCACAATGGAAATTGACATGCTGCGGATTTATAACTTGCACTGTCCAACAAGCTACAGTGCCTGGAAAATGTATTCACACGTTGTTGTTTTTATCACAGGGCTGCAACATAACAAAATGTAAAAAAAAAAAAGTGGGAGGGTCTGAAGACTTTCCAAATGCACTGTATGTCCCATGTGGACAATTTATTTAGTTTGCTTGATTACATTGCTGCTAGGGTCCATCATTTATTGCTTGTCCATAACCAAACTATTTTAAAAATATTTCCTAAACACTGTATATGTAGTGTATATGTAAATAGTGAGTTTTATTTTGTATTTCTTGGATAAGTATTGTCTTGTGTATACCTGTTTTATTTTATGTATATTTGTGGGCTGTCTGAAATCTTGATTACTTACTCCGCTCAGATATGGTTTTCCTAATGAATCCTACGTTTCCCATCATGCCTTTCTTTGCAGAGACCACACTGCACTGCTGTGTCTGAAGGTAGCCAAGACAGATCGGTGACACAGAACCACTATCCCCCCACATTACAGGGTCTCCATGTTTTCCTATGTCATGCAGCTTGAGCCTGTCTCTCATCACTGCCTTGTCATCTCTCTCTCTCCTGTCAGCTCATAGCACTACACTGGAGAGTCGACACACACAGATAGTACAGGCAGTGTGTGTCAGGAGGTTTTTATAACTGCAGCTAATCACTGTGTATACTCACCTACTATACATCTTAACTCTTAATTCTTTGTATAGGGGAGACATTATATATTCTACAGAATACATGAAGGGCAAGCCTGAGGGCTGACAGGAGGGATTGATGGGTAATAATGTCATCCTGTAGTTCACATAGAAAGTCTGTTAGAAGGCTAACCACTTACAAGAATTGGTGCACTGCTGTGGTGGATGCAATCAACCAAATCTGACTAAACACTCACACTGATGTTAAAATGAGACTTTAGCCAGTATATCCTTATATTAAGGACATAACGGAGCCTGTGCATCCCGTCAAGGTATCTCAAGTGGCACGGGACCTAACGCTAACCTATCTGTGCTGTATGGGCAATACCAGGGGCCAGTGGGCGAATTACGGGAGCATAAGGTCTGACTCACAGCAAACAGCTCCCAGTTGCCTCCAGTGTGAAACCACACATACAATGGAAGGCGGGAGGAGACTGAGTACCACCTAAGGCTGACTAATATGACGCAGGCCTCACAGGTGCACCTAAATGTTGCCTATGGGTGCGGGGGCTCAGTTATGTCCTTAATATAAGGATATACTGGCTAAAGTCTCATTTTAACATCAGTGTGAGTGTTTAGTCAGATTTGGTTGATTGCATCCACCACAGCAGTGCACCAATTCTTGTAACTGTTTATTTCATATAGTCAGTTACATCCACACATTTTGCTATCTGGTGTAGGATGTTCTTGTGGCACTTGTGATCCTCTGCAGGCATCCTCCATTGCAAGTATTTTTTGCAGGGGATCGCCATTAATAACGGACCACATGTGCAGGATTTGCTCCCCCAGGTATAGATGCACAACTGCATATTGAGTTGAGCATTTCCTGCCTCTTAAGACCACGTTATTTTGTCATTAAGGCTAACCACTGCTGTATACATATTGGAGGAAGCTCTAAGCTGCTGGTCGGACTTGAGATTACATGACCAGGTTCCCACAATGAAAACGTTGAAAATGTATGGATGCAACTGAGTTAGGGTGTAACAAAATTACACTGCTAGAATACTGTTGGTGAGTTAGCAAAATATGTTAAAAAATAAATAAAAATATAAAAAAAAAAGCCTGGAGTACTTCTTTATAGAAACTCTGGTAACTCACCATGCATGTCCAAGATGTGCGTGATCATAAACAGTTGGCCCACAGCTATACCTAAAGTGAACATGAGAGATCAAGTTATAATACATGTACAAAAGACCTTGGATTTCAGATATCATATATACAAAAGCATCAAATAAGAAAATCAATGAATTTTTTAATTAATTCTCAGACCTCTTCTAAAAATACTACAAATATATAAAGCTGTGTCAAGTTTTGGGGCACTAAATACGGGAAAGGCCTCACATTTAAATTTATATTATATTTAGGTATTTGAAGGATGAAGGTTGGCATTGCCTAACTGAATATTTCAAACAAAACAATACAGTAACAGATGTGTAAGACTCAAATGTCATCAACCTCTCAAATACTGTGTAGTGAAGTTCTACAACTTACTAATTTCATCTTCTTACCATTCGCACATTATTACTAAGATCGGACCTCTGGGTCTCACACTAGATTTTCCATGATTCGTAAGAAGTTGAATGCCCAAGATCAGTAATTTAAAGCTAATCCTTTAGCTTTGTCTCTGGCGACATTAAAGGGGTTGTCCAATACTTTTATACTGATGACTTATTCCGCACACCCACCAACCAGCTATAAGAAAGTAGCTCTGGCAGCGGATCTACACAGCTCCGTCCATTGTTTAGTGGACGGAGTAGGACAGGCCATCAATATAAAAAAAAAAAATGGAAAACCCTTTAAGGCTGACCTGTGCAAACATGACAAGAAAAAGTTTATTTTACATCAACATGTCAAAATCACTCTAAGGGCTCATGCACATGACCGTTGTTGTTTTGCAGTCCGCAAAATACCGATACCGGCAGTGTGCATTCCGCATTTTGCGGAAGGGAACAGCCCGGCCCATAAAAGAACATAGGACCTGTTCTATTTTTTTGCAGAAAGGACATGTGGACATATGGACACAGAATGCACACGGAGTCACTTAAAAATGGAACGGACACGGACAATACATTCGTGTGCATAAACTGTAAAATAAAGTATTAAAATGTGATCTCCTTTTTAGCATGGTCATTTTTTTGTAACGTTATGGGTGATTGGTGTTGGTCAAGTTTGGGGAGGTCATCTGTGTGCGTTATACATATTGCATACATTTTTTTTCTCAGTGGTACATATTTTTCACTGTAATTATGCAAATTCTCTAGCACGATTGCAATGAAAAGTATGGCGGCACTAGGCACCATTTTTATCATGCCCTGCACCTCTCATTCTGACACTTGCTAAGTAACAAAAAAGTGGGCATGGATTCCAGGTGAAATGTAGTGCAAATTATATAAAAAAAGAAACCCCTGATACTTTCCATGTGGTGGTGAGCTATGCCATAAAAGACCTGTTGTAGAGGTGCCGGGTTGAGGCTCTCTCTGCAACTGCCATGCCCTCTCTCTTTAAATTCCAGAGCCAGGAACGATTACGTTTTTACTGCCTGGCCCTGCCAAAGGCAGTTGTAGAGATGGCAGAGCCTCTCGAACTAAGGGCAACACCCTTGTTGCTCCAAAAGACTCATTTACATATATTAAAACATTATTTTTTTGCAATGCGGGCACATATGAACCTGGGACAAACACAGATGCTTTCAGCTGGCAAGTGCACATGCAACAGGCCAGCCAGTCTCATAAGTAAAATCTACTGACAGATGCCCTTTAAGGCATCATCCTACTGCGAGGGGGGAACTTAGGAGCAGCACTAAGGTAGCATCATTCTCGGGGGGGATCATTACTGTCTAGGGAAGAGATCAGCAACCTCCGGCACTCCAGCTGTTCTGAAACTACAATTCTCAGCATGCTCCATTCATTTATATGAGAGTTCTTACAAGAGCAGAGAAAGTATGCATGATGGGAGTTGTAGTTTCACAACAGCTGGAGTGCCGGAGGTTGACTAGCCCTGGTCTAGGGGGACACTAAGGGACATTGTTACTTTCTACAGGGGGCACTAAAGGGCATCCCTATTGTGAGATGGCACTAAGTGGACATTCATATTGTGCTGGGCTACTAAGGAAGCACCATCACTGTGTGGGGGACACAAAAGGGATTGGTTCGGATTAAAGGTATAGCTTATTGGTGTCGTCCTTTTTAAAAAAATTTTTTAGCTCAGAGCTTAATGCGATGGCAGACAAATATTGGGACCAGTGATGGCCAGTTCGCAGTTTTCGCCGACGAGCAGGCACAGGTAAGGACTTGGGAATAAAGATGGCAGATCGCATGTGTTCGTCGGCGAAAACTGCGAACTGGCCATCACTGATTGGGGCCTTTAGAAAAGGTACTTGAGTACCCCTGACTTAGGGTACAATCACATGAAAAAGAATAATGAATAATGACCGTATGAAGACCATTTTCAGAACCATTGAAGTCTATGGGGCTAGTCACATGTCAGTTTTTTTTTTTAAGGCTCTGGAGTCAGTAAGCCAAAGTTCTGACTCCGACATTTTATCACACTCCGACTCATGTTTAGACTCCTTTATAAATGGCCAAAAATTTTGTAATAACAAATTTAGGTAAATTTAACACTAACAGCAGGGGACTCCGGCAAGCTGTTCTGGCATGTGAACAGCCTGTCGGATCCGTCCTGTCGCTAGTTCACATATGCCCCTGGACTGCGGCTCCATCCCCATTGACTATAATGGGGCGGAGTTCCGGCGGCGGCACGGCAGTGCACGGGAGCAGTCCGAGGGCACACATGAACTAGCAGCAGGACGGATCCAACAGGCTGTTCACCTGCCGGAACAGCCTGCCGGAGTCCCCTGGCGCTAATTGGAAAGTACACTTAGGGTACTTTCACACTAGCGTTTTTTTTTTCCGGCACTGAGTTCCGTCCTAGGGGCTCAATACTGGAAAAGAACTGATCAGTTTTATCCCCATGTATTCTGAATGGAGAGCAATCGGTTTAGGATGCATCAGGATGTCTTCAGTTCAGTCTTTTTGACTGTTCAGGACGGAGATAATACCGCAGCATGCTGCGGTTTTATCTCCGGCCCAAAAAACTGAACACTTGCCTGAATGCCGTCATTTTTTTCCATAGGAATGTATTAGTGCCGGATCTGGCATTAAAAATACCGCAATGCCGCATGCGCAGACCTTTAAAAATGTGGGAAAAAAATAGAAACGGATCCATTTGTCCGTATGACAAACAGTCAGATCCGTTCTTGCAATGCATTTGTGAGACGGATCTGCATCCGGATCAGTCTACAAATGCTGTCCGTTTGCATGCAGATTGCCGGATCCGGCAGGCAGTTCCGGCGACGGAACTGCTTGCCGGATCACTCTGCCGCAAGTGTGAAAGTAGCCTTACAGTAGTAAAATTGTAACATCTGGCTTTTTCTTACTATCATGTAAGTAATCAGGATACTTAGAACTTCTGTAAGTAAATATGTATCTAAAATTCCTGTCAGCAAATATGCAATGCAGTATGCATCTATTAACTGGAGAACACTGTTATTCACTTGATAATCGTAAGAAATCCATAAACTTGTCCTCAGAAAACATTATTCTGAACGGATACTTATCATTCACAATGCATTGGGGCTGAACTGATTCATTTTGGGCCGCTTGTTAGAGCCCTGAAACGACTCTCACAAGCGGACCGAAACGCCAGTGTGAAAGTAGCCTTAGGCTCCTTTCACACTAGCGTTCGCTGGTCCGCTCGTGAGCTCCGTTTGAAGGAGCTCACGAGCGGACCCGAACGCAGCCGTCCAGCCCTGATGCAGTCTGAATGGAGCGGATCCGCTCAGACTGCATCAGTCTGGCGGCGTTCAGCCTCCGCTCCGCTCGCCTCCGCACGGACAGGCGGACAGCTGAACGCTGCTTGCAGCGTTCGGGTGTCCGCCTGGCCGTGCGGAGGCGTGCGGATCCGTGCGGATCCCTCCAGACTTACAATGTAAGTCAATGGGGACGGATCCGTTTGAAGATGTCACCCTGTGGCTCAATCTTCAGGCGGATCCGTCCCCCATTGACTTTACATTGAAAGTCTGGACGGATCCGTACGAGGCTATTTTCACACTTAGCTTTTATATGCTAAAATAATGCAGACGGATCCGTTCTGAACGGAGCCTCCGTCTGCATTATTATGAGCGGATCCGTTCAGAACGGATCCGCCCGAACGCTAGTGTGAAAGTAGCCTTAGAGTATTTTCACACTAGCGCTTTTCTTTTCCGGTATAGAGTTCCGTCCTAGGGGCTCTATACCAGAAAAGAACTGATCAGTTTTATCCCCATGCATTCTGAATGGAGAGCAATCCAATCAGAATGTCTTCAGTTCAGTCTTTTTGACTGATCAGAACGGAGATAATAGTCCAGCGTGCTGCGGTTTTATCTCCGGCCCAAAAAACTGAAGACTTGCCTGAATTTCCATAGGAATGTATTAGTGTCAGATCCGGCATTCGAAATACCAGAATGCAGGATCCGAAAAAAAAAAGTTAAAAAAATAAATGCTGGATCCGTTTTTCCGGATGACACCGGAAAGACGGATCCGGCATTTCAATGCATTTTTCTGACTGATCAGGCACTTTTCAGACTGATCAGGATCCTGATGAGATGAGTCTTACAAATGCCATCAGTTGGCATACGTCTTGCCGGATTACTATGCCGCAAGTGTGAAAGTAGCCTTAATGGTCCATGGCTTGTTTACTTCCTCTCTGGCATGGGCATGATCATCTGCTGCTCTGCAGCCAATGACTGGATTCAACAGTGACATGTCCACAAAAGACACGTCACCGCAGAAGCAGAGGAGCAGATGATCATGCCAGGGACAAATTAAACAAGCCACTGACAGGAGGATGGACAAAGGAGCAGGCATGCACGGCCAGAGCGGCGGGGTGTAGGTAAGAATGATTCTTTCTATAGCCGAGGCAGGCTGCAGGCACCTGTAAAAGGTTACTTATTCCCGGACAACCCCTTTAATGCGGCCTTCCTTTTCTTTCTACCAGTAAAGATGACTGCGGGCATGACCAGTAGAGAATTTTCTCCTCTGGTCTTCACTACTGAGTATGTGCAGCACAGGTTCACCCACTGTAACTATACATATGGAGGAGCATAAAGAAACCTAGTATAAGGGGCAGGAGAAAACACAGCAGAGGTCAGAACTGATTGTCTATCACCACTAGAACACCCTACTTATCACTAGTATAAGGGACAGGAGAGAACACAGGACAGGTGAGAACTGATTTTCTATCACCACTAGAACACCCTGCTTATCACTAGTATAAATGTACAGGAGAGGTGAGAACTGATTTTCTATCACCACTAGAACACCCTGCTTATCACTAGTATAAGGTACAGGAGAGAACACAGAAGAGGTGAGAACTGATTTTCTATCACCACTAGAACACCCTGCTTATCACTAGTATAAATGTACATGAGAGGTGAGAACTGATTTTCTATCACCACTAGAACACCCTGCTTATCACTAGTATAAGGTACAGGAGAGAACACAGGAGAGATGAGAACTGATTTTCTATCACCACTAGAACATCTTGTTTATCACTAGTACAATGGAGAGGGGAGAACACAGGAGAGGTGAGAACTGATTTTCTATCACCACTAGAACAAGGTACAGGAGAGAACACAGGAGAGGTGAGAACTGATTTTCTATCATCACTAAAACACCCTTCTTATCACTAGTATAAAGGAGAGGAGAGGGGAGAACACAGGAGAGGTGAGGTTATTTTCTATTACTACTAGAATACCCTGCTTATCACTAGTATAAGGGAGAACACATTAGAGGTCAGACTGATTTTTTTTCACCACTAGAACACACTGCTTATTACTAGTATAAAGGACAGGAGAGAACACAGGAGAGGCGAGAACTGGTTTGCTACCACCACTGGAACATCTTGTTTATCACTAGTATAATAGAGAAGGGAGAACACATGAGAGGTGAGAACTGATTTTCTATCAGCACTAGTATAAGGGACAGGAGAGAACACAGGAAAGGTGAAAACTGATTTTCTATCATCACTAGAACACCCTGCTTATCACTAGTATAAGGGACAGGAGAGAACACAGGAGAGGTGAGAACTGATTTTCTATCACCACTAGAACACCCTGCTTATCACTAGTATAAGGTACAGGAGAGAACACAGAAGAGGTGAGAACTGATTTTCTATCACCACTAGAACACCCTGCTTATCACTAGTATAAATGTACATGAGAGGTGAGAACTGATTTTCTATCACCACTAGAACACCCTGCTTATCACTAGTATAAGGTACAGGAGAGAACACAGGAGAGATGAGAACTGATTTTCTATCACCACTAGAACATCTTGTTTATCACTAGTACAATGGAGAGGGGAGAACACAGGAGAGGTGAGAACTGATTTTCTATCACCACTAGAACACCCTGCTTATCACTAGTATAAGGTACAGGAGAGAACACAGAAGAGGTGAGAACTGATTTTCTATCACCACTAGAACACCCTGCTTATCACTAGTATAAATGTACATGAGAGGTGAGAACTAATTTTCTATCATCACTAGAACACCCTGCTTATCACTAGTATAAGGGACAGGAGAGAACACAAGAGAGGTGAGAACTGATTTTCTATCACCACTAGAACATCTTGTTTATCACTAGTACAATGGAGAGGGGAGAACACAGGAGAGGTGAGAACTGATTTTCTATCACCACTAGAACACCCTGCTTATCACTAGCATAAGGGTCAGGAGAGAACACAATAGAGATGAGAACTGGCTTTCTATCACCACTAGAATATCCTGCTTGTCACTAGTATAAGGGACAGGGGGCATTATATATACTGAGGGCACTGTGTGTGTGTGTGTGTGTGTGTGTGTGTGTGTGTGTGTGTGTGTGTGTGGTGTTCAAAAAATGTCAATAATATTCATCAGTTTTTAACGGATAGATGGATGCACACACTGATGCAAAATAGCCATTAAAAATGACAGTGTATGTTTTTAACTGAATTTTTTTCACTTTCCTATAAATGTATATGAGGGTATACATATATAGGGTAGACAGAATGTATTTCCCATGGCAGAAATGCCATGTTAACCACTGGAATTGCGCCACAGTTTGCAATGCAGATCTACACAAAAATATTAGCCATTCTCATTCAGCGGCGCTAATCTTCACATCCCCCCCCCCAAAAATAGGGAATATGCCACTTATTTCCACTAAGAATAATTTCCTACGCATGTGAACGAAGGGTGAGGAAACGCAGCTCTCATGTGGCTTTTGGTGTCGAACACAGCTGAATTTTCATTGTGTGAACTAGAACTAAGCCTTAGTTATGTCCTAATCTGAAGTTCTGGTCACTACGCGTTTCAGTACATTAGAGAAGCCATTGCCAGGATAGGGATCTCTTCAGTACATTATTATGGACCTTAGCATGTAAGACATTAAAGGGATTCTGTCAGCCAGATTTTAGCTACAGAGGTTTTCATATCATCAAATCAGTCTCCTTGATCTAGATGAAAATATACTAGTCTTATCCCCACCTGTCTTTTCATTTTTGCTAAAATTCACTTTTATTAATATGCTAGTTACCTTCATAAGGAGCCCAAGGGCCTGTCCCTCCGGCCGTTGGAGCCCAGCGCCGCCCCGCTGTTAATTATTCACTCCTCTCCTCGTGCACCGTAATCGCGCGCATGCGCCCTTGATACACACGTCCGGGCCCGCACGGTGTCCTGGCAGCAGCCTCAACCAGGGGAATAGCGCATGCGCCAGCTTAGCACAAATGAAAAGACAGGTGGGGGTAAGACTAGTATATTTGTATCTAAATCAAGGAGACTGATATGATGATATGAAAAGCTCTATGGCTGACAGAATCCCTTTAAAGAGCTAACATTCTTTACAGCTATTACACTGCAATGTGGTTTTATTGTCCATAAATAAACCTGCCCCTCACATTTCACACAAGCACGGCTATATCCTCTCCACACCATATACAATACAGGCAGCAATCATCTGACCATGTTGCTAGCGCCGGTCTGTGCAGCGTGAGCGCTTCCTTCCTTCTAGTCAGGCTGTTGTACACTTGTATTCCTGTATCAAATCCACTAGGGGGCGCCCAGTGTCCAGCAGCAGAGGTGCATGAGCCACTGGCCCGGAAGTTCCCAGTCACTCCCGGGAGCAGCCGGCAGCCTTGCCGCAGTATGCTCTGCATTTTCCCGCCGAAGAAGCGCACAAGCCTCAGTGTTATCAGTCAGTCGTGCGGTGCGGTAAATGGCACCGTGTCACAGAAGCTGGAGCGATGTCAGGGACTCCACATGAGGTGTCAGTGACAGAAGCCAACCTCTCTTCATAAAACCAAACCTCTTCCTTCGCTCCTCCCGCTGCTAACCCCTTATGTGCCGTAGAGCAGAACGAAATTGCCGCCACATATTGTAAAGGCTCCTAGCTTGTCTGAGAGGATTTTATGGTAATCCTGTGCGGGTCGCGGACATGGCTGGTGTACACCCGGCTGGGCTTGTTGACCACAGGGCTGTGTACAAAACACCAGAAGAAGCTCCGCCTGACGACACCCATCACAGGCGGCAGACTACACCCAGACAGCCTGTAGCCACAGTCTGCCTGTAGAGTTCTGGACGGAAGGAAGGAAGGCATCTCTACACATTCAGGTTTAGGGATGTCCACCTGAAAGCAAAAGCTGGCAGAAGATTTAAACAGGATTTTTACAGAAGTTAGAAGCTGAATTCACGTCACCAAATATGGACATATATTTCTTTCATTGCATTTGCTGTAGACATTTGAGCAAAAGTGACAACAGGAAGTGCAGCCATGTTGGCAGTCATCAGCTTGAGGGAAGGTGACAACCAGCACTTTCTGCTGTCACTTCTGAAGAAGAAATGGCTGCTGCAGCAAAGCCAAAAATAGGGACAGCAACCCAAAAATACTAAGGAGCTTGTGCCGGAAACCTGGTGCCTTCTTTATGGTGGCATACCTCCCAACTATGGATGAGAGGATCGACTTCAGATGAAACATCCAAAGTCGATTCGCATAAAACTTCGTTTGAATGCTGTATGGGGCGAGCGCTTCGTACATTGTTAGAATGTATTGGCTGTGATGAGCTGAAGTGATTGCTTCGTGAAGTGCCAGAAACCTGGTGCCTTCTTTATGGTGGCATACCTCCCAACTAGGGATGAGAGGATCGACTTCAGATGAAACATCCAAAGTCGATTCGCATAAAACTTCGTTTGAATGCTGTATGGGGCGAGCGCTTCGTACATTGTTAGAATGTATTGGCTGTGATGAGCTGAAGTTATTACTTCGCAAAGTCTCGCGAGACTTTGGATAATAACTTCAAAAATTAATTTCTACTGTTATAAACCTTTTCCCAAACTCGGGTTTGGTTCCAAGGTACCAATCGCAAGATGTGCGGTGCTCATCACAGCAGTAGACGCCTCTACCTCCGTCCAAACCATAATTACTGACAAAACTCCAGCAGCTGGGGATGGGTTGGGTCATTGGGTGAGTAAAAGTTTCTTGATTTATTTTTTTACAGCATGTGCTTCAATATCTATTTAAATATTAGCACATAAATCATCTAATTATAAATATAAGGTCCAAATTGCACCAAATAATGAAGTTATGGTCTAATATACAGGTAGAAACCATACAGACACTTTAGTAAGGGGCAATTTAGTACATTTATTAATGCACATTTAAGTAATAATTCCCCAGGTGAAAAAGAGGGACATTTAAGGATCGAAGAGGGATTTGTGTCCAAAAGAGGGATCCGTCTCTCCGGTGTCATCCGGAAAAACTGCATTTTTAAAGGTTTTGCCGGAACACCTAAGCTAGGTCTACACGACAACATTTGTCGCGCGACATTTTGTTGCACTAATGTCGCGCAACAATTTTTATAATGGCAGTCTATGGTGTCGCACTGCGACGCAACAGTCGCAGAAAAATCCATCTGCGACACCATAGACTGCCATTATAAAAATTGTCACGCGACATTAGGGCAACAAAATGTCACGCGACAAATGTTGTGTAGACCTAGCCTTAATGTCGGATCCGGCACTAATACACTTCAATGTAAATTAATGCCAGATCCGGCATTCCGGCAAGTGTTCAGTATTTATGGCTGGAGAGAGAACTGCAGCATGCTGCGGTATAACCGTAAGAGGGACTCAACTGATGCATCCTGAATGGAACGCTCTCCATTCAGGATGCATTAGGATAAAACTGATTCGTTTTTTTTTGGGTATTGAGCTCCTGTGACGGAACTCAATACTGGTAAACTAAAACGCTAGTGTGAAAGTACTCTAAGCCAACTAAGAGGCAGTGTAAAATGAGCGAAGTGTCTTAGGCCTCTTTCACACGGGGCGTTGCCTGTGAGGGCCGGATAGGATGTGGGTGCGTCACGGGAAAAAGAAGACGAGCCGGGCAGCGCAAACAAGTGGATGAGGTGAGTTTAATTATTTTTTTAACCCCTCCATCCCTATTTTATTAAGTATTCTGTGGAAAACGCACAAAGAGGAGCATGCTGCGATTTTCACGCAACGCACAAGTGATGCGTGAAAATCACCGCTCATGTGAGCAGCCCCATAGAAATGAATGGGTCCGGATTCAGTGCGGGTGCAATGCATTCACCTCATGCATTGCACCCGCGTGGAAAATTTGCCCGTGTGAAAGGGGCCTTACTACAAGATGCGACATATTTATAACGTGCGCCACTATCTTGTCCCTGAGCTGTCGAACCGGGTACATTCACAGGTAGTGAATATGCAGCAGATACGCCACTGTGGATTTGAGTGTGGTAAATCTGCAGTATTTTACAGCACCCAGCAAAGTGGTATTTTAAGAACTCTTATTCACACCCTACATAAAAAATCTGCATCATTTTAAATTCTCAGCAGATACGGTAATCCACCATGGATTTAGATTTGCATACAGTGAACTACGCAATAATTCTCATGTGTGGCTATACCCTTAGGCTTCTTTCACACAAATAATATGGAACTCGTCTAAAAAAATAACTGATCTTTTTCTCTCTGATTTGCCTTTGCAAATTTTATTTCTTTCCACGCGGATGTCATCAGTTGTCATGTGTTCACACTCATGAGGAAAACCTGAAGAATAAAACACAGCATCTCCTAGGAACAATCTGTGAAAATCAGACCAGACACAGATGCTGTCTGTGTGCTGGCAGTTTTTTTTTTTTACTGACCCATTGACTGAGGCTACATTCACAGGACGGCCATTAAGAATGGACATGCTGGCCATTTTTCATGGCCATTTTCAAACATTTATGCATCCATTTTCTGGCTGTTTTTAATCGGTTTTGCATCCGTTTTAAATGGCTATTAAAAATGGATGAATTTCATTGGGTTTTTGAAGTTAAAAACCCAACCCCTGCAGTACCCTCAGTAAATGTTATGCCCCTCCATAGTGTCTCCAGTATAATGTACCTGTAACGGAGCCAGCAACGTGCTCGCTCCCTACAGCGCCGCCGACATCCTATTCCTTTAGGAGGAGCGAGGACACGGCAGGTTGCCTGTCATTGGCTGTCTGTGAGATCCGTTCAGGGCTCTCACAAGTGGTCCAAAATGGATCAGTTTGCATTCTGAATGGAAAAGGATCCGCTCAGAATGCATCAGTTCAGTCTCCATTCCATCTGATGAAACTGAGCCAGATTGTGTCAGTGAAAACTGATCCGTCCCCATTGACTTGCATTGTGTGCCAGGACGGATCAGTTTTATCTGGCACAATAGAAAACTGATCTGTCCTCCATTGACTTTCAAATGTGTTCAAGACGGATCCATCTAGGCTATGTTAAAGATAATACAAACTTATCCGTTCTGAACAGATGCAGACGGTTGTATTACCTGAACGGATCCGTCCATGACGGATCCACACAAAACCCGAGTGTAAAAGTAGCCTTACCTCACTAGCGTTCTCTGCTTGTGTGACTTAGGCCGAATGCACACGGCCGTGAGCGGTCCGTGGAACCGCGGCCTGGATTCCTGCTGAGAGCAGGAGAGCACGGCGTCATTGGTTGCTATGACGCCGTGCGCTCCCTGCTGCCGCCGCAATACAGTAATTGACTGGTATGATCTATACCAGTGTATTACTGTACTGTGGCGGCAGCAGGGAGCGCACGGCATCATATCAACCAATGACGCCGTGCTCTCCTGCTCTCAATCCGTGTGCATTCAGCCTTAGTTTGTTTGACTTTGGCTTGTATTTGACCTTGACCTGGTGTTCTCCCTTGTACTGACCTGATCTCTTGGCTCCTGACCTCGGCTTGTATTGACTTCGTTTTTGTATTAACCCTTTGTGCCTGTGTTACCTCCTGGCTCTTGACCTCGGCTTCCAGTTGTTCCTGTTGTGGTACTTTCCCAGCCTGGGAAACTTTGCGTTTCTGTTTGTTCTGTCGTCTTTTGTTTTCTTCCCTCGTTATTTCCTTCCTATAGGCCCTGCACGTACCTAAACTAGGGACTGCCGCCCAGTTGTACCGTTAAGATGGACCGTGCAAGTAGGTAGGGATAGAGGAGTGGGTGGAGTTTAGGGCTGCACTTATCCCTACCTTTTCGTGACAGTACCTCTTTGTGCCTACAGTATTTAAAATAACCCCTAGTTGTGCCCCCAGTATAGATAATGGGGTCCCTCCCAGTTGCATCTAACTTGTACTCCAATTTAGATATTAGCCCCTATTTGTGCCCCCGTATATTAAGGCCCCATGTGTGCCCTCGTATATAATGTCTGCGCCTTCCCCCCATCCCTGCTAGTGCTGACATTAAAAAATAAAATAAAATACCTCATCCACTTGCATGCAATGGAACACTCACTCTGGACTGGAGACATCAGTACCTGATGCTTCCAGCATCATGACAATTAATATGCAACAGCGTAGGTCCATCGCGTTCAAGTGGATGATTTGGTGGGTGGATTTGTGTCTAAACTGCCGTTAAAAATGGGCTAATTGATTTCAATGGGGTTAATCTGGCTGTGAAAATGACCAAAAATAGGACGTCTTATTTTTTCAGGGCCGCTATTGGCAGTTACAAAAAAAAGTCCAGATGAATAGCTCATTGCAGCAATTGGTTCTAAAAATGGCTGTGTGACAGCCATTTTTATACGTTCGTGTGAAAGTGGATCTATTCTGTGTGAAAAATGGATATTGAAAGAACTTGCTGCAGTTTGTGCTAAACTACTTCTAAACAGACTACTCAAAGAGGTAGCGGTCTGGTGGTTTCCCTGCAGCAGAGTCCAGATCCCTGTATAGTGGTCAAAGGGTGAAGACTGGGGGGGGGGGTCCACTTAAACAATGTTCTTAGAAGTAGCCCAAAGTAAAATCTGTTCAGTAGGCACAGTGGATCCACATTGTCTACAACAGTTTTCTCAAGCCATGGATCCCGCTAGCCCACCTAGGTTGAGATTGCCTGAAATATATAAGGAGGTAACTAATCAGCACGTTTGCCAGCAGCAACTTCTTCAATACGTGAACACTTGTTTGGATTCTTTGTAGGTTTGCGCTTCAGTTTCACCTCCACAGCTACAACGTTTGCCGCATAGTCAGCTTCCTCCTCCGTAGCTTCAGGACTGTATCTACCTCTTCCACCACACTATGAGAGGGATCACAAGACCTGTCAAGAATTTCTGAACCAGTAAACTTATCTACTTTGAACCAATACACATCTGTCAACCTTCGGTAATGTCTTTGAGGAGCCCGGCCTCAGCAGCCTCTCCCTTATTACAACTCCACCAGGTCAGTCTTACAGTGGGACTGTATGACATTCAGTTCCATACCCTCTTCGGGTTTGATCCAGGAAACCCTAATGGCTGCCTTCTGGGACGGTCTGTAGGAGTGCATCAAGGATAAACTGGCAGGTCCGGATGCACCAGAAACCCTGGATGATTTTATTGCACTTGCTACCTGTATAGATCTCTGGTTCATGGAGCATCTCTGGAAATCTGCCTTACAGAAGAACTCCACAACTGGCACCCTGACTCTAGAAGTCCTTGCTTCCCTCTTCTTCAGCCAATGCTGAGGAATAGTGTTGATCGAGCACTAAAGTGCTCTGTTGCTCAAGTAGAACACTTTGGGATGCGCCGAGCACAATAGATGTCAATGGGGGAACCAGAGCATTAAACCAGGCACCCCCTGCTCTGAAGCGGGGACGGTGCCTGGTTCACAGGAAAGGGTTCGGGAACAGCATGAGGAAGATGTCTAGATGCATCTTGGACTCCCAGGTCGCTGCTGGGAATGATGATGTCCGAGTAGTAAGCCACTTTTACAGACTGACAATAATACGCACAAAACCAAAGATAAAATCGATTTTAGAGGAAAAATTGTTAGGAAACATTCTTTCCTGTATTTACTTGTATATAAAGTGCAAGTGCTGCCAAAAATTACAAGAAAGAGGCACTCCGATACAACCTGTATATCACATAAAGGAGGGCCTCATTCACATTGTGGTACAATTGTTCAGGTAGTGGGACTTCTACATTCATAAAGCTTACGCACTAAGTGAAAGGGCTGCCAAAAATTACAAGGAACCGGCACTACAATACACCCTTTATTACACATAAAGGAGGGCATCATACACATCCTTGAAAAATTATGATTGATGGCCTGCTGGTGACCCTCAAAAACATTAGGGGTGAGGGTCTGCTGCTGAGCTGACCCTCTAAAACAGTGGTTCTCAACCTTTCTAAAGCCGTGACCCCTTAATACAGTTCCTCATGTTGTGGTGACCCCCAACCATGACATTTTTTTCCTTGCTACGTCATAACTAATTTTGCTACTGTTATGAGTTGTAATGTAAATATCTGATATGCAGGATGTATGCCAGTCTATTACAAGGTGTTGGGTAGTTCTGTAATTGGCGCTGTGTTGTGGGGTATCTATGGAGGGCTCTGTGTTGTGTGGGATCTGTGGAGGGCACTGTGTTGTGGGGGATCTGTGGAGGACGCTGTTATATGGGGGATCTGTGGAGGACGCTGTTATGGGGGATCTGTGGAGGACGCTGTTATGGGGATCTGTGGAGGACGCTGTTATGGGGGATCTGTGGAGTACGCTGTTATGGGGGATCTGTGGAGTACGCTGTTATGGGGGATCTGTGGAGGACGCTGTTATGGGGGATCTGTGGAGGACGCTGTTATGGGGGATCTGTGGAGGACGCTGTTATGGGGGATCTGTGGAGGACGCTGTTATGGGGGATCTGTGGAGGACGCTGTTATGGGGGATCTGTGGAGGACGCTGTTATGGGGGATCTGTGGAGGACGCTGTTATGGGGGATCTGTGGAGGACGCTGTTATGGGGATCTGTGGAGGACGCTGTTATGGGGGATCTGTGGAGGACACTTATGGGGGACCTGTGGATGGCACTGTTATGGGGTGGATCTGTGGAGTACGCTGTTATAGGGGATGTGTGCTATGACACATAGGGCCATGAGGGGGGCCAGCATAAGACATATAGCATCTTATGCTGGTCCCCCTCATGGCCCTATGTGTCCCCTCATGTGTCCTAAACTGCACACATAACTGTCTTTGCGTGTAAAGTATGTTACTCCTGTGTGAAACAATCTCTCGATTTCCCTACCTCCTGACTTCCTGTCGCACTGCTAATGACGTGAGGAGGCGTTCCTGAGTTTTGACGATCTGCGCATGCGCAAACCGACAGTTTATAGAAAATCTCAGCGGAGTTCAGCTTTACACCGTAACACTGCGCATGCGCAGGAGAGCCTTAGTAGGGAAATATTACGGCCCAGTGCGCAAGCGCGGCTAACTCCGTCCGGCGCATGCGCAGTGTCCCGGTGTGATGCTGAACTCTGCTGAGATTTTCCATAAACTGTCGGTTTGCGCATGCGCAGATCGTCAAAGCTCAGGAACGCCTCCTCACGTCATTAGCAGTGCGACGGGAAGTCAGGAGGTAGGGAAATCTCACGAAGTAGGGTAATGTAACGCTACAATCGTGCAGCCCTAATAGGAAGCCTCAGGCGACCCCCCGGAAAGGGCCGATCGACCCCAAAAGGGGTCGCGACCCCTAGGTTGAGAACCGCTGCTCTAAAACATTAGGGGCAAGGGCCAGCTGCTGATCTGACCATCTAAAACATTGGGGGTGAGGGTCTGCTGCTGAGCTGACCCTCTTAAACATTAGGAGCGAGGGCAGCCTAATAAGCATGTTTATATGATCGAGGAGGACAAGAAAAGGAAGATTGAACCATATACCCTTTTTTGTGGTGGAAGGGGTGCATGGGAATATAGTGTATTCAATACACCATTAGGCTCCATTCACACGTCCGCAATTTTCCTTACGGTCCGTTTTTTTGCGGATCTGTGTTTCCGTAAAAACCTTTGGTGTCTTTCCGCATGTCATCCGCTTTTTTGCGGACCCATTGAGTACAATGGGGCCACGGACCGCAATTTGCGGCCAAAAGTAGGACATGCTTCTTTTTTTTTTGCGGAACCGCATCACGGAAGTGCTGATGCGGACAGCAATTACTCCCCCATTGAAATGAATGGATCCGCACCTGTTCCGCAAAATTGCGGAACAGATGCGGAAGGAAAATTGCGGACGTGTGAATGGAGCCTAAAAGCCACATTTAAAGTGCCTTTATGTTTAGCAGCTTTCCTCTGGTGGAGTAGAGAAGTCCGGGGCAATCCAGGCCTTGTTCATTTTGATAAGAGTCAACCTGTCAGCATTTTCAGTTAACAGGCGTATGCACTTATCAGTTATTATGCCCCCAGCAGTACTAAATACCCGCTCTGACAAAACGCTGGCGGCAGGGCAGGCCAGCACCTCCAAGGCATAGAGCGCCAGTTCGTGCCACATGTCCAGCTTGGACACCCAATAGTTGTAAGGCACAGAGGGATCATTGAGGACGCTGACACGGTCTGCTATGTACTCCTTCACAATCTTCCAAAACTTTTCCCTCCTTGTGACACTAGGCCACGCATCAGGGTGAGGGTGCTGGCGGGGTTTTATGAAACTGTTCCAGGCCTTGGATAGTGTTGCTCTGCCTTTGTTGGAACTGCTGTGTGTTCCCTTTGATTCCCCTCCTCGGTTGCCCAAGGAACTACGTACTCTGCCGCCAGCGTAGTCAGCTGGAAATTTTTGGAGCAATTTTTCCACAAGGACCTTCTGGTATTGCACCATTTTGCTAGTCCTCTCCACCACAGGAATGAGAGATAAGAAGTTCTCTTTGTAGCAGGGGTCGAGAAGGGTGAACAACCAGTAATCAGTGTTGGCCAAAATGCCTATAACGCGAGGGTTACGGGAAAGGCAGCATAACATAAAGTCAGCCATGTGTGCCAGAGTCCCAACAGACAAGACTTCGCTGTCCTTATCAGGAGGATGACTCTCAATCTCCTCCTCCTCTTTGGCCCATCCACTCTGAATAGATGGAATAAACTATCGGTACTACCCTCAGTAGCGGAGGCAACCGTCTCCTGCTCTTCATCATCATCCAATTTGCGCTGAGAAGATGAACTGAGGGTCGTCTGGCTATCACCCTGTGTACTGTCTTCTCCCATTTCCACCTCTTCCACATGCAAAGCGTCCACCATCATTGTGAGCAGCGAGCGTATCAGTACACAGAAGTGGGATGGTTACTCTGATAATAGGGGCATCACCGCTCACCATCTGTGTTAATTCCTCAAAGTTGCGTTAAACCTCACAGAGGTTAGACATTCATGCCAACTTGTCGCTTGTGAAGAGCGGAGGCTGACTGGAAAGGCGACGACCATGTTGCAGCTGGAATTCCACTGCTGCCCTTTGCTGCTCTGCAGCGTTGCCAGAGCGACGGCAGCTGTAGATTACATTCAGAAATGGGCACACACATGGCGCACCTTCACCAGTAGCTCAGTCAAATTGTGGAAGGTTTTGAGAAACCGCTGAACCACTAAGTTGAACTTGTGGGCTAGGTATGGTATGTGTGTGAGCTTGCCGAGCTCCAAAGCCGCCACCAAGTTACGGCCATTATCAGACACAATTATGCCTGGTTGTAGGTTGAGTGGCGAGAGCTCACTCTGGTCCCTTATCCCCTGCCACAGCTCTGCGGCAATGTGCTGTTTGTCATCTAAGCAGATCAGTTTAAGCTTGGCCTGTTGCCGCTTCCCCACTGCAGTGCTACACTGCTTCCAGCTACTGACTGGTGCTGCAAGATGAGAATTCAGAGGTGGAAGTGGAGGAGGAGAAGGGGGGTTGCAGCCATGTAGGTGGTGGCAGAAATCCTGATGGAAGTAGGGCCCGCAATCCTTTGCGTCGGTAGCACCTGTGCCATTCCAAGGTACGACTTGCTCCTGGCCTCCACAACGTTCATCCAGTGTGCTGTTAGGGAATTGTAGCGTCCCTGACCAAAAGCACTTGTCCATGTGTCATTCGTTAGGTGGACCTTCCCAATAACTGCGTTGGTCAGGGCACGGGTGATGTTACGGGACACATGCTGGTGTAAGGCGGGGACGGCACACCGAGAAAAATAGTGGCTGCTGGGGACTGAGTAACGAGGAATGGCCGCAGCATTTCCAGGGCCAGCAATTTGGAAAGATGCGCATTTAGTGCTATGGCCTATGGGTGGCTTTGTATCTGCACTTTCGTTCAAAGGCCTGGGGTATGGACATCTGTACGCTGCGCTGGGACACAGAAGTGAATGTGCTAGCTGATGGTGCTTGCGAAGGTGCAGGGCGGGAGGCATACGGGCCTGCGTCTTGGACAGGGGATTGGCCAGCACGTAACACAGGGGAAGGGGAGGCAGTGGTGTGACCCACAGACTCTGATTGTGGACCCAGGCGTTCGGCCCACCTATTAGGGTGCTTTTATGCCATGTGGCGGAACATGCTGGTGGTGGTGAGGTTGCCAGTGTTCACGCCCCTGCTTATTTTGGTACGGCACAGGTTTAAAATGACAATTCTTTTATCGTCCACACTTTCCTCAAAAAAGCGCCAGACTTGGCAAAGAGATTGCCGCAAGGGGGTGCTTCGGGGAACAGTTGCAGACCTGTTTGGTGTGGTCATCCTTCTCCCTTTTACCATCCCAATGCCTCTTCCAGCCTGTTGCAGTGCTGCGGATCCCTCCTCCTCTGTATTGCTGTCTTCGCTCGGCTTGCCACCTTCCCAGGTTGGGTCAGTGATTTCATCGTCCACCACCTCCTCTTCCACTTCCTCTGGTCATCCTCCTGACTTGTTGACAACTGTGTCTCATCTTCATCATCCACCTCGTGAAACACTAATTGCCGTTCCCCGCCATCATCTTCTTCTGACTGTGGATGCTCAAGAGTTTGGGGATCAGGGCACAAGATCTCCTCATGTCCCTCTTTAAGCAGGCTTAGTGAGAAGCCCAAATCAAGGAATGGCGATGAAAAGAGCTCCTCAGAAGATCCGAGTGTGGGATCACTTGTTTGCCAATACTCTCCAGACTCTTGGCTACTGAGACTCGACTTTGTGGAAAACAGGGTGGTGTTTAACCGACTGGAAGCATTATTTGCTGCAATCCAACTGACCACCTGGTCGCACTGGTGTAGCTTCGAGAGTGGTGTCCTGCGCCGCCCTGCAAACTGGGACATGAAGCTAGGTATCGTGGATGAGTGTGTTTCTTGTGCTCTGGCAGCAGGCACAGTTTCACCGCACCCAGGGCCACGCCCTCTTCATGCACCATCAGCTGCACGGCCACTTCCCCCATCCCTTACAGCTCGCCTTGAGTATATTAAATGGTATATATGCTTGCAAGTATGTCACACGTATAATAGCGCAGGTCTTGTAAGTGTATGCGCAAATAAATTACACTGCATGTCACAGATATTTAGGATGTGCAAACGTTATACAGGAGATATAGCGCAGGTAATGCCGCTGTCACCAGCGGCTAAGAAAAAATTATACTGAATGTTACAGATATTTAGAATGCGCAAACGTTATACAGGAGATGTAGCGCAGGTAATGTCGCTGTCACCAGTGGCTAAGAAAAAAATTACACTGAATGTCACAGATATTTAAGATGCGCAAATGTTATACAGGAGATGTAGCACAGGTAATTTCGCTGTCAGCAGCGGCCAAACAATTGCACGCCATTTAGCGTAAGTTGCGCTAATAATATATATTGCAGCCAGATAAAACAATAGTCCTTAAAAAGACTTTTGGGTCTCTAACAACTTTCAACAATAAACCCTGCCTGAAAAAAAAAAATAACTATTCCTGCCACTACACTATCTGTCCCTTCTCCCTGACTAAGACTGAGCGAACCACATGTCATAGCACCCGATGACGCGTTCCGGCCAGCCAATCACTGTAATGTCAGTAACCAACATGGCTATGGCATTACAGTGAGTGCCAGTACTGCCCCGCACGTTTATTGGCTGCTATGCAGCCAACAATCATGCAGAGAGGAGCATTGCGCTCAAGCACACTCGGTGTTCGACCGAACACCGCAATGTGCCGAGCCTCGAGATGCTCGAGTCAAAATGGTGTTCGGCCGAGCATGCTCGCCCAGCACTACTGAGGAATGCATACAGCTGGACATATCATCCAAGGAAGCCTTTACTGCAGTGGCATAGTCATTTTGTGCAGACATGCCCACCTAAGCAGGAAAATTCCAGTGCCTAGGGTTTTTCCTCTCCTGTGGTAGCATCCGGGTTACTGAACAGGCTTTCTTTTTGCTGGTAATTTCTTGCAAGAGGCCTTAGTGATCCAGTACCATATACCTACAGTACGTTTTTTAAAGATCCTTGTTCTGTAGCTGTCAATGGGGTTCTTTTTCCATACTTTACTCTCTGTGCTACAGTGTACATGGATCTTCAGGTGAGAGTGCTACTATGTCCTGCCTGAGGCCATCATTCCTTTACTGCTTGGATTACCATGGCTCTGTTTTCATGTACCTGTCATCGATTGGGACAATAGACAGATTCTGCATTGGGGTGCATACTGTCATTCAAGATGCCTGGCTTCTTTTTCACCTGTTGAGTCCCCAAGTTCCACAGAATTTACTTAGCCTGCCTCCATTTTGTGCCAATTAAGCCAACACATTTGACAAGAAGGAGGCTGAGACTCTGCCTCATCACTGGACCTACAGTGTCTCATTGATCTCTTGCCTGGAACCACTCCACCACATGGCTGTGTGTACCTACCTAAGGCCCAGGCCATTTTGGATTATACCTTGAAAGAAAATTAATCCAGAAGTCCTGCTCACAGGCAGAAGCAGGATTATTATTTTTTGTCAAAAGAAGGACAGATCCCTTTGTCCATATGTAGATTACTGGGGTTGAATAAGAACACAGAACAAGTACTCCCTGCTCTTGAACCATGAGCTCCTTGATAAGCTCCATGGACCATGGGTATTCACAAAATTGGATCCTGGAATCCTGATGAACCCCATTGAAGAGTGCTTTCAACACCCATGTGGGCCATTACACGTACCTTGTCATGCCCTTTTGACTCTGCAATGCCCCCACTGTGTTTCAAGAATTTTTCAATGATAT
This sequence comes from Bufo gargarizans, assembly GCF_014858855.1. Classification (NCBI taxonomy): domain Eukaryota; kingdom Metazoa; phylum Chordata; class Amphibia; order Anura; family Bufonidae; genus Bufo; species Bufo gargarizans. The sequence continues at coordinate 219,098,264 of NC_058082.1, read as the reverse complement.
CTTCTGAGGCCTACTTTATGCCTGATTGGTAGTTTATCTTGACAATATCCTGGTTTACTCATCAGACATCACACTGGAGACATTGCACTGTCCTCCAAAATCTTTGAGAGAAGAAACTATACACAAAATTTGAGAAATGTCTCTTCAAGAAAAGAGCTTCTGGATTATATGATTTCTAAACAGTATATACAAATGGACCTAGAAAATCTGTCTGCAGTTTTAGACTGGTCTTGTCCTGCAGGCTTGAGAACCGCATAGTGAATCCTGGGCCTTTCCAACTGCTACCAGCAATTAATTTCTCATTTCTCTGCTCTTACTCCCCTTATCTCAGCTCTTACTAGAGAAGGGGTGAACGCAAAGGAGTGGACATCTCAAGCAGAATCTGTGTTTCCTCCCTTAAAGGCTATGTACACCTTTGGGGCAATTTTTTATTATTATTGCAGTGTACTTATTTTGAGCTAAAAATCAGTTTTTCAATTAGTCTTTATTAAAAATATGGAATCCTTTTTAGTGTACATAGCTGAGATGCTGTAGTAGCAGCCTGTGGATTTACTGTCTTTTCCGTCTGTTGGGGAGCTGACAGGTTCCTTATCTTTGCTCTCAAACACTCATTATAGCTCAGTTCTTATTTTACTAATAAGACTGTGGTTTAGAGATAAGGTTTATTATATGACAGTTATCCCTTTGTGACAGAATGGATCAATATTTTTAATAAAGGCCAATTGAAAATATAATTTCTTTTTCCAAAAATGAGTAAAATGCAATCATAAACAAACAATAATTGACTACGAAGGTGTACATAGCCTTTATGCATATCTTCTTGACTTCGATTTTTAATCACCCTGATGTCTTTGAATAGTTCTTTTTGGAGGTAGATCCCACATCCTCTGCGATAAGATGGTCACCTGTGGTCTTTCTCCCCAACAGAACGCAACTACTCCATTGGGGACAGAGAACTGCTAGCTATTAAGCTGGCATTGAAGTAGTGGCAATACATCTTAGATGGCTTCTCCCTCTCAGTCATCATTTATATTGATCATAAGAACTTGATTTATCTAGTCTGCCCAACATCTTAATCCACATCAGGCTGGATGGTGTCTATTTTTCAGTCGTTTTATTTCTCTCTTGCACTTCTGGCCACTAGAGAAGAACATTAAAGGGGTTGTCCACCCATATCGCCGCTACGGCCTGGATGATGATGAGCAGAACCAGAGAGCAGCAACAGGGGGCTGAAGGAGCTGGAACAGACAACTCTCCCTCCCTCCCTCAGAGGTGAACATCCCCTTTAAGGCAGATGCTCTCTCCCATTCCTTTGACCCTACTGATAAAGAAAATGAACCTCGCCACATCCACCCTGACCACATGGTTACTGTCACTCCAGTACAGGTCAAGGACATTCCGCTGAGTAAGACATATACTCAAGTGTTCAAAGAGGTGGATCCTTGTCTGGAGGTAGAAAACTGGCAGGTCACTCGGTTTCAACAAAACACAATAATGTCCCAACTTTACAGTTTATGTGGACGCTCAAGATGATGTTTACTCATGTGCCACTTGTGCTTAGAATAAACTCTCTAGGCTGAGGCCAACAGTTTGCTCCTCCCACTGCCTATACCTGAGGTTTCATGGCAGCCTGTCGGAAAGAATTTCATCATGGAGCAACCACAATCCTCTGGAGGTACAGCAATCTGGGTGATGTTGGATCATTTTTCGAAGATGGTTCATTTTATCTTCTTGTCCATCTACCTTCTGTAGTTCAACTGGCTAAATTTTAGAGGACTGTCTTTGTCACTTAATTACTTCTAGCAAAGTTAATTTGAGTGTCCTTGTTTTATTGGGCTAAGCCCCTATAATGATCACTCTGCAGAGTCAAAGCAACTCTCCATTTTATATTGTTTATTGCCAACACCTATATATTCCTCGCCCCATTTCCACCTCCTCTGAAGTAACAGCTGCAGATGCTACTTTATAGAATTTCCTTCAGATTTGGCAGGACCTTAAGGCTACTTGCATAAATTGCATATTTGTATGCAGAAAATCTGCATGAAAACTACATAAAAAAATCACATAAATCTGCACTATTTATTGAGGTTTATATTCATTCTTTGTTGCAGGTTTTGGTATGAATTTTATTCAACCCCATTGAAGTCTGTAATGAAAACGACCTCACTTAAGGTGAGGAATCACATAGTTGTCATACTGCAGATTTTAAAATCCGTGCAGCAAGTGAACTTTCACATGTACAAAATACTCAATGTGTACATGAGATGTGGCAAATCTCATACACTTTGCAGGTACTGTATTAAGCTGCATTTTTTTTCTACACAAAAATCTATGCGGAAAAACGCACGTAATCCACAACAGGTGCAGGTACCCTAAAACTTTCCTGGACAAAATGTCTGCTCATATTAAGAGTTCCGCAGATAGAATATATAGATTGGCACCATACTTCTCTCATGCTGACAAAGTTTGGTTATCCTTCAGAAATATTCAGCTAAAGGTTCCCTCCATTAAATGGACTTAGGACCATTTGAATTTTTGCACTAAATCAATCGGGCTGTTATAAGCTGTGTTTTCCACCATCCCTTGGCCTTTCTTACTCCTTTCGTGTGTCTCATCTAAAGCCCTTGGTGCTTAAAGGGAACCTGTCACCAGTTTTATGGTGTCCTAACTAAGGGCAACATAAATAAGTGACCGATTTGCTTAGCAAAATGCTGGGTCACTTTCTTTAATTGACCCAGTCAATCTGCCAACATCTTGAATTAAAAAGCTCCAGCTAATAATGATTAGTCATGAATATTTATAAGCTCCTGACTCTCTGTCACGACCATGGTCATGACTCCTGTAACCACATGCAGTTGCCTGCGGTCTTGGTTGTGTTGTCAATCACAGGTGAGGGCTGAAGTATGTTGCCTCACCTGTGGTTGCCGCTGGCAACATTTTTATGTGGCAGCTTGCTGTTTGTGTATGCGGTTGCACCTGGCTACCTGTCTTTGTAGGTGTGCCTTTTATGTGTTTGGTTTGCACGAGGTGTGTGCACTGTGACTCTTCTCTTCACTGGTGGCTGCCCGTGGCAGCGTGTTGTATAATATACATGTGGTGGCAGTGTCTCGGCCTTTTGGCTGACTCCCAGGACATGGTTGCCACGCATGTCGTTGCCGGCAGTAACAGCTCCAGTGTGTTTGTGTGTGTATTCCCCTTTAAGTGGTTTCACTTCCCTGGTTGGTGTTGGAAGGGTTAATTCCCTTTCCTGTGTGGGTGTGGCCACTTTGGGCTATAAAGCCTCTTTGGAGACCTGAAGCTGAGGGGTTCTTCAGCCATGCTTTGCTGGAGACATCCTCCTGGTAATTCACCATCTGCCAGTGGGGGCCACCCTTGTGGTCATGAGTTTATGTTATATGTGATGTTCAGTTGATGGTTTTCCTTTTGTTATTTGGTACAGCTATGGATCTGGGTTCCTGTGTGTGGATGTGTGTTTGCTGTGTTCATTTAGTATTGTGTGGACATCAGCTTGTCAGCACAGGGATCCAGTCAGCAAGGCTGTGGCAGGTAGGTGGAACTAGTGCAGTTCACCTGCCATATCCATAGGTCTGTTTGTGTTCCCCTTTTCCTTGCAGCTTGGCCAGTGAGACTCCTGTTCCTCTGTATCCAGAAGGAACAGGTCGTCTTACCCTGCTCCTAGTTTAGGGCCACCCTGAGGGCTAGCAGGGACTTCAAGGTTCCGGAGTATGAGCCCTCCTACCATCAGGGTCGGCTCATACAGCTAGGAGTCAGGGTCAGATTAGGGATGCGTTTAGGAGGTGACCTGCTCCTTATTTCTGTGGTCCTGGCCAAGTAGCGACCTACCATCTTCTGGCATTGCACGGCTGAGGGTTTTCCCCATCCTCAGCCATGACACTCTCCCCGCCTACCTGCTGCTGAATGAATCAGCAGCAGGTGGGCAGGGGAGTAGCTATAGCTGTTAATTAAATATACGCTGGACTCAATTACATCACGCTGGACTCGAATCAGCTCATTAGCATGCGGCATGTGGCATCTTTGTGTGTATATTATGAGGCAACCATCTGTCACACCAGTAAGTGAATACATCTAAGGCACATTTTAGTAGTTAATGATTGTATATAATTAGTTAGATTATAATCAAATATCCACATGACAGGTTCCCTTTGAAGAGGACCTGTCAACACTCCTGACATTCCTGTTTTAATAGCCACATGCATTCTCCATGTAATAACAATCCCAGAGCATCTATTGTTATGGCTCTATGTTGTGTCATTCATTTATTATTTCAACTAGAAGTTATGAATGAATTGCTAGCAGCCTGCAGTAAGGGTACAGAGGGGCAGTAACCAGTTGGAGGTGTGTCTCTGCACAGTCTGACTCTATCCAATCAGTACTTCCATTGTCTGACTGTGCAGGAACACCCACCCCCCAACTGGTTAACACCCCCCTGTACCCTTACTGCAGAACATAGAGCCATAAGAATAGATGCTCTAGAATTATTATTACATGGGCAATGCAGGCAGCTATTAAAAAAGGCATGTCATGAGTGGTGACAGGTCCTCTTTAACCGTTACTCCAGTTTCTCAATCTCAGCTCCCGCTCATGTCAGTTTAGACAATGAGTTTGAGGTAGAGAGAATCCTGGATGTTAAGATGGTTGGAAGAAGAACTTATTATTAGACTGGAGGGGTTTTGGTCATGAGGAGATACTGGGAACCTCCTAAAAACATCAACTTCTTCAGTCTGGACCAAAGAAGAGGAGGCATAAGAGGGGGGTATTGTTATAATGGTGGTCCATACTCGACCCTTCACTCCTCCCAGCAAGTACAGCTGCCAGGGAATTCACCTGCTCATTTTTGTGGTCTTCCAGGATCTTGCGTCTTTCTCCCAGCTGCCCTGACAACACTTCACTGTCCACTCCACACAGGCTGAGGCCTTCCTTTGGCCTGCTCTGCTTCTCACTGCTTGTAGGGTGCGTGCATGCTCCCTTTAGCTTTTTAGGGTCCAGTACACGTCCACCTTAATTTTTCCGAGCTTATGTCTGACCACCTTAGGATATTTTAGGCACCTTCCCCTGTGGGAGGATGTCTGAGCAATAGGTTCTAGTTGTCTAGTTTCCTGAATTTTGTCTTGTTCATTCTCAAGTGTACCAACTTCTGCCTGTTTCTGGATTTGACCCTTTGCTGCCTGACCTACCCTCTGCCTAATCTCTTTACTGACCCTAAGCTGTTATCCCTGACCCTCAGGCTGACTTTGGATTGCATGAACTCTGCCTGCCCAGACCTAGGCTTGTCTCTAAACCCTCGGTATGTACTTCTTTTCTTCAAAAATAAATAAAACCATCAACAGCCAATGGATTATCTTAAGGCCTCTAAATTCATGAGGCTCTCAAACTCATGTCCATATAATCCATAGAAGACGCAATAGGACACTAAATGTTATTTGACTTCTTTATTAAAGGGAACCTGTCACCATGAATATACAAATTAATCTGCAGGCAGCATGTTATAGAGCAGAAGGGGCTCAGCAGATTGTTATATAGTTTTATGGGAAAATATTTAGTATAACTTGTGTTTCATTAAGTTCCTGATCATTCTCAGTTTTGAAGTCCAGGAGGTGGTCCTATCAGTGACTGACAGCTATATCTGTAGACACAGTCATAGAGGGAAGGCTGTCAAACACTGATAGGACCGACTCCTTGACTTCAAAGCCCAGAATGAGCAGTAACCTAAACAAATGAAATACAAGTTAAATGGAATCTTTCCCCACAAAACTATATATCAGTTTGCTCATCTCCTCCTGCTCTGTAACATGTTAAATCCTTCTTTACATATGCTATACAGCACAAACATAAAATCTGCATAGGAAAAAGTCAGCGTGAGTTCAAAGGTGCAAGACAGTTCAGATTTTCACACAAGTAATCCACAGAGAGACATGGTTGAAGTAAGTCAAGTGTGATCAGATACAACATTTCGAGGTCCACCTTCTTGTCTGCTTCTAGCCCTGCACACTGTATAGCCCCCAATGCTGCGGCAGTCCAAAACAGCTGGACAGTGGAGGTGACAAGTGTTTCCACAATCTGATATTGATTACCTCTCCAGGGGATAGGTAATCAATATCTGTAGTCTGGACCACCCACTTAAAGGAGCCTGGACCAGCCATGTTTCCCTAAACTTTTACAATCCATTCAAGGATACATCCATACTGAGTTTATACACAAGAGAATTCTGAGCAGAAAATCAGCAGCATTTTACAGAAGCAGCAATCTCATCCACACACACATTGCATAAGAAACCTGCTCAAAATCTCTACGGAAATTGACTAGTGGCATGGGCTACATGGCGATGTGTCGTGTGACAAAAAATAAGTTCGTCTTGTCTGCAACTTGCTGTTGCGCAACTGATTTGGCTGTAACTGATTTCTGTGATTGCATTTAATTAAACATTTTGTATAGCCGCTGAGTTATTCAATAAAATGAAGAAAGGAAAAATATCCGGCACTGGAATGATATTCAGTAAAAAACTTCCTCTTTAATGAACGCAACATAAATCCAAGTATAAACAGATCTTCGCACAAAGCGGTTCTTGTTGTTGACGCGTTTCGGAGCGTCAACAACCGCTTTGTGCGAGGATCTGTTTGTACTTGGATTTATGTTACGTTCAATAAAGAGGAAGTTTTTTACTGAATATCAGTCCAGTGCCGGATATTTTTCCTTTCTTCATATTACCTGGATAACCTGTTCCTTCCGTGCACGCGGAGTTTCCACACGAAGTGAGCTGGATATGTAACATTTTGGACATTCAATAAAATCTCTCTGTAGAGCGCCACCTGCTTTTAGTTATTTTTCTTATTTCTTAGTCTGGCTCACTGAGAAGGCCGCAGATGCTCAGTCTCATCCAACTGCCTCCTGAGCTGTCATAGGGAGAGGCTTTACACATAAGGGGGGGGTCATATAATAAGTTTAAATATGCCTATATTAGGCATATTTCAGGCGCAGATTGGGGCGCAACGGTTACTTGCACCGCAATCTGTGACTTCTCTCCGCTCACGCCAGGCCTAAGCCTGGCAGGCCCGTCTAATTTATAATTTTCTACGCCTGTTTTAGCTGTCTTACATTTAGAACTGGCGGAGGATCCACCAAAGTAATTAAGAGTCCTGTGCCCCTTCAAAACTTCGGCAGAACCACCGCCGGCTTAGGGCTTTATTACGACCTGAGTCTAAAACGCCGTTCTTAATAAATGTACTCCATAGTTTTTTGCTGCTGTTATTCACACCTGTTTTTTTTTAATTAAAAATGCCAGCTCCATACATTAGCTAAAGGTCTATAGGAAATATGGAAAGCAGGCTACACAAGTGTTTTTTTGTTTTTGCTACTGGTGTTTTTTAGGTGGTATATTTCTCTCTTTGGCTTCTTTTCTAAACTGCAGCATGCTATGGCGTTTGCTGTTTTTTTCAGGCATTCAGACATCTTTTGTACAGGGGAAAAATGCCATTGATAAAAATGCTAGTGGTCACACTAGGGGTCATTTACTATAGCTGACATTTTCTGACATAGAAAAGTTGCAGTAATAAAGGACCGACACTCGCTGTTTGTAGTCTTGCAAATATTTTCTTTATTGCCACATATCTATATCTGTGACACGTTTTGGCACAAACTGTGCCTTTGTCAAACAGTAAAGAAATCACAGTACACAATGATTTAAATACCCCACCTTACAACCAAGTGCTGATGTCATGTAGTCATGACAACCTAAATAAACAAATTAACTGAAAAGCAAAAGTGAAAGCAAAAAATATCATTAAAAAAACAGCAAGTCTCTCCATTTCCAAAGTAGAATTTTTCTCTGTAGTATATATCATGTAGCTTCAATTGCGCTGTTGAAAATAAAAGTACGGATTAAGGGTAAACTATACATCAAGGAGAAAATTAATTTTAAAAAAACTATTCAACTCATAGTCACGATTCAGACCCAACAGCTCCAAAGTTTGGAGCCGATGGATCCAAAAGGCTTTCATCATTATCTTGTGTCTATAACCACCACGGCGAGGTTGCCCCACACTTTGGATAATCTGAAAACACAATTGCGCAATCGTATATTTTCTTTGATGAAAGTGATATGGTATAGGTAACAACAAACTACCCTTCCTGATTGTAGATTTATGCTTGCAAAATCTATCTTTCGTATGAGTGGATGTTTCACCAACATATAATAAGTCACATGGGCATTTGAGACTATAGATAGCCAAAGTACTATTGCAAGTGGAAAAAACATGTATAGGTATTTGTTCTCCTGTATGTGGATAAGTTACATGTGTACCCTTTATTACACTGGAGCAGTGAACACATCCTAAACATGGAAAAGTGCCACGTCTGGTAGTAGAAAGAACCCTTTGTTTTAGTTCCATTTTATTACTCCCTATATCAGCCCTAATGATTTTATCCTTAAAATGTTCTGTTCTTTTATAACAAATCATAGGGAGATTATGGAACTCCTCACCCTGAGGATAAGATTCTTTTTTAAATGTTCCAATATTTATTGATGAGTGTTCTGACCTTATTAACCCATGGATAGTATTTAAATACAAAGGTATGCAGGATTTTTTAGCCTCATTCTCAATTTTGGAGGGCATAGCCATCCTTTTGTTCCTGTAACAAATTTATTGGGTAACCTCTCACCCTAAACTTGGCAGTCATTTATTGCAGTCTGAATTGCAGGGTCACTGACTATTCATTTTATCCTCTGATACTGGGAATAAGGGAGGGATTTCTTGGTAGTTATAGGATTGTTGCTAGTATATATCAACAGGCTATTTCGATCTGTAGCCTTAGTATAGAGACCGTTCTTAATTCTACCAGCATCTCCCTTAATAATGCAAGTATTAAGAAAATAAATCTTATGCATATCAAAGTGCTAAGTAAATTGAAGTTCTGACCACACCGAGTTCAGGAAAGAGGTAAACTCCATTAAAGTTCGAATGTCGCCCTGCCACACACAAAAAACATTATCAATAAATCTTCACCAAAAAATGCAATGTTGTTAATATAACTGATTACAATAAAAAAAATAAAAAATAAAAATTATTTGCATAGGGCGGTGCGACATTCGAACCCATCGCGATCCCGCATCGCTGCTGATAGAAAGTATCCTGGAACAAAAAAATAATTCTGCTCCAATACAATAGTCAAAAGGGAAAGAAAAAAATCTCGTTCTGCCTCCTTATATCTACTTTGATCAACAAGACATCTCACTGCATTAAGTCCTTTTTCATACGTGATAGATGTATAGAGACTGCATACGTCAAATGTGACGAGAATGCAGTCCCCATCCACTTGCAATGGCATAATCTAATTTAGAAATTGTTCGGTATCTCTCAAATATAAAGGTGCCAGTCTAGTTGAAGGGGTGAATACCTTTTGTAAAAATATGGCGGGAGGAGAGAAAATGGAATCTGTCGACGCCACAATTGAACGACCCGGAGGCTGAGTCATAGATTTATGCACCTTTGGCAATGTATATTTGCAAGACTACAAACAGCGAGTGCCAGTCCTTTATTACTGCTATTTCCATGGGACGCCAATCCTAGGACACGTGCACCATTACGCTATACCTGCAGTGCCGACTGATTTACAACGCATAGAGAAGTTGCAACATTTGTTAAAAGTGCTGTTATGCAACAAAATGTGTGACTTTTGAGCTTTTTCTGACACCCTTATAACTTTTCTTAAAAAGTGGGATAAGTCGGGCCATGAGCGAAGAAAACTGACTCAAATTACACCAGATGGCTGCATTAGATTTCAATTCTGGTACACGAACAGCAGAATGTGTAGCAAATTTATTAGGAGGCACATGATTGGTCGGAATGCAGGTGGACAAACCAAAAAACTCATGTGCTTTATCTGTTACTATTTTAGGGGTAAAAAAAAAACAAATTAATTTTGTCCATGTTTTTTTAAAAAAGCTAAACAAAAATGCTGTAACTAGATGTTAGCTGAACGTCAAGAGTAAAACAAAATGCAGTACACACCATGCTTTTTAGTTTATGGCATTTTTCTGGGCTTTTGGTGCATTTTTTTGGATTCTTGGCATGACTTTCAATATGCGGCCTGCTGTAAATATTTTGTAGGGCTGTACAATCAGAACTAGACAGAAAATACATACTGACCAACTAGGAATGCAATGGTTCTAATGACTGGGGCATATTTATCAATATTTTTTGCACTGAGCTGAGCTCCAGTGCCATGCTTCCAACACCTTTGCGTATTTCAAAAGTATTCCGTCACTTTCCATGTAGAAAAGTACACTGACTACTCAATTTTCCACAGTCAGAAAACACAGTATACACACTACACCACTTCACAGTACAACAGCATACTTCCTAACTGTTGTGAGGGATGAGAATCCATTTTGTATAAACATGTCCTCCATCTTGTGCATATGTGGAGAATTAATGAGCCAGCTGTGAAGGATGGGGGGGGGGGGGGTTTCTGTGAATAAACCAAATGTTCTAACTACAAGGCCAAGATAAGCAGTTACCTCGCTCTCCTTATCAGAGTTTGATGTCCAAGAAAGTTATGTTTTGTTTTCTCAGTTCGGGATGTACTGCTGAAGAATGTCAACTTTGATATAAGTTTGAACTTTTTAATTATTAGAATTCTGTTAGTATAGTGCGGAAGTATTGCCTTTTATGAATAAGGAATCAAATCATTAGTTTCGATTTCCACCCCCTTGGCGGAGGGCCAGATTTGTCTCTGATTAGCTGTAGTGCTATAAAGATGTATGCTTGTGTGGAATAAAGGAGAGAGAATCTGATTCAGCAGTGTGTCTGTGTCAGCTCTCTGAGCGCTCATAAGGACACTCCTATTGAGACCCCGACAATTATAGAATTTGGTGCCCAACGTGGGGCTCGACTAAAGAACACTTTATTGATCTCCCAACAACTTGGATAATCCGGACCGGGATGGTCAGATATAAAAGACAACACTGCAAGGGAAGACACTTTATTTTACATTATATCTGTGCCTCCCTGACCGGATTGTTGAAGGAACGTACGTATAAAGTCCTTTTGCAGTCAAGTCCATATTGATAAAGAACCTTGAAAGTTGAAAATACCTATGATTGTTGGGTTTAGTTTCTGATCATGAGTAACTTTGATTGATGGTGTTTTTGGTCTGGCTTTAGGAGTTACGGTATATGTTTTGTTTTTCTTTACTGTGTTTGGAAAATTGCAGAACAATATTGAAAGGGAAATCTCAGTAACAGAGTACACTAGGTGATGTAGTGAGAAAGCTCTGAGGAAACTGAGTGGAAACAGACATCTGAATTTTGTTACTTTCTATAGCTGTTCTGGTACATTTGAAGAGCAATGGGGAATAATTTTAGTATACCAGAAGGTTATAAGACAGCCAAAACATTGGTGAAGGAAAGAGGCGGTAAAGAGGGTCTGAAGAATGTGAACATAGTGTTGGAGAAGGCAGGGATAAAGTATGGGAATCTTAACCCTAGGAGTACTAGTACTGTGGCTCCCTGATTTAGGGAGGAAGCTCAGAGGAAGCTAGGCTGGGAAAGATTCAGAAAAACACATTGTTGTTGAATAAAGGATCATGGATGTGAAGAAGTGGTTGATACATGGATAAAAGTAGCTTGTGAGGTTGAAACTGAGGGATGGAGAGGAGAAGTTTTGCAAGGTAGATTGTTGTATACTCAGAAACAGAAAGGCAGTACCATTCGTGGTTGACAAGGGGCAGCCAAAACAGTAGTAGACCAAATTTTATTGTGGCCACATCAGTTAACCCCTAGGTATGTGTAGGCTGTGGGATTTACAGGAGAAACAGTTTTTGTCTGTGAATCTGAGCCAGTTAAACTAAAGATAAAAGACAGTACGGTTGTTACCCAATTGTTAGTTAAAGAAAACCTGCCAGAACCTCTTTTAGGGACTGATGTTTTGCAAGCACTGGGAGCCCACATACACTTCGACCCTGATGGCACTACCCATGGAGAGGAAATATTATGTCCCTTACTAGCGACACTGGCTCTGCCTGAGACTGAACCATCAGAATTAATTCGTGTACACCAGGCTGTGCTCTCCCGTTAATTTTCTGATGGTTGGCAGTTCTCTCCTAGAGAGAAAGGGAGAAAATAGGTAGAAGCCTGTCAATCATCAGCAGGTGGGCGGGGAGAGCAGTGATTTATGAATAACCATGACTCTTCTCAGGTGGCCGTGACTCTTTTCCAGGGCCAGTCTGCAATGATCGTGAAGTTGGTTCTCGGCAACCACTTACTTTTAACTTATAAATGACAGACCGCTGAAATCAACTCACCTGTCTCTACTTTATTCTGCCATTAGTATGGGCAGCATAAAGTTGATGACGGGTTCCCTTTAAGCCAGGATGTCAGTGAAGCAGTAGCCCCTCAGTCATGCCCAGGAGATAGCAGTGGCAAGTCAAATTGATGATTTCCTCCAAGCTGGTGTATTGATAAAAACAGTATCTCCCGCAACTACCCCGCTGTTCCCAATAAAGAAAAAGACTGTTTAGAGACAGCCTGTCAGTTCCAGGATGGTTCATGATCTTAGAGAAGTTAACAAGGTATTTTACAAACTCCAATAGTACCAAACCCACATACCTTACTGTCACAAGTTCCATCCACTGCTACATGTTTCACAGTGATAGACCTGGCAAATGCTTTCTTTAGTGTCCCACTGCATCCTGACTGTCAGTATCTGTTTGCCTTTACATTTAAGGGGAACCAGTATATTTGGATTGTCCTGCTTCAGGGAGCTCAGAACTCCCCGACCATGTATACACAGGCTCTGCAATCTGTCCTGGGCACCACCTGGCTCAGTAGTCCTGTTACAATACGTGGATGGTTTGCTCCTGTCTGCTGAAACAAGATTGTATTTCTAGGTCACTGTCTCTCCCATGGAGCTCACCACCTAACCCCAAAAAGAAAGGAGGCTGTTGAAAGGATACAAGTGTCCAAAGAAGCACAAAGCCTAAGGATGTTTTTGCGGCTGGTGTTATACTGTCGCCCCTGGATTAGACATGCCTCCATGTTAATGCAACCACTGTATGATTGTCTGTCATCTGACCCATTTCACCTTACAGAAGAGGCAGTGAATAATTTTCATACATTGAAGCTGTGCATAACCTCGGCCCCAGCCCTGGGTATTCCAAAATATGACCGATGATTTTCACCTGTTATGTTTAGAAATGCAGGGTCACAGCACAGCACAGCTGTACTAACTCAGAAACATAGTGACCGCCAGTGGCCAGTGTCGTACTTTTCAGCCAGATTAGATCCTGTCACCAGAGGCGCCCCCTCCTGTGTCAGGGCAGTAGCGGCAGTGCAGGCAATGATAGAAAAAGCCTCTAAAATTGTATTAGACTACCTGGTGATTGTACAAACACCTCATAACATACAGGGCATATTTACACAGGTTCAACCTAAGAATATTTCTATGGCTAGGCAACGTAGACTCCAGTGTGCACTCCTTATGCCCACTAACATTTCTTTTTAAAAGGTGTACTACTCTGAATCCTGCTACTTTGTTAACAATCACAGATTCTGAAATTGGGAAGGGGGGCATAGAAGCAGGGTTGGCGTTGGAGGGGCAAACTGGGCAATTGCCCTGGGCCCCCATCACCAAAGTGGCCCCCTTTCAGTCAGTGGCAGATGACATTTGGGTCGGCAGCCCCGAGCCCAGCACCAGAACGCCCACATACTGCGGAGGGGCACAGGAGCACATAGTTCCCTACCCCGCTATAGGCTTCAGGCCTAGTAAACCTGAGGCCTATGCGGTAGTGAAATCCTGGCACAGGCGTGCGTGATGATGTCATTGTGCGCGCGCCTGTGTCGGGAAGCAGTACAGTTAAGTGTGCGCGCCTGGACATAGGTGAGTATTTAGCTTTTAGTTTTTTTTATTTTATGCGCCAACTTGGGGGACATGGGGGTGGATACACAGGAGGACATGTGAAGAGACAATACATCGGGGGAAATTGCTATGGGGGGAAATAATATGGTGGGATTACTGTGTGGGGGCAAATTATTATTGGAGGGATTACTATGTGGGGGCAAATTATTATGGGAGGGATTACTACATGGAGCAAATTATTATGGGAGGGATTACTATGTGGGGGCAGTGTGGGGGGAAACTACTGTGTGGGGGCAGTGTGGGGAAAACTATTGTGTGGGGGCAGTGTGGGGGAAACTACTGTGTGGGGTAGTGTGGGGTAAACTACTGTGTGGGGCAAACTACTATATGGGGGCAGTGTGGTGGAAATAACTGTGGGGCAAATTACCATGTGGGGGAGATTACTGTGTGGGGGGCAAATTACTCTGGGGGGCAGTGTCAGGGAAATTACTATGGGGGAATTACTATATGGGGCAGTGTGACAGGGATTATTACCCGGAGCACAATATAGGGTGTTATTATTACTGGGGGCACTATAGGGGACATTATAGCTGCTATGGACACTATAGGGACATTTGGGGTAATTTATTAAACTGGTGTAAAGTAGAACTGGCTTAGTTGCCCATAGCAACCAATCAGATCTCACCTTTCATTTTTGACAGCTCTTTTGGAAATCCAGTTCTACTTTACCGTGGGTAGAGATACATGGAGCAAAAAAATAATAATAAATTACTAATAGGAGTTTACTATAAACCACCTTATATACCAGAGTCCACAGAAAATCTACTACTAAACGAGATAGACAAGGCGGCAAATCAGAATGAGGTGGTTATTATGGGGGACTTCAACTACCCAGATATAGACTGGGAAACTGAAACTTGTATATCTCATAAAGGAAACAGGTTCTTGGCAATAACCAAAGACAATTACCTCTCCCAGGACCCGACTAGAGGGACGAACATACTGGACTTAGTATTAATAACCTTCCAATTATCATTCAAAAGAGCGTTTCTACAGAGAGGATAATATACAAAAATACCAAACTTCAAAAAAGCAAAATTTAGCCAACTAAGAGAGGCCATAGGCCTAATTAAATTAATGAAATTACCGCTGAGGAAGGGGCTTGATCCCTGAAACGCGTCCGATTTAAGACAGCAATTTTCTTGCTGACTGGATTTGTGTGCCATTGATATTGCACGGTCCGGACTTTAGGACCCAGATCATCAGCCATTCTTTCCATAGCGAGACGCGTGGATCACGTGGGATGCCGCGTACCAGACCTCGAGACCACACGAGACGCCGATGTGAATCCGAGCGGTGAAGTAAGGACGATTCCTTATCTCTACCTAGCACAAGAAGAGGGGTAATGCATTCTGCCCCATGGGTCTGTGTGTTCATCTATACACCACAACTATATTGTGTATACAAATCAAGTGCGGTCAAATTTACGGACCAACACAATATCACACCCACCAGGGTGTCACTGCTGGACTCCGACTGCCCATCTGGGACTAAGCCCACGTTCCGATTAGGAGATAGTGTTCGCACCAATACTTGCGGCCACCATTGTTATTTGTCTTTTTATTGTTTATTCACGCCGTCTATGTTTTATTTTGCCTAATTAGGTGTTTATCATATGCATGCTTAGTTTTATAATAAATGTGGTTATTTATACCTTACATCAGTGTTCCCAGATAATTGAGTGCCCTCCAGCCATGGATACACGCTTCTCACTGCAAGAAAGTTCAGACGCTTCTCACTGCAAGAATCCTCCTGCTGATGGTCGCCCTAATCCTGGGAACAACGGCCCTGTACCAACAACTGAAGGACAATTGGGACAATGCACTTATCCGACACCACCAGGTGCTGTTTAGAGGACTCAATGACACTGACAGTAAAATTAAGGACTGTTGGATCTGTACTGACAGTCCCGTGAGTTCAAGAACTCTGCCTTATCTGGCAATCCCTTTGACTTTTAAGAACTTATTTATATGTCTTGTTGGCAGTTTGTCTCACACAGAAGACCAGGGCCTGATGATCAAAAGTATAACTTCACTGCAGTCCCTCTCCCCATAGCAGGGTGGGCGGAGGCCCCTGGTGGCAAGACAAACAATAATGCAAGTAGTGTTGATTATAATAGTAGTATATGCTCTGATTAAGCTTATGTTTATGTGAACCAACAGGTTCTGTACCAAAAGGAGAAACTACCAAGATTATTGAGAGGTCTTGGGAACTGCATCAATACCTGAGAGGGAATCTGGCCTCCGGCTGGCAGTTGGGCCTATCCAGGCTCGGTCTGGCCCGCAGGGGTACAGGGGAATCCCCCGGTGGGCCCCTGGTCTCCCACCCCCTGCACAAGTGGCACATAACACATTAGATTTACTGCACTGCATACATATTTTTAATGTACAGCACCTCAACCAGCATATGTTCATATAAAAAACTTAATAAATAATTTATATTCAAATGTATCCATACAGTGGGCCCTCAAAATAAATTTTACTGGTGGGCCCTAGGTACCCCAGTCCGACACTGGGCCTATCCCAACTGAAGTACCTCTGGGTTAAGATGTCAGTTCCAAGATATTTCAAAATGGGGGGAATTGTGAGGGATGAGAATCCATTTTGTATAAATATGTCCTCCATCTTTTGCATATGTGGAAAATTACTGAGCCAGCTGTGAAGGATGAAGGGGAAAGGGGGGTTTCTGTGAATAAACCAAATGTTTTAGCTACAAGGCCAAGGTAAGCAGCTCCCTTGCTCCCCTTATCAGAGTTTGATGTCCAAGAAAGTTATGTTTTGTTTTCTCAGTTTCGGGATGTAATGCTGAAGAATGTCAACTTTGATATAAGATGCAGCAGAAACCTTTTAATTATTATAATTATGTTAGTATAGTGCAGAAGTATTGCCTTTTATAAATAAGAAATCAAATCATTAGTTTCAATTTTCACCCCCTTGGTGGTGGGCCAGATTTGTCTCTGATTATCTGTAGTGTTATAAAGATGTATGCTTATGTGGAATAAAGGAGAGAGAATCTGATTCAGCAGTGTGTCTGTGTCAGCTCTCTGAGCGCTCATAAGGACACTTCAATTGGGACCCTGACAATTAAAGAAGAAGGGGGTTTTGCCCCAACACTGTCGAGGATCCAATGGGACAGTCCCGGACTTCGGTGAGGGCCGAGGTATGTCACACTCTCAACGTCCTTAGCATAAGTACTGTTAGAGGGCACAATATGGGCATAACTGCTGTGAGGGGGCACAATGTGGGCATAACTGCTGTGAAGGAGGCACACAAAATGTGGGCATAACGACTGTATAGATATGCAATGGGTGGAGTTAGAGACATGGCTTCGTATTACCACTATTGTCCCTCTTTGTGATTTTCAAAAGTTGGTAGGTATGTAACAGTATTAGTAACTAGGCCCCAGGGACGGATTATAAAGGATCCCAAGGTTGGAAACTTTAATGTCAAATATTGACACTAGGATATGAATAATTAGTAAAATCTTTTTTTTTCACAAGAAAAAAATCATAGTGTGCATCAATCAAAGGGTGAGTACGTGAAGGACACTAGCATAAGCCAGGAAAGAGGCCCGGTGGTTATCTAGGCATGTGTTAAAGGAAATGCACTGTAGGGCCTACGTAAAATACAACATGAGCAACTACTGAATTTGAAAACACCACATAGAGGTCAGTTTTCAACCGGATAAGGAATGGTTATGGACTGCTCATACCAACGTACTTTTGATTACTTTTTGCTCCATTAATTGATTGTAGGAAACATGTTAGGTCAAAGAAACCCAATGGATCAACATTTTTGCAGATTACCAGTGAGGATGAGTTAGTAACATAGTTTATAAGGCTGAAAAAAGACATTTGTCCATCCAGTTCGGCCTGTCATCCTGCAAGTTGATCCAGAGGAAGGCAAAAAAAAAAAACTGTGAGGTAGAAGCCAATTTTCCCCACTTTAGGGGAATAAATAATTCCTTCCCGACTCCAATCAGGCAATCAGAATAACTCCCTGGATCAACGACCCCCCTCTAGTAGCTATAGCCTGTAATATTATTACGCTCCAGAAATACATCCAGGCCCCTCTTGAATTCCTTTATTGTACTCACTATCACCACCTCCTCAGGCAGAGAGTTCCATAGTCTCACTGCTCTTACCGTAAAGAATCCTCTTCTATGTTTGTGTACAAACCTTCTTTCCTCCAGACGCAGAGGATGTCCCCTCGTCACAGTCACAGTCCTGGGAATGAATAGCTGATGGGATAGATCTCTGTACTGACCCCTGATATATTTATACATATTAATTAGATCTCCTCTCAGTCGTCTTTTTTCTAAAGTGAATAACCCTAATTTTTATCATCTTTCAGGGTACTGTAGTTGCTCCATTCGGGTTATTACTTTAGTTACCCTCCTCTGGACCCTCTCCAGCTCTGCTATGTCTACCTTGTTCACCGGAGCCCAGAACTGTACACAGTATTCCGTGTGTGGTCTGCCTAGTGATTTGTAAAGTGGTAGGACTATGTTCTCATCATGGGCATCTATGCCCCTTTTGATGCAACCCATTATCTTATTGGCCTTGGCAGCAGCTGCCTGACACTGGTTTTTACAGCTTAGTTTGCTGTTCACTAAAAATTCTAAGTCCTTTTCCATGTCAGTGTTACCAAGTGTTTTACCATTTAATAAGTACGGGTGACTTGCATTATTCCTTCCCATGTGCATAACTTTACATTTGTCAGTGTTAAACCTCATCTGCCACTTATCTGCCCAAGCCTCTAATCTATCCAGATCCCTCTGTAGTAGTCTACTGTCCTCTTCAGTGTTAATTACTTTACACAGTTTAGTGTCATCTGCAGAAATTGATATTTTATTATGCAAGCCTTCTACAAGATCATTAATACATATATTAAAGAGAATAGGGCCCAATACTGACCCCTGACCCCACATGAGGTATTTCCATCAGTCATTGTGACCCATAACCAGTAGAGGAGGTGTAATGGAAAGCTCAGCGCCAGTTGTGTTTTTGACCTGCGCCTGGTTTTGCCTCACAGTCACTGATGAAATCAGTGACCACATAAGTGAAGTGTGAACGCGGCATTACTAGTTCATGGATGGGAGAGCCTGGGGCTGCACATAAAGCCGGTCCTACACATCGGATCATTGGGCAGGATCTGCTGACATTGCTCATTGATATGCCCTGCACCAGTCACCGGTAGCCCATGCCTGTCCTCACACAGCCCCTTCAGGTGGTCACCGCCTCCACACAATGCTTGTGATCGTCCCCACCACTTGCTTTGGGTGCTGCTGCATTCTCTACTCCCAGCTCCCTCCCTTCCCACCTCCCTGTAATAACCCTTCCTTCTCTGCTACTGTATTTGGACACCTCTTGCCGCCTGAATAAGGCGATGGAGAGGCTGCGGGTGAGCCTGCTCATCACTCTTTACTTCGGGGGTCTTTGGAGCCCCCATCTTCGGGATTACCGCTGGAGGTTGCTTTTATTTATCAGCTTTTTGCAGTAGGTGGGCGGGCCGAGGGCCGGGCTGTTGGCGTTGTTGTCATGGTTACACTAAGACCTGCCAAGCCCTTCCCAGCTCAGTAACTTCCCGCCCACCTTACTATAGTAACTTCCGCTTTCCCTAATTGGCTCCGCCCAATGCGGGCGCGCGTTGCGCGTTACCTAGTGACTACTAGACTGAAAGATTTGTAGGGCGGCGCGCTTCATGCCCCGCCCACAAATGGCGAGAGGCGGCCGCTATTGGCTGGCCCTCCGTGACAGGTGGCTTCTGGGATTGATAGTTTTCTTGTGACAAGGGCTGCGCTGTCAGAATGTCATGTCCGCGTTCACAGGCGGGAGAAGTGCATGATAAGCACTGAGGGCCAGTGTAACTTTATGTGAAAGTGTGAGCAGCGCCGTGCCCGAGAGGGGGAGGAGCCCAGGCATTTGTGCGCTGTAAACTAGACGGGGAACCGGCGACAGCTCCTGGGTCGCACTGCGCATGCTCCCTGTCTTCTAGAGGCAGAGGGAGGAATGTTTTCCAAGTGTTTGTAACTGCTGTGTGAGCACAGGCACCTCGTACCGAGCGGGCGGACGGTGCGGGTACACCGGGGACTCGAGCAGTGACCACTCCATCCTCCAGCCTGCTGCATTCTCTACTCCCAGCGCCCACCTCTTTCCCCACCCCCTTTACACACACACACACACCCCACAACCTCCTTCCACTGTCTTGTTCCCGAGTTGTCCAGAAAGACAGCCATTCAATCAGCTGCTGAGACTGCTGCACTTTTTTTTTCCTCCCGTGCCCTGGCGCCTGTGATTCCCTGCTGCCGTGGCCGGGCATCCACCGGCTGGAGGCTTGATGCCAGGCACCGAGTGCCCCCCAGCCTTTGTGTTTTCTGTCCCTCTGCGCTTAGCACTAGTGCATTACTAGTTGGAGGCTGCGTGTATTCCTCATCAGGAGGAGGGAGGAGGTTGTGCTTATTAGCGAGTGCCCTCAGAGGACAGATCCTGGAGCTGGCAGGAGCCTGGCGGTGGGTTTGTGCTGGAGACCGGAGAGGCACAAGATGTTAAACCCGACCAACGGCGACCAGACTCACATGGTGAACTACGTGGAGGATTACTTGGACTCCATCGAGTCTCTGCCTTTCGACCTGCAAAGAAACGTCTCCCTGATGAGAGAGATTGACGCCAAATACCAAGGTAAGGGCTCCTGTCTGGAGGGGGAAGTGCGGGCAACTTTTTGCTACTGCTGTTTTGTCTGGCTCCTCCATATGTGTGCGGCATTGTGCTCCTGCCTGGAGGGACACTTGTCATAGGGCGGAACAAAAGCTCCGACACCAGCTAAAGTCACCTGAAATAAACCCGCCGCACAAAAGGAGGGCTGCCTGTAGTGTACGGAGCCGCCAGCTCGGAGGAATGTACAGTCATCAGAGTGGCTGTAGTAGTAACTGTGCTGTAGTGGTGGGCAGGGTTTCCTCTGCCTCATTGTGTTCTCCTAGTCAGACATCAGCTGGATTACCTGCCCTGTCACACAGCTGGACAGCTCTGCATTGTCCTACACACACGGAAAGTCATCTCCATTGTCAGCCGCCCCTGACGGACGAAAGTGGAACTTGGGCTCGGAGGTGTTGGGGCCGCAGTGCGCCGCATGTAGCCCCCTCCTCCCCCGCACCGTACACCGGTAGCGGGTCACTCGGTTCCCCAGAGACGGCCCTGGAAATGCGTCACATTCGGGGAGTCTCCTGCTGTCCTCCCTTGTTTGCGTCTCGTCTGCTGGGGCTGAATGTCAGCGGGTTCCGCACAGTAACTTATTGTGGTAACGCTACCGACAGTCGGTAGGGGACAAGTCACGTCCTGCTAGCGGCTCGGTGCTCTATGCTGGCCGTGTACACGCCTCACAGTTCTGTTTTATGTGTAGACGAAGGGCAGGGGAAAGACATATTTATGTATTTTTCTGCCGCCGATAACTAATCCCTTACATCTGTTCTAAACGCCAGCCGCGCTTTAACCTGACTGGAGCGCACACTGCTTGTTTTATATTGGAGGATAGCGTACGTCATCCTATTGGCACCGCCTCTTTGAGCTCATTGGCCGTTACTCTCTACTTTAGAACGTCCCGGGTGCTGCCTGCGTTTTCATTGGCCGCCGAATTACTCCGCCTCTTACTTGTTGCCTCGCCTTCCTTTTCGCGATTTAAGTAGAGCTCTTTACATTCATTTGAATGTCTCTGCCCGCCCGGCTGTTCTCATTGGCTGACGATGTGTAGAGGGGCGGTCCATAAAAGCCTGCTTTCTTACAGTACTGATATGGGCAGAAAATACAGAAAAGTATATACGTATGCGGCGGCCATGTTTTCTGTGGGCATGATGAGGGATTTCCTACCACAATGGCTATTGTGTGCGAGAGTCCGTTCCTTGTTTATATGGGGATGGAAGACGTCCCTGTATAGGCGCCCCTCAGTGACCAGCCTAGTGTCTGCAGCCGCTGCCCACCAGGTTGTGTGCCAGCTGTTACTTCATGGACGGTCAGCAGAGATGCCACACGTGCCGTCACTCTGTACCACAGCACAACACTTGTTACATTGTACAGAGCCCAGGTTCAGTCAACGTCAGCCTATTAAAGGAGAAGGATTTCTCCCTGACATACAACTTGTGGTCCCTTATCCATATGCTGTGTTAGGGTATATGGACATCATAAAGGGCCCCCCCCCCCCCGTTAGCCTAAAATAAGCTACTCTCACCCACTTTCAGTGGGCAGCCCTCACTGCTCTAGTCTCCTGGCAGTGGCCACCGACACCAGCTGATCGCCATGGTGGCATTGAAGAGGCGGTGACTTCAACCGACAGCCCTTCAACATGTGAGGATGGAGAACACTGTCACTGGTTCCATTGCTGAGCTTCCTTCTCCTCCACATCTGGTCCTCACTGGACATGTCACTGCTGGTGACCAATAAGGGACCTTAGCGGTGGCAGCGGGGCGCATGCCATGCCTTATTGACTGGACCGCAGTGGGGACATGCCTATAGACAGCACAGCGAGGATCTGGGGCATGACCCTTGCACCCAGCCTGTACTAATCAAAAGGGGTTTCTGAGAGCTCCTTTAAGAGAGGCGTAGGTTCTATACTGTATGTACATAGCAATACGAGTCAGAAAATGACACCACACAATGGCTTCATGGTGACCATCATTGCCTGAGATTTATCAAAACGAGTGCAACCAGTTATCAGCTGCTTTCATTTTTCAAAGGTCCTTTAAAATGAACTCTGGATTGTGATTGGTTACTTGGGCGCATTTCTCTTGCACTATTTGTGACCAGGCTCACAATTTTCTGAAAACTTTGGAGAACTATATTAATGTATGTGTTGTGTGAAAAGATTTTTGCAGGCATCTTCTTTTTACACGGTTTATGAACTCCTTGGTGTGCATTCCGTATTTTGCGGAACGGAACAGCTGGCCCCTAATAGAACAGTCTATCCTTGTCCGTAATGCAGACAATAATAGGACATGTTCTATTTTTTTGCGGAACGGAAATGCACACGAATGTCCGTTCTTTTTTGCAGACCCATTAAAATGAATGGTTCCGCATACAGTCAGCAAAGAAAATGGAATGGACACGGAAAGAAAATAAGTTCGTGTGCATAAACCCTTACATTAGGGGTGAGGTTTTATCTCACATTATTGCTGACCTGACAAAAAAAAACAACACACCCAAAGCACCTTCTGCGCCAATCTTGATATCCCTTGTGCTGCCGGAGGATGCGCCTAATTTATCACAGAAAACTGGTGTAGATGAAGATAAGTTTGTCACGGGTGTTGACCGTGCCCCTTTCCTGCACTTTCCACGCTGGCAAGAACAGCGTAAAAAGAGGCACTTGCTACTTTTCAAAAAGTCGCATTTAGGCCTCTTCTGAGTGTTACAGATTGCCTCAGGATATGTTCAGTGAAACTCGCAGAATTTTGGGACCTAATTATTACAGTTTTGTCTGCAATTGGATCCAGTGGTTCATTTTTTTTTTTTCCCGTGCGGGTGCTATCAGTTTAGATGCGTTTTACACGTGAAAAACGCTTTGCATCCGGATGAGGGCTGAGTGAAAAATGCTGAATATAAAACATACTGCAATTTTCACGTAACGCAGAACTGATGCGTGAAAAACAACGCTCATGTACAAAGGCCCATAGAAATGAATGGGTCAGGATTCAGTACATGTGCAATGCGTTCCATTCACGCATTGCACCAGTACAGAAACTTGCTTGTGTGAAAGGAGCCTTAAAGTGTCACAAACGCACAGTTTGTGACTTTTTTTATAGCCACTTTTCTGGCACAAGGGAGATGAGAAGTCTCCCCGTTGACTTTGATCACCTGGAAGGATCAGATGTTGAGTCCAGCCATTGTATCGGCAAAGGCCAAATCTTCCCACTTCTCCGCAGCAGAATAGAGCAAATTAGGAGCATGGCTTAAAACCGTTTTTCAGCAACATGTAGATGGGACTTTTAAAACTTTAACCACTTGCATGAAGGTCCGTACACAAATTAATTTTACGCTGGTGTTTTTTTACCACAAAAAAATGCCAGAATAAGTAAATGCTGTTTTTTAGGGGATCTGTGTTTTTTGTGGAATTTTATAGTGGCCTTTTATATCTGTGTGAACTGCATCCTTTTTATTTTTTTTATTTTTTTTCTGGCACTTTTATCCCTATAGTGTGAAAGACGTTAAAAAAAAAAAAAAAATTCACAAAGCTACAGCCAAAACTCCAGTAGAAAATAAATATATGTGGAAGCAGCCTTACATTGGAGATTCTAAAAAAGCCAACCTAGTGTGAACATGGTCTTTACGTCTAACTTTTGTTTTATTAGATATGGGTTTGCATCACTTAAAGGGGTTCTGCACTTTGTTTTAACTGATGATCTATCCTCTGGATCAGCTTCTGATCGACAGGAGTCTGACACCTGGGACCCCCGCGCATCAGCTGTTTGAGAAGACAGCGGCACTCCAGCAGCACCACGGCCTTCTCACTGTTTACCGCCGGCCCACTTGCGTCACAACTAGTATCAACTAGCGTGGGCGGGGCTAAGCTCTGTTCACTTGAATGGAGCTTAGCCACGCTAGTTGATACTATTCGTGACGTCAGTGGGCCGGCGGTAAACGCTGACGATCTATCCAGAACCCCTTTAACAATTTCATTTTGATTAAGCTAGACAATGATCTGCTTAGCCTTCAGTACTTTTATCCACTTATAGCTTAGGGTACACGGCTACACAATGACATTTGTCGCGACATGTCTCAGTAAAGTCGCGTGACATATTTTTTTGTAATGATTGTCGTGTCGCAGACCAACACCATAAAGTCAAGCACACCTGTCCAGTCAATCTGCCCCCTGGAGGCTGGTTTTAAAGTCAGTATAAAACTGAGTCTGCTTATACAGCACCTACCAGTAGCCATTGGGCTCCAGGAGAAGTATATAGTAGGCTCAGCATGCATGTGAGTACTTGCATCCCTGGATCCGATGAAAGCTGTAATGGCACCGGACGGGGTTAAAAGCAGAGTGTGCTTGGCGTGCATGCTGTACCTGCGCTCCCTGGACTTTATGTGGCGGTCATGGCCCATAAAAGGTAGGAACTAGTGTTAGGGACCACTCATGAAGGCGACCTTGACGTGGTGAGTGGCTTATTACGCTTTGGCCAAAATGTACACCAATGCCTTATTCAACATCCAGCATAAAGGCAGGGCAGAGTGCTGGCTGCAGTGTGCGATTGCATTTTGTGTTTTTACATTTATATCTCTATTTCGCCATCGCAATCTGCACCTGCTAGGGGTTGTGCGGGCTGAATTTTCCATATTTTTCTCTTTGTAGTACGTATTGGAGGCGTGGCGATCTCCAAGCAGTCAAGCACACCTGTCCAGTCAATCTGCCCCCTGGAGGCTGGTTTTAAAGTCAGTATAAAACTGAGTCTGCTTATACAGCACCTACCAGTAGCCATTGGGCTCCAGGAGAAGTATATAGTAGGCTCAGCATGCATGTGAGTACTTGCATCCCTGGATCCGATGAAAGCTGTAATGGCACCGGACGGGGTTAAAAGCAGAGTGTGCTTGGCGTGCATGCTGTACCTGCGCTCCCTGGACTTTATGTGGCGGTCATGGCCCATAAAAGGTAGGAACTAGTGTTAGGGACCACTCATGAAGGCGACCTTGACGTGGTGAGTGGCTTATTACGCTTTGGCCAAAATGTACACCAATGCCTTATTCAACATCCAGCATAAAGGCAGGGCAGAGTGCTGGCTGCAGTGTGCGATTGCATTTTGTGTTTCAACACCATAAACTGTCGGACAAAAATCCAACTTGGATACTGTAATGTCGCAGTCGCATCATGTGGCAGTGCAACACCATTTAGGGCTCATGCACACGACCGTATGTATTTTGCTGTCCGCAAAAAATACGGATGACGTCCGGTCCGTGCGGATCGTTACAGCTGGCCCCTAATAGAACTGTACTGGCCTTGTCTGTAATACGGACAATAATAGGACATGTTTATCAAGTAAAGCAGGCACGTTTCATCTGGTTATATAGAATTATGGATAAATATATTTATTTCTGCAATATCAGCATATAAAAACTATAGTATTAAAACATATGTTGAGTAACAATATAGTTAATAATAATATTATTACAATATAGCAGCAGGTATAAACTGTAGCAGTGATTATGCAACAACAATGTTTCCTTAAAATAGCAACCATATAGCAGCAGATGTAGTTGTAGCAGTATTTACCAACGACAGTGTAGCAACAATATTGATTTGTTAATAACAAATGTGGTATTGAGGTATCAGCAGTTATTAGTATAAAAACAATATTAGTCTTGTGGATAAATAATTCCCAGTTTTAGGATGCAATTTCCACTACCATCTTGATTTTGAAATACATCGGTTGGTGACCCCAATGGGTGTGCAGCAGTGTTCCTTTAACATATATCAATCCCTGTTATTTTTGTTCCACTCCCAGTGTTTTGGGTGTTGCTGCATCCAAGTTTTCGTATATTAGCAGGAGGTCTGGTTTTACTCACTGTTTAGTTGTAGCATTTGTGCTGATTTGAGTAGCGTCCCACTCCAAATGCAGTGCACTTGCCCTCCTTGATCGCGCTGACTTTAGTTGTGTTCGTAGCGTTCATTCACCCGAGTAATAGTGTCTGTTTCTGCCGTAACTCTGCGTCCCATGTGGTGACTGTTAGTCCCGTAATACAATATTGCGAGATTTCGAATGTTCGTTGATGGTGAAAATTTGAATTAAATTCGATTTGTTGTCAGCAATATTCGTGATCTTTTGATCGCTTATCTGGATAATATCTAGAGAATTTTCGATAGTGAGTCTCGCGATTATGGTTAAGTGGGTCTTTTTCGGAATGTCCTGCTAAACACGTTTCGAGGTTCACACCTCTTCCTCAGTAGCCATATCCGAAATGCCCCAAGATCAGTCCTTTTTATGCCGGTTTGTGTGCTGCTTAAAAAAACTGGAATCGGTTCTGTGTTGCTCCAAAAACCCGGAGAACATAAAGTTTTAGGAAAATATGTTTTAACAATTAAAAGTGTAATCACTTAAAACATCTATACACCAGATAGCATTATCTCAATGTAGATTTCCGATGAACAACATACATAGATTTTGGTGAAAATTGCATGGTCACTCTTCTATGCGATCTTCATGCGATTTTGTGTATCTTTCTATGCATTTTTTTTCATAGTTATTATAAATAGTATTTTTAACCACTACAGGACCGCTGCACGCAGGGATGTGCATTGCGGGCCGGCAAAAGTTAAAGTAGTATTTCGTCACCAGCCTGCCAGCCAATGATCATCGCTGGCAGGCTGGTGATTTTCAAAAAAACGAATCACAAGCCATATAACACCTTTTATATAAGGTGTTAAATGGCTGCTGTGCTCCTCTGCTGGTCCTTTTCATCGGTTGGATCCAGCAGAGGAGCACAGTTCACAGCGAGTACACCAAACAGCACATTTAGCCCCCAGATCACCCCCCATCACCCCAATTAATCCCTTGATCGCCCCTGTCAATCACCTAGTGAAAGGGGAAAAAAGTGATCAGTGTAAACTGTCACATTTTTTTTTTCCACTAGTATTGACGGTTAGGTTTAGGATAGTTTAGGCCCCTTTGTTAGGCAGTTTGCGCCCAGCCCACCGCACCGCAGTCACTTATTCGCTGATCACAGTCAGATCTATAATAGTATTAGTGTCACCTTAGCTCGTCCTCCACCCAAAAGACAGTGTTTGCCCGATCAGGCCTAATCGGTCGTCCACACGTGCGTTCACCCACGCCCGCCCCGCCGCAGTGACAAAAAAATATATTTTTTTGATCACTGCACAATCACCTTACAAGCGCTGCGGCGATAAAAAAAAAAAATCAGTTTTGATATTTTTTATCAATCGCCGCGGCCTCCGGTACTTCGCTAGTCTCCCATTTGTTAGACAGGCTTGCTTTTTTTCTTGGGTAGTCTCTGGGAATACCCCCTGAATTTAGTTGTCCAAATGGCAAATAAGGGGTATTCTTCTGAAGAGGCCTACAGGCTTCTGACCCAGTCGGATGAGGAATGGGAACCCTCATCTGACGAATCCAGCGGGTCACAATACGAACCTGTAGAAAGCAGTGGCAATCTGACCCAAAGCTCGGACGAGGAGGTTGAGGTCCCTGATACCACCAGGCGTACCCGGCCCCGTGTTGCTAGACCACAGGTTGCGCAGGATCCACTTCAAGGGCAGCAGAGTGGGCAAGGGCAGCAGAGTGGGGCGGGCGCTGTCTGATTACGTGGTGAGGCATACACCAGCAGCGCAGCCCATCCTGGACCTAGTACCAGCACTGCCGTACAACATGGTGAAGTGGCGAGCACCAGAAGGGCAGTTGAAGCTGGTACGGTGGCACGTGCATTAGTTCCCCCGTCACAGCCACCGCACAGACAGGCCCGTTGAGCCCTTAGAGTCCCTGAGGTGCTGGCAAACCCTGATTGGCAGCACCCAACTTCAGCCGCACCAGTAGTTCCCCCTTTCACCGCCTAGTCTGGAGTTCGGGTTGAGACAGCTCAGATTGGATCGGCACTGTGTTTTTTTTTTTTTAGCTGTTCTTGACTGCGGAGCTGTCGGACTTAGTCGTGGCAGAAACAAATCGATATGCCACTCAATTTATAGCCGCCAACCCGGGCATATGTTGGCTCCCTATTTACTTTCCCGCAGAACCAGACGCTTGTATAAGAAGGTGTCTATATTTGATTCATCTGGCTGTATATAATAGTTTTGTTCTCCACAGTAAGGCTGGGAGAACAAGATACTTCCTCAAATTTCAGGAAGAGATCATCGAGAACCTCCTGTATCCAGGAGGTTCCGTGTCCCCAACCACCAGTGTAGTGAGCCGTCTACACGAGCGACATTTCCCCAGTGTTGTTGCCGGTACCTCAAACTAACAATTTTTTTTTTTACCTTCTAGGTGGACCAACTGATCGACCAGCTGCAGCACTAATGTGCATTCTGACAGAGAGTCAAAAAGTGTCACACATGTGGTATCGCCGTACTCGGGAGAAGTTGGGCAATGTGTTTTGGGGTGTCTTTTTACATATACCCATGCTGGGTGAGAGAAATATCTCTCTAAAATGACAACTTTGTATAAAAAAAAAAAGTGAAAAGTTGACTTTTAGAGAGATTTCTCTCACCCAGCATGGGTATATGTAAAAAGACACCCCAAAACACATTGCCCAACTTCTCCTGAGTACGGCGATACCACACGTGTGACACTTTTTTGCAGCCTAGGTGGGTAAAGGGGCACAAATTCTAAAGAGCACCTTTAGGATTTCACAGGGCATTTTTTTTTTTTTTTTACACATTTGGATTTCAAAGTACTTCTCACGCATTAGGGCCCCAAAAATGCCAAGGCAGTATAACTACCCCACAAGTGACTCCATTTTGGAAAGAAGACACCCCAAGGTATTTTGTGATGGGCATAGTGAGTTCATGGAAGTTTTTATTTTTTGTCACAAGTTAGTGGAATATGAGACTGTAAGAAAAAAAAAAAATCATCATTTTCCGCTAACTTGTGACAAAAAATAAAAACTTCTATGAACTCACTATGCACTTCAGCGAATACCTTGGGGTGTCTACTTTCCGAAATGGGGTCATTTGAGGGGTGTTTCTACTGTCTGGGCATTGTAGAACCTCAGGAAACATGACAGGTGCTCAGAAAGTCAGAGCTGCTTAAAAATGCAGAAATTCAAATTTTTGTACCATAGCTTGTAAACGCTATAACTTTTGCGCAAACCAATAAATATACACTTATTGCATTTTTTTTATCAAAGACATGTAGAACAATACATTTAGATAAAAATTTATATAGAAATGTAGTTTTATTTGAAAAATTTTACAACTGAAAGTGAAAAATGTCATTTTTTTGCAAAGAAATTTAGTAAATTTCGATTAATAACAAAAAAAGTCAAAATTTCAGCAGCAATGAAATACCACCAAATGAAAGCTCTATTAGTGAGAAGAAAAGGAGGTAAAATTCATTTGGGTGGTAAGTTGTATGACCGAGCAATAAACCGTGAAAGTAG
The DNA here is from genome assembly GCF_014858855.1 of Bufo gargarizans. Classification (NCBI taxonomy): domain Eukaryota; kingdom Metazoa; phylum Chordata; class Amphibia; order Anura; family Bufonidae; genus Bufo; species Bufo gargarizans. The sequence continues at coordinate 219,068,258 of NC_058082.1, read as the reverse complement.
TGTAGTGCAGAATTGTAAAAAGTGGTCTGGTCATTAAAGGGGTTGTCCGGGTTCAGAGCTGAACCCGGACATACCCTTATTTTCACCCCGGCAGCCCTCCTGAGCCTGGCATCGGAGCATCTCATGCTCCGATGCGCTCCAGTGCCCTGCACTAGATCGCGCAGGGCACAGGCTCTTGTGTTTTCAATAACACACTGCCGGGCTGTAACTTCCGCCCAGCAGTGTGTTCAGTGACGTCACCGGCTCTGAGGGGCGGGCTTTAGCTCTGCCCTAGCCGTTTTACTGGCTAGGGCAGAGCCAAATCCCGCCCATCAGTGCCGGTGACGTCACCGGGCTGCCTGTCAGCCCCATAGAGAGCCCGGTATGTCACCGGAACTCAGAAAAATGCCTTTGCCCTGCGCGATTTAGCGCAGGGCAAAGGAGAGCATCGGAGCATGAACTGCTCCGATGCTCATGTCAGGGGGGCTGCCGGGGTGAAAATGGAGGGATGTCCAGGTTCAGCTCTGAACCTGGACAACCCCTTTAAGTGTGTTTAAGCTAGGGGGGCTGAGGTGGTTAAATGGACTATCCACATATTCTCTCAGTAGTTGTCATAAGATTCTCTGATATTCTAAATGGCATAATAATAGTATACATTCAGTTTCAAACAATTTTGGCCCCAAGCATATGTTGATTGGAAGTAAAACCTCAGTAGTTTATGTGATTTTGTATATATATATATTTGATACATAGAAGAAACGCATATGCGTTTTGCATGCGTTCCGCCCCCCCCCCCCCCCCCCTTAATGTATGTATTAAGGAATACCTCAATAATTGATATAGTTACACTTAAATTTCCGATATATGGAAAAAACGCATATGCGTTTTTTTCTAAATTTACATGAGTTTTTTTTCTTTTTTCAGGTATGGTTTACATCGCTCTTGTACTTTAATAAACATGACATTTTTGATAGTTTCCTAACAGCATTTTTGATGTTTTTGAAGTGTAAATATGTAGATATTGGGCGGGTGCCCTCCACCAAGGGAAGATCGGAGTGCTGGTAAACAGCCTGACTCCGATCTCCCATTGGCGAGGGGCCCCAGCCCGTTCTCACAGGAAGCCGAATAATTCAAAATCTGTATTTAAACCATCAGGTAATAGTGTTAAAATCATATATTCTTCTGGCCTCCTGTCTAGACATTTTCGCAATGTGAAATAATAGGACATGTTCTATTTTTTACGGACATACAAAAACGGAATGGACACGGAAAGAAAATACGTTTGCGTGCATGAGCCCTTACTCTCATTACAAAAAATGTCTCGCGACATTACTGCAACAAATGTCGTTGTGTAGCGCTAGCCTTCAGCTGTTTAATTTGTACTAGAAGACTGAAAGAAAGATATGTTACCAAGGTGCAGTCAGTGGAATCCTGACTTTTGGGTTTCAAATCCTCTATCGTAGGCAGTGATGTTCTTCTGCGTCCCTGATCTGTATATTGATGACCAAATGCCCAATGCTGTTACATATTTGCCGCTGGAGCACAATTTGTGCTGTGCCTCCATAATCCATTCAGCATTTATCACACCTACGGCAATTTGCCTTTGGTGTGATAAATGTAACATCCTTGGATGTGGTGAAAGCTGTGTTCTCATTTTCTCTTGTGATGAAGAATATGAAAATAAACCCTCAGCCCCCATATGTTGTAATATGCAGTAGGTGCAAATGTGCTCTAACCAATATATAGGTTACCTGTACCTATTTGAGAGAGATGAAATAAGAAAACACCATAAAATGTGCATTACATGTTAGCAGTATGGAATAAATCCAATGCAAGAACAGATAGTTAGTTATATTTTTAGTATATATTTTTGACTAGAAATGTAATAGTTTTTGTTTGTTTCAAAAGCTGCAACACATTTGTAAAAATAGCCATAGCAATACTGACCTGCTAGAGCATGAAGGCCAGAGGGTGCTCTTGAGTTTTAAGTTATGCTGCCAAGCTCATTAAATAAATGCTAATGGATGCCAAGGAGTGATACGTCAAAGTCAATTGGGAAGCTGATCAAAAGTGATTTATTTTCAGTTTTTGTCCAGGAGGTGAACTTGCCAGGGAAAGCAGATGCTTAGTATTGAGGAATTAAACCTTACATGGTGATAGTCATCTGTGTAATTTATGGAGGCCCTGGGTCCTTCTGAGCAGTGACTTAATAGGTGTTTCAAGTGGTGGACTTCTGCTAACTCTAACTTTTTGTTATTGTAGATATCCTGAAAGAGTTGGACGACTACTATGAAAAATTCCGACGTGAATCCGATGCAGTACAGAAGCGACGCCTTCTGCAGTTCATACAGAGAGCTCTTATTCGTAGCCAGGAATTGGGTGATGACAAGATACAAATAGTTAGCCAGATGGTGGAACTAGTTGAAAACAGGACACGACAAGTGGACAGTCACGTGGAACTGTTTGAAACATGTCAGGATCTAAACGACAGTACAAGTAATAGCAGCAAGAACACCCAAGAGAAGTCTAAAAGTGAGGCTCTCTCTCAGACTGAGAAAACCAGCAATAAGAGATCAAGGAGGCAGAGGAACAATGAGAATCGAGAAAATGCTACCATTAATCATGACCATGATGACCTTACATCAGGAACACCCAAAGAAAAGAAGCCAAAAACATCAAAGAAGAAAAAGAGATCGAAAGCTAAAGCTGAAAGAGAAGCATCACCTGCAGATCTCCCTATTGACCCCAATGAGCCAACCTATTGCCTGTGTAATCAAGTTTCATATGGTGAAATGATTGGGTGTGATAATGAAGAATGCCCAATAGAATGGTTTCACTTTTCATGCGTTGGACTCAACCATAAACCAAAAGGAAAATGGTACTGCCCTGAATGTAGAGGTGAAAATGAGAAAACCATGGGTAAAGCACTTGAGAAATCCAAAAAAGAAAGGGCCTACAACAGGTAGTTGACTAGCAGTTCCCAAGGGAAGGCTAAAGCATTGTATTTATTGCCCAGACACGCCTTGTGAAGGTGATGAGGGTGGCAAACCTTTTTTTGTATCCAAGTTTAGGGATATTCATGTTTATAGTGACAGCAATAACATCACTTTATCCCATCCCTTTGTCTAAGAACCTACCTAGTGAGCTGGTTTATTGTTCATGCCATGCATGTCTTCTCATGTTTGTCGTCTCGGTCCCTTTCTGGAGTAGATGGGGGCGGAGAACATATCAGTTATGGTGGATGTCTAATGCACTTCTAAAACGTTTAAAAGCACTGTGTCCATCCACTAGTTTTCTCACAGCGCATTGTCTTGTTTTCGGTTATGTTTTCACCACTACCTTATGGCCAGCAATTATGCCGGGTTATTTGATGGTAACAGCATATATCCCTAGAGATTTTGACTTTCTTCAAGAGCCACTGCTTTGTAATTTATTTCCGTATACCCCTTGTGAATTATAAATGTGACCCATGCTCTATGGATGCATTATTGGTCCATCAAACAGAATTTAAGACAAGTAGCTTATTTTTAAAGTGATGCAAAAATTGCATTTTACACGGCAAATATTTTATACTTAATTCTGGCCAGGGAACCAGAAGTGGCCATTTTAAAAATGATTAACAATGTTTTTTTATTCAACCAAACAGTGGTTTAGTAATGATTCACACAGATCAAGCTTTATACAGGCACAGGTATTAGTGAAGCAATCCTAATTTGTATAAATGTACATTTTAAGTGGCATTGCACTTGATGTATTATAATTGGAAATGCAGCTGAATGCCGTTGTATAGCTAATGTGCATTTCCTTCTGTATGTATGAAGATTGTACAGCTGTGATACTTAAAATAAATACACAGATCTATGGAAAGTATTTTTTTTTTATGAATGGTTGTTTTCTATGCAAGAATAGCACCAAAAAGAAATCAATCAGAACAGCAGCATACCATGTTACAGTTTGAAACCTCATGTTACATCATAAAACATAATGTGAGACATAACGGTATACTACAGTAACCAAAGGGCTGATAGTCCTGAAAGTAGCTTAGCAAGACGTGGACATAGAGAACATCCTATTAAACAGGAGAGGAAGTGGGGTGCACACCTAAGGTGTCATGCGGAAAACCAACACTGTTAAGCCCCCAAGTGTACAAGAATAAATATCAATGCTACATCCAGTGCTACATCCAGAAGAAAGGCTTGACTACATCAAAGCAAAAGTACATGGGGGGGGGGGGGGGGCACACCTTTATATTACATGACACAGGGAAAGCTATGGAGCAGACTCAGAAGCTGAGAACGATCCATACATGGCAAGTATCAAAAGTGCTCAGAATGGTGGTAAAAATAAAAAAAAGATGTATACCCCCGATCACCCTCTGCTGCCATTTTGATGCTTACTAGGTCCCCACTGTTCTTAACTTCCTGGTCCGGGCTTAACATGGAACCAACACAGTGAACGCTGTAAGGTAGCAAAATGTCAGAAAGGGAGTTTTTGGTGATCACTCTTCCTAAAGAAGTGATTAGAAGTTGGATGTACCCTAAAATGGTACCAATAAAAACTACAGCTAACCCCCTCACATATGCCGCTGCAGCCAATGAGGTTTCAGCAGTGGCGTGTCCCCAAACAGCATGTCTCTTGCTGCTTGGGGACACGTCACTGCTGAGGCCAGTTATTGGCTGTAGCGGCAGATGTGACCTTGTCCATATGTATGTTGACAGACTGGGAATGGAAGTGGAGTACAGAGATCTGGGGAACAGGTAAGCATGTTTCTCTTCACAGGCCCCGCTGGCTGGGGGTAGGATTAAAAAGAAAATTCTGAACAATCCTTTTAAAGTAAAATATGAATGCAGAAAAAAGCAAACAAGTAACACAAAAAATGCCCAAAAATGGACTAACCACCTAGATGAAAAGCTATCTATGTTGTACAAAGCAACCAATCACAGTGTATTTTTCTAAGGCAGGATATAAAATGAAAGCTGTGCTATCATTGGTTGCAGCGGGCATCAAAGACAGATCTTTCTTTTAGACCATTTCATAAACTTCCCCCAAAGTGTGAAACTGGCCTAAGGGTGCTTTCACATGCAGTTTTTAGTGGTGTTTGTCTGCACCTTTGTGCTTGCAATATCTCCTTTACAATCTGCATCCATTTTTGAGAGCTAAATTGTTTCTGTAGCACATTTACTCATGTACCTTGTTGTCTGGTATGGTGTCAAATGAAAAATGATGAAAGGCAACATCCTTCACTGCCAGGCTGGGATTAAAAAGCAGCCCTGCTACACAAACCCAATATATAATGTTAATCCGCTTATTATATCATGGGAAAACTTTTTGCGCCAGGTTGGTATCAGCTATTGGTCACGCCCCTCACCACTCCCTTTAATAAGAAAACCACGCATTCAACAAAAGTAGGAAAACAAAAGTCCATAATAGGAACACCTATTCACATGATCAAGGACAGACATAACATCAATAATAGTACCAAATGCAACAATACAGCTCAAAATACACCCCAAAGTCACATATACCACAGTGCAGCTCCACACAACAGTGCAGCACAGAATACCTCCTTAGAACTATCACCATATATCACATTCCAGCAAAAAAATACCTCCTCAGAAGTGCCAAATAAATACCACAGTACAACTACTGTGCTAACTAACAAGTTAGATTTTTTTTGGGATAAACTTAAGGGAGTTATCCTGGCAGTTCCCTGGTTTTCCCCCTTTAAAGGGGTTGTCCAATGTCATAAACAGCCCCCCCATGGGCCGGGCCCCTCACACGGAATATACTTACCCCGCTCCTGGTCTCCTCACTATACTGGGTAAGTATATTCTGTGTAAGGGGCCTGGCACATGGGATGGGGGGGGTTGCTGTTTGACATTGGATAACCCCTTTAAACCCTATACACGAATCTGGTCTTTGCTGCAGGGGAGCCACTAGACTGCTTCCTCCTGGAATAGTCCCTATGTAGTTTGAAGCTGAACCCTGCACGGGAGCCACTAGGCTGCTACCTCTTGGAATAGTCCTTGTGTAGTTGGAAGCTGACATACTGGGGTCAGAGACACCAGTACAAAGCACCAAGGGAACAGGCAATAATCGTAGTCGGGAAATGGTCGAAGGTCAGGGCAGGCAACAAGGGTTCAATACAGTAGCAGAGGTAGGTACACGGGCAGACAAATGGAACAGCCACTGGGGAAGCTGCCTTTACACCCTGAGATGGTCAGCCATAGGTTTGGGAAGATTGGGGTGCACGCGCTGCTCCTTTAAGAGCCAGGGAGTGAGCACCTTATGGTCAATGTTAGAAGACCAGGAAGAGGGGTGCAGACTGCGGCCTGCAGTTCTACAAGATAGACTGATTTCCAGCGGCCAGGCTTGTTGCAGATGGGCAGAGGAGGGCCAGCGAGTCAGACCACCGGATCTGTGAAGGTTGCAGCATGATAGAAGATGCAGGACCGTGGTGAGCAAGAAGTGCCACCGTAACAGTACCCTCCTCCTTACGCCCTCTCTTCTTTGAACCGGAACTTTGCAGAAACTTCTTCAGGAGAGCTCTGGCATGAATGTTCTGCAAGGGCTCCCAAGATCTCTCCTTTGGTTCAAACCCTTTTCAGTCAATAAACAAGGTGTGCCTTTAACCTTCCTCATACCCAGGATGTTCTTTCCACTGTACACACCTTCAAAGCTGACTGAAGAGGCAGCAGAAGCAGAATGTCTTAAGACTGGCCAGACCTTGTTCCCAGGTGAGAACCGTGGTGCAGGCATGTGTCTTTAGTCATCGAACTGCATCTGAGTTGAGGTCTGTAGAAGAGTGGCCCTAGTCATGCCAAATCTGCGAGAAGTTCTTTACAGAAGAGTCAGCTGCTGATACTCCAGAGGAAACTGCGACAGGAAGAGGCACCCATAGTTGGTGACCATACACAATGTAAAAAGGGGACTTGCCAGTAGCTTTGTGTGAAAGATTATTATATGAAATCTCTGCCCACAAAAGTAAAGTAGCCCAATCATCCTGATGAGCATGGTGAAGTGGCGCAAATAATTGGTTAAGATCTGATTTATACACCCCACTTGTCCATTGGTCTGCAGGTGGTAAGCAGATGAGAAGTACCATTTGACATCCAGAAGGTGGCAGACAGCTTTCTAGAACTTTGATGTAAACTGAACTTCCTGATCTGACAAGATTTTTGAAGGAAATCCATGAAAACTGAATGCAGAATGAACAATTTAGCTGGCAGATGGGAGACCAGACAAGGGCACAAGGTGGGCCATTTTAAGAAACAACCTGCCAGCACCCAAATGACAGGCAAATCAGTATTGAAGTCCATGGTGATATGCTGTCTAACGGGACTTCGGGCACAGGCAAAGGAAGACTGAAGCCCGCAGGTCTTTGTCTCTGGGTCTTGTTTTGGGCACAAGTGGTACAAGCTGAAACTAATTCCCAAATGTCTTTGGACATGGAAGGCCACCAGAAGTGTCACAATAAGAATTCGGATGACTAACGAGCAATACCTCTAGACCAGCACCCGTTTCCTCTTGGCAGAAGGGACAAAGGTTTTGCCTGCTGGGATATCCTTCACGCGGACAGGAACAACTGGTATAATACAGGCTGGACCTATAATATGCTGAGACTCTGCCTTTTGATCAGCAAGGTCAAAAGAACGGGATAAAGCAGCCACCTTGATGTTCTTTTGTGCTGGGTGAAAATGCAACAAAAAATTAAACACGGCAAAGAACAAAGACCACTGGGCCTGGCAAGGGATGAGTCGCTGAGCAGACTGAAGATTGGCCAGATTTTTGTGATTCATATAGATGACAATAGGTCATAGTAATTTTGTTTAGCGGAGGAGAAGGTCTCGGAGAAGAAACCTCAGGTGTACTTTTCTAGAGTCCCCTTTTTGTAAGAGTACATATGGCTCCAGCTCCCACAGAAAGGGGCGCCATCTTGGAGCATCGCAACAGCTGCGGTATAGGCAGCAGCAGCATTAGCATATGAGGCGCCAAAACAAACGGTGAAAGGTCCTCTTTAAGGGACTTCAAAGCAGACTCTGCCTTGTGAGACTATACTTTGGGATTGGCCCCTGGGTAAGAGTAAGAGCAGAAATTGGTGCCTTTTTGAGTACAGAAATGCAGGATAAACTGTCTTTCGTAGTTGGTGAAGACCTCTGACAGCTTCTCGGGATCCATAGAGATGCCATTGACAGAAATAATATGGCACAGGAAAGACCAGGGAGTCTTCTCAAAAAACATTTTCAAATTTGGTGTATAGCCGGTTCTCACACAGACACTGGAGGATGTTGTGGACATGTCTGCAAGTGGACAGATCTGGGGAGAAGACCAGAATGTCGTCCAGACAGACCACAATACAAACACAAAGGAGATCCTGGAAGATGTCATTCACTAGTTCCTGGAAAACCGCTGGAGTTTTACAAGATATAAAAAGATATTCATAATGTCTGTCTCGGGTGTTAGATGTGGTTTTCCACTTGTCCAAATCAGATTAAATTCAGCTTAGTAAAGATCGTGACACCACAGATTCTGTCAAACAACTCTATCAACGGCAAGGGTTACTTTATGGGTATTTTGTTTAGGCCACGGAAGCCAATACAGGGACAAAGAGAGTCATCCTTTTGAAGTAGAACCCAGCTTTCCTTAATGTATTGACACATGGCCTCAGTGTGAGGGAAGGAAAATGGGCAGACTCAGTCTTGTGGAGGAGTTGTCCCCAACAGCAGGTCTATAGAGCAAGCATAAGGCCGATGTGGAGGTTACGTCTCAGAATTCTTTTTCTCAAAGACCTCGTTGTAGCTGGTGTAAACAGGAGGCAACCCTTTATTTATTTAATTTACTCACTTACATAGAGCTGACATATTCTGCAGCGCTTTACAGACCTTATCATTGCTTGCTGTCTCCAAAAATTTCCGTATCAGAATGTCTTTGGAGTGTGGGAGGGAAACCCATGCAAACATGGATAGAACATACCAATTCCATGCAGATGTTGTCCTTGGTTGGATATGAACCTGGGACCCCAGCACTGGTAGGCACCAGTGCTAACCACTGTGCCCAATTTCAGATTTTGTGTGACAGATGGAACATGGAGAGGATATACAAACTGAATGAACTCTGTGAGAGCCCTCCCATCAATGGAACTCACCAAAAAAGGCTTCTCCAGGCACTAGACGTGTATTCGGTATTGGTTCACCACTGCCAGATGCAGGAAGTTGACCACAGGTCATTGGAGTGCCGGATCAGATGATCTTTTTCAGACAGCTTGACATTATCCACCTGTATGGGTTTTGAAGCAAATGTTGGAGAAGGACGAATCAGTGATCTCTGCAATGAAAGTGCCAACTGAGGAGATCTTCTCTTGTGAACAACTTGGTTGGCTTGTTCCTTAAACTGTAGATCAACGCGGGGGGCATCTCATGAGTCATGACCAGCGAATTCATCCTAAATACACCTTTACAGTTCCTCCCAAAACACATATTGCCAGACGGTGAGTTTGCTCTGGCGAAGTTGCAGTAAAGAGGTGTTAGCAGTAGAAGTATGTCTGGGTTCCTTGAAGACTCTGTGGAAGGTTGCTAGGAACTCTTGCAGATTCAGCTAGTTGAAAAGAAGGCAGTGTGAGAAGTGAATGGGACTCCTTGTAATTACACCTGCTTGCCGCTGCAATGTTGACGGCGAGTAGGTAAACAATTAAGGGACGGCAGCGCTCACATAAATGCAGCCTGCTCTTCAAACAGCTAATCGGCCTCGGATAGGAGGATAGGTCATCAATATTAAAATCCCAGAAAACCCCTTTAAGGACATTAGTCTTTGTGGCCAAACCACTACCTCTTGGAATTGTACTGATGTAGTTGGCAGCTGACCCACAGGGGTCAAAGACACTGGTGCAAAGCACCAAGGGAACACTCACAGTCAGGAAATGAGCTGAGGTTAGGGCAGACAGATTTCGTGCAAATCAGTGAAACAAGTCTGAGTTTAGGGCATGCAGCAAAGGGTCAATATGGAAGTCAGGCAGAGGAGGGTCAGAATCTGTAAACTAGCAGGGGTCAGTACATAGGCAGATAAATGGAATAGCACATCTTATGTGGGTCTAGTAGAGATACACCTATTGCCCTCCCACTGGGTAAGGTACCTTAAGTACCCTGAGGCAGTCAGCCATAGGCTGTGAAAGATTAGGGTGTGTGCACCGTATGGTCAGTGTCAGAAGACCAGGAAGAGGAGTGCAGGGTGTGGCAGTGCAGTGCAAGAAAATACACTGGATTCCAGCAACCGGGCTTGCTGCAGGTTGGCAGAGGAGGGTTGCAGCATGGTACGGGATGCTGTGCCCACCCTAGATAGCAGAATGGCGGTGGGCATGAAGCGCGATCATAACAATGTGCATCTGCTGTGTCATTTGAACAGATTTGAATTGGGGCCACTCCTAAGGGTGTTATCTATATAGCACTTTAATCCCTGTACAGGGATCTGTACACCGCTGTTCAAGTGAATGCTGACTCAGCTGGGCAAAAAATACATTGGTGAGGAACACCAAAGGAAACCGTTTTCAAGTAACAAGCTGAAGTCAGGGCAGGCAGAGTACATTTAATCCGATAATCAGGCTGAAAGTAAGGGCAGTGTAAGTAAATAGTAAGGTCACGGTACAGAACCAATGCTACCAGTGTTCCTTAGCCAGTCCAGTTAATAGAAAGCTATGGTTGCTCTAGGCTCTCCACCAGAGCTTGCTGCAAAGCCAGATGGACTTGGCTGCTAGGGACCCAAGTTTGGTCTGCAGATTAAGGTAGCAGGAAACTGGCGCAAGCTCACTAGAAGCAAACCTACCAAGGTGCAAAGAGTTGCAGACATACAGGGTCAGAATCAATAGTGGTGAGAGCCAAAACAGAAGATAAAGGGTTAATCCAGAAACTAGCCACAGTCAAAGTTCCATGAGAACAGTAGAATCCATTTTAGCAGATGAGTGTTTAAGCCAGAAAATAAGTCAGGATATCAGGATAATCAGTGGAAGCCAAATCAACAGATGAGGGGTTCACCCAGAAAACAAGCCAACAGAGGGTTAACAAGCAGGTGTAGAGATTCAAAGCACAGAAGTACAAATAGAGCCAGGACAATTGAATCAATCACAGGCAGTTGGCATTGACTGAGTAGCAAACTTAAATCCCCCATCTAGCCCTAGGACATTAAGACATGACTGGACAGTATGAGAGTCAGGCAGAGGTCAGGTCAGACAGCAAAGGATCAACTTTCAATAGGCAGAAGTCTGTCTCAGGTGATCAGAATGTATATAGCCCACCTTCACAGAGAAACTAGCATGCTAGAAACACTATTGCTCAGGCACCTTTCCACAGGGTAAGGTTCCTTCAGTATCCTGGGAAGATTAGAAACTGCATGGAAGAGGAAGTGTCACGGATGTAGTAGGGAAGAACACCAAAAGACAACAAGAAGGAAGGGAAAAAGGTCACCACATATAAAACCCTGTTCCTGGCCCGAACTCCTATCTGTATGGGCACCTCTCGATGGTAGAGATGCCCATACACAGGAACCTAGAAAACCCTGGTGGCCCTCGGATGCCCTAATGGTAATGACAGGGCAGTGACTACCCGCTCCTTCCCTGGTGAAGGAACCAGCGTCTCGCTGAGGCCTAGTAAACAACAAAGGTGGGGGGAATACAAAATACAACAAACGGAACACTTAACTTCTGAGGCTGATGGATGATGGATGAACAGGACTTCAACTAGAACCACACTCCAGCTCTTCCAAAAACCAAATGAAGCTATCCAGAGAAAAGAGTGATGGGTAATGTCAGACTAAATAGGGGGAGGCAAAGGTCACATGATCCACACCTGAACAGGAGGTGTGGACATACAAGCAACACACAGACAAAGTGAAACCAAAACCAAAAGAGGCTGTCAGATCACTAATGTGCAGATAATCTTTCAGACCTTCTAAAACCTGTCACCGGTGTGACAGGAAGTGAGCATGCCCTATTGGCAGATAACAGAGTATAGGCAGGAAGCAGGCCTACACGGAGTGGACAGAGCAGTACAACTTTTGTGGCTGGGCCTATCAAGCAGGAGCAGAAGGACATTTCTGGGTCCAGACCACCAGAGATCTGGAGCAGGAGTACAGGTGGCCATGCCTATGGGGAGCAGGGAGATATCAGCGGGCACAGAGCACTGAAATAACAAATACCACAGTACAATACAAATCCACTTCCAGATACCACAGTGCAGCACAAAATACCTCTACTGTAGAACCAGCACAAAATGCTTCCCCAGCAGTGCCAACCAGATACTACATGACAGCTCAAAGTGTGCCAAATACCACAAAATACCTACCTACAGTTATCACCAAATAGCATGGCGCAGCACAAGATGCCCTTCCAGCAGCCCCAAATACCACAGTGTGCCACAAAATATATTTACAGCAGCACTAAATACCACATTATAACTCAAATACCTCTAAAACAATATTAAACCTGCCATTTGAACGCCCCTAGTGCAGTGGCACTAAATACCTACCTGAAATCATCATATACCTCAGTCCAGCCCAACAAACCTCCCCAAAAGCACCAAATTCCACAGCGCAGCACAAAATACCTCCCCTGCTGTGCCAACCAAATAGCACAGGTCACCACAAAATACTTCCCCTGGAGCACCACATAAATGAATGCAGCACAAAATACCTCCCCAGCAGCACCAAATACTACAGTGCAACTCAAATACCTCTAAAACAGTATCAAACCTACCATTTGAATGCCCCTAGTGCCGTGGTACCCACTGCACTTTGCTTACTTCCTTAGCAGATCTGTTGAACCCACCATGTGGCTGCGGCAGCCAGTCATTGGCTAGAGTGATAATGTCTGTTTAAGGGTCCATTGACACGTCCGTGGTGTGTTGCGGACCCGCAACACACCCGGCCGGCACCCACTATAGAAATGCCTATTCTTGTCCGCAGCCTATCTTTTGCAGAGCTGTGGACCGGAAGTTCGGGCCTAAACCTGGAAGTCCGGGCCGCGCTCCGCGAATGCGGAAGCGGAGAGCACATAGTGTGCTCTCCACTTCACGTCCAGGCCCATAGAGAATAAATGGGTCCGCACCCGTTCCGCAAAATTGCGGAACAGGTGCGGACCCTTTTGCGGATGTGTGAATGGACCCTTAACAGTAGTTCACTGATATGGGATTACTGAAAGGACCAATTCGTAGCAATTTCTACAAATGTCATTACAGGGGCATGATGGTATCCCGATCCCACTGACGGGTATGCAAATAGTGAAAGGAACACCATGTTTATTTATATATCCATTCAGGGTCCACTGACCTGGTGTCCTTTCCCTCTTCTCCACCTTTTTCTCTATGTTTTTTCATCTTTGGATATTAGTAGGTGGCTATATACCTTATGGCCTCTTTCACACGGGCGTTGCGGATTGGGGCCGGATGCGTTCAGGGAAAATGGTGCGATTTAGACACTAAAACAAGTCAGTTTTCACTCGTATTGCGTTCTATGTTTGCGTTTTTTCAGCACGGTTGCAAAACATTGTAATGCGTTTTGCACGCACGTGAAAAAAATCGGCATGTTTGGTACCCAGCCCCGAACCCGGACTTCTTCACAGAAGTTCGGGTTTGGGTTAGGTGTTGTGTAGATTGTATTATTTTCCCTTATAACATGGTTATAAGGGGAAATAATAATTAAAAAATAAATAAATAAAAAATAAATAATAATTTAACTCACCTTAATCCACTTGTTCGCGCAGCCCGGCTTCTCTTCTGTCTTCTTCTTTGAGGAATAGGACCTTTGATGACGTCACTACGCTCATCACATGGTCCGTCACATGATCCATCACCATGGTCCCCATCCCGATCGTCTCCCAGCAACCATGCGTGAAAATTGCACCGCATCCGCACTTGCCTGCGGATGCTTGCGATTTTCACACAGCCCCATTCACTTCTATGGGGCTTGCATTGCGTGAAAACGCAGAATAAAGAACATGCTGCGATTTTCACGCAACGCACAAGTGATGCGTGAAAATCACCGCTCATGTGCACAGCCCCATAGAAATGAATGGGTCCGGATTCAGTGCGGGTGCAATGCGTTCACGTCACGCATTGCACCGGCACGGAATACTCGCTCGTGTGAAAGAGGCCTAATTCTAAAGCCTCCCCTGACGAGTTATCAAACTAAACGTGGCACGTTGGGACTACTGCATTAGCGTTTACACTAGGTATACTGCTCAGGTTTAGGGTCAGGTATCCGGATGGGATCGCCCCTTTTGGGGTGGGTGCTCTGTATAGATAGGTAGGGCATTCCTAGCCCCTGCACTAAGGAACTGTATAGGGATAATTCTTTCCCGATACAGCAGCTGACAAAATGCTAGGACTCTACATCCACTTGGGACCATTCCCCTGCCTATTGGAACTACCTTGCAGATGTACTAGGAATGGTAAGAACGTTCCATATTATCTTGACCAGACAAGGAGTGGAGCCCCACATTGGACATATATCTGGTATCATAGCCTTTATACCGATTTGATTTGGCATTGTTTGTTTTGTGTTTGTCATATTATGGTGCAGCATGCATTTTTAGTATCATTGTCTAGTAAAGGTTAAGTTGTATCTCCCCACCTCATTTTGAGGTTTTCTCTTTTGTCATTTAATAATTGGGAATCGCCCTACCGCGTTTCCCACATTACATATTGTTCCTTCTGTTAACCCCTGTTACATGATTGCAGGGTATCTGTGGGTTGCTATAGCAGCCTAGAGCCTAAAAATGGTCCCCAAGTATGCCATTTTAATACAAATAATTGTAAGTGCCTCAAAATGGTACAAAGAAAATCTACAGCTTGTTCCAAAAAACAAACCCTCACACAGTGCCATTGATAGAACAATATAAATGTTTTGGTCTTTGAATGCACAAAAGCTTTTTTTTTCAAAAATCAAATTATTCAGTAAAACATAAACTACACAAATTTGGTAAATCCATAATCACAACGTTCTGTAGAATAAAGTTTCAGGTCATTATTGCCACATGGTGAATGCTATAAAAAGAAAAGATACACAATGCCATAGTCTCACCTTGCATTACAAAAATGAAAAAGAGGGATAAAAAAACAAAAAAAAAGCCCTCACATGGCCCCATCAATAATAAAAAATAAAAAAAAGTTATGGCTCTCAGAATATGGACCCCTAATAAAACAGCACCCCAAAGTTCAACTTGAGCAGACCTGATACAACATAAGAGGCCCAGTAGGAAAAGTCCACCACCATCAAACTAAGAGAACAATGGTTCCTTATGCCTACTTCAAGTATTGTAAACTATTGTCATTGTTTTTAGTGTTACATAACAAAGGGCTTACCGTACATACTTTTTGCTAGGGGCACTTTGTAGTCTGTGTCTGAATCCAGATATCCTCTTAATTCCTTGGATACCAGAGTTTTTTTGGTTTTTGCATTTTCAATTTTCTTCCCTATCTTCCTTGAGCCATAACTTTTTATATTTTTACATATCCATATGAGGGCCTTTTTTTTGTGGGACATGTACTTTCTAATGCCACCATTTAATATGGCATATAATATAGTGGGAAGCAGGAAAATAATTGGGGGTGGAATTGGAAAACAAAAGCAATTCCTCCACCGTTTTACGGGTTTTGTCCCTACGGCATTCCCTTTGCAGCAAAACTGACCTGTGCCATTCATTCTCTGGGTCAGTACGATTACAAAGATACCACATTCGTATAGGTTTCTTATGTCTAAAAATATATTTTTTTTTTACTTCACCATATTCTGACCCCCATAACTTTTTTATAGTTATGTCTACTGAGTTCAGTGGGGCTCATTTTTTGTAGGATGATCTGTTGTTTTTATTGATACCATTTTGGAGTGTGTGTGTGACTTTTTGATCACATTTTATAACATTTTTTTGGTTAAGAGAAGCGATGGAAAAAATGGCGAATCGGTCATTTTGACCCTGGATTTTAATAGTAAGGGTGTTTTCAGACGAGGTGTATTTATTTTCTCTACGGAAAAGGGGGTGATTAAAATTTTTATATTTTTTACATTTTACGTTTTATGGTTTTGTAGCTCGTGTTTGAGGCTACAAGACTCTATATTGTTTTTTTATTCTGTACCATCATGTTTCATAAATATCCATGATGATATTAGAATTGCTCATTTCTTATGTTGGCCTGCCACCTGCTGGCTAAAATAAGAATTTCAGCTCCAATACCCTGGGTCTCTTTAGAGACCCAGCGTATTGAAACCAATTACTGGCATCCGCTGCCAGTAATTGCACGAGTGGGCCCTTTGAATAATTTATTTTGGCAGGCCCAAGAACTTCAGTTTAAGGCCTCATGCACACAACCATATTTTTGATGTGTGTCCGATCCACAGTTTTTGCAGATCGTACACAGACCCATTCATTTCTATGAGTCTTCAAAAAGAAAATGGACAGCACAAGGATGTCATCCGTCTGCTGTCTGCATCCATGTGGCCAGGCCACAAATAATAGAACCTGTCCTATTCTTGTCCATTTTGCGGACAAGAATAGGCTTTTTTTTTACAGTGGGTCTGGCAAAAACTTAGAGATGCACAAAAATCTTAACCATATTTTGTGGATCCGCGATTTGTGGACCACAAAACGGATACGGTCGTGTGCAGGAGGCCTAAGGGTACTTTCACATTTGCGGCAGGACGGATCCGACAGGCTGTTCACCATGTCGGATCCGTCCTGCGGCTATTTCGCCGTGCTGCCGGACCGCCGCTCCGTCCCCATTGACTATAATGGGACGGGGCGGAGCTCCGCGCAGCGCGGGGGTCCACGGAGAAAGGGCGCCGGACTAAAATTACTGCATGTCAGGCTTTTTAGTCCGGCGGCTTTCTCCGTGCACCGCCGTGCTGCGCCGAAGCTCCGCCCCCGTCCCCCATTATAGTCAATGGGGACGGAGCGGCAGTCCGCGGGCACGGCGAAATAGCCGCAGGACGGATCCGACATGGTGAACAGCCTGTCGGATCCGTCCTGCCGCAAGTGTGAAAGTAGCCTAACACTGAATATGGTGACACAAACCTTTTTTTAAATGTTTTCATTGTATAAAAGTAGTAAAACTATAGTATAGTAATGAAAAAGACTGTATACATTTGATATTGTAATCATCGGCCTCCAGAATAAAGTTATCATGTCATACACACATAGTGGATGCTGTAAAAACAAAACAGTTATGGAATCGATGTCAGTTGTTTTTAGACAATATAGAGAGAGTAATAAAAGAGGTATACGATTTCACAATCACACAATGATTTTACCATCATTGTTCAGATGATATTCGGTCACTTAAAGCCTGTCTGTCATTGATGTTCGATCTACCAACATCTATCGCATAACTAACGGTTTACATGATTATCTGCTTGACTCATCCTGCAAAAAACAAGCCCTTCATATGACTGCATCCATAGAAAAAATAGAAAGTTTTGGCTCTCGGAATATGGCAACACAAATACCGCTATGCATTTTTTACAGAAAACATTTATTGTGCAAAACCGGTAAAGTATAAAGAAAAATCCATTAACATTTGGTATCGCCTTCTAAAATAAAATGATTTATAATGTATGGTAAACAGTGAGAAAAGAGAAATTTAAAAAATCAGAAGGAGAAATTTTATTTTTTTCTTACATTCTGCACACCAAAAATTATCAATAAAAATTAATAATCTCTACGTACCCCTATTAGAGCCATTAAAAAAAGACAACTCAGACCCCTGCAAATGTAATGCAATCTCCTTATATTATCAATACAGTGTCCCCAAAGCTGTGCTTCACTTTAAATTTGGCTAGACCAGACAAATAAAATATCCTTTTCACTAATACTATCCAAAAGGAAAGGTTTTTCAGCTAACCTAAAGCCACCAGCCTCCCCCCCCCCCCCCAAAAAAAATATACAAAATTAAAAATGGTGTTTTTATACAGAAAATATCAGTGGAAGCTATTAAAGATGAGGAAAAGAGGTCAACATGACAACACCAATTCATCTTAATGGCAACTTCATTGCATGAAATACACTCTTCACTAGTACTGGACCAGAAACCTGTGTGAAGGAAGACTTCCTATTGTCATAGCTGTTACAGATAGAACACAATCCACAAGTGAGGGTGGTCTATCATAACAACTTGCTAGACATAAGCTCTTTAAGGGCTTCACTCTTAACAAACTAGCTGTTATGAAAAATAGAGCCTTACATGATTTTCTTGTACATGGTCCTTTTGCAGGTCTATGAAGGTAGGCCCTCAGGATCAATTCCTCTGGTAGGCACAAGGAACTTCAGTCGACACTGCTGAAGCTGAACCAACCCAAAATTACCTGATACTCTTCCTCCGTCTTATCCTGTTATATTGGGGTATCCTTTGATGGCCCTTCAAAACCCATTGATTGATTGGAGCTCTAGATAATTAACCCAATGGGGAAAGGCATGTACAGAACAATGCTTTAATTTTCCTGTTCTTGTGGCTGCCACAAGTCTTCATGGTCTGCCTGTATAGTAGCAGGAACTTATAGATTTAGTATTGTTGAAAGACTTCCTGTCCCACTGCAAACTATTCCCCTGTTGTTAAAACACACAGATATAAGATGTTTACAGGCGGCATTTATAAGCTTCCTATGGAAAGGAAAAAGACCATGCATAGCCTATGAAAAACTGACATGAAATGGGAGGGGGGCCTTCAACTTCCAAATATCGACATAACAACTTGGCGGCCTTATTCAGACACGCGGAAGACTGGGTATGGGGTACTTTCTACTTTTCGGCAGGCGACTTGGAACATCAGCTCGCGGCTCCTTGGGACCTCACAGCGTTATTACATACCAAACTGACAGACATCCCAACTAAAATTAAACAATCTCAACTGTTGAAGGACACTATAATGGAGTGGAAAGCTATACTTAAAATTTACAAATTACCTATTTATCTCACTCCTCACATGCCATTATGGACATTACCTTCCTTTGCACAGGGAAGAGACAACAAAATGTACCGAATATGGAGACAAAAGGGCATACACAAATTAAGTGATGTTCTAGATCACCAGGACCATACCCTAATGTCATGAGAGGACTGTCAAGCTAAATACCAGCTGCACTCGTCTCATTTCCTTCCATATCAACAGTTACGGGCTTACTGCAGATCACAGTCTGAAACACTGGGGGGGGGGGGGGGGGGGCCGAGAGACTACTCTGGTTTGCGTCATTGTTGGGTACCAATAACTCTATGACACCTTTATCAGACTTACATCGTAGACTTCATAGTACCCAGACTATAAAAGTGGGGATTAGAGTTTTCTCTACGTGGGAAGAGGAGCTGGGTATCCCCAACTTAACTAAGCAAATGAGGGACGGTTACGAGTTTGTGAGAAAAGCCATACAAAACTAGCAATGGCAGGAATCACAGTTTCGGATTCTGCATAGGGCAACTTTTGCATTTAATCTCTCCTACAAAGATGCCCCGTCCCATTACCTAAGAAAGTGTCCAAAGTGCTCTCTCCCAAAAACCGGACTGCTACATAGTTTATGGGACTGCCCGTATCTGAAAACTATTTGGTCGCAAGCAGTGGAATTCATGGAAAAATTTGGGGAGTAGAAGTGCTGCTTAAACCAGAGCAATGCATCTTCCAATATATACCAAAAGTACAATCCGATATAGAAGGACCGGGGGTACCCGTTAAAGGGGCACATATACTACTCATGTCAGTGAAAAAGTCGATATTGAGACATTGGCTACAGGACAAACCCCCATCATGGGAGGATGTATTAGGGACAATGAAGCAGGTGCTCCATATGGAGAGGCTGGAAATGGAAAGACACAAAGAAAAAGAAGTGGGTAAATTCATTAAGAAGTGAAGACAATTCATAGAATCCACGTCTACAGATAAGGAAATTAGGGAACTGATTTCCCCCTTCACTCAGACCGCTTGGTATTTGGAGGCGCAAGTGGGAGGGAAGACGAGACAACCTATTTGAGTGATGAAGAAGGATTAAAATGAAACTGAGAAGAAATGTTATGGGGGGGGATTTTGTATTCTTTTCGAGGGATGTTATAAACTAGACAATGTAATCGAAGATCTGTACCTATCTACCAAATGTATACAGTTGATATTATTGTATATCAATTTACCCTGTCTGTTGAAATAAAAAGAATCTGGAAAAGAAAAAAAGAAAAAAAAACAGACTGCCTGTCCCATTGCCTTAATTCTCCGGTCTAAGATTCCCAATGGATGAACTTAATTTTTGTCTGCTCAACAGATTTGAACAATGGAGCAGTGTGTCAAGAAGAACCTAGAGAACAACCACTGCCCTCTATTAATGGCGTGCATAGGGGGAGGCAGTCCGCCCGGGTGTCAGGCTGTCAGCTGTACAGGGGGTGCTGCCTGAGCAGCAGAGCCCGGACCAATGTCTCAGCAAGGAAGGAGAGCTGTGATTCTCTTAGGAGAAAGGACCTTTGATGACATCATCACCATGTTACCAGTAACATTGATATTACTGGTCACATGGCTATGAGGTAATCAAAGGTCCTTTCTCTCTATCAGGAGTGTTGCTGCAGGAGAAGTTTTCCATAATTGTGGAGCTTTTTTTGTGAAGATTACATCAGGAAAAGGTGACAGGGGCTGTTATGCTATTATACTGTAAGATACTGTATAGTGTGGGGTGCTGTATAATGTTGGGTGCTGTACTGCTCTGCTGTATACTATGGGGTGCTGTATATTGTGGAGTGCTATTGCTCTACTGTATACTGTGAGGTACTGTATACTGTGGGGTGCTGTATACTATGGGGTGCTATACTGCTCTACTGTATACTGTGGGGTACTATACTGTATGCTATAGGGTGCTATACTGCGGGGTGCTGTATACTATAGTTTGGTCTCGGTGTAACTTCTCCCTCACGGCCACCTTTTCGAATACCGCTAGATAGGTCTCAACGTCGTCCGAGGGGGTCATCTTATGGATCGCCGCACGGACAGCTCTCCAGGCATCGTTGATGTTCTGGGACGCTCCTGCCACTTATAACACCATGGCATGTTGTAATAGCAGCTGGTTGGTCTCCTGCTGCTGCTTGTTAGCCTCCATGAGGGCTTTCACGACCGCCTCCATTTTGTCAGGGAACACGGGTCATAACCTTGCCGGCTTGATATACAGGTCCTTCTAAAAAAAATTGCATATTGTGATAAAGTTCATTATTTTCTGTAATGTACTGATAAACATTAGACTTTCATATATTTTAGATTCATTACACACCAACTGAAGTAGTTCAAGCCTTTTATTGTTTTAATATTGATGATTTTGGCATACAGCTCATGAAAACCCAAAATTCCTATCTAAAAAAATTAGCATATCATGAAAAGGTTCTCTAAACGAGCTATTAACCTAATCATCTGAATCAACTAATTAACTCTAAACACCTGCAAAAGATTCCTGAGGCTTTTAAAAACTCCCAGCCTGGTTCATTACTCAAAACCGCAATCATGGGTAAGACTGCCGACCTGACTGCTGTCCAGAAGGCCATCATTGACACCCTCAAGCAAGAGGGTAAGACACAGAAAGAAATTTCTGAACGAATAGGCTGTTCCCATAGTGCTATATCAAGGCACCTCAGTGGGAAGTCTGTGGGAAGGAAAAAGTGTGGCAGAAAACGCTGCACAACGAGAAGAGGTGACCGGACCCTGAGGAAGATTGTGGAGAAGGACCGATTCCAGACCTTGGGGGAGCTGCGGAAGCAGTGGACTGAGTCTGGAGTAGAAACATCCAGAGCCACCGTGTACAGGCGTGTGCAGGAAATGGGCTACAGGTGCCGCATTCCCCAGGTCAAGCCACTTTTGAACCAGAAACAGCGGCAGAAGCGCCTGACCTGGGCTACAGAGAAGCAGCACTGGACTGGTTGCATGTCATTCAGAAATCAAGGTGCCAGAGTCTGGAGGAAGACTGGGGAGAGGGAAATGCCAAAATGCCTGAAGTCCAGTGTCAAGTCCCCACAGTCAGTGATGGTCTGGGGTGCCATGTCAGCTGCTGGTGTTGGTCCACTGTGTTTTATCAAGGGCAGGGTCAATGCAGCTAGCTATCAGGAGATTTTGGAGCACTTCATACTTCCATCTGCTGAAAAGCTTTATGGAGATGAAGATTTCATTTTTCAGCACAACCTGGCACCTGCTCACAGTGCCAAAACCACTGGTAAATGGTTTACTGACCATGGTATTACTGTGCTCAATTGGCCTGCCAACTCTCCTGACCTGAACCCCATAGAGAATCTGTGAGATATTGGGAAGAGAAAGTTGAGAGATGCAAGACCCAACACTCTGGATGAGCTTAAGGCCGCTATCGAAGCATCCTGGGCCTCCATAACACCTCAGCAGTGCCACAGGCTGATTGCCTCCATGCCACGCCGTATTGAAGCAGTCATTTCTGCAAAAGGATTCCCGACCAAGTATTGAGGGCATAACTGAACATAATTATTTGAAGGTTGACTTTTTTTGTATTAAAAACACTTTTCTTTTATTGGTCGGATGAAATATGCTAATTTTTTAGATAGGAAATTTGGGTTTTCATGAGCTGTATGCCAAAATCATCAATATTAAAACAATAAAAGGCTTGAACTACTTCAGTTGTGTGTAATGAATCTAAAATATATGAAAGTCTAATGTTTATCAGTACATTACAGAAAATAATGAACTTTATCACAATATGCTAATTTTTTTTAGAAGGACCTGTAGGACATACACCCGTGCGCGGGAAAAAAAACGGAAACTTTTCAGCCCTTAGGCCAGCCTCACTGCGTATGCCCGCTCCAAGCCACCAAATGTGGGGATTCGCTCTGGTAGGCAGGTTAGCGGACGCAGTAGAGAGGCAACGGACCAGGTTTTAAATTAATCTTCAGTGTTTATTCACACTCATAACATAACACAACAGTCCCTTTTCAGGCTTGGTGCTTGTTCACACACAGAAAAAACTAAATAATGTTCACCTGGTATCCTGGGTGTTAGTTCACACCCGGCTGAATGCTCAGCCTCAGAAAGTCCAATTGCAGGCTGTAAGGCAGTCTGCTCGCCTGACACACGGTCTTCAGACCTCAGCGCAGAGATCTCCACAGCTCCACTGTCAGAGGGAGGTAATCCACACCACCTGACAGTGCAAACTGCTTTTAAACCTGCCAAGACCCGGCCTGGAACGTGGGGAGCAGCCATCCACCCAGCACTTTGGCTACTCCCAGTAAAAGACGTCCCGGATCAGCTTTACAGCCATGCTGAACAGCTGAAGTGTCAGACTGCAATCTGCAATACTGACACTTCAGGGGGGAAAAAAACGTCTCTTACCTCACCGAGGCCAGGAACCTCGTGACACGTACCGACCATCAATGATGGCCCCTTGTTCCCTCCTACAGTGTTCAAACATCTGGAAAGCCAAGTTTGGTGTTTATATAGGCATGAACCTCTGTCCAGCAGCTCTGAATAATCGGGCACTGCCACACCATGTGAAAGAAGCAGCCACTAACGTACCCATAGCGGGTACATTGGGGACTAGGTAGTTTACGCATCTTAAATAATCTACCAGGTGCATAGTACACCCTATGTAATCATTTCAACTGTATAAGTTGGTCCCTGGCGCTGTGGATCTCCATGTGTGGCTTAGTTCCCTCACATGGTAGGCCTCTAAATCTTCCATATTGTGTTTCCACTTGGCAAAAGATTTGCCAAGTGGAGAATCTTGCTCAGCCATCAGTGTCGCATATAAAGTGGACACCGGTTTAGCTAATTGTGCTCTTCCCACCACCACCTCAATTGGGCCACATACCAGTCTCAGCGGACCTTTACCAAATTGAGTATAGCAGGCATGTCTGAGCTGGAAGTATATATACAGGCAGTGTTGAAGCAAATTAAATTCCTGCTTAAAACTTTTAAAATAAATAAATAGACCCTTGTCATAAAGTTGTGTAAGAAATTGCAGGCCTTTCTGAGGCCGAAATTCAAAGTCTGTCAGAGAGAATAGTTCTGATAAATCCTTATTCCTCCATAACGGCAAATACGGCGACCATCTCTCCCTACCATACCTAACTGTATGTACGCTCACCCACTTAATCCAGATCGCCACCGTAGCAGCCATAGTAGGGGTATAATGACGCGCTGCATAGGCTCCCTTCCTATACACTAGGTTCGGGAACCCACTAGGGCAGCTTCAAATACCACTGCTGGATTGCTTGCCTCAGCTCCGATCCGCCGCATAGCTCAGCTGTACTGCCGCATAGTAGAGAGAACGATTCGGCAGCGCTAGGCCTCCCTGCACATACAACGCCTGAAGGGTATGTCTCGTTATTCTGGGACAGAGTTTGCTCCATAGAAAGGGGGTAAACATCTTATCCATGAGATGACTCTTTGGTACCACCAGCGGTGTCGCTCTATATATAACAATTTAGGCTGGAGGATCATCTTTATAACATTAACACAGCCTATCAAAGTCAGTGGCAAATTCTCCTATGCCTCGATTTTCCTAGTAATATATTTCATGGTGGGAATTACATTAAGCTGGTAAAATTTTGCGGCCTCCCTATGAGTAATAATCCCCAAATATTTAAACTGCTTTGCAATTTGCAGTTTAGACTGCTGTGAAATATGAATAGGATAAAAATCATCTATCAGGCAGAGACTCGATTTAACCCAGTTCACCTGCAGACTAGAGAAACTACCAAACTCATCTACAGTGTCCAAGAGGGCATTCAGAGAGTTTCCTTGGTTCGCCAAGTATACCAACATGTCGTCAGTAATACTCGCCACCTCCCAACCTTCTATATATGAGATAGAAGACATGAGTAGGGACAAGGGCTCCATTATCAGTAGTTTTCCCTGGCATAAACCCTGACTGATCCACCCCCCTTTGCCAGAATTTTAACATTGAGATTCAGGAGTGAGATAGACCTGCAGGAGCTGCATTGGTCGAGAGGTCTTCCCGACTTATTTATCACCACAATGGTTGCCTCTGAAAAGGAAGGAGTTAAAGAGCTATGCTCAAAAGCATACTCAAAAAGCTTCCGGAGTCTAGTACCATGCTCCTTAGGGTCCATTCACACATCCGCAAAATGGGTCCGCATCCGCTCTGCAATTTTGCGGAACGGGTGCAGACCCATTCATTTTCAATGGGGCCGGAATGTGCTGTCCGCATCCGCATTCACGGACGCGTGAATGGACCCTTAGAGTGGAGTTTGTACCATTCAGCACGAAAGCCATCTAAACCAGGAGCCTTTCTCACTGCCAGGGATTTAATAGCCAGCTCAGTCTCAGCATCCGTGATGCGTGCCGCCAAGGCCCCACCATCTTATCGTGCAAGAGTGGGAAGTGCTATCCCAGCTAGAAAATGAGTTATATTTGCTGGAGTACAAGTGGTTTTAGAAGAATATAAATCAGAATAGTAGGAAGCAAATTGGCGACACACATCGCGGGGCTCAACCACCAGTTCACCTTGGTCAGACATAACACTAGTAACTACTGGTTGGGGGGTTTCTCAGGGAGCTAGTTATGCTAAAGCTGTACCATTCTTATCCCCATCAGAAAAAACTGTTTGCTTCTGGGCTAGAAGTTTCTTTTGCGTATAGTCAGTAAGGTGTAGGCAAAACTTCTCTCGCTGACTGTCAGCATAAACCATCATCTTCTATTAGTTTTAAACGGCAAAAGCAGTATGACAAACCAATGCAAACTGAGCTTGTGCATATGGCTGCATGGTTCAGGAGCAGCAGTGGAATAGGTGGA
The DNA here is from genome assembly GCF_014858855.1 of Bufo gargarizans. Taxonomy (NCBI): domain Eukaryota; kingdom Metazoa; phylum Chordata; class Amphibia; order Anura; family Bufonidae; genus Bufo; species Bufo gargarizans. Next base: position 219,042,525 of record NC_058082.1, on the reverse strand, counting down.
GGATAGGGGTTTGCTGTTATTGTCCATAAGAACTCATTCATTACACCTGGGGCACCATTTTATATTACAAATTATTTTATTATAAAAAGGCGTAAAACTCTGATTAAACTATTGGTGTCATATAATACCCTGTGTTAAGTCACACCCCAAAGACAAAACCCCCTTTTATCCACATAAACTTGGCTGGTATATTGTGCTGGGAAAGGTGGCAACTCTATCTACTGTACACGCTAAGCATTTGTAATTACTGTGGAAAATATGCATGATATTTTTTCACCAGTAGGTGGCAGTATAATACAGTTAGATGTTTTTTGCCATGCGGCCATAATGCTGCAACATCATTGTTTATATGGCTTTCAGTAGGTAATATACAGTTGCAAGAAAAAGTATGTGAACCCTTTGGAATGATATGGACTTCTGCACAAATGGGTCATAAAATGTGATCTGATCTTCATCTAAGTCACAACAATAGACAACCACAGTCTGCTTAAACTAATAACACACAAAGAATTAAACGTTACCATGTTTTTATTGAACACACCATGTAAACATTCACAGTGCAGGTGGAAAAAGTGTGTGAACCCCTAGCCAGGCATGGCCAACCTGCGGCTCTCCAGCTGTTGTAAAACTACAACTCCCACCATGCCCTGCTGTAGGCTGCTAGCTGTAGGCAGTCTGGGCATGCTGGGAGTTGTAGTTTTGCAACAGCTGGAGAGCCTCAGGTTGGCCATCCCTGCCCTAGACTAATGACATCTCCAAGAGCTAATTGGAGTGAGGTGTCAGCCAACTGGAGTCCAATCAATGAGATGAGATTGGAGGTGTTGGTTACAGCTGCCCTGCCCTATAAAATCACTATTTTTGGTTGCTCTATATTACATTTTTGTGAGGTAAGGTTACCAAAAATTGAAATTCTGAAATTTCATCTCCATTTGCCATAAACTGTTGAGGAACACCTAAAAGGTTAATAAAGTTTGTAAAATCAGTTTTGAATACCTTAAGGCCCCTTTCACACGGGCAAGTTTTCCGCGCGGGTGCAATGCATGAGTTGAACGCATTGCACCCGCACTGAAACAGGACACATTCATTTCTATGGGGCTGTTCACATGAGCGGTGATTTTCACGCATCACTTGTGCGTTGCGTGAAAATTGCAGCAAGCTCTATTTTGTGCGTTTTTCACGCAACGCAGGCCCCATAGAAGTGAATGAGGCTGCATGAAAATCGCAAGCATCCGCAAGCAAGTGCGGATGCAGTGCGATTTTCACGCACGTTTGCTAGGTGACGATCGGGATGAGGACCCGATCTTTATTATTTTCCCTTATAACATGGTTATAAGGGAAAATAGTAGCATTCTGAATACAGAATGCATAGTACAATAGCGCTGGGGGGGTATTTTTTATTTATTTAACTCACCTTAATCCACTTGCTCGCGCAGCCCGGCTTCTCTTCTGTCTTCTTCTTTGCTGTGTACAGGAAAAGGACCTGTGGTGACGTCACTCCGGTCATCACATGGTCCATCACATGAGCCATCACCATGGTAAAAGATCATGTGATGGACCATGTGATGACCGGAGTGACGTCACCACAGGTCTTTTTCCTGTACACAGCAAAGAAGAGAAGCCGGGCTGCGCGAGCAAGTGGATTAAGGTGAGTTAAATGATAATATATTTTTTTAACCCCTCTAGTGCTATTGTACTATGCATTATGTAGGAGTTTCTACTCTAGGGGGGCTTCTAAAGGGACATGGTGTCAATAAAAAAGGCTATTGAGTTTTGTTTGGCTGTTAACCCTTGGTTTTTACCGGAAACGACGGATTGAAATGGAAAAAGGCCAAAAATAGCTGTTTTGGCACCATTTTAATTATTATTTTTTTGACCGTGTTAGGGTCATGGGGTATTTTTACTGAGGAGATTATTACGGATGCGGCGATACCTAATAAGTCTAATTTTTTACAATTGTTTAGGTTTTAGACTATATTATCTTTTTGGATAAGAGTCATTTTTTTCCGTTTTTTAGCCGATTGTATTAGGTAGAAGCTCATTTTTTGTGGGATGAGGGGACGGTTTTATTAGCACTATTTGGGGGGCTATATGACTTTTTGATCGCTTGCTATTACACTTTTTTTATGTAAGGTGACAAAAAATAATAATTTATTTTTATATTTTTGTTTTGTTTTACCGTGTTAATCTGGGGGGTTAGGGGTATATTTACAGAGGAGATTATTACCGACGCGGTGCTACCTAGTAAGTCTACTTTTTGTTTTTTTTAGTTCTCCCCCCCAAAAAATTTGGGGTGTCTCAAGTCTGAGAACCATAGTTTTTTGGAAGAGTCAGTGGCTAAGTTGGTGAAGGGGATTATAAATGTAGAACTCCATGGAAGTGTGGTACTCCCTGAAGCAACCAATAACGCAGATGATCAGGGCACGTGTCACACTGAGTGGTGGTGTCCTTCCGTATCCTCCTCTTGTGACACACTGCATTTTTTGGGGGTTCGTCCCTTCTTTCCAGTTTGGGGGACCACACCTGGAAAGTGTTGGCCAGGGACGATCCAGGCGCCTGCTCTTTCCCGGTCAGAAAAGATCAGGGTCTTGAGGATTGCCTCATAGAACTGGAGGAATGTCCCTGTGTTGCCAGCGCACTGGAACAGTACAAAAGAGTTGTACATGGCAACCTGCACCAAGTAGACCGCAACCTTTTTGTACCATGCCTTGGTTTTGCGCATGGCGTTATATGGCTTGAGGACTTGATCAGAGAAATCAACTCCTCCCATATACCGATTGTAGTCGATGATACAATCGGGCTTGAGGACCGTTGCCACGGTACCTCGCACAGGGACAGGGGTGATGCCGTTACTGTGAATTGTGGAAAGTACAAGGACATCCCTCTTGTCCTTATATCTGACCAGCAGCAGGTTTCTACTGATAAGGGCATGGGTCTCATCCCTGGGGATAGGTACCTAGAGGGGGTAGGTAGGGAGGCCGCGCTGATTTTTCTGCACGGTTCCACAAGTGAACGTGGATCTGGCGGCGAGGGACTGGAACAAGGGGATACTCGTATAAAAGTTATCCACGTATAGGTGTTAACCCTTATCTATCAGTGGGTGCATAAGGTCCCACACAAGTTTCCCGCTAACACCCAGAGTGGGGGGACATTCTGGGGGTTGAATACGGGAATCTCGCCCCTCGTACACACGAAACTTGTAAATGTACCATAAGGTACTCTCACAAAGTTTGTACAGCTTCACTCCATACCTCGCTCGCTTAGAGGGAACATACTGGCGGAAAATGAGTCTCCCCTTGAAAGCAATGAGAGACTCATCAACCGCGACCTCCCTTCCAGGTACCTTAGGCCTCCATGAATTTGGTCCCGAGGTGATCGATGACCGGCCTGATTTTGTACAGGCGGTCATAGGCAGGGTCACCTTGGGGGGGGGACATGCTGCATTATCTGCATAATGCAGGCATTTCTGGATGGCCTCAAATCGGGAACGTGTCATGGCCATACTGTAGAGTGGGGTCTGGTAGAGGACGTCCCCACTCCAGTACAGCCTGACACTGGGCTTTTTGACTAGGCCCAAAAACGTCCTCATCTCGGCTGCACTGACAAGAGTCCAGCCACCGTTCCTAGCCAAAAACGACCCCGGGTGTTGAGCGACAAACTGTTGGGCATACAGATTCGTCTGCTCCACCATCAGAATTACCAGTTCCTCACTGAAAAAAAGACGTATTCAGTGAAGTCCACTGTGTAAATCTGGATTCCTGATTCACCAACAAAATCAGGAATCGCGGGCTCAAAGTTCTCTGGGGTACACCAGACAAGTCCACCTGCAGGGGGCTCAGGTGGACTGACCTGGTGGGCCGGAAAACTAGTACGAGCCCCAGAGCTGCTCATACTAGGCTGGGCCACAGGGTCCCTAGCATGGGGGTCCCCTCGATCTGTCTGGCGGTGTCTCCGCCGACTTGGGTGCTCATCATCGCTTGATGATGAGGAGGATGCGGATGACAACAGGAACGTGGGGTCATCCTCATCCTCACTGGGGCTCTCGGACTCGGAGGCAAGGAGAGCGTATGCCTCCTCAGCCAAGAACGTCCGGCGGGCCATTGGGGAGTGTGTGTCTACGTGCGTGGAAAACTTTATTAGGTGTGCGTGTGTGTGGGGCACGGGTGTTCACGCACTTACCCTATAGCTATAAAAAAAGTAAAAAAAAAGTGTAAGAAAGAAAAAAATTATACAAATGCGCTGTGGGGCGGGGTGGGCGATGCGCTAACAGTGGCCAGACGCAAAGAGCGCATCCAAAGAAAGAATAAAAATAAAATGGAACCCCCAAAAAGTGTGTGTGTGTGGGGGGGGAGCTGCATCACCCCTGGGGGCCTGGGGGGGGGGGGGGTCTAGGGTCACACAGCTAACTGCTGTGGACCCCAGACACTCAATCAGGGGGGTCACAGACCAAAAAAGATATTTTTTTTTACCTAATCTAACCCTAAACTTGCCCTAACTACCCCTGCCTTCACCTCCCACTACCTGTCTGCCCCTGCCTGTCCCTGCCTCCTAAGGTGATGGCACCAAAAACTCACAATGTCGGTAGGCAGCGCGATCTCCTGCTGCTCTACCCGCTCCACGGACCGGATTGAGCGGGGAGAGAAGCGGTGGAGATTTAAACATGCCGTATGGGGACCAATCGCAGGCGATCCTGAGAGGTGGCGTGATCGCCATCTCACAGGATCGCAGGACGGTGATTGGTTGTGTATAATCACACCACCGATTACCATCCTTTCCGGGTTATTGGGTCATCAAAGACCCGAATAACCCGGAAACGCAGAAAACCACAGGTCTGAATTTACCTGCGTTTTTCTGCTTTCGCTGACATCGGGGGGTCACAAGACCCCCCTGGGCATTGATACAGAGTGCCTGCCGAATGATTTCGGCAGGCACTCTGTTCCGATCACCACAGGCGGCGCTGCGGTGATCGGAAATTCTCAGGACGTACTGGTACGCCCTGTGTCCTTAATTACCAGGACATCAGGGCGTACCAGTACCCCCTGTGTCCTGAACAGGTTAATGTACACACTCATACACGTACTTACCACATACATGGACGCACTTATAAACACACTCACCACATACATGGACTCACTCATACATGCGCTCACCACATAGCAAGCAAGGAGAACATTAAACAGCAGTATTGACTAGTGTTGCTGTGGATTCAGCACTGGGGTGACAGTAAATGCAGCAAATGCAACTCTGTAACTGCTTCCTACTCCTTCTATGTGCATAAATTGTAACCGGATCTCAAAACAGGTGTGCAGACCAATGTATGAAATACAATTTAGGAGTGAGGATAAAGTAAATTATAGGCGCTAAATCTGCAAATTCTAAGGTTAGAAATCTTTTTTTTTAAGAGAAAGCGCAGGGCCTGACTGGGACTGAAAAGCCGCCCAGGCACACAAACCCTCCAGCCCACATACAATATTGATCCCTCGCCATATTGAAGAAAAATAGTAGCATTCAGTGTGACAAATTTTGATGCATTTGGTCATGCCCTCACCACTCTTTTAAAGATGTATTCCAGGATTTTACTATTGATGGCCTAGCCCTAGGATAGGCATTCAATATCTGATTGGAGGGAGTCTGACACCTTGTATCCTCAGGATCGGTCCTCAATATCAAAACGACAGGGGGCCGACTCCCAGCACCTCTACGATCATCTGTCGAACAGAAAGCAACGCTTCTTCATTGTTTACCTGCTCACTGTTGCAACTACAGCGGTGAGCAGGTGTAATTACAGCTCACCTGTCCCATTCACTTAGGAAGGAGCCGTCCCCTTGAAGTGAATATGGCGGCTCACCGCTGCAGTTGCGACAGTGAGCAGGTAAACAGTGAAGAGAAGGCAGCGCTCATAAGAAAGCAGCTTTCTCTTCAAAAAGCTGATCGGCTGGAGTGCTGGGAGTCAGCCCCCCGCAGATCTGATATTGAGGATAAGTCATCATTAGAAAAAAGCAGACAGCCCCTTTAAGATCCTTTTACATGAACAGATGTTTCAGTGCTATTATCAGGAATGAACCAAACGTTCCTGATAATTGCCTACTTGTCATTTACATGCAGTCACCTCCGCTGTATGGGGACAAGCAATGGCTACAGTGATCGTTGTCCCCATAGAAAATCATTTTTTCTGGGAAGCAGAGCTCTGTTACAGCAGTGCTACTGTACAGGAACAATTATTTTTGGTACTGGCAGAAAGACATGATCACCCGACAAACAATTGTTTGCTCGTTCATAGTGTGATTGCAAGTACCTTTTACACAGGCAAGTTATCAAATCCTGCCCCCTACGTCCACAGAACTGAACGCATCTGCATGTGCAACAGGGCTGACCCCTAGGAGCGATCGGGTCCCAGTGTTAGGGAATGGCAAGTGGTATGTTGTGGCCCTAATAGTTTGTGTCACGGTGCTTCTACCTGGATACTGTCGATCCCTGGGGTTAGGCTCCGTAGCAACAAAGAAGTTGTAGTTGGAGCAGGGGTGGACATACCGCCTGTACAGCCGGTTCAGCTGCACAGGGGCCCAGTGTGGGAGGGGGGCCCTTTCTTACCGGAGGCAGGGAAGCAGAAGTGATGATGAGCACCTTCATTATGGAAGCGCTCATCTCTATATTCATCTGTATCGCCGTCCTCAGGACAGCGATACAGATAAATGGTGCGGTGGGGCAGGGGAGAGGTGTCTCCCTTGCTCGTTCCTCTGATAGACTGCAGGCCTAGTGCCTGTAGCCCACAGATGACGTCATTGCGCTGGCTGAGCCGTGCAGCGCGGGACACAGGCTGGAAGAGGCCTGCATCACATGACTGAAAGCAGCATGGAGGTAAGTATGTGAGTTTATTGCTTTTATTATTTTTAGTATAGTATGGCAAGAAGGGGGTGGGGGCTTTATATACTGGCACAAATTATGGGGGGGCACTATGGAGAAGGAGGAAAGGAGCACTTTGGGGGCCCTATATACTGGCACATTATTGGGGGCACTATGAAGAATGGGGGAAGGAGCACTTTGTGGGCCCTATATACTGGCAGATTATGGGGGGCACTATGGAGAATGGGGGGAAGGAGCACTTTGTGGGCCCTATATACTGGCACATTATGGGGGGCACCATGGAGAAGGAGGAGGAGCACTATGGGGGCATCTACTGGAGGCCCTATATACTGGCACAGATTATGGGGGGCACTATGGGGGCATCTACCTGGGGGCCAATATACTGGCACACATTATAAGGGCTTTATGGGGAAGTGGGGGGGGGAACACTATGGGAGCATCTACTGGGGGCTCTATATACTGGCACACATTATGGGGGGCAATATGGAGAAGTGTGGGGGGAGCACTATGGGGGCATCTACTGGGGGCCCTATATACTGGTACGCATTATGGGGGGAACTATGGAGAAGTGGGGGGAAGGAGCATTATGGGGGCATCTACTGGGGGCCCTATATACTGACATGCATTATAGGGGGACACTATGGAGAAGTGGGGGAGAAGAGCACTATGAGGGCATTATATAGGGGCATTCAATACTGGCACCCATTTTGGTGCCACTATGGGGAAGGGAGGAGAGCAGCATTATGGGGGCATCTATGTGGGGCACTATATAGGAGTATTTTATACTGACAGAAATTATAAGGGCACTATGGGCACATAAGCTCAACTTTTGGCACTAAGTGTTTTTTGTAGTTGCACACAGTACGGGTCATTGGAACACATGAGGGCAGTCTGGGGACATTGGCTCTACTGGGGGCACTAAGAGGAGTTTTTATTTATTTTTTTATTTATTTTTTCTGCCATACAACGGGGCATTTTTTGTACTGATGTACATTATAAGGGGGCGTTTTTCTACTGTCACACATTATAAAGAGAATTATTACTGTCGGGGCATTATGGTGGGCTTTATTACAACTGGGGGACTATGGGAGCATTATTACTTGTGGGACACAATTACTGTTGGCACTGTAGGAGCACTATTACTACTAAATGCACTCTGGCAAAGAAATAATTACTATTGTTGGGACTTTAAGAGCACTATTACTGTGGGGGCACCCTGGCACAGTATCAGCTTAGCAGTTATTTTGGGGGGACATTATGTATACAATATTAGTATCAAGGGCACTATTTGCTGGGTGCAGTTATTTTTTAGGGCATTGTGTTCCAATAATTATTGAAGTGGGCACTATCTGTGTGTAACTAGTATTTTCAGGGGATTTATCTGTTTCTGCAGTATAGTTTTGAGGCGAAAAGCTTCTCAGTATTGGGGGTGCATGATGGGATGTTAATTGGAGGATGATTGAAAAGTAGGAAACTACGATGTCTGTCAAACTCTGCAGAGACATGAGATGGCTGAAAGAAATCATTATGGTGGTCTGGTCTGAATGGAGAAGATGAAGAAAGAGAACATCTACATCAAAGGAGATGTCAATGGATGTAAGAGGTATGTGGCGCTGTATTAGGCTACTTTCCCGTTAGTGTGCATGTTATGGGGTGAATACTAATACCCACTTCCATTATGGAAGTGTTCATTAGTACAGTAGGACTAGGGAGCAGTGAATACAGCGTTCCCTGTGCTGGCTCTGTACTCACCGGTCCCTGCAGATCTTACCTGCACCTTTCGCTCCTTTCAGCCTTTGCAAGGCAAAGGTTAAAAGCAGCAACAAAAAACAGCCCTTTTCAGGTAGTTTTTGTGGCGTTGGTTCTCATTCCAATCAACTGCAAATTTTCTGCCACAGAAAATCCACAGTGGATCAGACACCTGTTAACTTACCCTGAGGTTGAAGTCAAGCCTTGTAGTTGTATTTTTACCCACAGTTTGTCATATAACTGCATTGTGTGAATAAACCCTAACTATAATGTGTTGGTAATATACGTAGCAAGCAAGCCCAGCATTTTTGAATCTGGGATAAAGCCTAACACCAGGGAGCAATAGTATCCGGGTAGGAGCACCGTGACACAAACTATTAGGTCCACAACATACCACTTGGCATTCCCTAACACTAGCACCTGATCGCCCCTAGGGGGCAGCCCTGTTGCACATGCAGATGCATTTAGATCTGTGAACATAGGGGGCAGGAATTGATAACTGGCCTGTGTAAAAGGTGCTGGCAAAAATTACAGATGCCAGATGGACCACATCCATATTTTGCTGGTCTGCAATTTGCAGACCACAAAATACATACAGTCACGTGAATGCACCCTTAGTTGTAGGAGGGCTGTTAAGCTAGCCCAACATTTTTGAATTTGGGAGGGAAAAGGGGCAGCAGGCCCAAAAATTTTAAATTACAAAATTAACTCAAAAGTGTATTGAACATATAGCCTGTTAAAGAATATTGTTGAATATGATGAGAAAAGATGATGATACATTTTGGGAAAATTTTTCAGTAAAAAAAATTCTAGAATCACAAGATTATAATACAAGGTGAGCCATGTAAACAAGAGCCACATTTCCCTTGTGTGGTTTGTACATTGGGCATGTGATCCTAGCCTGGGGTTAGAACCCGCAGCGCATGCGGTAGTTTTGTAGCTAACAAGAGATTTCCCATCTCCTCATTTAAGTTGTGAAACATGTACAGCCTCCACCGCACAAGATTACTCCTACGCCGTGAAGTCTTCTGGGTATATCACTTCCAGACATTGCAACTCAAGGGACTAAACCGTGAATATGAAATAAACATACTGTTACAAGAAGTATTCAATAACTTTTATTCATAATCTTTATTTATAGGTTATTCTGTAATATATAATTCATTATAATAACTTTTTGTTTTTTAAACGCTCAGCGGCTTCATCTACGAGATGCCGCGCTCTGCAATTTAGATTTACCATATCCTTTAAATTTTTCCTTGGATTCTTTCCTTCCACTCCTTTGCCCCCCACTGTTTCTTCTCATTCTTTCTGTTTCCTTTTCTCTCTTCTACCTGCCTCTACTTTCCCTCATTCTTCTCTCCCCCGATTCCTTTTCTTGGTTCTCTTTCTTCCTTTGCTATACATTTTTCTATATATTTCTTTCTTGTTTCTTTTTCTCTATTCAATTTCCTCTCTTTCACTGATATGTCAATTCTCACACACTCTCTCCTCCACACATCACATTATGCAGAATGATAGAGGAGCAGAGCTACACATCACTATATCACATGACCGGTACCTGTTCAAGTGACGAAGCAGGATGCAATAACATCATGGCGTCCTTCCTCTCCTCCCATTAATGAACAGCAGAGCATTCATGCTTATTAAGGAGCATGCATTCTCATCACTTCATAGAGTAACAACACAGCCATCTCCTGGGAGCAGATACCATGGGCGTAACCTCCCTATAAAGAGGGCCATTCTCCTGGGCCCTAAATCACATCCTCCAGGTGAGTGCTGCATTATCTATACGTGGCTTCTTCCTATTACCAGCACACAGCTTGCTTTACCATACATGTTATTAGCACAGCACTGCGTTATGCAACATATTGTACTTATCTAATGACACATTACTTTCCCTCGGACATGGTCATCTGCCATCTGCCAAGGTAACCTACCACTCGCAGTACCTACCTCTAGACTTCATTCATCATTGTTTCCTCTTTTCCTGTGCGCCATCCAGGGTGAATTTACATATATGATTTTGACCCATAATAGCAGCTCATACATCTGGCCTGTCATACTCAGCTAAGAGTACCATGAATGTTGTATTCATGGTATTTTGCTGATATTTATGTTCATAACTTATTTCCTTAATGGGCTATACCCCTACTATATATGAAGCCAAGAACTCTTTTCCAAGAGACCCGCAATAATGTGTATTTGCATATTTGTGTAATAGTACAATTTAGTATATATCAACTACATACAGTCTGCAATGAAGTGTAGCCAACTTGAATATACAATTGTTTGTTAAGGGGAATCTGTCACCCGTTTTATGGTGTCCTGACTAAGGGCAACATGAACTAGTGACAGATCCCCTTAGCAAAATGCTGGGTCACTTTGTTTAATTGACCTAGCCAAATCTTGTGCAAAACAGATCCAGCGCGTGCTAAACGAGTCCTCACATTCGTGAGCTCCTGGTTCCTGGTTCTCCTGCCCACCTGCTACTGATACATATGGAGAGAAAAAACTGTCACTCACAGGCAGGTGGGTGGTGAGAGCCGTGAGCTCAGGTATATCAGGACTCATTGGCATGTGCTGGAGCTGTTAGAATCTAGCAGCATAAAACTGGTGACAGATTCCCTTAAGGGTCCATTCACACGTCCGTAGTGTATTGCGGATCCGTAAATTGCAGATCCGCAATACACCCGGCTGGCACATTTAATTTAGAGAACATGCCCACAACTTTGAAGAAGGTTATTTTTTTTATTGTAAAGCAAATAGGACAAAATAACATAAAAAGTCAATGTGTATAACTATTTACCCCCCTAAAGTCAATACTTTGTAGATCCACCTTTTGCGGCAATCACAGCTCAAAGTCGCTTTGGATAAGGCCTCATGCACACGACAGTATTTTTTCACGGTCCGCAAAAACGGGGTCCGTAGGTCTGTGATCCGTGACCGTTTTTTCGTCCGTGGGTCTTCCTTGATTTTTGGAGGATCCACGGACATGGTGTCCGCCTGGCCGTGCTGAGCCAAACGGATCCGTCCTGAATTACAATGCAAGTCAATGAGGACGGATCCGTTTGACGTTGACACAATATGTTTCATTTCAAACGGATCCGTCCCCATTGACTTTCAATGTAAAGTCTGGAGTTCTTTTATACCATCGGATTGGAGTTTTCTCCAATCCGATGGTATATTTTAACTTGAAGCGTCCCCATCACCATGGGAACGCCTCTATGTTAGAATATACTGTCGGATATGAGCTACATCGTGAAACTCAGATCCGACAGTATATTCTAACACAGAGGCGTTCCCATGGTGATGGGGACGCTTCAGGTTAGAATATACTGAAAAACTGTGTACATGACTGCCCCCTGGTGCCTGGCTGCTGCTGCCAGGCAGCAGGGGGCAGACCCCCCCCTGATTTTAACTTATTGGTGGCCAGTGCGGCCGCCCCCCCTCCCTCCCCTGTAGTTAACTCATTGGTGTCCAGTGGGCCCCCCCTGTAGTTAACTCATTGGTGTCCAGTGGGCCCCCCCTCCCTCCCCTGTAGTTAACTCATTGGTGTCCAGTGGGCCCCCCCTCCCTCCCCTGTAGTTAACTCATTGGTGTCCAGTGGGCCCCCCTCCCTCCGCTGTAGATAACTCGTTGGTGGCCAGTGGGCCCTCTCCCCTCCCTCCCCCTTCTAATTAAATTCGCCCCCCCCCCCCTATCATTGGTGGCAGTGGAGAGTACCGATCGGAGTCCCAGTGTTATCGCTGGGGCTCCGATCGGTAACCATGGCAACCGGGACGCTACTGCAGTCCCGGTTGCCATGGTTGCTTAGCAATTTGTAGAAGCTTCATACTTACCTGCGAGCTGCGATGTCTGTGACCGGCCGGGAGCTCCTCCTACTGGTAAGTGAAAGGTCTGTGCGGCGCATTGCCTATAGCACAGACCTGTCACTTACCAGTAGGAGGAGCTCCCGGCCGGACACAGACATCGCTGCTCGCAGGTAAGTATAAAGCTTCTACAAATTGCTAAGATACCATGGCAACCGGGACTGCAGTAGCGTCCCGGTTGCCATGGTTACCGATCGGAGCCCCAGCGATTACACTGGGACTCCGATCGGTACTCTCCACTGCCACCAATGATAGGGGGGGCGATTTTAATTAGGAGGGGGAGGGAGGGGAGAGGGCCCACTGGCCACCAACGAGTTATCTACAGCGGAGGGAGGGGGGGCCCACTGGACACCAATGAGTTAACTACAGGGGAGGGGGGACCCACTGGACACCAATGAGTTAACTACAGGGGAGGGGGGCCCACTGGACACCAATGAGTTAACTACAGGGGAGGGAGGGGGGCCCACTGGACACCAATGAGTTAACTACAGGGGAGGGAGGGGGGGCCCACTGGACACCAATGAGTTAACTACAGGGGAGGGAGGGGGCGGCGGCCGCACTGGCCACCAATGAGTTAAAAGCAGGGGGGGGGTCTGCCCCCTGCTGCCTGGCAGCACCTGCCAGGCAGCAGGGGGCAGTCATGTACACAGTTTTTCAGTATATTCTAACCTGAAGCGTCCCCATCACCATGGGAACGCCTCTGTGTTAGAATATACTGTCGGATCTGAGTTTTCACGAAGTGAAAACTCACCTCTGAAAAAGCTTTTATGCAGACGGATCTTCGGATCCGTCTGTATGAAAGTAACCTACGGCCACGGATCACGGACACGGATGCCAATCTTGTGTGCATCCGTGTTCTTTCACGGACCCATTGACTTGAATGGGTCCGTGAACCGTTGTCCGTCAAAAAAATAGGACAGGTCATATTTTTTTAACAGACAGGAAACACGGATCATGGTCTCGGCTCCAACGGTCATGTGCATGAGGCCTAAGTCTCTATGAGCTTGCCACATCTTACCACTGGGATTTTTGTCCATTCCTCCTTGCAAAACTGCTCCACCTCCTTCAAGTTGGATGGTTTGCGCTTGTGAACAGCAATCTTTAAGTCTGACCACAGATTTTCTATTGGATTGAGATCTGGGCTGTGACTAGGCCATTCCAACACATTTACATGTTTCCCATTAAACCACTCCAGTGTTGCTTTGCTTTAGCAGTGTGTTTGTGTCATTGTCCTGCTGGAAGGTGAACCTCCGTCCTAGCCTCAAATCACACACCGAGTGGTACAGGTTTTTCTCAAGAATATCCCTGTATTTAGCACCATCCATCTTTCCCTCAACTCTGACCAGTTTCCCAGTCCCGGCTGCTGAAAAACATCCCCACATCATGATGCTTCCATTACCATGTTTCACTGTGGGGATGGTGTTCTTTGGGTGATGTGATGTGTTGGGTTTGCGACAGACATAGTGTTTTCTTTGATGGCTGAAAAATTCTATTGTAGTCTTATCAGACCAGAGCACCTTCCTCCATACATTTTGGGAGTCTCCCACATGCCTTCTCCCAAACTCACAACGTGCCTTTTTGTTTTTAGCTGAACGTAATGGCTTTCTTCTGGCCACTCTGCCATAAAGCCCAACGCTATAGAGCGTACGGCTTATTGTCGTCCTATGTACAGATACTCCAGTCTCTGCTATGGAACTCTGCAGCTTCTCCAGGGTTACCTTAGGTCTCTGTGCTGCCTCTCTGATTAATGCCCTCCTTGCCCGGTCCGTGCGTTTTGGTGGGTGTCCGTCTCTTGGCAGGTTTGCTATTGTGCCATGTTGTTTCCATTTGGTTATGATAGATTTGATGGTGCTCCTGGGGATCATCAAAGATTTGGATATTTTTTTATAACCTAACATTGACTTGTACTTCTAAACAACATTGTCCCTTACTTGTTTGGAGAGTTCCTTGGTCTTCATGGCAGTGTTTGATTAGTGATGCCTCTTGCTTAGGTGTTTCAGCCTCTGGGGCCTTTCAAAAAAGGTGTGTATATGTAATGACAGATCATTTGACTCTTAGATTGCACACAGGTGGACATAATTTCACTAATTATGTCACTTCTGAAGGTAATTGGTTGCACCAGAGCTTTTTATGGGCTTCCTAACAAAGGGCATGAACACATACACACACGCCAATTTTCTGTTTTCTATTTGTAAAGAATAGTTTTATTTATATATTTTTCTCATTTCACTTCACCAACTTAGACTATTGTGTTCTGATCCATAACATAAAATTCTAATTAACAAAACATTGAACTTAAGGCTGTATACTTTTGCAAGGCACTCTACATCTGGTTGGATCACGAGTAAAGCATGAATCTGCTTCACAACCATATAAAGATAGAATATGTGGGGATGCAGTTTGCCGACGGAAGAAGGTGGCCGCTTGAAAGTGGAGCTCAGACACAGCAGCAGCAACTTTACCAGCATTTAGACCAAAAGCGCCTGTTTCTGCCTAAAGAAACTTACCCACATAACTCCATGATGATGAGAGGCAAGAAATCCCTGAATGCACAGGGAAAGCTGGACTTTTTCTTTGACAAGGAAAGAGCCCAACATGGTGGCGGGTCCCCTACATCCTCCCACTCTGGAGGCTCCACCGCTTCGGCTAAAACAGAAACCTGAGAGCTCGGGTCGCCGAGAGCTGACTCCTCACCTGCCAGATCAGAAAAATCTTCCAACTCACCGAACAGTTTGGTTCCAGTGAGCTCGCACACCACACCAGAGACGTGGTGCACACGCCTCATGTGCTGACCGCTGGAGCATCTACTTCAGTCACCCTAGTTTTAAACAGAGGCCTCACTTTTTGGAACAGACTTTGGATCCCTCTGCCTTCACTTTATCGGCTGTCCTGATGTGCTCAGGAGAAATAGCAACGTTGTTGCTGGACTTTCCCACCACTGACAACCCAGCATCTGGAACTCTGCTAAAAGACATGCTAGTGGCCTTCGGAGAAACTATGCAGGACAACCTGGCCTTATTGATCACCCTGCTACAAGCCACAGTTACAGAGCTTGCCTCCAAGATGGAGCATTTAGAAGGTAAGATGGGAGAATTTGCAGAATCCCATAATCATCTTATTGATGAACACAACGAGCTAGCGGAGGAAATGGAAGATATAAAACATAGGCTGATTGACTTGGAAGACCGGTCTCATCGAAATAATGTGAAGCTTAGAGGGGTCACAGAAGAGGTGGCTCCGCAAGAGCTATGTGCCTACTATGTGCTATGCGGCCAGGCAGAAAGGCACTCTACCTTCGCCGTATGAGGAGATCAGACTCTATACCGACCTATCGGCGGCAACATTACAGCAAAGAAGAACACTGGCCCCTATTACAGCAGCTCTCAGAGATCAAGCCATTATATACTGGTGGGGCTTTCCGACAAAGATTCTACTATACCATAATGCGACTCTCCATATTATCGCCTCTGTGGAGGAAGGAAAGCGCTTGTTGCAATCCTGGAATATCCTGATACAGGATCCATCTCAGGGTAGATACGCATCACCAACCTGCCTCCACCAGGAGTGGAGAGTGGTGACGTCTAAGTGTAAATCCAAACCTTGACTCATCGCAATGCTGTCCTGTAGGTGCAAGTCTTCCTGTCTGGTCTAGAAATATAAGTTTTGTTGCCCCCACACAGCTAAAGTCGGCATCTTGAACCGCCAACTAAAGACTCATATGTTTCTTTTATGTTAAATTTCTTTCCATTGTTTATCCTTTTATTTTTGCACTAATTGTCTTTTCAGCACACCATGGGGTCTATACCAGACAACAAATGCTAGTGTTAAGGAACAAACCCTTGATGTAAAGGGACTGAACAGTCCACAAAAAACACTCATTTATGTGGAGGGAGTTTATGGGCTTGAAGTGCAACATATTCAGTGCTTAAGAAACACACTTAAAAAAAAAAAAAAAGATGCGCACCAAATTCACCATAGCTCCTTTGCATTTATACTGCAATCCCATTACTGCAAAAAGCAAATGGGAGTTCTGCTGGGAGTTGGGAGCTCAATAGCATTCCAGCCGGTTTCAACAGTGCTGGACCCCAACGGTAGATATATTGTCTTGGTGGGATTGTTGAATAATGTGACATATACCCTAGTGGCTGTGTATGCCCCAAACAGGCAATACCTATCCTTCCTTACTAAGCTGTCAAAGAGAGTAGACAAGGTCAAGCAGGGTCATTTGTTGTGGTTTGGGGATTTTACCCCCTTAGTAACCACCCATTGGCCTTTTTACATAAGTCACTAAGGGGCCTTAGGCTGGGCCGCCGCTTTTTCACATGAGAGCCATGCCCCTGCTCTAACAGCCCAGACCAGCAGGAGTACCGATCCAGGCTGTTTAACACTTTACATACCGCGGGCAATGGCATATGCCGCATGTAAAGTGTTGACAGAGGGAGCGGACTCCCTCTGTCTCCCATCGGCACCCCGCAAATCCGATCGCGGGATGCCGATGTCTGTGAAGGCTGGGGTCTCGTGTAGGCCCCAGACCAGCCTTTAGTAATACCCAGCAGGCTGCGCCTCTCTGGCACAGCCTGCTGTTCAATGTCAGGATAGCACTGATATTAAAATGCAGTGCACTATAGGGATAATGCATTGCATTTTAAAATCAATCAGAATGTTGTCTGTTATAATCCCCTTGTGGGACTATTAAGTGGTAAAAAACAACAACATTTATTCAATAAAAAAATTACACTTTTTTCCATTGAAAATACGATTTTCAATAAAAAAGATTGCAAAACAAAAAATCTCCCCCTTATGTTTGGTATTGCCGGGTCCGTAACGACCAAAACTTCATAAATGGCAGACCATCCATTAACGCTGCGGTTACTTCAACAGTAGAGGTTATCACTAATGTTGATCGAGCATGCTCGGCCGATCACCAGTTCGGCTCAAGCATCTCGATGCTTTGTACATGGCAGTATTCAGCCGAATACTGCATGTGCTCGAGCGCAATGCTCGAGTCTCCTCCCCCCACGTTTGTTGGCTGCCCTTCACTGTAATTCCGTAGCCATGTTGGTTACTGGCATTATAGTGATTGGCTGGCCGGAACACGTCATCGGGTGCAAAATAGCACCCAATGACACGTGTTCGGCTCAGTGTTAGTCAGGGAGAACTGTGCTGAAGAAGAGAAAGATAGTGTAGGGAGTGAAATTTTCTTTTTTTCATTTGAAAAACTTGTCAGAGACCAAAAAGTCCTTTTAACCCCTTTAGGACACAGCCTTAAGGACCAGGCTATTTTTTTGCAAATCTGACCAGTGTCACTTTAAGTGGTGATAACTTTAAAACGCTTTTACTTATCCAGGCCATTTTGAGAGTGTTTTTTCGTCACATATTGTACTTCATGACACTGGTAAAATGAAGTAAAAAAAAATAATTTTCATTTATAAAAAATACCAAAAATAGCAAATTTCCAAGTTTCAATTTCTCTACTTCTATAATACATAGTAATGCCTCCAAAAATAGTTATTACTTTACATTCCCTATATGTCTACTTCATGTTTGGATCATTTTGGGAATGACATGTTAGTTTTTGGGGACGTTACAAGGTTTAGAAATTTTTCAGAAATGTTCCCAAAAACATTTTTTAGGGACCAGTTCAGGTCTGAAGTCACTTTGTGAGGGTTACATAATAGAAACCACCCAAAAATGACCCCATTCTAGAAACTATACCCCTCAAGGTATGCAAAACTGATTTTACAAATGTCGTTAACCCTTTAGGTGTTCCACAAGAGTTAATGGCAAATGGAGATGAAATTTGAGAATTTAAATTTTTGGGCAAATTTTCAATTTTTATCAATTTTTTCCAGTAACAAAGCAAGGGTTAACAGCTAAACAAAATGCTATATTTATTGCCCCGATTCTGTAGTTTGCAGAAACACTCCATATGTGGTCGTAAACTACTGTACGGGCACACGGTACGGCGTAGAGGGAAAGGAATGCCGTATGGTTTTTGTAAGGTAGATTTTGCTGTAATGGTTTATTTACACCATGTCCCATTTGAAGCCCCTGTGATGCACCCCTAGAGTAGAAACTCCATAAAAGTGACCCCATCTAAGAAACTACACCCCTCAAGGTATTGAAAACTGATTTTACAAACTTTGTTAACCCTTTAGGTGTTGCACAAGCGTTATTGGCAAATGGAGATGAAATTTGAGAATTTCAATTTTTTGCCACATTTTCCATTTTAATCCATTTTTTCTAGTAACAAAGCAAGGGTTAACAGCCAGACAAAATTCTATATTTATTGCCCCGATTCTGTAGTTTGCAGAAACACCCCATATGTGGCCATAAACTATTGTACGGGAACACAGTAGGGCGTAGAGGGAAAGGTCACCATGTTGTTTTTGGAAGGCAGATTTTGCTGGACTGGTTTATTTACACCATGTCCAATTTAAAGCCCCCCTGATGCACCCCTAGAGTAGAAACCTCATAGAAGTGACCCCATTTTGGAAACTACGGGATAAGGTGGCAGTTTTATTGGGATTATTTTTAGGGTACATATGATTTCTGGTTTATCTATATTACATTTTTGTGAGGCAAGGTTACCAAAAATAGAAATTCTGAAATTTCTCCTCCATTTGCCATAAACTGTTGAGAAACACCTAAAGGGTTAATAAAGTTTGTAAAATTAGTTTTGAATACTTGAGGGGTGTAGATTCTTAGATGGGGGTCGCTTTTATGGAGTTTCTACTCTAGGGGTGCATCAGGGGGGCTTCAAATGGGACATGGTGCCAAAAAAAAGGCCATCAAAATCTGCCTTCCAGAAACCATACGGTGTTCCTTTCCTTCTGCGCTCTGCCGTTTGGTCATACAGCAGTTTATGACCACATATGGCGTGTTTCTGTAAACTGCAGAATCAGGGTAATAAATATAAAGTTTTGTTTGGCTGTGAACCCTTGCTTTGTTACTGGAAAAAAACTAATTAAAATGGAAAATTTGCCCAAAAATTTGCGCTTGCAAAGTCAATTTTTTTGACTGTTAGGCCTCTTTCACACTACCATTTTTTTTTTCCGTTTTGCAGTCCGTTTTTTGCGTTCCGTATACGGTCCGTATACGGAACCATTCATTTCAATGGTTCCGCAAAAAAAACGGAATGTGTTCCGTATGCATTCCGTTTCCGTATTTCCGTTTCGTTGAAAGATAGAACATGTCCTATATTTGGCCGCAAATCCCGGTCCGTGGCTCCATTCAAGTCAATGGGTCCGCAAAAAAAACTGAACTCATACGGAAATGCATCCGTATGTCTTCCGTATCCGTTCCGTTTTTTGCAGAACCATCTATTGAAAATGTTATGCCCAGCCCAATTTTTTCTATGTAATTACTGTATGCTGTATATGCCATACGGAAAAAGGGATTGGAACAACGGAACGGAAACGGAACCACAACGGAAGCAAAAAAACGGAACAACGGATCCGTGAAAAACGGACCGCAAAACACTGAAATGGACATACTGTAGTGTGAAAGAGGCCTTAATCTGAGGGGTTGGGGGGGGATTTTTATAGAGCAGATTCTTACAGACGCGGCGATATCTAATATGTCTACTTTTTATTTATTTATGTTTTTCACTATATTATCTTTTTATAAACAAAAAATAATAATTTTTGTATCTCCATAGTCTGAGTAATTTTTTTTTTACCGTGTTTATTAGAGGTTAGCTAATGGGGTATTTTTATAGAGCAGATTCTTATGGACACGGCGATACCTAATATGTCTACTTTTCTAATTTTATTTATGTTTTACACTATATTATCTTTTTATAAACAAAAAAAAAAACATTTTTCATCTCCATAAGTCTAAGAGTCATTATTTTTTTGTTTTTAGCCGAATATCTTAGGTAGGGGCTAATTTTTTGCGGGATGAGAGGACGGTTTCATTGGCACTATTTTGGGGGGCATATGACTTTTTGATCGCTTGCTATTACAATTTTTATAATGTAAGGTGACAAAAAAAAATTGGCACCGTTTTTAATGAATTTTTTTGAACGTGTTCATCTGAAGGGTTAGGGGGGGGTATTTTTATAGAGCAGATTCTTACGCACGCGGTGATACCTAATATGTCTACTTTTTTTATTTTAGTTTTACAGACCGCAACTTTTTTGTACCATGCCCGGGTTTTGCGCACATCGTTATATGGCTTGAGGACTTGATCAGAGAGATCAACCCCTTTCCATATACCGATTGTTGTTGATGATACAATCGGGCTTGAGGGCCGTTGCCGCGGTGCCTTGCACAGGGACAGGGGTGATGCCGTTACCATGAATTGTGGACAGTACAAGGACATCCCTCTTGTCCTTATATCTGACCAGCAACAGGTTTCCACTGGTAAGGGCACGGGTCTCACCCCTGGGAATAGGTACCTGGAGGGGGTAGGTAGGGAGGCTGTGTTGATTTTTCCGCACGGACGTGGATCTGGCGGTGAGGGACTGGAACAAGGGGATACTAGTATAAAAGTTATTCACATACAGGAGGTAACCCTTATCTAGCAGTGGGTGCATAAGGTCACACACAAGTTTCCCGCTAACACCCAGAGTGGGGGGACATTCTGGGGGTTGAATACGGGAATCTAGCACCTAGTACACACGAAACTTGTAAATGTACCCTGAGGTACTCTCACAAAGTTTGTACAGCTTCACGCCATACCTCGCGCGCTTAGAGGGAAGATACTGGCAGAAAAGGAGTCTCCCCTTGAACGCAATGAGAGACTCATCAACCGCGACCTCCCTTCCTGGTATAGGCCTGTACAAATTTGGCCCCAAAGTGATCGAGGACCGGCCTGATTTTGTACAGGCGGTCATAGGCAGGATTACCTTGGGGGGGACATGCTGCATAATGCAGGCATTTCCGGATGGCCTCAAACCGGGAGCGTGTCATGGCCGTACTGTAAAGTGGGGTCTGGTAGAGGACATCCCCACTCCAGTAATGCTTGAAACTAAGTTTCTTGACTAGGCCCATGTGTAGCACGAGGCCCCAAAATGTCCTCATCTCGGCTGCACTGACCGGGGTCCAGCCACCGGGCCTAGCCAAAAAGAAGCCCGGGTGTTGAGCAACAAACTGTTGGGCGTACAGGTTTGTTTGCTCTACCATTAGATTTACAAAGTGGTCACTGAAAAAAAAAAAAGACTAAAATAGTCATATTCAGTGAAGCCCACTGTGGAAATATGGATTCCTGGTTGGCCTACAAAATCTGGAATCACGGGCTCAAAACGCGATGGAGTATACCAGACAAGTTCACCGGCAGGGGGCTCCGGTGGACTTAACTGGTGGGCCGTAAAACTAGTACGAGCCCCAGAGCTGCTCGTACTAGGGTAGGCCACAGGGTCCTTAGCATGGCGGTCCCCTTGCTCCGCCTGGCGGCATCTCCGCCGCCTTGGGGGCTCATCATCATCGCTAGATGATGAGGACGCGGATGACAAAAGGAAAGTGGGGTCATCCTTGTTCTCACTGGGAATCTCGGAGTCGGAGGCAAGCTGGGCTTATGCCTCCTCGGCCGAGAACGTCCGGCGGGCCATAGGGGAGTGTGTGTGCGTGTGTGTAAATCTTTATTCAGTGTGCGTGTGTGCGGGGGCACGGGTGTTCGCGAACTTAGCCTAAACCTAACAGACGGAAAAAAACGGCCGAAGTTGATCAGCGGTGGGGTGTGCGATGCGCTAACAATGGTCGGACGCAAAGAGTGCCGGACCACAGTCAGCATACGCACACAAAAAAACTGCTTGCGTCCCAAAAATGTTGTGGGGGGGAGGGGGGCAGGGGGCAAGCTGCAGCACCCCTGGGGGGTGTCTAGCATACAAATGTCCTTACCCCAGGCATTTAATTGCAAGCGCAAATACCCAGCCACTCACCCACAGGCCATAGCACTAAATGTGCAACTTTCCAAATTACTGGCCCTGGAAATGTTGCCATTTAGGCTTGTGGACACTGAGGCCTTCCGCAGCCTGATGTCGGCTGCCTTCCCTCGTTACGCAGTCCCCAGCCGCCACTATTTTTCACGGTGTTCCGTGCCCATCTTACACCAGTATGCGTCCCGTAACATCACCCATTACTGGGAAGGTCCACATAACCACTGACACATGGACAAGTGCTTTTGGCCAGGGACGCTACATTTCCCTGTTGGCACACTGGGTGAACGTTGTGGAGGCCGGGATAGAGTCGTACCCTGGGATAGCACAGGTGCTACCCATGCCAAGGATTGCGGGCCCTACTTCCATTAGGATTTCCGCCACCACCTACGTTAGTGGCTCCAACCCCCACTTCTCCTCATCCACTTCCACTTCAGAATTATCCTCTTGCAGCATCAGTCAGCCATCAATCAGTAGCTGGAAGCAGTGTAGCACTGCAGTGGGGAAGCGTCAACTGGCCGTGCATAAGTTGATCTGCTTAGGTGACAAACAGCACACCGCCGCAGAGCTGTGGCAGGGGATAAGAGACCAGACTGAGCTGTGGCTCTCGCCACTCAACCTAGAACTAGGCATGGTTGCGTCTGATAATGGCCGTAACTTGGTGGCGGCTTTGGAGCTCGGCAAGCTCACAGACATCCCATACCTAGCCCACGTGTTCAACTTTCTTGAACTCAGCAGTTTCTCAAAACCAACCCCAATTTGCCTAAGCTACTGGTGATGGTGCACTGCGTGTGTGCCCATTTCCACAAGTCATTGACAGCTTCCGCCGGTCTGTCAATGCTGCAGGAGAACTTACAATTGCCAGCTCACTGACTGTTGTGCGACGTGAGCAGGCACTGGAACTCGACGTTCCACATGTTGGCCAGGCTTTTTGAGCAGCAGAGGGCAGTAGTGAAATACCAGCTGCAATATGGTCATCACCTTTCCAGGCAGCTTCCGCTCTTCACAAGCGAGGAGTGGGCATGGATGTCTGACCTCTGTGAGGAAGAATCAACACATGTGGTGAGCGGTGATAATGCTATTATCCGCGTCTCCATTCCACTTCTGTGTCTACTCAAACGCTCGCTACTCACAATTCAGGCGGACGCTTTGCATGTGGAAGGGGTGGAAATGGGGGAAGACATTACACAGGGCAATAGCCAGACCACTCTCAGTTCGTCTTCTCAGCGCAAATTGGATAATGATGAGGATGAGGAGGAGCAGCAGACGGTTGCCTCCGCTACAGAGGGTAGTACCCATGGAAGTTTAATTCCATCTGTTCAGCGTGGATGGGCAGAAAAGGAGGAAGACGATGAGGAGATTGAGAGTCATCCTCCTGATGACAACAGCGAAGTCTTGATGACAACAGCGAAGGCACACATGGCTGACTTTTTGTTAGGCCCACGCGTTTTAAGCATTTTGGACAACACTGATTACTGGTTGTTCAACCTTCTCGACCCCCGCTACAAAGAGAACTTCTCATCTCTCATTCCTGTGGTGGAGAGGACGGGCAAAATGGTGCAATACCAGAAGGTCCTTGTGGAAAAATTGCTCCAAAAATTTCCAGCTGATAATGCTGTAGAGGGTCAGCTCACCTGCAGGCCCTCGCATTAAATGTTTTAGAGAGTCAGCTCACCAGCAGGCCCTCAACTATAATCTTTTAGAGGGCCAGTAGGCCCTTGCATATAATGTTTTAGAGGGTCAGCTCACCAGCAGGCCCTCACCTACAATCTTTAAGCGGGTCAGCTCACCTGCAGGCACTCGCATATAATGTTTTAGAGCAGGCATGCTCAACCTGCGGCCCTCCAGCTGTGGCAAAACTACAACTCCCAGCATGCCCAAACAGCCTACAGCTATTAGCCTACAGCAGGACATTGTGGGAGTTGTAGTTTTACAACAGCTGGAGGGCCGCAGGTTGAGCATGACTGTTTTAGAGGGTTAGCTCACCAGCAGGCCCTCACCTACAATCTTTTAGAGGGTCAGCTCACCTACAGGCCCTCGCATATAATCTTTTAGAGCTGCGGTGTCCAAACTTTTTTCGAGGAGGGCCAGATTTGATGAAGTGAACATGTGCAAGGGCCGATCATTTTGCCCAACATTCTTTGAACCATTAAAATTACATGCAAATTAACTATTTTATGAAAATTTTATTGCAAACGGCATACCTTTCATTTTGTGACTTGGATGACAAATCTAAACAGGTGTTAAATCACTCTGCCTTCAATATAAAAAACAGGTGGCAGAAATGTGTCGGAAACAGTACATTACAAGGTTGTCTGTTAACTTTTAAATTCCAAAAATGTGAACAGGAACATAACACCAAGTATACACATATGTTCAAATATATTTATAACTGATTGACCAACTGACATTTAAGGGAACCTGTCATCAACTTTATTCTGCCCATACTATACTAAAGGCAGAATAAAGTAGAGACAGGTGAATTGATTTCAGCACTCTGTCATTTATAAGTTAAAAGTAAGTGGTTGCCGAGAACCAACATTACAATCATTGCAGACTGGGCCTGGAAAAGTCACCGCTACCTGAGAAGAGTCATGGTTATTCATAGATTCCTGCTCTCCCTGCCCACCTGCTGATGACTGACAGTCTAATACCTAGTTTTCTCCCTTTCTCTCTAGGAGAGAACTGCCAATCATCAGCAGATGGGCGGGAGAGCAGGAGATTATGAATAACCAGACTACACTACTTCAGATGACCCACTAAACCCAGGAGGTCAAATCAATATTCCAATAGTCTGCTGACTATAATTCCTGTTTCTGGTCTTATATTAAAATATAACTTTTATTTTCCCTTTATTAAATACTATATTTAACATACAAAAAACAAAAAAACACACTCTTTTAAAATGTATATGGAGGGCTTGGACCTGTGGGCTCAGTATTCCTATTGTCCGATTAATCAGAGGGACATTCTCTCATAGATATCATGGACTTCTCTGTATTTAATTGTGTAATGACACTTCAGTGCCAGTAGGTGTCACCCCGACACCAGGCAAACGCCGTACTTGGTAATAGTGTTCGGTCCGCAACTATGTATCTATTGTGTCCCTCACTGCTGATTACACAGTTACTATATTCATTCCGTCTTACTGATCTGGCCCTCACACAGGTTCAGCGTCTGCAGATCACCTCTCCCTAGTCCATCTTCAGCCCTGCCATCCTTATTAAAATCTTACAGACACAGCTCCCCCAACATGTTTCACCGCAAACACGGCGTCTTCAGGGGGATGGAGCTACTATCAACACGAGTGCTTTCTATCTGCGGTCTTTTATGTCAGAAGGGTGGGTCTTGTTTAGACCTCCTATCGCATTGCACTCTCATGTTGATTGATGTCTACTCATGGCCAATCGCATTCTTTCAGGGTGGACTCTGTGCTTGTGTGAGGTGTTTGAGAATCCACTGTAGGGGGTAAGTTCATATGGATATCCTAATATTACGTACATCTTTGCATCTACTTCTATTTGTATTTTAAAATACCTATATTAGATCCACTTGTTGGTTTACTGAATCTTCTATTGTACAACAAATTTTTATTTATTTTTCTTTCCAATGACATAATCGTGTTCGCCTTTATTCTCACTAGGGGTAATTACCCAGAATTGCGCTTCTGCACTGGGACTTTGACCCCATTCTTTTTGTGTACATATCTGTATATATACACATTGAGGTCTCCACTCCGGCAGGTTACAGTTTTTCCTGTGGGAATAATATACATTTTGATTTTCCTATTATCAAGGCACCCAGGGTATTCCTACATAGGTATATTTCGACATCTGTCAGATCCATTATCCTATATCCATAGTATATTCTTATTTTTCAAAATTAGTTCTTGTTTCTTTTTTATTATTATATATTTATTTATTTTTCTTTTTTTCTTTATATTTTTCTTTTTTATATACATGTGTAGGTTCACCCCCGCCTTTCTAAAATATCCGCTTTTCTTCCTTTATATACCATTCACCTATATTCTCACCAGAGGTAATTATCCAAATTCCCATTCTGCTTCTGCATTGGGACTTTAACCCCATTCTTTTTATGTATATATATATATATACATATGCACACATTAAGGTCTCCACTCCGGCAGTTTAACGTTTTTTCTGTGGGGGTAATACACATTTTGATTTTTCTATTGTCAAAGCCCCAGGGTCTTCCTACATGAGTGTATTTCAACATCTGTCAAGTCAATTGTCCTATCTCCATAGTATATTCTTATTTTTCAGAATTAGTTCTTATTTCTTTTTTCTGTATATATTTATTTACTTTTTATTTTTTCTATATTTTTATTTTTATTTTTTGTTCTTTATACACATGTAGGTTTCTTTTTTTGTTCTTTATACCCATGTAGGTTCACCCCCACCTTTCTGAAATATCCGCTTTTGTTCATTTTATACAGGACCCATCTTTTACATTCCCTGAATATGCTATGGCCTGTGTTTTTCTGAACTATTTGTTCGATTTAATTAATTTCCTATTTTTTGTAGTAGTTATCTACAGGTATATCATTGAGAAAGGAAAAGTATTTTCTATATGGGGTCCATCTGGACTCTCTTCCATTACTTATAGTTCCCATTCTTATATTCAGGACATTATATGAATGCCGTATATGTGAAGCCCTCATTCAAACCGATTGGACTCATTGTATTGAGTCGCTGAATCCATCTTGCCTCATTTTGCAAAAGTTTTTTATCAAGGTTACCCCCTCTAGGACCCATAGTCAATTTTTCTATGCCCCAAAACCGTAGAACTGATGGTTTGTTTCCATGCACATATTTTATGTGTCTTGCGATCGGTGTATCCTTATCGGTTTCTATCGAGCTGAGATGGCCCGATATCCGACGTCTCAGTTCCTGAGTGGTTTTACCCACATACAGCATGGGGCAGGGACATGATGCTATATATATGACTCCTTGAGTTTTGCATGTTATTAATTGTCTGATGTCATATTCCCTTTTATCAGCAGGATTTGTGAATTTTTTAATCCGTGGAATATACTTACAAAAAGAACAGTCTCCACAGGGTGATGACCCTCGATATTTCCCTCTGTTTAAACTATTTTCTTTATCTTTCTCCTTTAGGTAGCTGTGCACCAATTGATCCTTAAGGTTGGGACCTCTCCTGTATGTCACACTTGGGTTGATAGTAAGTACCATTTTTAAATCCCTATCTGTCTGTATTATATGCCAATGCTTCTTTAGTATATTGTGTATCTCTCTATTATACCCATCAAAGGTTCCTATACACCGGATGATGTCATTCTTTTTTTGAGGGGAAGATTTTAAAAGGTCCTCTCTACTCACAGTCCTTGCTCTATTATAGGCTTTTTTTAGGGGAGCCGACGGATATCCCCTCTTCTTGAATCTCTCAAGAAGATTCCTACTCTCATTTTCAAAGGATCCTTCATCAGAGCAATTCCTACGGGCCCTCAAATATTGACCCGTAGGTATTCCTCTCCTGAGTGGCTCTGGATGCCAGCTCGTCCAGTGTAGGTAGCTGTTGGTAGAAGTTGGCTTCCTGTGTACTTCCGTATTAAGACGTCCATTTTCCATAATTTTAATTTTCAAATCCAGGAAGACTATCTCTCGCTCCTGTATTTCGTACGTATATCTCATCCCTATACTGTTATCGTTTAATACTTGAGTGAATTCTTTAAATAATAGTTGTCCCCCATCCCAGAGGATGAGGATGTCGTCGATATACCTGCCCCAAAATAGAATGTGACAGGTATACGACGACATCCCCTCCGTAAATACTATCTCATTCTCCCACCACCCTAGAAATAAATTTGCGTAAGTGGGGGCACATGACGTCCCCATAGCGGTCCCATTGACCTGTTTATAAAAGTGCCCTTGAAAGATAAAAAAATTGTGCTCCAAAACAAATTCCAGCATAGATAATACTAAGTGATTATGTGGGTGAAAAATACTACTTCTTGTGCTCAAGAATTGGTGAACGGCCTTGAGGCCTAGTGAATGTTTTATATTACTGTATAGGGACTCGACGTCCAAACTCGCTAAGATAGTATTTGGTGTTATTATCATATCGTTAATTTTCAGGAGGAGATCTTTTGTGTCCCTAATATAGGAAGGTAATGTGGTGACGAATGGTCTTAATATCTGATCCACATATTGACTTATACCCTGAGTCAGGTTGTCATTCCCGGACACTATTGGTCTTCCTGGAATCGGAGTTTTATCCTTATGCACCTTTGGTAATGCATAGAAAGTGGAGATGGTAGGGTCTTTTTTTAGAAGGTACACAAATTCATCCTTTGATATCAGATCTCTGGATCTGGCATCAGACAGTAGAGTTTTTAATTCATTTGTATAGGTCCTAGTAGGGTCATTTGGGATTATTTGATACGTTTTTTTATCTCGTAACAGTCTCAGTACCATCTCGACATAGTCATCTCTATTTTGGATGACTATGTTTCCGCCCTTATCACTAGGTTTTATAATGATATTTTCATTTTTCTTAAGTTCTTCCAGGGCCTCTAGTTCCTGAGTACTTAGATTAGATGTAATATGATCCTTCCTCATTTTTAGAGACTTGATATCCTGTGTTACGAGATTTACAAACGTATCAATCTCTTTAAATTGTGTAAAAGAGGGCGTAATTTTTGATTTAGGTTTCAGAGATGAAAAAGGGGGGTCTGGGGCAATGCACTGTCCCTCGTTTTCTTTCAGTAGATCTTCCAGTGTCTGAACACATCTCTTTTCATTTTCATATACCTTTCTTAGGTCCCACTCTTCCTGTTTATGGACCTTGTGTAAGGCCAGTTTCCGCGCAAAAAGATTAATATCCTTTATCCACAGGAATTTATCGCTCTGTGGGACCGGTGAAAAGGTTAA
The DNA here is from genome assembly GCF_014858855.1 of Bufo gargarizans. Lineage (NCBI taxonomy): Eukaryota > Metazoa > Chordata > Amphibia > Anura > Bufonidae > Bufo > Bufo gargarizans. The sequence goes on along the minus strand of NC_058082.1, from coordinate 219,013,252 downwards.
ACCTCTATTTAGAAGTGTTCTCTGTGCTGTTGTCAATACGTGTGCAGACAAATTTATAATTTGTCTATCTTCTATCACTGCCGTATCTACTACTTGCTGTACCCCCATTTTTCTCGATCCCTTGATTGGATCCCTGTCTGACCTAAAAAAAGAGGAGCTATTGGTGCATTCAACTGTGTATTCATCTGTGTTGTTAGTGAAGGGCTTGCGGTTACATTCTGAACTACATTCTGAGTGCCCTGTGCTGACTGACCAAAGGAGAAAGGTTGTACAGATGTAGAACATCTGTACAACCTTTCTCCTTTGGTCAGTCAGCACAGGGCACTCAGAATGTAGTTCAGAATGTAACCGCAAGCCCTTCACTAACAACACAGATGAATACACAGTTGAATGCACCAATAGCTCCTCTTTTTTTAGGTCAGACAGGGATCCAATCAAGGGATCGAGAAAAATGGGGGTACAGCAAGTAGTAGATACGGCAGTGATAGAAGATAGACAAATTATAAATTTGTCTGCACACGTATTGACAACAGCACAGAGAACACTTCTAAATAGAGGTTTAACCTTTTCACCGGTCCCACAGAGCGATAAATTCCTGTGGATAAAGGATATTAATCTTTTTGCGCGGAAACTGGCCTTACACAAGGTCCATAAACAGGAAGAGTGGGACCTAAGAAAGGTATATGAAAATGAAAAGAGATGTGTTCAGACACTGGAAGATCTACTGAAAGAAAACGAGGGACAGTGCATTGCCCCAGACCCCCCTTTTTCATCTCTGAAACCTAAATCAAAAATTACGCCCTCTTTTACACAATTTAAAGAGATTGATACGTTTGTAAATCTCGTAACACAGGATATCAAGTCTCTAAAAATGAGGAAGGATCATATTACATCTAATCTAAGTACTCAGGAACTAGAGGCCCTGGAAGAACTTAAGAAAAATGAAAATATCATTATAAAACCTAGTGATAAGGGCGGAAACATAGTCATCCAAAATAGAGATGACTATGTCGAGATGGTACTGAGACTGTTACGAGATAAAAAAACGTATCAAATAATCCCAAATGACCCTACTAGGACCTATACAAATGAATTAAAAACTCTACTGTCTGATGCCAGATCCAGAGATCTGATATCAAAGGATGAATTTGTGTACCTTCTAAAAAAAGACCCTACCATCTCCACTTTCTATGCATTACCAAAGGTGCATAAGGATAAAACTCCGATTCCAGGAAGACCAATAGTGTCCGGGAATGACAACCTGACTCAGGGTATAAGTCAATATGTGGATCAGATATTAAGACCATTCGTCACCACATTACCTTCCTATATTAGGGACACAAAAGATCTCCTCCTGAAAATTAACGATATGATAATAACACCAAATACTATCTTAGCGAGTTTGGACGTCGAGTCCCTATACAGTAATATAAAACATTCACTAGGCCTCAAGGCCGTTCACCAATTCTTGAGCACAAGAAGTAGTATTTTTCACCCACATAATCACTTAGTATTATCTATGCTGGAATTTGTTTTGGAGCACAATTTTTTTATCTTTCAAGGGCACTTTTATAAACAGGTCAATGGGACCGCTATGGGGACGTCATGTGCCCCCACTTACGCAAATTTATTTCTAGGGTGGTGGGAGAATGAGATAGTATTTACGGAGGGGATGTCGTCGTATACCTGTCACATTCTATTTTGGGGCAGGTATATCGACGACATCCTCATCCTCTGGGATGGGGGACAACTATTATTTAAAGAATTCACTCAAGTATTAAACGATAACAGTATAGGGATGAGATATACGTACGAAATACAGGAGCGAGAGATAGTCTTCCTGGATTTGAAAATTAAAATTATGGAAAATGGACGTCTTAATACGGAAGTACACAGGAAGCCAACTTCTACCAACAGCTACCTACACTGGACGAGCTGGCATCCAGAGCCACTCAGGAGAGGAATACCTACGGGTCAATATTTGAGGGCCCGTAGGAATTGCTCTGATGAAGGATCCTTTGAAAATGAGAGTAGGAATCTTCTTGAGAGATTCAAGAAGAGGGGATATCCGTCGGCTCCCCTAAAAAAAGCCTATAATAGAGCAAGGACTGTGAGTAGAGAGGACCTTTTAAAATCTTCCCCTCAAAAAAAGAATGACATCATCCGGTGTATAGGAACCTTTGATGGGTATAATAGAGAGATACACAATATACTAAAGAAGCATTGGCATATAATACAGACAGATAGGGATTTAAAAATGGTACTTACTATCAACCCAAGTGTGACATACAGGAGAGGTCCCAACCTTAAGGATCAATTGGTGCACAGCTACCTAAAGGAGAAAGATAAAGAAAATAGTTTAAACAGAGGGAAATATCGAGGGTCATCACCCTGTGGAGACTGTTCTTTTTGTAAGTATATTCCACGGATTAAAAAATTCACAAATCCTGCTGATAAAAGGGAATATGACATCAGACAATTAATAACATGCAAAACTCAAGGAGTCATATATATAGCATCATGTCCCTGCCCCATGCTGTATGTGGGTAAAACCACTCAGGAACTGAGACGTCGGATATCGGGCCATCTCAGCTCGATAGAAACCGATAAGGATACACCGATCGCAAGACACATAAAATATGTGCATGGAAACAAACCATCAGTTCTACGGTTTTGGGGCATAGAAAAATTGACTATGGGTCCTAGAGGGGGTAACCTTGATAAAAAACTTTTGCAAAATGAGGCAAGATGGATTCAGCGACTCAATACAATGAGTCCAATCGGTTTGAATGAGGGCTTCACATATACGGCATTCATATAATGTCCTGAATATAAGAATGGGAACTATAAGTAATGGAAGAGAGTCCAGATGGACCCCATATAGAAAATACTTTTCCTTTCTCAATGATATACCTGTAGATAACTACTACAAAAAATAGGAAATTAATTAAATCGAACAAATAGTTCAGAAAAACACAGGCCATAGCATATTCAGGGAATGTAAAAGATGGGTCCTGTATAAAATGAACAAAAGCGGATATTTCAGAAAGGTGGGGGTGAACCTACATGGGTATAAAGAACAAAAAAAGAAACCTACATGTGTATAAAGAACAAAAAATAAAAATAAAAATATAGAAAAAATAAAAAGTAAATAAATATATACAGAAAAAAGAAATAAGAACTAATTCTGAAAAATAAGAATATACTATGGAGATAGGACAATTGACTTGACAGATGTTGAAATACACTCATGTAGGAAGACCCTGGGGCTTTGACAATAGAAAAATCAAAATGTGTATTACCCCCACAGAAAAAACGTTAAACTGCCGGAGTGGAGACCTTAATGTGTGTATATGTATATATATATATACATAAAAAGAATGGGGTTAAAGTCCCAATGCAGAAGCAGAATGGGAATTTGGATAATTACCTCTGGTGAGAATATAGGTGAATGGTATATAAAGGAAGAAAAGCGGATATTTTAGAAAGGCGGGGGTGAACCTACACATGTATATAAAAAAGAAAAATATAAAGAAAAAAAGAAAAATAAATAAATATATAATAATAAAAAAGAAACAAGAACTAATTTTGAAAAATAAGAATATACTATGGATATAGGATAATGGATCTGACAGATGTCGAAATATACCTATGTAGGAATACCCTGGGTGCCTTGATAATAGGAAAATCAAAATGTATATTATTCCCACAGGAAAAACTGTAACCTGCCGGAGTGGAGACCTCAATGTGTATATATACAGATATGTACACAAAAAGAATGGGGTCAAAGTCCCAGTGCAGAAGCGCAATTCTGGGTAATTACCCCTAGTGAGAATAAAGGCGAACACGATTATGTCATTGGAAAGAAAAATAAATAAAAATTTGTTGTACAATAGAAGATTCAGTAAACCAACAAGTGGATCTAATATAGGTATTTTAAAATACAAATAGAAGTAGATGCAAAGATGTACGTAATATTAGGATATCCATATGAACTTACCCCCTACAGTGGATTCTCAAACACCTCACACAAGCACAGAGTCCACCCTGAAAGAATGCGATTGGCCATGAGTAGACATCAATCAACATGAGAGTGCAATGCGATAGGAGGTCTAAACAAGACCCACCCTTCTGACATAAAAGACCGCAGATAGAAAGCACTCGTGTTGATAGTAGCTCCATCCCCCTGAAGACGCCGTGTTTGCGGTGAAACATGTTGGGGGAGCTGTGTCTGTAAGATTTTAATAAGGATGGCAGGGCTGAAGATGGACTAGGGAGAGGTGATCTGCAGACGCTGAACCTGTGTGAGGGCCAGATCAGTAAGACGGAATGAATATAGTAACTGTGTAATCAGCAGTGAGGGACACAATAGATACATAGTTGCGGACCGAACACTATTACCAAGTACGGCGTTTGCCTGGTGTCGGGGTGACACCTACTGGCACTGAAGTGTCATTACACAATTAAATACAGAGAAGTCCATGATATCTATGAGAGAATGTCCCTCTGATTAATCGGACAATAGGAATACTGAGCCCACAGGTCCAAGCCCTCCATATACATTTTAAAAGAGTGTGTTTTTTTGTTTTTTGTATGTTAAATATAGTATTTAATAAAGGGAAAATAAAAGTTATATTTTAATATAAGACCAGAAACAGGAATTATATGAATAACCAGGACTCTTCTCAGGTAGATTTGACTCTTTTCCAGGCTCAGTCTGCAATGATTATGATGGTGGTTCTCAGCAACCACTTACTTTTAGCTCATGAGGGGCACACTGCTGAAATTAGCATTTCTTTCACTAATTTATGCTGCCCTCAGTGAGATTAGCATAAAGTTGATGACAGGTTCCCTTTAACTGAGATTTTACAACGTATTCATCTCAACTGAAAAAAATCTTGCCTGCACTAATGTGAAGGGTGAAACTGAGATCTTGACTGCAGCAGATAGGCTAGATCTGGTTCAAAGGCTGTGGTTTTGATGCACAAAATATCACGCGAGAGTCACTTAGTCTTGTCCGCATGCGATTCTTGTTAAGGTTCATAACAGAGAATGTCTTCTCACACAAATATGTTGAGCCAAACAAGCTCAGCATTTTCTTTGCCAATGTTCGAATCTCTTTAAAACGGCTGTTATCCAGTTGGCTGTAAAATTTCACAAGAGAGAGCTGTTGGTGCCGACTGCGTAACTCACTGTCACAATACAGGTCAATGAGCTCGAGCTGCAGCTGATCTGGAGCATTGTCGGGGTCAACAGAGAATGGAGAGGAGAAAAGGGTGATCTCCTTTTCAATAGCTGCAAAATCTTGAAAGCGCCGTCTAAACTCCCCAGCAAGAGATACCATGTCTGCTGCATACCTGCTAGTTTGCACACTGATATCATCCTGTGGAAAACTGTTCATTATTTCCTGCAACGCTGAAAAATGAATGGTATTGGGCGGTGTTTGTGACAAATGCTTTTGGAAAAGTTGCAGCTTTGTTCCAAAGGCTTTGAGGTGTGAATAAAGCTGGTTCACCGCTGCATCTTTGCCCTGAAGACTCGTGTTCAGTACATTCAGATGCTTTGTTATGTCGACTAGAAACCCTAAATCAGCCAGCCAAATAGGATCAGATAGTTCTCGCATCGGTTGTCCCTTTGTTTCCAAGAATTCTCCAATTTATTTTCTTAGAGAGTAGAAACGCTGCAGTGCAGACCCTCGACTGAGCCATCTTACATCGTTATGATATAAAACATCTTCTAATTCAGCCTGGATATCCAGTAGAAACTGTTTAAACTGGGGTGGCACAGGGCTCTAGAGCGAATAAAATTAATGGTCTTTAGCACTGGTTTCATAACATGGTCATATTTGAGATGTTTAGCACAGAGAACTTGTTGATGAATGATACAATGCAGTTTAATAGCTTTGCCTCCTTCTTCGATCACCTTGTTACAGATTAGGGTTGATAATCCACTTCGTTCACCAGCCATGGCAGGTGCCCCATCAGTAATTATCCCAGTAACTTTGTTCCAAAGCAGTTTCAGGTCATCTATGGCAGAACTAAGGGCTCTTTCACATCTGCGTTATTGTCTTCCGGCATAGAGTTCCGTCGTCGGGGCTCTATGCCGGAAGAATACTGATCAGGATTATCCTAATGCATTCTGAATGGACAGTCCGTCCTTCAGGATGCATCAGGATGTTTTCAGTTCCGGAACGGAACGTTTTTTGGCCGCAGCAAATAGCGCAGCATGCTGCACTTTTTGCTCCGGCCAAAAATCCGGAACACTTGCCGCAAGGCCGGATCCGGAATGAATGCCCATTGAAAGGCATTGATCCGGATCCGGCCTTAAGCTAAACGTTGTTTCGGCGCATTGCCGGATGCGACGTTTAGCTTTTTCTCAATGGTTACCATGGCTGCCGGGACGCTAAAGTCCTGGCAGCCATGGTAAAGTGCAGTGGGGAGCGGGGAGCAGCATACTTACCGTCCGTGCGGCTCCCGGGGCGCTCCAGAGTGACGTCAGGGCGCCCCAAGCGCATGGATCACATGATCCATGCGCATGGGGCGCTCTGACGTCATTCTGGAGCGCCCCGGGAGCCGCGCGGACTGTAAGTATACCGCTCGCCCGCTCCCCACTACTACTATGGCAACCAGGACTTTAATAGCGTCCTGGCTGCCATAGTAACACTGAAAGCATTTTGAAGACGGATCCGTCTTCAAATGCTTTCAGTACACTTGCGTTTTTCCGGATCCGGCGTGTAATTCCGGCAAGTGGAGGACACGCAGGATCCGGACAACGCAAGTGTGAAAGAGGCCTAACAGAAACAAATAAATCTGTTACTCTTGTTTGGTCCTTAAGGCTCTGGAGGTCAAGTAGCTCTTCAGTCACATTCACAGGCTATTGAAAATAAGTCAAAATCAACTCCTTTTGACTTTAACTGTCTCTTAATATCTGATGAAATTTCTTCTACTCTCCGTGCTACAGTGTTACGAGCCAGGCAAATGTTGGAAAACTCTGACTTCTTCTCGGGACAGATATTCTGCACCATTTTCATAACGCATAAAGTCACCCTCAGCAAAAGATTAGCAATTTTTAGCAATTAACGTTGCTACCTCATAGCTAGCCCTTGTGGCATTTTCATTTGACTCACGGGCTCTTGTAAAAAATCGCTGTTGTGACATTAAAACAGCTTCAAGTTGCTTCACCTGGTCACTGCGGTCACGCCCTGTTAGCTTGTCGTATGTGCTGTGTCTCGACTGGTAGTGTCTCTTGACATTAAATTCCTTATTAACAGCCACAGTCTCTTGGAATATTAGACAAACACAGTGATTCCGTATTTCAGTGAAAAAATATTCCACTTTCACTTTCCACCTGTCCTGAAAGCGCCGTCCCTCACTGTCAACTTTTAGTTTCTTATTTGTAGTTGCCATTATAAAAATTGGCCAGATAGGGAGAAGTTATTTGTAGAGAGTACTAGGAGCACAATCAGAAAATCAGATTCTAGCCCAGTGACGTACAGTGAGGGGTTAATGAAGGGTATGACAGCTTGCTACCACTGATTCGGATTATGCCCCCTTTTCTGCTTTAGTTCACAGCCCAGCCTGCAAGTGTGTGTTTTTTTCCTCAATAGATTCAATAGCCCTTATGGTCGCCCTGGCCTTGTGGCTGTAAGTGTGTTTGATTATGATGTTTGGACCTGGAACTCAGCACTAGAACGCAGCCAGAAATGTTTTAATACATTTTTTCTTCTACATTTGTGACCTTCACACTGTATAAATGTCCTCTGGGGGTAATGTGATCCGTGGAGGTAGGAGACCTCAAAAAAATGCTACTTAACCGATCACAATTATATTTTATGTGCAGTATGACATTTTGGCCCATATTCTGGCCTTACAAGAGAAGAAAAGCCGGGATCTCGCGATGTCCGAGATCTCGTGACATCTGAGATTTGGGCTTTCCTTCTCCCTGAGCCCAAATCCCGCGAGATCTCAGACGGTGTGAGATCTCGGCTTTCCTTCTCGTCGCCGCGAGATTTGGCCTTTGCTGATGCAGCCTCTTCCCGTGAAGCTGTGGGCTCCCGGTGACTGGTGAGAGGGGCCGGAATACCCATAATTTAATCAAACCTCTGGGGGGCTGTTTCACTCCGCGGGCCGGACTTTGGACATGCCTGTTTTAGAGAGTCAGCTCACCTGCAGGCCCTCGCCCATAATTATTTCAATGGTTAGATAAGCAGCAGGCACTCACCAATAATTTTTTGAATGGTCAGCTCGGCAGCAGGCACTCGCCCATAATTTTTTGAATGGTCAGCTCGGCAGCAGGCACTCGCCCATAATTTTTTTGAATGGTCAGCTTAGCAGCGGGCACTCACCCATAATTTTTTTCGATGCTCAGATGAGCAGCAGGCAGTCGCCCCTAATATTCTAGATGCTCAGCTCAGCAGCAGGCTCTCACCTGTAATGTTTTAGAGGGTCACCAGCAGGCCCTTGCTCCTAATGTTTTTGAGGGTCACCAGCAGGCCATCAATCATTTTTCAAGGGTGTAAGATGTCCTCCTTTATGTGTAATAAACAGTGTATTGGAGTGCCAGTTCCTTGTAATATTTGGAAGCCCTTTTACTTAGTGCATAGGCTTTATGAGTGTAGGAGTCCCACTACCTGAACAATTGTACCATAGGTTGTATCGAAGTGCCTCTTTCGTATAATTTTTGGCAGCACTTGCACATTATACACAAGTAAATATACAGGAAAGAATGTTTTTTTAATAATTTTTTCTCTACAATCGATTTTATCTTCGGTTTGGTGCATATTACGGTCAGTCTGTAAAAGTGGCACACTTCTTGGACAACATTATTCCTAGCAACGACCTGGCATTCCAAGATGTATCCAGACATCCTCCCCATGCTGTTCTCGAACCATTTTGGTGGTGTTTCCATCAATTTTATGACATTTTCTAATGAACCAGACACCCTCCCCTCTTCAGAGCAGGGGGTTCCTGGTTTAATGCTCGGGTTCTCCCATTGACTACCAAGCACCCGAGCATCCCAAGGTGTTCAACCCGAGCATTTTGGTGCTCAATCAACACTAGTTATCACATAGTCCGACCATGCTGTGGTTACCCTTATTTTGAAAGATGCTTACCTGATAGATACTGTCCTCTTTGGCGTATGAATACATACTTATTGAATAACATCAAATGTCACGAAGAGGTACACTCTGCTTTAAAGGAGTACTTTCTGACAAATGTACACTCAGTATCTAGCCATTTCCCTGTGTGGAATGCCCACAAAGCTTTTATCTTGAAGATCGGCCACAGGACCAAACGAGACAGGAAATCGTTAATTTCTAACGATAATTTGTTTTCCCTTAGTCCTAACAGCAGCACAGATGGGGTTAACTGCCCCTGTGGACTGGTAGGACCGGCGGAATTTTAATGAGCCCAAGAACCAATAAACGATCTTCAGCTCCCTGAAAGGGAGGAGATCACCCCCCAGCCCACCGTGTCTTTAACAAGTATGATGTAAGTTAGGGAGGGATATTTGTGTGCTGCTGTTAGGACTAAGGGAAAACAAATTATCGTTAGAAATTAACGATTCCCTTACGTCCTACCAGCAGCACAGATGGGGAGATAGCAAGATAAAACCCCTAGGGAGGGTCCTCATGCCTGGCAGAAGTAAGAACTGTCTGCCCGAAAGCCGAAAACTCTGCCATCCTAGCATCTATCCTATAATGGGAGATGAAGGTTGACTCAGAGCTCCAGGAGGCCGCCTTACAGATCAACTCTAAGGGGAGAAGACTTCTTTCCGCAACCGAGGTGGAGACCGCCCTAGTAGAATGGGCTCTCACAAACTCGGGAGGATCTAAGGTTTGGGAGACAAAAGCTTCCTTAATGGCCTCCTTGATCCAGCGACTAATGGTGGCTTTAGACGCTTTACGGCCTTTAGACTTACCGGCAAACAGGATAAGGAGATTCTCATCTATCCGGAATTCCCTGGATCTATCCACATAGATCTGGAGGCATCTAGAAATATCCAGCGGATCTCTAGCTGGAGTATCAGAGGAGGAGGCTGTAAACAAAACTGGTAAGGAGATTACCTGGTTGATATTTTGAAAAGTAGGCACCTTAGGTCTGAAGTATGGTAAAAACTTCAGGAGTACTCTGTCCTTTAAGAAAATAATATATGGATGAATTGCAGAGAAAGCCTGCAATTCAGAGACTCTTTTGGCTGAGGCTATAGCCAGAAGAAAAACCATCTTTAGAGTTAAATATTTAAAATCAACCTCCTCCAAAGGCTCGAAGGGGGGAGATGCTAGACCCCTGAGCACTACTGAAAGATCCCACTGGGGAATGGGCTTCAGTATAGTAGGCTTTAGTCTTTCCGCTCCCTTCAAAAAGCGTTTGATGAGTGGGTCCCGAGAGTATGGCCTGTTGAGACAGGCCGAGATGGCACACATTTGTACCTTCAAGGTAGCTGGAGATAGGCCTCTATCTAATCCGTCCTGAAGGAAATGTAGTATCGCAGGAAGGGGCGGATCTGCAGACGCCACCTGTTTGGAATCACACCATGCCACGAAGATTCTCATGATCCTGGAGTAGGCCTTGTTTGTAGACTCTGCTCGGGAATGCGACAAAGTTCTCAGGACCGACTCGGAGAGCCCTTCTATGTTGGGAAGGGGCTGATCAACCTCCAGGCTGTCAGGTTGAACCTGTGCAGATCTGGGCAGAGTTGAGTGTCCCACGACACCAGGGTCTGCTCTGGGGGGAGTCTCCAGTATTGTCCCCGACTCATCTGAATGAGCTGGGTAAACCAGGATCTTTTGGGCCAAAACGGTATGATGGCTATTACCGAGGCCTGATCCTGACGGATTTTCATCAATACCCTCGGTATCATGGAAAAAGGAGGGAAGATGTAAGCCAGCCTGAACCTCCACGGTATCGACAGAGCATCTATTGCCAGGGGGTTGTCTTCCCGGTACAGGGAACAGAACCTCAGCACCTTGGCGTTGAACCTGGTTGCCATGAGGTCCACCTCTGGCATACCCCAACTGTGAACTAGCTGCCTGAAGACCTCCGGATGCAGAGACCACTCCATGGTCGGTAATCCTCGACTTAAGCGGTCTGCTATCATATTGAGGGAACCTCGGATATGAACGGCAGATAGATGGGAAAGGTTCAGCTCTGCCCACCGAAGGATCACCCCGATCTCTGATAGAAGGGGTAATGACCTTGTGCCTCCCTGCTTGTTTATATAGAGAACCGCAGTCATATTGTCTGACTGGACTTTCACCGCTTTGCCCCGAATCTGAGGGGCGAAGTGAAGGAGGGCTAGCCGGATAGCTCGAATCTCGCGAAGATTGGAGGAAAGATGCCGCTCCAGGGGGGACCAAGATCCCTGCACTTGGGATCCGTCCAGGTGAGCGCCCCAGCCTACGAGGGACGCGTCTGTAGTCAATATGACCCAAACTGGTTGGGTCATAGACTTCCCTGCTGGCAGTCGAAACCACCATCTGAGGGAATTCCGGGTTTGACCGGACAGGGAGCACAGGGAATCTAGCCCCGCAGGGCTGCCGTTCCACAAATGTAAGACCTCCGACTGAAGAGGACGGAGGTGCCATAGCGCCCAAGGGACTGCGTCCGCAGCCGCTGACATGAGCCCCACCATCTTCATGAGAGTCCGAATAGAGACTCGACGAGGGACATGAAGGACCTTTGCCAGGTCCTGAATCCGCGCTCTCCTTTCTTGAGTCAACCGGAGGGACATCTCCACAGAGTCGACCACGAATCCTAAATATTGGATTGAAGATGATGGGCTCACATTCGACTTCTGCCAGTTGATGATCCAGCCTAGGCGGAGGAGAAAGGAGATTGCGATCTGAAGATGGTGGGTAAGGATCGGAACTGAAGAGGCTATGAAAAGCCAATCGTCCAGATAAGGAATGATAGTCAGCCCTTGGAGTCTCAATGCTGCCACCACCGATACCACCACCTTGGTGAAGATAAGGGGGGCAGAAGAGATTCCGAAGGGGAGCGCGGTGAACTGAAAGTGCCTGCGAACCCCTGAAACCTGGACCGCGATCCTGAGAAATTTCCGGAAGGCGGAATGGATCGGAATGTGAAGATAAGCATCTTTGAGGTCCAGAGTAGCCATGACATCCCCGAGGTTGAGGATATGGGTGACTGACCTTATGGTTTCCATACGAAACCTTGTTTTCCTTATAAATCGATTGAGAAATCTCAAATCGATGATAATCCGGAGGTCTCCCGTCTTCTTGGGAACCAGGAACACTGGTGAATAAATGCCTAGGCCTCTCTCCCCTGCCGGCACCTCCTCTAGGGCTCCCTTGGAGATATAGTCCTGGATGTAAGATTCCAGGACCACTTGTTTGGCCGGCCCGAAGTTTCGTGTAGCGACGAATCTCTCTGGGGGGAGAGAGAGAAAGTCTACCCGGTACCCGACGGAGACTAAGTTCAGAACCCAAGGGTCTGCGATCAACTGACTCCAGGAGTCTTTGAAATGGGAGAGACGGCCCCCCACGGGCGTTTGGGGGAGTGGTATGGGAAAGTCTAGAGGAGACACTGCAGGGGCAGCAGGGCTTATCCAAGAGCCTCGACGAGGCCCATAGTCAGGAGGGTTTTGCCTCCTTAGCGGGTTTACGGGAGCGCCTCGAATACTTACGAGACGGTCCCCCCCAATCTCTGCGCCTAGATTGCTGCCCCGGGCGTCCTTCGCGCTTCTTTTCCTGCCTGGGGCGTCCCCGAAAGGGCTGCTGGGGGAGGCTCTTCCCCTTTTTGTCGGAGAGCCCCTCCATGATTTTATCCAATTCGGACCCAAACAGCCTGTCTGGTTCGAAGGGGAGCCCACAAAGATTAAACTTGGACGCGTTGTCCGCGACCCAAGGTTTCAGCCAAAGTGGTCTGCGGGCAGCCGAAACTAAGGCCATAGTTTTGGCGGCCAGCTTCAACTGCATCTGGGTGGAGTCGACTAAGAAATCCATAGCCAGGTTGGCTGACTTGAAAGCTGCTAAAATGTCATCCCTGGATACGCTCTGGTCCACATCTGTCTGGATCTGATTGAGCCTAGAGCGTAGATAGGTGGCCACTTCAGTGGCCGCAATCGAAGTTGATGCGGAGGCAGCGGCCGCCGCATAACTCCTTCTGAGGGTGCACTCTGCCCTCCGATCTAGAGGGTCCTGCAGACTAGACCCATCATCTGCAGGGACTAGAGTGCGCCGGGACAACTTGGCTATCGCCATGTCCACCTTGTGAATGGAACCCCACGATTCCACCAAGGGTTTAGCCATCGGGTACATAAGCTTGAACTTTCTAGTGAGAACTGGGCCTTTCTCAGGCTTTCGCCATTCTGTGCGCATCACAGAAAGAAGGGTCTCATCCGCTCTGAAGACACGCTGTGTCCGTACGGCGGGATCGGAGGACTCCCCAATGTCAACATCATGGTCCCCCGACCTGATGGACTTAAGTAACTTCTGCGTTTTTTCTGGAGGGAAAAAGCAAGAAGTGACCTCTTCTTCCTCAGAAGAGGACCCCACCGAACAGGGGGTGGGTCTTTCGGGTGGTGCGACTGGAGCGGCCATATCCATGGGAGTCTGAGAGGGTCCTGGTAACCTCTCATTCAATAAGCGCACCACTCCTTTAATGGAATCATCCACATATGTTTTCGTCCACTGAAACATCTCCTGCATCGTGGGTTCCGTGGACGTCGTGCGACAGCTCTCACACCTAGAATAGGGACAGCCGTCGTCTAAGGGCGTGTTACAATCAAAGCACGCCAAATGCTTCCTCTTGGCCCCAGATTTTCGCTGATCCGGATCCTTGGGGGAAGCCATAGTCCTGTAATTGGAAACAAAAAAGACAGGTCATAACACCTACAAAAAAATTGGAGGTGGAGAAACGAGACCTTAAGGGGGCCCACCAGCACTAGAGATATATAGAGCTGCAGAAGGAACACACAAACCCACGGTCAAGCAATATAAGGATATCACAAGGCACAGGGAACTCTGGAGCTAGCTTGTCAAAGCAATGCAACCAGAGCACTGAATGACAGGCTCTGGGCGCTTAAAAGGAAGAAGCCCCGCCCCCTGGGCGGGTCCCAAAGTAAGTATCCTAAGATCTAAGAGAGCTAACAAAACTAGCTCAGCCTGCTCTGAATAGCTGCCCCGGGTCATCCTGGATCACAGGATATCTATCGGGAAATAATTCTTTATAAAAAGGGTGAGGAAAGGACCTCAGCCGCGCTGCGAAAAAACCGGAAGTGACGTAGCGCAACTAGTGCGCGTCACTTCCGGAAGATGGCGGCGCCCATAGCGCCACACGTGTGTGGCGATGGGAGGAACGGGAGACCAGGAGAAACTGAAAAGGAGAGGGGAGGGGGACACCCCGCTCCCCGCGGTCCCCAGGTATAGCAAAATCGCCGCGATCCGCCTGAAAATAAAGGCAAAAGAGAGCCATGTAGAAAGACGGGGCGATCCTTTACATTAGAAAAAAAGGAGCCCCTAACTCTCAGCTCCAAAGGAGCGATACGCCAGTCCAACCTGTCCAAAGGACAGAAAAAAACACGGTGGGCTGGGGGGTGATCTCCTCCCTTTCAGGGAGCTGAAGATCGTTTATTGGTTCTTGGGCTCATTAAAATTCCGCCGGTCCTACCAGTCCACAGGGGCAGTTAACCCCATCTGTGCTGCTGGTAGGACGTAAGGGAACAAACATTTACAGACCTTCTAGCCAAGATACGCTAATTGGAGTCTTTAAATAAGAGATCCCTCTCCTCTATCCGAACCACTTAACTGCCCCGTGTCCAACTTAAAGAACACATGCTGTATCAATCTCAAAAAGGTTAAAGCACAATACTATTTGCAAGATAAGGCAGGGAAAATTCTAACCAATAGACTTAAAAAGAAGGCTGTTAAATGTAAGATAACTCACCTCAAGAGCGCATCTTCCCCAGTCCCCATATATGACCCTTATAAAATGGCGAATTAATTTAGAGCCTTCTACTCCTCATTATATAATTTGGAGACCCTGAACCCTTCTGCTAGCCCACCTACTTGAGGTCCCTCCACTTACCCTCCCTGTCAGAATCCCAAGTAAACTCTTTAAATCAACCCCCCCCCCCCCACCTTGGAGGAACTCTCCCTAGCAATTAAATCCCTACCAGCCCATAAGGCCCCTGGCCCAGATGGGATTCCTAACTTTACTAGCAATTCCAAGATGTCCTGGCACCGCACTTATTGAACACCTTACAACACGCAATAGAGGAGGGTGGCTTCCTGAAAGAAATGTTAGAAGCAGGTATTGTTACACTCCCCAAACCTGGTAAATCCCCAGATGTCCCACAAAATTTTAGACCCATCTCCCTACTAAATTGTGATGTGAAAGTGTATGCAAAAATCATAGCCAACCGTTTAACGGGTATGCTCCTGAT